>NW_024373256.1:686207-1255028 GCF_014805655.1 Passer montanus
GGTTCGGCCCGGCTCGGCCCCGATGGCGGCTCCCGCGGCCGCCCCTGCCCTCAGCGCTGCGCCGAGGGGTTTCCCGGCCGACACCGCACGGGCCGCGCGAGCATGCGCAGAGGAGGCGCGTCCGCCACGCCGCACGTGACCCGGCGCTGCGCGTGACACGGGGCCACGTGGGCGCGGCGGCCCCGCCCCCTTGATGCCGTGCGCCCCCTAGCGGAGCGCGTGGAGTGCTCCCCTCATGAAGGCGCGGGAAAGGAGAGGATGGCACTGAGGGGAATATTGACTTTATAGCCCAAAAGAGTCACTGCCAGCCTGGGCTTCCTAAAGGAGAGGGTGGCACTGAGGGGAATATTGACTTTATAGCCCAAAAGGGGCACTGCCAGCCTGGGCTTCCTAAAGGAGAGGGTGGCACTGAGGGGAATATTGACTTTATAGCCCAAAAGGGGCACTGCCGGCTCTGGGGTTCCTAAAGGAGAGGGTGGCAGGATTTGGAGCATTCTGGCCGGTGGAAGCTGTCCCTGCCCGTGGCAGGGGATGGATGTCCTTTAAGGTCCCTTCCCAGCCACAGTGGGAAGCAGTCCGTGACTCCAGGATGTGTCAGCAGCTCCTGCTTCAGGGAATGCTGCCATGCCCTGGACAAACCTGTCAGAGCCAAGGAAAGGCCTGATGTGCCTGTTCCAGGCTGCTTCCTGCACGCGACAGAAATGCTCGTCACATCAAGTGTTCCCAGCCACCCACATTCACAACTTCAAAAAACAAAATGTGAACTTCCTGATGAGGCAAGGCAATACCCCGTGGCTTTGGGAGGGCTGGGTTACTCTGCAAGCCAGCAAACACTAGAGCAGCGTTGAAGCTTGGTGGTCTCTGCACACCTGTGGGCACCAGGGCTTTAAATTAGTTCTGAAACTTTGAACTCTTTCACTTCAAATCCATTCAGCAGTAAACTTGTCCCTAAGTTCTGCAAAACAACATAAAATGTGTTGGCACTTTTTAGGTCATGCTCAGACATTAGTTAATAAAAAGAGCAATAAACAGAAATTGTTTGCTGTAACATGGAGTTTCAGTGTTTGCCATGATGGATTACTGGGAGCTGTGTGGGAACTTCATCTCCTTTAGTACTTTGCTGATTTATAAGCAATTTTATCTGAGCACAGTTCTGCTGCTCAGAGCACCTTTGGCAGAGCTTTGGTCATTTCTGCTTTAATTGTCAAATACACAAATGCCTGAATTGTAGACTCATAGAATAACAGGATGGTTTGGTTGGGAAAGGACCTTAAAACTCATCCTGTCCCACCCCTGCCATGTTTTAGGGACACATTCCCCTGTCCCAGGTGCTCCAAGCCCTGTCCAGCCTGGCCTGGGCACTGCCAGGGATCCAGGGGCAGCCACAGCTGCTCTGGGCACCTGTGCCAGACCTGCCCACCCTCCCTGGCAACAATTCCTTCCCCAAATCCTGTCTAACCCTGCCCTCTGGCAGTCTAAGGCTGTGACGTTCGTTCCCAAGCCTTGGATTGAGGCTGACACAGAACTGTCCCTGTTGTACCACTGAGCAGTACAAAGAGGAACAAACAAACTTCAAAGCCGAGCAGGACAAATCAGGTCTGGCACCTTCCCTGCCACACGGACAGGTCTCCTGGATGAGCAGGCTGCCGAGGTGGCAGGGTGTGGAATTGTATTTCCTCCTCCGGTTTGTCCTGTCAGCAGCAATGACTCCACTTGTTTCCATTCTGTGACTTCAGCTGTGAGCTCTGCAAGGGGAGAGGAGCTCGCCTTGCTCTGGGCACTCGGGGCTGGGTGCCCCCAGACCCCAGCCCAGCTCGGCACCTGCCGGGGCTGAGCCCAGGGCCAGCTCTGCTCCCTCAGCCCGGTGTCCTCACTCCAGCCCAGCTGCTGGGGCAGGCGCTGCCTTAAGCCAGGCTTTAGTTAGGAGTGGCTGATGGCTTCCCAGAGCTCCTACCAGCCTGCAATCCGTGAGTGTTTGCCAGCTCCCTGAGGCTCCAGGGACTCAGAACTGAGGGAAACTGAAAGAGTTGTGCTGGAACACTGAAACAAACCCAGGAACCTGCTTTTAGGTCAGAGGTGAGGAACAAACAAGGAAGCAAACGAGCAAACCCAGTCTGTAATTAGCCGAGCGCAGGGAGCTGCTCCTCCTTGGCTTTGCTTACACCCTCCAGCACACCACTGACCCTGCTCACCCGTGTGGGCTGCTGGAGGAGCTGACCCCGTTTTCAGAGGGTCCCAGCCCTGGACAGCCCCATGCAGCCTGACTTTAATACCCTCTGGACTAAGGAGAGAAGATTTACCCTATCAATGATTCAGAAAGAAGATGAGAGCTCGTTCCTCATCAGAGAATGAGTCAGAAATATATAATATAGCAGGACAAACTCCTCCCTGCATGAACAGCATAGGAGTTACTATCAGAGTAAAAGGAACTTCCTCCCTGATAATCAGAGCTAATGTACTGGGGAAGCCCTAAAAGCCATCCAGAGAGCTCCAGCAGTGTCCCGAGGAGCCCGTGCCATTGCAGGGCTGCTCCCACCTGAGGATCCCGGCTCCAGCACCCCACAGTGAACCCATCCTCTCGGGGCCGGTGCCCTCCCTGGGTGGTGACCCCAAATTAGAGCAAGATCTCCTCTGCAGAGGGCTTTCCTTCGGTCCCAGCCCCGAAGGATGCCCGAGATGAGCTCAGCCCTGGTCTGGCACTGCCCAGGGAGCGCTGTGCCCTGGCAGGGAGGGCTGGGAGCAGAGCCCACAGCATGCCCTCTCCTGCCCTCCTTGTGCCCGCACGGTGGGCACAGAGGGATCACACTGCTGCTTTGCTGGGCACATCCCGCCTTCCTCCCGGCACTGCAGAGCTCTGGGAAGAGCCGCCTCGTTATCCCACCGGCACCGCCGGGCACCACCTCCCAACGCGATCCGCCTCGCTGTGACAGCACCGGGGTGACCTTGCTTGATGAATTTACTAATTAAACTGCTTGGCGAAAGAAAAGAGAAAAATAACTGACCATTGCTGTGTGAGGAAAGAACGACCCCGACGCAATTTGCTTTTTGTTTTAGCTTAGGTCTTTTTTTTTCAAGGAACGCGAAACTGCCGCCCCCGTCCCCGCCTGCCACTAGAGGTCATTTGAGCACCGGGATAGGGACCGGCGGCGACTCCTGCCCCGGGCAGGGACACCTTCCCCTGCCCCAGGCTGCTCCAAGCCCCGTCCAGCCTGGCCTGGGACACTGCCAGCGATCCAGGGGCAGCCACAGCTGCTCTGGGCACCTGTGCCAGGCTTCCTCACCCTCCCAGGGAGGAATATTTTCCTAATATCTAATATAAGTTTGGAGCCATTCCGCCTTGTCATGTAAAAAGTCCTTTTCAGCTCTCTTGGAGTCCCTTTAGGCACAGAAAGGGGCTCTGAGGAGGCCTCAGAGCCTTCTCTTCTCCAGGCTGAACAACCTTACAGCTAAAAAAATGTTCTGGTGCCTGTTTTGGTTGGTTGTTTCTGTTCAGAAGGGCAGGAAATGTCCAGTCATGGACATACAACTCAGTCATGTCCGGTAGCAAAATCAGCAATAGTTCATGGCCAGGAGAGCCCCACACATGAGGCTGCTCCCAAAGTCCTGGCCCAAGCAGCCCCAGGGGCTCCAGGGGCACGGTGTCCGAGCCCTCTGCAGAGAGCAAACACCTCTGGGCACCACTGACCGGGCACTGGCAGCCCCTGTGCTGCTCCCAGTGCCACCAGCTCCTGTGGCAGCACCAGTGTGTCCATCCCTGCCAGCACCGTCACCCCTTCTGCCCAAGCTCCTTGCCTCCCGCCTTTCTTGCTTCCCGAATCTCTGCCCTCTGTGCAGCCTCTTGTCTGCATCATCCACTCACTCACATCAAAGCAGCCCCAGCTGCCCTCCTCACTCTCAACTCCTCAATACGTCTCCAGCCAGAATTAATTAGGGGGATCAAAGGGCCCTTGTGCTGTCCCTGGAGCCCTCCCCTGGCGGGCTGGCCGTGGCCGGCTGGCTGCACACAGCAGCTATCGCCGGCTGCAGATGCCGAGGAGCAGCAGAGGGAGGGCCAACCCGAGCACGGCTCCTCTGCAGCTCCCTGCGTGGCTGCACTAATCGCTCAGCAGACGCTGCTGAGTTTGTGGAATTGGCTGCTGATGGGACCATGGTTGACTTTATCCCTGGATCCTGTCTGTCTTTGAGTCATCTTCCTTGTGAGTCACACAGCGCTAATCCCTTGGAGATAAGGGCCTCATCCAGCTCTCTCCACGCAGGTACTGCTGCCTCTGCGTGCTCTTCAAAACAGGAATAAATCCGTGTGAGCTGAGGCTGAGGTGGGAGCACTCCAGGACACCCTTGTGGGGTGGCTTGTCATGCCAGCTCCGTGCCACCTTGGGAGCCAGCCTCCCCAGAGCCAGGGCTCTCAGCCACTCCTGCTCAGCAGCCCTGGGACACTCACTCACGTGGGTTAACGTGCCTGCTCCTCCTCTCCTCCAGGGCCTGGGGGTCTCCTCCCTTCCCCAGCACAGCATCCCCAGCAGCAGGACCAGAGGGACCCTCCTGTGCCTGGTACACCTCCCTCAGCGAGGGCGAGCTGAACTCCAGCATCCTCCGTGTCCTTCGTTCTAACACCTTCTATGCATCTGTCATTGTTCCTACTTTAATTTCTCCTTCGTTAAAATGTGTTTTATCCCAGCTTAAATATTTCAGTTACACAACTGCTTGTGCCATCCATCACCAGAAACTTCCTATATGGCAACTGGAGACCACAACTGAGTGATCTTTAACCCCCTTGACTCACCTCTTTAATCTTTCAACCCATGGCAGATTTCCAGCCCTCAAGCAGCTCTCACAGCTCCTGCCAGGATTCTGCAGCTTCTCAGCCTTGCTGGGAGCTGAGATACCAGCACTGCCCCCAGGATGTTACTGGTCTGACTGGTGCCGTGCAGGGAAAACTTCTCTGAGAATTGCTTTGACATTGCCTGTGGATACCCAGGACCAGCATGAGCCACATCATCACACTGGGCTCGTGGGTGCTGGTACCTACCCCCTCCCTCGAGCCTGTCCAGAGTTCCCCAGCTCTGGGATGTGCTCCCCTTTGCTCCTGCTCTTTCCTGGCCATGCCCTCACCCTCTGCCATCTCAGCCGCAAGGCAGAGCCCAGCGTGGGTCTGAGGGGCATCAACCCCTGGGGAACCTTCTTTGATTCCCACTCTTTTATTTCCTTTTGGTACCTGCAGTGATCCATGAAGCCTCTGCTGTTTCCAGAAGCAGCATCCCTGTTCCCAGCCTCGCCTCAGCCCCAGGAGCAGGAGGAAAGGCCCCATCCTCTGCTGCAATGAGGCAGAGGTGAGCGCTGGGTGCTGCCTGCCCTGGTCCAGCCCATCTAGAGAACCCACCCTGGCAGTGAGCTCAACCCCCAGCTCTGCTTTTCCAGCTTTTCCACCCACCCACAGGTGGGACACCGTGCTCTGCTGGCCTCACCCGTGTCCCCAGGGATGATGTTCTCCTCCTCTGTTGTTCTCCCTAACCCAGGGAGTGGAAGCCACATTTGTATGCAGAGTTTGAGAGCAATTAAATTGAATTCTAATTATTGTATATCACAAATTAGCAATTCCTACCATGCTAATATTAATTGCTAACACGACGATAAGGCGTATCAGGCAGTGAGGATGGAGCTGGAGTTTGCTTGCTTGCAGAGATGTGTGCAAGCAGAAATCGCTGCAGACATGGATATCCCACAGCAGGGAGGGGTTCCTGGGCCGGGGCACTGAGGTTTGGGTTCAGGCTCCAGCCTTGCCAGCGCTGGTGCTGGCTGTCAGAAGTCCCCACCCTGTCAGAGGCAGCCTGTACAACATCCTTACACCACACGGAAATCCAAGCAGATCACAGCCGAGGCAGCTGGACACGCTGTGGGTGAGCACTTCCCTCGGGAGTTAACCAAGGACACAGCACCCCCTGCAGCTGTGGAATGAACCCCCACAGAGCCTCGGTGGGCACCCAGCTGCTGATTTGCAAGGAAGCCCCTCTGAGGAGCTTGCTGCAGGTCCCTCAGTGCCCCTGGCAGTGGCTGGGCTTGTGGGGCTGCCAGGAGGGAAGGCAGGAGGGCAGGGATGCCCCTGGCAGCTGGAGCAGCAGCCGGGATAGGTCCTCAGCACAGTTCTGTGCCAGGAGGGAGCAGGGAGGCTGGAGGCAGATGGAGAGGCCTGTGGGGCTGGTGGCACACAGGCAGAGCTGGGTGAGGCTCAGCAGGCAGAGGAAGAGCAGCGAGCATCCCCCAGGATGGGCATTTCCCATCACTCATTCCCTGGGACTGGCATTCCCCAAGGAGCTTGTCCCGGGCAGGCTCTGCTCACCTGCAACTCTAGTGATTTAATATCAATGAGGTAACTTTGTCCCAACAGTTATTTATCTGCCTATTGAAGAACCCCAGCCCTGTATGAGTCACTGGGCTGCACTACAGCCCTGTGATGAATTACACTTGGACACATGCTAAATGACATTTACCAATAAATTTATGCAGATTTCTCCTGTAATCCTTCTCCTCATCAAAAGTAGTAATGCTTTCTCTAATGCAAATGCACTGCGAGAGCCTCACCACATCAAACAGGAGCTGGGCTGAGTAGCTCGGAATTCAGAACGATCATCTTCCTTGTGCTCATGAATAACCATTTCCTACAGATGAATATTCAACGAAGCCCTGGCAGAGCCTGGCAGAGCCCCCTCCAGGCCTGTCCCAGTGCCCGTGCCCCGCAGCTCTGGCCAGCCCTGCAGGCAGATTCCACACTCCTTGATTCCACACTCCTTTCCCTCCCTGCTTCCAGCACCAGATCTCCTGGGCTGCACTGACCAGCTCGGAGTGGGTGCAGGGCAGTGCTAGACTGGCAGTGGGTGCTGTGCTGAGCTCTCCTCTCCAGCCAGAGCTTTCCATCCCATGGCCACAGCCTCTCGTGGCATGCTCAGCCCAGCCTGTGGGCTCCCCGTTGGCCCATTGTGGGGTCACACCATTGTTGAGAGCAGCAGGGTCCAGCACCTGGCTCGCCCTGTGGCACTCGCCCTGTGGCACTCGCCCACGCTCTTGACCAACACTCCCCTGGCACAGATGCCCAGAGCAGCTGTGGCTGCCTCTGGATCCCTGGCAGTGCCCAGGCCAGGCTGGACAGGGCTTGGGGCACCCTGGGACAGTGGGAGGTGTCCCTGCCATGGCAGGGGTGGAATGAGATGGTCTTTGAGGTCCCCTGCAGCCCAAACCGGTTTGAGATTCTCTGATCCTTTTTCTGAAGACCCTGCAGCAAACATGGCAGTGTCTGCTCCTTCAGCTCCCAGTGCAATCCTGTGCTCCCTGCTGTGCTACAAGGAAAGGCTCCAGATTCCCAGCTGCTCTGGAGAGGGCAGGAGAAGGCAGGGGAAGGTCGGGACAGCAGGACAGGTCTGCTCGGTGACTGCCCAGCATCCCAGCAGGAAGCACTTACCCCAGAATGGGCACTCCGGGGCACTCCAGGGATCACTGAACACCCCTGGGGTGCTGGAGGGGGGATGCTGAACATGTAGAGCCCTCAGCAACCTCTGATCAGTGGGGTTTACATTTTTATTCCTTTTAAAGATGATTACATTCTGAGCAGTGATGATCCAAGCTAACGAACCGCCTGCCACTTCGTGGCTTGGCAGGAAAAGTCCTGGGCTTTTTCCTTCAGCCCAAAACACAGACAATATGGAAATAAATTATTTCTTTCACAGTTGTTTAATATAATTTTCTCTGTTCTGGGTTTTATGCCCTGGCATCCTGGCAGTCTCAGTTAACCCAGGGCAGGGGCAGCTCCAGCACTCCAGAGAGCTCCCTGCCAGCTGGATCAGCAGGGAGGAATGGGAGAAGAGCCAGGAGAGGCTGCAGCTGAGGCTGCTGAAGGGGCTGGCTGGGAGAGGGGCAGCTGTGCAGGGCACCCACTCTAACTCAGCTGAGAAAAACTGCCCCAAAGGCTTCTTTGGAGCCCAACAGAGCTGGCTGCAGGGTCTCTGTGATCTGGGAGGTTAAAAGCACCTATTAACCACGGTGAGAGCCTCTGGGACACGCTCTGAGAGTGATTTATGGCTTCTCCACTCACACAGAGCCAGCTCAATGCCCTTCTTCTACCTCTATTTATTTTTCTTCTTATTACTGTGAAATAAATATGAAGAGGATCTAAATTCAGACTCTCAACCCAGACTTTGCTGCTGCAGGACTGGCAAAGGTGGGGCTTGGGGTTGTGACTGTACAACTCCAGTCAGGAGATGTTTTTATAATATTTGCTCTGCATGGGAAGTTCCTACCTGCCATAACTGGAGGAAAAACAAGATTAAAAATGTACAAAAACACCCCTAGAGGATTGTGGGGTGCTGGGGAAGGCAGCATCCCAGCAGGTACTTGCCAGGAGTACACTGGTTGTGCCTGGCAGGGATGTGGCCAAGCATCACCAGGGGAGGAGCTGCATCCACTGCTGCTCTCCTGCATGCACTGCTGCCCTCCTGCATCCACTGCTGCTCTCCTGCATGCACTGCTGCCCTCCTGCATCCACTGCTGCCCTCCTGCATCCTCTGGGCACACTGCCTGGGTGGGGGCTTTTGCTCTGCAAGGCTCGTGGGGCTGCTCCAGGCGTGCTGGACACGGTTCCCCACCATGCCCTCACCATCCCGGGTGCCCAGCACTGCCTGGAGCTCAGCTCCCATCTGTCCTGTGCCAGCCTCACCTGTGCCACTGCTGCTTCACTGATTTCTGAAGGTTCAGGCTATGAGATCCTGCCCTTGGTATAAACATTTTAATTACAAGTTTCCGGGACTTCTTTCCTAAGATAAACACATTTTAATTGCAAATTGCTTGTGCTATCTTTACCCACCCCCCAACCCTGCCAGCAGCTGCTGGGTTTAATATTTAATGAAACTGCCTCTGGGCTGGGCTGGATGCAGCAGCGGGGCTGGGGGCACTGGAGCAGCCCCAGGGTGCCTGGAGTGAGGCACAGGGACAGCCTGGGGTGCAGGAGAGGGACAGCTCCTTGGTCCTGCAAAGCCACCACAGCTGGGGTGACCCTGGCCCCAGGACCTCGTGCTTGGGGCACAGCAGCTGTGACATGTGCCCTGCCACAAGGGACAGGGTCACCTGTGGTGACGTGCCCCACCCAGCAGGGAGGCTCTGGGCAGTTTCTGGGCTTGGCCCCATGGCACAGGGTCCTGCCGTGGCCACCTGCCCATCCCTTCCCACCAGCCACATCACGGTGGCACAGCCACGAGCGGAGGCTCCGTGTCCCCTGTGCCACCGCTGCCCGTCCCAGGAGCCACCCTGCCACGAGGAAATGCCATTAGCTGTTCGTGTGGCATCTCACGTAGGACAGGTCTCTGGGCTGAGGCACCCCGAGCCAGCCCTGCAGCACTGACCACCAGAGCTGTGCCAGCAGGTCCTGTGGGGCTGGCAGTTTGTTACCTGGGCGGTGGCTGTGTGGCCTCTCCGGTGACACCCTGGCTGGAGCCAGAGCTGGCAGGGCTCAGGGAGAGCCTGCACCCTGCACGGGGCCCCCTCAGTGCTGTGCCCCGGGGGCTCGGGGTGGCCCCAGGGCCGTGCTCTGGCACGTGTGTTCAGCTGCCACCCCCCAGCCTGAGTGGCACCGCACGTGCCACCCTTCCCAGGCACGGCTGTCACCTTGGCTGTCACCTTGGCTGCCACCTGGGCTGCCACCACTCTCCTGGGGATCCGGCTCTGCCCAGGGTGCGGGGCCTGGCTCCAGCACAGGGACTGTGATCAGCCCCACACAGGCCCTTGGTGTGTTTGAAACACACCCTGCATCGCCAGAATCTTGCATAGGGAACGAACCGAGAGCTCCCACTGCTCTGCCTTTTATTCCTTCACTTTTTTTTCCCCTTTTCTCTCTTCAAATCTTCCTTTGAAACCCAAACTTCCTGCAGTTTGAAATGGACAATCAGGCCGCCCCGGCAGCTGCAGCCCAAGAGCTTCAGCTCTTGGCAGGAGGATCAGAACTACAAAACTATTTCTTTGAGGCAAATTATGCATTCATCCAGCTCATTTGAAACAAAATATGATTTGCAATTTAACTTTCCATAATGAGCTCCTGCTATTATACCGTTTCCATAATGGCTGGTTTCATTGGAACAGATTGTTGGTGCACATGGTTTACAAAACATTTTCAATGCAAGCCCCGTTTTTTCTTATTTTAAATAGCAACAGCTGCTAAGCATGATAATTATTGTATTTCATCAAAATAAACTTACCGAGTTGCTTCTTGATGCCACTCGTCACAATTTTCCAGCGGACCTGCAGGTTACTAAAGAAGCTGAAACTTTAATTCAGCAAAGTGAGAGCAGCACCTCATCCAACTCCCTGCCACGGGCAGGGACACCTTCCACCATCCCAGGCTGCTCCAAGCCTGGCCTTGGACACTGCCAGGGATGTGGCAGCCACAGCTGCTCTGGACGACCTGTGCCAGGCCCTCAGCACCCCAAGGAAGAGCTTTCCCCCCAAATCTAATCTCATCTGCTCTCTGACAGTGTGAAACCATTCCTCCCTGTCCTGTCACTACATGCTCTGGTAAATAAATACTCTCCGTCCATCTTTCCTGCAGGCTCCCTTTGGGTACTGGAGCACCAGGAGCAGGCAACGAGAAGCTGTGGTAATTATTCCTAATTGCATTTAGCTGCATCACTGTTTCCCCTGGTGTTCCCAGGGCTCCTGCCAGGGCTCCCCAGCGTGGAGCAGCCCCAGAGCTGCAGCCACAGGCACAGAGCTCCCATCCCCACACAGCCCAGCTCCTGCTGAAGGAGGACTTTCTCTCTAGTGGCTGGAGGGAGGATAATGGCAGAGGGACAGGAGTTTATTACTGAAGAGCAGGTGAAAGTCTCATTTGTTGAAAATTTTCCAGGGAAGTTCTGAGAGCTGTGTTTAGTGGCTGTGGTCGGCTGGAGATTTACGGATGTGCAGGATAACGATGCTGGAGAAGCTATTCCAGCCCCCAGTGAAAGGCTGCCCTTTACAGCACCTCAGCGCTTGGATTTAGATGACAGGTAGTAATGGCACCACAGAAACCATTACTGTCCATCAAGTAAATAATCAACACACGATATAAACGGTTTGGCCTTACCCAGACTCCCATGAGCTATGGCAAACAGTAAATATCCCCAAAACATCAAACCCAGAAAGGACAAAGGATGCTTTTGAGGAAGAAACAGCCTGCAGGAACAGGGACTGGGGAGCTTCACTGCGGGGAGCTGTGTGGGACCTGGGGACACTGCTGCTGGGGCTGGCACTGCCACACAGGCTGTCCTGCGGGCTGTGCCCTCCTGGCAACACCACTGCTGGGGCTGGCACTGCCACACGGGCTGTCCTGTGGGCTGTGCCCTCCTGGGGACACCGCTGCTGGGGCTGGCACTGCCACACAGGCTGTCCTGCGGGCTGTGCCCTCCTGCCCGGGCACCCTTCCAAGGGCGAAGTCTGAGTCTCTGCGAGCCCGCTCCGCTGCTCCGCGGTGCTTACCGGGCTCCCCGATGATCTAACGCTGCACAAAGCCACTGTAGGATAAATATAGAGCACTGCAGCGCCATAAATCAGCCGGCTCGGCAGGACCGGGCGCACGGAGGGGTGTGGGTCCGCTGGCACTCGGAGGAGGGCAGCGGGTGCCTCTCCGTGTGCCACCGGCCCCCTGCCACCAGCGGGGCTGCTCTGAGGCGGCCGCAGGCGCTGCCGTGCCCCGCGGGTCGGCGGTGCAGCGGCGCTGGCAGCCACGCGTGCACGATGGGCTATCATGCTGTTTATCAAGGTCTGGCGGAAAGAAAACAAGCTAATGGGGCATTTGCTGATTCAATTCGTCGAATTTGAACAAATCTTTTTAATCCTCCTCTCCCGGGGATTGGAAAGGTCAGGAAATGGGCAGAATGTGCACTTTCAGGTATTGAAATTAAACTTGTTAAGAAATCCATATTGATTTGCACTTCTCTGAGAAATATTGAAGCCTCCAGATTTAGCCTGGGTATTGATTTTCTCTTCCAGGGGAAAGACATCGGCACAAAGGGAAGGTATTACCCGTGGCAGTAAACACCTTCAATCACTGCCCGGCCCTGCGGCTCCGGCGCTCCTGGCCCCAGGGTGTCAGAGCCTGCCTGGGCTGAAAAGGCATTTGGGCTGTGCCCTTAAGGCCCTGGTTTCGCTTTTGGCCAGCCACAATCAAAACCAAGCGTTCGGGAAGTTGGTCATTGTGGGTCCTTTCCAACTGAGCTATTCCACTCCATGCTCCTCCTGTTTGGCACTGCCAGCCCTTGCACTGCTTTGCTTTTAAATATTGCCCTAAGATGGGGGTGCAACTCTCCTTTGACTGTTTTTAACACATGCAATCAGCAACTACAGCAATTAAAAGGCTTAATTAGCATCTGAATCAGCCTTCTCGAACAACCCCCTTTGCAACAGTAGCAAATAAGGGCGAGGGATTTGAAATTCTCCCTGGGAGGGTGGGGAGGCCCTGGCACAGGGTGCCCAGAGCAGCTGTGGCTGCCCCTGGATCCCTGGCAGTGCCCAAGGCCAGGCTGGATGGGGCTGGGAGCAGCCTGGGACAGTGGGAGGTGTCCCTGCCCATGGAATGACTTGAGCTTTAAGGTCCCTTCCACCCCAAAGCATTCTGTGATTCTGTGAAGGAAGTGCAGCCCTGGCCGAGGCTGTTTGCGGAGCTCCCGGGGGGATTTCACCCCAGCAGAGCTCCTGTGCCGGGTTTCCCAGCGGCCTGTCCATTATTCCAGGAAGGATTAGGATGTGCAGACTTTGGGCAGCAGACCCAGGCCGAGGCTGCTCAGGCTCACACTCTGCACACCAGACATTTCCCTTCTGCAGGAGTGCAGTGAACAGAGCCCCGCTGGCCCCCGAGCAGCCCCTGTGGGAATCTGCCACTTCTGTCACAAGGTTCAATAAGATTCCCATTAAGTGACACATCACCGCGGCCCAACTGCTTCAGAACTGCCTCCACTTAGAGCTCTGCTCCAGTGGGAGAGTTCAGAGCCGAGCCTCCGTCTGCTCACGCGCTCGTGGCAGCCCAGCCTGACCTCCTCCTCCTGCCGGCCACGCTGCGCCGCTCTCGGTGCCCGCTGCGGGGTCACTGTGACCTACTCAGCCAAGGAACTTGCCAAACTGGACAATTTTATTGTTTTTCTCGTGGATCTCCCAGCCATTAGGGAATCTCACCCCATCCGCAGCGCCACGGTCGCGCGTTGCCTCTCGGCCGTGCCCAGACAGTCATCTCTGACTGCGTGTGTACCAACTGTAGGGAAGTAATGCATTTTCTTGCAACATTAGAGGTGAATTAAACGCTGGATACTTGCTACCAGTCACTGGAGTAATTCTGCTCCTGAGTCCTTTCGAGGGAGGGAGGGAGGGAGGGAAGGAAGGAGGGAAGAAGGGAAGGAAATAAGCCCTTTCGAGACCACAGAAAATTGCAAAAGGATGTTTCTTCCAACCCGACATGACAAAATTGAATTCCAAGCTATTTAATGCATGCACGAAACGCCATAGAGGAACCCAGCCCGAGCACTCCATCCAGCACGACAGGGAAGGGGGTTCGGAACACAAGCATCGCTCCGGCACTAGCTCAGTGCTTCCAGCTCCGGACTTCCAGGCGATTCCACCGAGACGTAACTACCGGGTAAGGGTTCTCACGGACAGGGCTACCGCCAGCATTTCCATGGACACACAGCTATGGGAACACTGCGCTTATGATCACACGGACGATGGAGACCTCGGGAAGCCGCTGTCCCGGGGGGTGGAGCCCGCTCAGTCCGCGGGGCGCCGGGGCCAGGGTCCCAGCGTGGCCCTGTCCCCTCCCCGCCGGGGTCCCGCTCCCACCGCAGCGCGGCGGCCTGGCCCGGCCAGTGGCATTTCAGGAGTGAAAAACCAGCCCCGCGGGCAGGGGCACGGGGAGCCTCCGGGTTTGTCCTTAAAAACGGGGTTTCACAGGTTACACCGTCACGAGGGTGATGCCATGCAGCCTGCCCACGGCCCAGCCCGCCTCAGACCGGCGTGGTTCGTCTGTTGGCCGGGTTGTTGTGCAAAGACTCCTTGAACTCTTTGGGGATGGAGTTGTGGACCTGTAAAAAACCGTGGTCCCGCTCCGAGTTGAGCAGCGTCCCCATGGTAACCTTGGAGGGATCCCTGGAGAGGGTGAACATGGAGATGTCGGTGGAGGGGATGGTGCTGAACCCTTTGCTGATGGGCGACATGTCCCGGGAGCGGGGCTCGGTGGAGCGGGAGCTGGACCGCCGGCGGAAGCGGTACCTGTAGGGGGGCAGGCGGGTGAAGGCCGACCTCTTCAGCAGCTCCGAGTGCGACCTGGCGCGGATCTGGCGGTGCTTCTCGATGTACATGTGCACGGCGATCACCCCCACCATCTCGGCGATGATGAAGGACAGCGCCCCGAAGTAGAAGGACCAGCCGTAGGAGTAGCTCTTCTTGGAGTCGCTCTGGCCCGGGTCCCCCGCGTTGGCCGAGATGTAGACTATGATCCCGATGATGTTGCTGAGACCTGCAGGGGGACAAGCGGGGCAGGCGCTCACCTGAGAGCCAGGAGTGGATGGGGGGACGTGTCCCCACGGGGCACCAACCCTCTGCCAGCACACTCAGACCAAATCCCCTTGCAGACCTCTGCCGGTCTCCAGGACACGTTCATATTCCCTTACACACTTATCCCGTACACATTCCCAGGAAGGAGGCATAAGCACTGTTTTCTCTAGAACAGGGACATTTCAGGAGCTGCTTGTGCTTTGCTGAGCAGCGCGTGCAGGAGCCTGGCTGGTGTCGTGCAGCAGCAGAGCCAGCCTGAGGGGTGCAGGGGGATCCCCCCAGCATGCAGCCAGCTCGCTGTGGCCCTGGGAGCACAGGGAAGCTGGAATGGCTCTGTTTTTCTCCATTTCTGGTGGAGTCCTGAGGCTTTGTTCGGGACAGGGGCAGCCTGTGCCCCACCAGCTGTGCTGCAGGCTGGGGAGAGGCTGGTGCATTCCCAGATTTACTTAATGAATCAATTATGTTCTCTCTGCTGTTTTCTCATCTGCATCAGCAGCTCCTGCCAGCCAAGGAGGAAGAGTCATTTGTCTTTTTGTGGGGAGAAGAAAAACACAAAATAGAGCGGTTCCTTGAGACAAAGACATTGTCACGCGATAATCAGGGGAAGCGTTGGGGAACAGCACAGAGGAATGAGTAATCCAGCAGGAACAGCCTCCCTGAGAGTGATCTCCATGTGGCAGCCCCTGTGCCTGGTCCTGCGCTGCTGGCACAGTGCCCACTGACTGTCCAGGGTGGAGGGCAGAGCCCCCAGTCCCTGTCCCAGGGTCTGGTAACCCCCAGGGGGATGGCTGCACTTGGGGAGCCCCTCCTGGGCTGTACCCCCATGTGGGCTCTGCTCGAGGCAGGGCAGGGGGCACTTGAAGCCCTCTCTGGCGCAGGGACCATGGCCAGAGACCCCTGACAGTTTTTCCCTTCTGTGGGGATGTTCCCACAGGGCTGGAACAGCTCTCACACCTCGGAGTCTCTCAGTGCTGACAGCCTGGCAGGACCCCACCCCAGCCCTGCTCCCCGTGTCCCCCGGGCCGCAGGAGCCCCTGGCAGCTCCTACCTGCAGAGACGAAGAAGATGCCGGCGCTGAGGATGACGTTGTGTTTGCTCTTGTAGAACTCGCTGGCGGCCACGCACAGCCCCCCGAAGAACAGCAGCCCCACGCTGAGGATGGGGAAGATGCTGGATGCTCTCACTGCACCTGTGGGACAGGACAGGGGCAGCATCAGCCCCAGCACCCCCTGCACGTGGGAAGGGTCCGTGCGAGGGCACCCCTTGTGCTGCCAGGATGGAGGGGGAGACCCAGCACCGGTCCCCACCCGGCATCCTCTGCTTGTCACGGAGCTCTGGAATGGTTTGGGCTGGAAAGGACCTTAAATCCCATCCAGTGCCACCTCTTGCCATGGCAGGGACACCTTCCACCATCCCAGCTTGATCCAAGCCCCATCCAGCACTGCCAGGCATCCGGGGGCAGCCCCAGCTGATCTGGGCACCTGTGCCAGGGCCTGCCCACGCTGCCAGGGAAGGATTCCTTCTGCATATCTCACCCGAATTTCCCCTCTTCCAGCAGAAACATGGGCAGTGCCAAGGCTGGGTGAGGGTGGCCCTGCAGCCAAGGGACACTGTCCCCTCAGCTGGGCATGTGCCAGGCACCGTGACAGAGGCTGGACACAGATGACATCCCTGACACGCAGAGCCACACGTGTGTGCCAGGCTGCTGAGGGCTCACCCAAGCTCTGCATTGCCAAACCAGAGGCAGCAGGGGCGTGCAGCAGCCCTGGCACTCCCTGAGCTGCTGGGGCTGGAAGGAATCCTGGGAGAGGGGCCCGTGCCCATGGGCTGCTGCTCAGCCCAGCCCGACTGACCCAGCTGCTGCTCATCCACTTCTTGCTCTGGAGTCTCAAATTTCCACATCTCTGCTCACCCAGTGGAGAGGAGAGCGAGTTTAATGAAATGGCTTTGCACTTTGAGTAGATTAGTGCTGAAGTTCTCCCACTCCCTCTCACATTTAAAGTAAAAAGTCTATTTTAAAGCCCCCAGGAGTGGAATTTTAATGGAGCTTCTCTGTATTTCTCTGCTTTAATAACGGCCCTATTGGAGGGATGAGAGCCCAAGCCAAGGCACAGTGTATTTTTGGTGCAGCAGGTAGTGATCTGCTGCATTCATTACTCTCTACTGTCATTTTGGAAGCTGGTCCATGTGGGATGTTGGATTGGGCTGGGCTTTAAGGTCCCTTCCATGTGGGAAAGGGGATTGGGCTGGGCTTTAAGGTCCCTTCCATGTGGGAAAGTGGATTGGGCTGGGCTTTTCCAGCCTGGGCCATTCTGGGGTGCTGTGGGAAGGTCTGTGGTTCTGCCCTGGAGCTTGGCTGGGCCCTGGGACAGGAGGACCCCCTTTTCCCAGGAAATCTGCCAGCTCAGCCCCTCTGTGTCCCTGTGCTCGGCTGGCACTGCAGAGCACCTGGCACCTGCTCCGTGCTCTCCCAGCCAGCCCAGCCTGCCTGGAGGCTCGGGGAGCAGGGACACCAGCAGGGACATGGAGACATGTCCCTGTGTGCTGCACCTGGGCCCTGCGGGGTCCCAGTGCCCTGTGGGGGCACCGAGAGGCTCAGGCTGGGCAGCAGCTGCTGGGACTGGCCGTGGGGACAGGGCACAGCGAGTGCCATGAGCACGGGGCACTGCAGCGTGGCACGGCCAGGCTCGGGGAGCCCAGAGGGTGCAGATGCTGCTCAGGGGGGCTGTGACCCCTCAGCCTCCCGCTGGGTGACACCAGGGCACAGGGAGGGGGTGCCCTGCCGGGTGAGGGGCCGGGGGTGTGCCACAGAGCAGACTCACGGAGCAGGTACTCGGCCGTGTCTTGCTCGTAGTCTGCATCCTCAGGGAAGTGGTCGATTTTCTTGCACACTCCTCGGAAGGTTCCTGGGGAGACACAAGCCAGGAAATGCTCAGCTCCTGCTGGCCAGGACGTGCAGCAGCCCGGGGGCCTTCATGCTCTAACTGGGGACACTGAGGCACGCTGTGGGACTGCTCTGCAGCAGCAAGGGGCACGGAGGGTGGCAGGAACTGCAGCATCCCCAGAAGGGCAGCCCCTCAGCATCCTGGCTCTAGAGCACGTGCTCAGGTCATGCTGGCTCTGTCCCCTCTGCCATGGCAGCAGCAGGACGTGTCACCAGGGACCAGGGCTGCAGACAGCACATGGCAGCCTCAGGGTGTCCTGCACGCTCCCAGGCTGTGCCCGGGGGAGCTGAGCAGCACGACAGGCATCAGTCAGAGCCTGAAGATGCAGCTCTGGAGGAGGCAGGCTGTCATCCAGAGGGAGACACAGCACCCGAGGGAGAATTGCCTGCTGCCGTTGCTTTGGGAACTGTGGGAGAAGGGGATGCACTGGGCAGGGTGAGGACAGCAGCTCCACAGCACAGCCCCCTCCTCCTCCTCCTCCCAGCCCTGGGCTTCCACCCACCCTGTCCCTGTACCCAGAGCCAGCAGGCTGTGCCCCCACGGGTCCCTCTGCCCTGCAGCCATCAGGCCCTGCCAGAGCGGGGTGCAGCCTTGGGCTGAGCAGCACGGGCAGAGAGCACGGCCGGCTGCCCGGGGCAGGGGCAGCCCCGGCTGCACGGCTCCCACTCACACTCTGACATTTATTTTGTCTCCTTTACTCCCTCTGCTCAGCAGCTGATGCCCGTCGCCATGGCAATGCCGAGCCTCCTGACACACAACTTCAGGCTCCGAGCACACACCGCAACAAGGCTGCAAGCCCAAAAATCCCCTCTGACCTCCGAGGTGCTGCCCAGGGAGGGAATGCTGCCCCGGGAGCTGCGGCTGGAAGCGGCCCCAGGACGGGCGAGGCAGCTCTCAGGGTCTGGCTGGCACACAGCCCCCAGCAGCGGGGCCGGGTGTCACATCCTCCCCCGGGTCCCTGTCCCCCGGGGCAGCTCCGTGAGCTCCATCCCCGCGCTGCAGCCGGGCCGGGCTAAGGGACACCGGGATGTGCCCCAGGGCCGTGCCCTGGCCCTGCTACCGCCTCTGGGCACTCGCAGTCCCTGCCAACGCCTCCCCAGCCCCCGGGTGTGCCCCGAGAGCTGGCACAGCCCCGGGCAGGCTCCGTGCCCCGCCAGCTCCTGGCAGGGTTTGCGCTCCCCCAGCTCCGGGCAGGCTTTGGGCTCCCCCAGCCCCCGGGTTGGGCTCCCCCAGCCCCCGGTTTGTGCTCCCCCAGCCCCAGCAGGCTCCGGGCTCCCCCAGCCCCAGCAGGGTTTGTGCTCCCCCAGCCCCAGCAGGCTCCGGGCTCCCCCAGCCCCAGCAGGGTTTGTGCTCCCCCAGCCCCCGGTTTGTGCTCCCCCAGCCCCGGGCAGGCTCCGGGCTCCCCCAGCCCCCGGTTTGCGCTCCCCCAGCCCCAGCAGGGTCCGTGCTCCCCCAGCCCCAGCAGGGTCTGTTCTCCCCCCCTGCTCCGCGGTACCGCCGGGCTCCCGCTCCGCCCTTATCGGCACATGCAGAGGCAATTAATTGATTTGATCTCAGGTTGTTTTCCTGTCAGAGCCCCTCTCCCCAGGGAGGGCCGGGGGGACGGGGAGGGGCCTGTGAGGGAAATAGGTTTGCAGTGGTGGAAATACAGCCAAGAATATCGATCCCAGCCCGACGAGCCAGGAGGCTGAAGAGCTCCAGTTAGGGTGTTAAAATCTCATTACTTTTCATCTGGTGGAACGGTTTTCCAGGGACCATTCTGGGTGCCACTGGTGTGTGCAAAGGAAGACTCGGGCTGAGGAGGATGAGCTGAGACCACTCTCAAATGAGAACAAAATTCCTTGCTCCCCTGGCAGTGGCTCAGCCAGGAGTCAAGGTCACATTCCAGCCCTCAGCTCTCTGCTCCTGCTGATAAATCCGAGTGAGTTATCTCCCAAGTTGTGGTTTCCAGTAATGGCCTTCCTAAGGACAGTGTTGCACTGAATCCATCTGGGGGAAGTGGCAGGTCATTATGGTCTAAGTTCTCTGGAGCTGGAAAATTAATATTTTGGAGAGGCAGAGGTCGGAGCTGAGCTGGGGAGGGCTGGGGTAGGAAGGAGCCTGCTGCACAGCCCCAGAGATGCTCAGGCTCTGCACTCCCTGAGTAACAAGAGCAAGATACCTAAATATCTCCGAGGAATTAAAACTTCAGGGCTCATCTTTTTTTACCTCCCACCCACCTCCCAGATGCTTGGAGAGATGGAGAGGAATTCATCCGTGTTCCTTCCCTTCCCCAGCTCCAGGCTCTGCAAGGCATCCTGGGGCTCTTTGCACAAGGTCCCTGCTGGGAGCCTGCAGAGCTCCGGGCTCGGGCTCTGTGCTGGCCTGGCCCCTGCACAGGGCTCAGTGGTGACACCGAGCAGCTCCTGTGGCCCTGGGGAAGGCTCTGGGGGGTCTCAGCCACCCCCCAGCACATTGTTTGTCTCCTGCATCACCAGCTTTTCACACAGCCCGAGTTCACAGGCACAGAGCAGCTCAGAGGAGCAGAGAAGTCTGTGGGGTACTGCAGCCCTGATCCGCAGCACTGAGCAGCCCCCTGGAGCTGGAGCTGGGTTCGGGGGCTGTTCTCCACCAGACCAGGAAACCTTGGGGAGCCAGGGGAGCTGTCCTGGCCAGCCCAGCAGCTCTGTGACCCCTCGGACCGTTCCTGCTGGCCCCCAGCCCAGGAGGGCGAGGGAAGGCAGAGCCCGAGAGCCCCCAGCCCTGCTGGCCCTGGGCCCCTCAACACCTGGCAGGGGGAGGAATCCTCCTCCTCCTCCTCCTCGGCAGGACTGAGCTGTCCCTGGGCCCCAGCAGCCCCACAGCAGCTCCCCCGGCTCGGGAGGGATCTGGCTCCGTCTGCATTTCACACCCTCTCCCCCTCGCTGCGGTGGTGGCTTGTGCCTGAGCAGAGGCACCTACACAGATACGCCTGTTCCGAAGGACATTCTTCCCTCTTTTTATATATTTAAAAAAAAACCCCACCAGTGGAAAAAACCCAAGTCAGATGAAAGGAATGCAGGAGCGAGGAGGCAGCAGAGGTGGCTGGGCTGTGGCTGTGAGCAGAGCCCGGTGTGAGCACACACCTGAGAACATGCCTGAGAACACGCCTGAGCACACACCTGAACATACACCTGAGCACACGCCTCAGCACACACCTGAGAACATGCCTGAGAACACGCCTGAGCACACACCTGAGCACACACCTGAGCACACGCCTGAGCACACGCCTGAGCACACGCCTGAGCACACGCCTGAGCACACGCCTGAGCACACGCCTGAGCACACGCCTGAGCACACGCCTGAGCACACGCCTGAGCACACGCCTGAGCACACGCCTGAGCACACGCCTGAGCACACGCCTGAGCACACGCCTGAGCACACGCCTGAGCACACGCCTGAGCACACGCCTGAGCACACGCCTGAGCACACGCCTGAGCACACGCCTGAGCACACGCCTGAGCACACGCCTGAGCACACGCCTGAGCACACGCCTGAGCACACGCCTGAGCACACGCCTGAGCACACGCCTGAGCACACGCCTGAGCACACGCCTGAGCACACGCCTGAGCACACGCCTGAGCACACGCCTGAGCACACGCCTGAGCACACGCCTGAGCACACGCCTGAGCACACGCCTGAGCACACGCCTGAGCACACGCCTGAGCACACGCCTGAGCACACGCCTGAGCACACGCCTGAGCACACGCCTGAGCACACGCCTGAGCACACGCCTGAGCACACGCCTGAGCACACGCCTGAGCACACGCCTGAGCACACGCCTGAGCACACGCCTGAGCACACGCCTGAGCACACGCCTGAGCACACGCCTGAGCACACGCCTGAGCACACGCCTGAGCACACGCCTGAGCACACGCCTGAGCACACGCCTGAGCACACGCCTGAGCACACGCCTGAGCACACGCCTGAGCACACGCCTGAGCACACGCCTGAGCACACGCCTGAGCACACACCTGAGCACACGCCTGAGCACACGCCTGGCAGGGACAGAGCCTGAGCACCCCGGGGCTGCCGGCTGTGGGGAGCAGGAGGTGCCCGGGCTGGGCATCCCCAGGGGGACACGGCGAGCACAGCTTGGCACTCACACCACGGCTGGGCTGGGAGCTCCTGCCAGCGCTCGGCGCGTGGCACAGGGACTTCACTCCCTCAGCAGTGTAAAATGGAAAAAAAGGGGAAAAAAAAAAAAAATCTACATTTTGACAGTGACTCATCATCTCCCATTCTGGAATCTGTGGGGTTGGTGCAACCTACACAAGGCAGTTCAGAAAAGCAAAACAATTCTGAATAATAGAGGAGGAAAAAAAAGTTTGCAGCTGATGGGTAATTTCCAGCCCTTTGCTCTGAGGGTTTTCTCATTTTTTCTCATTAGAAAAGTAATCAGGTAACACTCTGGAACTGCTTCCAGGGGCTCCCCCCACGCTCTCCGGAGCTTCCTTCCTCCCTGCATCCTCCCAGCCTTCCTCCCTCTGCCCCTCCACACTGCTGGAGCTCGTGGCAGGAGAGCTCCCCGCTCCTGGGAGGTGCTGGGCTGGGCCAGGGAGGAGCAGGGCCCCGGTGGGTGCAGGGGCTCGGGGTGGCCCCTTCTCTGCTTCCCCCCGTGGGCAGCAGCTGCCAACGCTGGGATCACGCTGGGGAGCAGAGCGCTCAGCAGCATGTCCAAGGAAATCATTTCATGTTTTATCTTTAGCAGGGGATAAACATTGATTTTTATTTTAAAAGGTAATTGACATTCCTATGAGAGCGCAGTGAGTGCTGGAGCAGCCGGAATCAGCGTAAATAAGCCATGTGCTAGAAATTAATGAGCTTCACTGATTGAGTTTATCTGTTTAAATTAATACAATTCTGGCAATTATATAAAAAATAATGATCTTCGGTTTGTTTGCCTGCTTGGAGGCATTGATGGCAGGAGATGGGGCAGGGCAGGAGGCCTGGCCAGCTGAGCCCAGAGCCCGGGGCCTCCCCCGAGCTCTCCCTGTCTGATGAACATTTCAGATTTACCTGGGTTAATTGATCAGCCCCTGGGAAGGGTTTGCCTTCCAGCTCCTCTCTGGCTGAAGGTAACAGGGGCAGCAGCCCAGCTCTGGGAGATTCCCGGATCCCACATCCTTGTCCAGCAGGGCGTGGGAAGGGGCTCTGTCCTGGGGGGTGGGAGCTCTGTGCCCCGTTGGCAGAGGGGGCTCGGGCTCATCCCCCTCCTCCCCTTTCCCCGCTCCAAGGGCTGGCCAGAGCTGCAAGAAGCTGCCAGCCCAACCCTGGCACGAGTGCCTGGTCTTTAGGGTCTCTTCCAACCCAAACCGTTCCATGACTCCATGATCCCATTATCCAGCTGGGTAATTACAGAGATCCAGACACACTCATTGATAGCAGTGAGCTGGACCCACAAGTTTCATGTCCAGAACACTGGGGACAAAATCTGCCCAGCTGGCACCGGGGGGGAAACCAAGAGTGTAAAAGCTGGGATCCTCTGGTGAAACAAGGACCTGCCAGAACCCAGCCCAAGGGGAGCTGGGTGTGGGTGCTCGGGTGTCTGCTCCCACCCCGAGCTCGGCAGGGCCAGATCATCCCCAGGCTGCTTAAGCACCTATTTATACCCAGGAGGAGAGAAGCTGCATGGTGATGGGGAGCTGGAGGTTTCACTTCACCGGTATTAAAATGTCCTCTGAATTTCTAAAAACCTATAAATGACAATTTCATAGCTGTGAAGCGTGGCATCCAGCACAGGGGAGTGCTATTTTCGACTCCGTGTTGACAGCTGAAGGGGAATGGATCATAGAATTAAAAACTAGTTGCTGCCCAAGTCCAAGCAATCATGGCTTGGTTATGTTTCTTATGGGCACACAGAGGCAGGTCCGAGGCACCAGCTCCGACTCCTGGTGCTTCGAGAGGTCGATTCACAGAGCACAAAACAATTATAAGCCAAATCACTTAGGAGAATGGATTTGAGCATAAAAGCACAACTGTGCACAGAGAATGATTTAAGAGTGTTTTGCCCGAAAACTCATCACCATGACGGGAGTTTGCACTGCTTTAGAAACTGCCTGGCTAATAAGCAAACAGCTATAAAAATAAAAGCAGGCCCAACAAAGAGAAGAAAGGAGATATTCATAACTCCGAATATAAATCAGCGACTTGGAGTGGCAGAGCGCCGATAAAGGCTGCAAGAAGCAGAGGAAAAGCATCAAAACGTCCTTCCCAGAGCTCTGGGCTGAGCAGCAGCACAGAAAGGAGCAGTGCCACCGCCCGCCACCAAACAACGAGCAGCGCTAGGCACAGGCCCAGGAAGGCTCAAAAACTGATCACAGCCACGGCTCTGCTCACTCTGCACATCACTGTCACTGTGCTCCCTCCTCCCGGGGCCGCGGGGGCCGCTGAGCCACCCTGGGAGGGGAGGGGAGGGGAGGGGAGGGAAGGGAAGGGAAGGGAAGGGAAGGGAAGGGAAGGGAAGGGAGGCTGAGGCGCTGCTCTGCCCGCCCTGCAGCCCCACTGCTGCTCCAGGGCAGGGGCTGGCACCTGGTGGCACAAGGGGACAGGCCACTGGCACGGAGTGACAGTCTGCTCCCACTCCTCTGGGGCAGCCAGCAGCAGGCTGGGCAGGGGCAGTGACAGGCACAGAGCCCGGCAGGTGACAGCGTGGGGCCAGCAGGGACATCCTGGTGTGTACAGCAGCCTGGAAAAACACATTTATTCATGGAATCATCGCAGGATTCCAGAGTGGCCTGGGCTAGAAGGGACCTCAAAGCCCACCCAGTGCCACCCTGCCATGGCAGGGACACCTTCCACTGTCCCAGGCTGCTCCCAGCCCTGTCCAGCCTGGCCTGGGCACTGCCAGGGATCCAGGGGCAGCCACAGCTGCTCTGGGCACCCTGTGCCAGGGCCTGCCACCCTCAATATTCCCTGTTTCAAGGTGAAACAGTTGCTTAAATTTGTGGCCAACACCACGGTCCCTGTTTGAAGGAGGATGTTACTGACTCCATCCCATGAAGAGAGGATGGGGAGGTGCCAGGGCAGAGGCTGGGGGGTGCCAGGGGAGCCTGGTGGGCAGTGAGCCCCCCTGTGCCCTCAGCACAGCCTGACCTCAGCCCAGCACTGCAGGCCCAGGGCTGCAAAAAGCAAATAATTCTGCCAAGGAGCCCCATGGTGCAGAATATCCAGGCTAAAAATATGTAAATGGCCATGAAAAGCACTGTCAGAGCTGCAGCGAGAGGAGCCAGTCGCCAAAAGGCAATTTGGAATTTCTGAGCTCGCTGCACGCGGCATTAAAAAGGTCAGTATTTCTGAAATAAGGATCTTTACAAATAAACACATTTGCCTGGGTGAGTCATGGCAGAGCGGAGCACAGAGCATTTCCACCCTAATGCTCCTGACAGGCCGGGAGCAGGGAGATCTTTTCATGTTTACAGTTCATCAATAGTTATTACAGCTGCACAGTCAATCTTTAAAGCACATTTAGCCTGGGAGGAGGCTCGGCAGGTTGTTTTCCCTGAAAAAGTGATATTAAATTTATTACGTTCTTCCTCTTTTATAGCACGGATTTGAAGGCAAGTATTTGAAGTTCAAATACACGACTGCCACTCCAGCACCTGCCTTTTTTAAAATATATCTGTGCTTCTGTCACATCTTGCAGGCATAAATATTTGAAGTTCTCAGCTGAAGTGCTAGAAGGGCCTGGCTCCATCGCAGCCTCTTTGCTGCAGGAGGGCAGCGGGCATTGTGCCGGGAGGGAGGGGCGGGCAGAGCCCCCCGCCCTGCGGGCTGGCCCGGCGGGGCCGGGCTGCCTCGGACGCTCGGAGCAGCCAGCCCGGCCCCATGGAGCTGCTGCCCCCCGCCCTGCGGGCTGGCTCGGCCGCTCGGAGCAGCCAGCCCGGCCCCATGGAGCTGCTGCCCGCCGGGGCAGCGCCGCCTCCGCGCCATCTGCGGGAGGGCAGAGCCCCGGGGAGCGGCTGCGGCGCCCCAGATGGGCAGGGCGGTGCTCAGGAGTAGCACCGCAGTCTCACTCGGGGCTTTTTTGGGAGAAAAGAAGGAACTCTCCTGCAGACGGAGCATCAGGAGAGAACTTTGCTGGTGAGCCAGTGGGCGACGCCAACCTCGTCTTCCCCATCCATGAAATACAAGCTGCCCTTTTGGGCTGCCCAGAGAGCCAGAGCACTCCCAGGGTGTTCCATGCCCTCCCTGCCCTGTTTGGGAGCACCTGGCACTCCTGCACTGGCACAGGCTCCCTGCCTGGCAGCGACAGGGCAGGGTGCATCTCCTCCCTCACCCAGGGATTCCACAGCACCCAGCACCCAGCAGCACTGCTCCAGGCCCCTGCAACACTGCCCTGCCTCGGGCAGCCCCTGGCTCCTCCGGCTGAGGCCGTGGTGTCCCTGCCCACGCTGCACCCTCCAGCCCAGGCAGCAGGACCTGCTCCTGGCTCCAGAGCTGCCCCACGGGGTCAGAGCTGGCCCGGCTGCTCCGTGCTCCCTGAGCCACTCCCAGCATCACCCTGGCCATGGAACACCTTCCCCAGCTGCCCAAACCTGGCTCACAGCACAAAATGCTTTGCTAGGAAACACCTGAGCTTTTAAACAGCCCCAATTCCGCCTGGCACTGCCATTGCAAAAGCCAGACAAGCCCAGACAAGCCCAGCTCCTGAGCTCTGCCCTTCGGGAGCCAGCGAGAGGAGGAGGAGAAAGGCGTGAAAGGCCCGGGACGGGTGGCAGCAGAGAGCTTCAGCACTCACCCGAGGCTTTCCATCCTCCTCCTCTGCAGGGAACCACGGAGAGCCCATCCTGCTGCTGCTGCAGCCAGGGCTGCTCTGCCATCGCTCCCAGGCACAGAGGAGTTCCACCGGGCCCTTGGCATCACCTGGGGCTGCCCTGCAGCTTTACTGCCCTGTTTTCAGCTCTGGATCGTGCCCAGGGTCCGTGGCGTTGCCCCCAGCCTGCAGCACACACCCCTGCAGGGAGGGCAGTGCCTGCAGCAGCCTTTGATGGCTCCGTCCCAGCTGCAGCCCAGCAGCTCCACCCGCTCATCACGAGGGCTCCCCCTGCTCCTGGGGGTGCCCTGGGTCCTGGCAGTGCCCAGGCCAGGCTGGACAGGGCTGGGAGCAGTGGGAGGTGTCCCTGCCATGGCAGGGGTGGCAGTGAATACCCTGAAGGTCCCTTCCAACCCAAAGCCTTGCACAGCCCCACGATTCTGCTCTCCCCAGTTTGCAGGCGGGAAGGGCAGCGCTGCAGAGATGCAGATCACGAGCATCTGCTCGCGTTGGGTGCTCAGCTGGAGCCGGGGATTTCACAGCCCTGGCAAGGCTGTGCGCGGGAGGTGACGCTGCTGTCACAGCCCCCCCGAGCCGCCAGCGGGGCTCAGCCCCCCCGAGCCGCCAGGGACGTTCTGCTTCTGCTGCCTGCAGGGAGACTTCCCCGAACGGGCTCACACTGACGGAGCAGTCATTTCTGAAGGGTGCCTGAGCTCGTGTGCCCAAGGCCCAGAGCTGTCCCGGGAGGTGTGGGCTGGGGGCCCGGCGGGGCCCGGCGGGGGCTGGCGGGCAGGCACCGGGCTCAGCCGGCCGCACCGGCCCCGCGGGCAGGGCTGAGCTGCCGGGAGCTGCCGCAGGCTGGAGCGGGGCGGCAGCAGCGGGAGCCGGGGCAGCCTGGGGCAGTGACAGAGTGTCTTTAATGCCACCAGACGCAGTTATTTCCAAGGCGCACACCAGCTCCCCAGCCGCCCCCAGGACCCCCCTCTCCCGCTGACGGGCAGAGCAGCGGCCCCGCTCCCGCAGCCCCCGGCTCGGGTCCCACTCCCGCTGCCGCTCCCCTGCTGCCGGTGCAAGGCACGACCGCTCCGATCCTGCAGCCTCTCACGCTGGGGACAAGGCCAGGGGCTGGGGCACAGCGAGCACGTTCATCCTCGGCTGGAGTGCTGAGGAGCGACAGAGGCTCTCCCAGCACGGGGACAAGGAGCCCCGGGGCCGGCAGAGGCCGGCAGCCCCCGAGCAGCGCGGCGGGCAGGGCCAGCAGCCCGTGCTCCCCTGGAGCAGCCCCCGGCCCGGCCCGGCCCCGCCCGGCCCGCTGGCACAGCTGCCGGGCCGAGCCAGGCTGATGCAGGGCTTGGCACGGCTGCCGAGGTCCCGGCAGGAGTGACAGTCCCGCTGGCCGGACACACAGCCGGGCTGAGGCGGGGACAGCCCCCGGCAGTCACAGCGCTCCGGGGCAGGTGACAGCGACCTTTCCCGGGCAGGGCAGGCGCAGCGCTCGGTGACGGCGCTGCGATGCGCCCGGGGGTGCTGAGGTGGCACACAGGAGCTGGTGTTTAACACCCAGCTGAGCATCACCGGAGCCTGCAGGGCTCCTGCTCCACGTCAGGAGGGAGCCCAGGCTCCCCAGGGGGGTGGAGGTGCCGTCCCTGGGGCCAGGCAAGTTCAGGGCACGAGCTGCTTGATGACAATGGCAGCAGCACAAGGCAAGGCTGATTTTAGAGAGTTAAATCAGGCACGTCTCAAAAGGGCCATTGCTTGTTGGCAGTCTGTCTGGGGTGCTCTCCCCTCCCCTCGTGATTCCAGGCACAAACTGAGATTAAAGGCAGAATTAGGGGACAATTACCAAAACACCACTGAGATTGGAAATGTGACCATCTGAGAGGCATGAACACAAATGTCACCCTCAAACACCACCTTTGTCACTGCTCACCACAGTCCCACAGGATGTATGACCAATAATGTGACCATCTGAGAGGCATGAACACAAATGTCACCCTCAAACACCACCTTTGCTCACCCCAGTCCCACAGGATGTATGACCAATGCCAACATCCCTATGAGTGTTCAGCGTCCCCCATTAAGGCTGGGAGGTCACACGTCCCCCCTTGTGCCTGTCCCCACCCCGGGGCTCCTGTCCACCTCAATTCTCCTCCTTCAGTACAAACCACTTGGCAGACAGCAAACACTCAGAGCCCTGGAGTGACAGGATGGCAGCCGGGACTGGCTGCTCCCAGACCTGCTCGCTGCCCTTCCTGCCACCCTGGCATTCCCACAGCACCGAGTGATTACACAGCACCATCCCTGGCACCCGGCACAGTGCCAGCTCAGCCTCCCTCTGCTGCCCAGCAGCACGAGATTTGTCTTTACATCGTGCTGTCAGGAGATAAGAAACAGGCGATATCTGAGAAAACCATCACAGCCTGTCGCCGGCTCGGCAGGCACCATCCCTGCCCTGCCTGGGCTGTGAAAAGCCCTGAAGTGCTCGGCACTGAGGGGTTCCTGCAGTGCTGGGGGGCCGAGAGGAGCCCAGGGGTCCTGGCACACCCAGGAGGGACAGGAGCCACAGCCAGAGCACCCTGCACTCCTCCTCTGTGCCACAGGGTCTCAGATCCGTGTGCCACAGGGTCTCAGACCCCCGCACTGTTTGGAGGGACCAAGGGGCCCAGGACAGCCCCGAGCCGCGGCGTGCCCTGACCTGGGCGATCCCGATGCCAATTCCATCCCTGCCGCAGGCAGAGGCCGGCACTGGCAGCGCTGCGGAACGGGGGCACTCGCAGCAGCCCCGGTGCCCGGGCTGGCCCCGAGCCGGGCCAGGCGGAGCTCCCGGGGCTGGGTGACAGGGCCGGGTGCGGGATGCAGCCCCTGCCCTCCTCGGAGCCTCCTCCGGCCGCAGGGCTGGCAGCAGGCACACCGAGGGACAGCCACCCGCTGCCACCCCGGCGCTGTCATCGCTTGGCACGGCCGTGTCCCCTTAATCAGAGCCCTTATCTGGAGCTGCTGCGCTCCTCACAGCCCGCCCGGGACTGCGCGGGGCAAGCGGCTCCTCAGCCCGAGGAAAGCTCCCCAAAACCTCGGGGGCAGAGCCCATCAGCACAGCAAACCCAGCCGGGAGCCCCCAGGAGAGGCGTGGAACCCCCACCTCCACACTGAGCACCCAAAGTGCATCCACCAGCCTCGGGGATCTCCTTCCGAGGGTCACGCCAAAGGCTGACGAGGGTGGGAGGTGTTGGAGGTGTTGGAGGTGCTGGAGCCCAGCTGCAGAGCCGGGCAGCCCTGGAAAAGGGCTCTGGAAAGGCAGCGGGCAGTGGGCAGGACCCTCCCCACGCCCTCCCATCTCCCTGCGGGCACTCTGCGGGCACTCAGGACTGGTGCCTTTCCCCCTGAGCTGCCCCAGCTGCCGGCGCTGCTGTCGGTGGCAGGGGGTGCCCGGCAGCAGGCGAGGCAGGGAGAGCCCCCTGCCCAGCGGGACCCCTCGGGCAGCAGCCCAGCAACCCCCACGGATTAGTGCATTTATGTAAATTTAAGGCCGGTTTTGATTTTCCCGAAAAAGGAGGTTACAGTCTGTTTGTGAAGCGTGCACTGTTCATTAAAAATCCATGGTGGAACCCATCTGAACAGGAGCCACGGAGCGGCGAGGAGCCCTGAGCGGGGTTAATGCTCAGCTCAGCTCGCAGGCAGCAGAGAGTGACAGCTCTCCACCCCACCTGGCCTGTCCCCTGAGCAGTGCCCGGGGGCTGTGCCAGGGGCACGGATGGCATCACCCCGCGGGACTGCCCCACGCATCCCGCTTCACCTTCCAAAAGGCAAAACTCCTGCTGAGGGAAGGGATTCACCAAAGGCCACGCAGCTTTTGGCAGTGGAGCCGGGCATCGCTCCCTGGCCAAAAGCCATCGCTGGCACCTCCTGGCCAGTGCCCACCTCGCTGGGAGCCCGAGGATCCGCAGCCATCCCCACAGCGGGGCTGCCCGCAGCCCCACGCCGGGAGCCTTCGGCAGCCATCCCGAATTATTTACAGCCGGCGTGGAGCCAGTGACCTTGCACGGGAAAAAAACCACTCGAGCCTCATTCAAATTCAGCCTTCCACCTCTATTACACGGGAACAGCTCCGGAGATGACAGGCTCTGCACCACGCCTATGCAGCAGTAAAATGCCTGCTTCTGAGCTGTTCACAGCCTTTTACTCATCACGTGCTGCTCGCAGGCACTGAGGGAACCGGCTCTTTAACCCGCCCCACAAGTCAGGCTTTTGCCCAGAAAACACCGCAGCATCCCAGGAGGGGGAATTTTGCACCCTGGGCTCGAAGCAGGGCTGGTGCCAGGAGCTGAGGCACGACTCCTCCCCGGACACTCTCCAGCCAGCCCGGGAGCTGCAGGCACGGCTGCTCCAGCCACGGTGCCAGCTGGCAGGGGCACGAGCCCCTCTGTGCCCAGAAGGGTTCTTATGACTCGTGGGATTTGGCCGTCACGAGAAGATGGGTCTGGAGCAGCCTGAGGGTCCGGCCAGCCTCATTTCCATCTCCATTAGAGGACAGTAATTCACTTTTATCCAGTACATCTCCACCAGGGCGAGGCTCAGGGATTCCCTGAAGCCGAGGCTGTGCCTGGGTGCTGTGGGTGACCCCGCACAGGGCACGCGTTTGGTGCTGTGTGACAGCAGTGCCAGGGCTGGCTGTCCCTGCTCCGGCCTGTCCTGATGGGAAGTCTCACTGGGTTAAGCTGCAGCCTGGTGATCCCATCAGGCTGTCCCAAACAGGTAACTGCTCCTCTCCACCTTCCTCCCTCAGCTCTCCTTAGGTGCCTCCATCACATCTTGTATTTCCACCACACAGGAAAACTCAACATCCCCCAGCCCTCAGGAAACAAAGAGCAAACACCCCTTCCCACCACCCCCAGCCCTGCCTGGCTGCACGGGCAGCTCTGTCCCTCCATCCCCTCCAGCCCAGCCTGACAGTCCCCTGTGCTCCCCTGCCCACAGCTGCCAGCCCCGGGCAGAGCCGTGCCAGGGGCACTGTGGGAGCCACGCCAGGGTGCTGGGCAGGGTGGTCAGTGTGGTCAGCATGGTCAGCGTGGTCAGTGTGGTCAGCATGGTCAGTGTGGTCAGACTGGTCAGTGTGGTCAGCATGGTCAGTTCAGCGTGGTCAGACTGGTCAGTGTGGTCAGACTGGTCAGTGTGGTCAGCATGGTCAGCGTGGTCAGTGTGGTCAGCATGGTCAGTGTGGTCAGCGTGGTCAGCATGGTCAGTGTGGTCAGCATTGTCAGCATGGTCAGTGTGGTCAGACTGGTCAGCGTGGTCAGCGTGGCCTGGCAGCCCCACACCATCAGCAGCACTGGCACGGAGCTGGACCAGGCACCACTGAGCAGTGGCACGTTGGGGTGGGGATGAGAATCCATCACAGCCACTGACCAGACACAGGAACAGGATGAGCAGCTCCTTAAATACCTGCCCGTAATGAAAGCGAGAAAAAGTGCTCCATCATGGGTGATTGCAATCTCAGGGACATTTGCTTGGCGCTTTTAAAAATTAAAGATAATAACTCGCTAACAGAAACAATCTTGCTGTCACCTTGGGGAAATTCTCTGCTTGGCCTCCCTCAGAGGGCTGAGAGGAGCTGGAGGCGGGGGAAGAGCTGGTGCCCAGCCAGGGCAGTGGCTTCCAGCCCGATTTAATGCCTTCACTGTGACCCAGCTCAGCTCAGCGGAGCCAAAACCAGCCAGGACACAACCAACAGATAAATGGAAACTCAGGAGCAAGGGCAGGTGCTTTCCTGCACCTCACACCTCTGCTGGGCCCACTGGAAAAGAGGAATGGGAAATTGAATTAAAAAATTCAAAATCAGGGACTTTGATATGGAAGGTAGCAGGCCACGCACAAGTGGAGGAGCTGATGGGATCAGTGAGAATAAATCTGCAGCTGAAAGGTCAAGGCAAAACAAGGAGCAGTTCTGTCATTGTGTTGGAAGCAGCTTCCCTGACGTGTAAACCACGACTGGATCATGACAGTGCAGCTGTCAGTCATGGAGCACAGGTGACACATGCTTATTTATTCATCAGACACTTCTGCTCTGAACGTGGAGACAAACAGGCTCCCGGGCTCTGGCAGGACTGGGGATGCCAAACAGCGCTGCAAATGTAAACATGGAACCGGGAGGACCAGAGCACTTCCTCCCGGGAGCACCCAGAGAACGGGCTGAGAAGGCTTCTGAAGATCTGAAATGGATTTTAATAAACCTTGGCATCTGCTGGGCTTCTAGAAGAAGGGGGAAGCTGGTTCAGTGCCAGGAGTGATGCCATGGGCAGCTGTGTCCCCAGCACTGCCCGTGGGCTAGCAGAGGTGGGAACGGGGGAGGAGGCAAATGTCAAACAGCCTCGTGGAAAACAGATTTATCAAACTTCATACATTTTTCCTGATATAGCTATAAATTCAGTTGATAAAGGAAGTCAGTAACATAATACATTTAGGAGTTCCACAGGGTATTTGATTTAGCTCTCCTGAAGAACTTAAAGACCTGTATTATGCAGAATCAACAGCGCTTTATTACCGGGGCTGGGAGCTCCCAGGGACAGTCCCTCCATCCAGGGGATGCTCCTGCACAGGATTGCCTGTGCCGAGGACAGAGCTGGGCTACGGCAACGTCTTCATTGAGACTATTGAATAAAACATGAAATAATTGGGAGTAAACCAGGGAAATGGCAGAGAAAAGAGTGATGGGAATGCTGAGGAGTGAGGGAGGTGGGCCAGGCAGATTTGGGCAGCTCAGTACCTCGGGCTCATTCAGCCATGGCCATCCCTATGCAGCCAGCCCCAAGGACTGCGAGTGAGGAACCAGGACAGCGAGTTCCAGTTGGGGCTGGGGGATGTCCCCACCCCTCTGGGGACTCTCCGTGAGGGGCTTGGTGACCCCAGCGAGCAGCCAGACTCACAGCAGGCAGCCCAAGGACAGACAGCCCTCGTGGCTGGGGCAGACCTGGTACCTGGGATTGTTTCTTGTGCTCAGGGGGAGCTGGAGGAGCTCACGGGCTCCCCAGGAGAACCCCCGGCCCAGGGACACGGCTGCTCACCCTGGGTGCAGCCTGCAGGAGTGACACCACCCTCCACGGGGCTGCAGGGGCTGCAGGAGCTGCAGGAAGGACTGGGCAGGGTCCTGGGGGCTGCGGGGTCAGCTGGTGGTTCCTGCAATGCTGTGTGTAAATCCAGACAGGATCATCCCAAAGGACCAGCCCTGAGAGCTCCCCGGGCTCTGCAGGGAGGAGCTGCCTCTGGCAAAGGCTGTGCTGGAGCTGGTCCGGGGACACTGGAGGGGGAGGATGGGCCCAGGGGGGACAGCTCAGCCAAAGGACAGCTCTGGGACATGAGGTGTCCGTGTCCCCTGCAAAACACCCCACACCCCACCCCAGAGGAGTGCAGGATGCTGAGCATCCTCTGTGAGGGAGGCAGGCAGAGCAACGCTTGGCCTCCTCCAGAAATGACAGAGCACTTTATTCTGATGAGGGAAATGAAGGAGGAAAGGAAAAGTACCACATCGCCTTAAAATATGGTATTTTGAGCAGCCTTGGCCAAATCCTCCTGCTCCTTCTGCCTGTTTCAGATCCGCATGATGCCATGGAGCCAGTCCCAATCTACACCACGCAGCAGGGAGGACCCGGAGCCTCCCTGCATTTAATGATGCTGCATTTAATGGTGCTGAATTTAATTAAGTTTGATGAAAACCAAAGTTGTGTTACTTTCTTGAAAGCACCACTAGCCTGAGCAGCGATTTCTCAAGTTCAGCTCTCTGCCCAAGGCGCCGTGTGCTTCCCTCCCTTCCCGGTGACACCGCGGGCACACAGGACAAGTGACACTGGGCCAGCCCCGGGGACACACAGCGGCCAGCGCCGCTCACACCTGAGCTGGACGCACGGGGACACCTACAGCGTGTCCACACGCTGCAAGAGCAAAACCAGCAGCAAAGGCGGGTCCCGGCAGGCTGGGAGCACCTGCCCGGCTCAGTTACTGACTCAACGCTAATTCGTGTTTCCCAGCGTGGGCGGCTCTCCTCGGGTCTGCGGCGGCTCCATTCAGCATTTGTCGCTCTCGCCCCAGGGCTTGTGACGCTCACGTGGCGCTGGCTCCCACGCAGGCGCTGCCGTGCCGGGGATGCTCGGGGCTGCTCCCGGGGCTGAGCCCGGCCGGGCCCCGGCGGCTCCACGCGCGATTCCTGCCCCGGCTGGCGGCCGAAAGTTCAGGGCCGAGGCGGCTCCCGAGGGGCAGGGAGCTCCGCTCGGTGCTGGAAGCGTTTGTGCACCGCGGGAGCAGCGACAGACCGGGCCGGGTCCCGGAGCGGGGATGGAGCCTCGGTCCCTGCCCGGGGATGGAGCCTCGGTCCCTGCCCGGCCCCACAGCGAGCGCACAGGGCAGCAGGGAGCAGGGATCCTGCACAGGGAGCAGGGATCCTGCACAGGGCAGCAGGGAGCAGCAAGGCCCTGCGGCAGCAATCTCAATTCTGCACCTGCCGCACGCAGCGGGTCCGGGCCGTGCCCCCAGCGCTGCCCGGGCTGCGGGGCCGCTCAGCCCCGGCCCAGCACGCTCCTTCCCCTGCACGGCTCCTGAGCCCTGCGCGGCTCACCGGGAAGCGTTCCCTCGCCGGCACCGCACGGGTTAACAGCCTGCGGGGCGCCTTCCCCTGCAGAATTCGGGACGGGGATAAGCAGCCCCAGCGCGTCCCCCCAGCACCATCACAGCCCCGCATCCCCCGGACACGGGCTGGGACCGTCCCTGTCCCCGCACGGCGCGGGGGTGCGGAGCCGGGCCCCGCACGAGGCCGGGGGTGCCGCAGGTACGGCCGAGCCCCGCGCGGTCCGGTCCGGTCCGGTCCGGTCCGGTCCACCCCACTCCCCTCCCGCAGCTCCCGGAGCACCAGCGCGGGGCAGGATGTGGAACAGGGAGGGCTCAGCCCGTGCCCTGCTCTCCCTGCCCCGTGCCAGGCTCAGGCTGGAGGATCCAGCTCTGAGCTCTGCCCTGGCACTGCCAGGCCCTTTCCCCAGTGAGCTGTGCCCAGGGCAGAGGGGCCTCTCTGGCTCCTTCCAAAGCAGTGATTGATCACAGTGAGGGAAACATGAAACATTGGCTGGAAAAAAAAAATACAGGTAGCAAACCAAAGAATTTTGGATATTACTCATGCCTCCAGTGATCCCATCTTTCACAGCCCTGGCTCCTGACTCCTTGGCTCCCTCAGCCCAAGAGGGGAGACAGATTATCTCAAATTATTTATTATGGAATTAGAGCATGATCCAAACCCTCCTTGAATCAATAAGAAAGCTCCGACTGACTTCAGCGGGCTCAGGACCGAGCAGCAGAGCAGACAGGGTATTTCTGCATCCGTGACTCACCGAGAACTTTCCAACGTGGAGGAGCAGCTCAGCGCCTGCCCCCGGGGCTGGGGCGGCCTGGCACGGCCAGGGCCGCTCAGGGCAGGGGGGCAGGGTCCCCTGGGCACACAGGACACCCTCTGCTGCCACTCACCGCCAAAGTGAGGGCCCAGGGTGATGCCATCGGCCATTTATTGCTGCGCAGGTACCAGCACCCGGCTCTGCCAAAGCCCATCCCTAACCACAGCCTGTGGCTGCTCGGGAACACCCCGACCAGCAGCTCTGGGGCACAACTGCCCCAAAGGGTGGCCTGTGCTGCAGGGGGCGGCAGCCGCGGGGCCTCGCCAGGCAGGCGCTGCTGCGGGGAAGCAGCGGGGCGAGGCCGGGCAGGCAGGAGCTCGGCCAGGGGCAGCCGAGCTGGGCAGCCCCGCTGTGGCACTGCCCAGCCCGGGGGCAGCAGCAGCCACGCTGCTGGCAGGGAAAGGGCTGGCGCTGGCGCTGGGCTCGGTGATGGAAGCGCCGGGTTCCCCCCGGTGCCAGGGACATCTCCGCGGGGCCGGCGGAGCCTCGGAGAGGGAGAGCGGCCGCGGGCCTCTCACTCCGCATCCCCGCTCAGGAGAGGGACCTGTGGCCCCTCAGCCCGGGCTGGCCGGGAGGGCACAGCGCGTCCGCCAGCGCCGCTGCCCAGCGCGGGGGGAGCGCAGAGCCGCTGCCCCCGGCCCCCCCCGGCTGCAGCCGGTGCCACCGCGAGTGCCCGGGAGGGGTGCGGAAGGCGGCGGCGGGGCCGCCGGGCCGGGGATGCTCGCACGGCCGGGGATGCGCCGCTCGCCGGGGGCCCGGATCTGGGGTGGGGGGTCCCGCGATGCAACCCTTCCCCCGAAGTTTTGGGGCCGCGGGGGTCGGTACCTTCCAGGCAGCACGTCCTCCAGAGCCCCGAGTGGGTCATCACCTCCTCGTTCTTGCGGCTCGTGTCGTTGTCGCTCATGGACTTAGTCCTGCACACGCCGCGCGAGTAGAGCCAGTAGTCGGTGCCCACGGCGATGGTCATCAGGCTGAAGGCTGCGAAGGCTCCCACCGTGGTGACGAGCATCTGGACGCCTCTGTCACACATCCTCATGCTGCTTCATCCTCCGGCGGCGGCTCGCAGGGGAAGGGCCGGCGCCGCCGCCCGCCGCCCGCCGCCTCATGGGGCTGCGCCGCCGGGACACCGCCCCCCGCCCGCTCCCCCCGGCCGGCACCGCGGGCACGGGCACCGGGACGGGAAAGCCACCCCGGGGTGCCGGCGCTGGGCGGGGACCGCGAGTGCCCCGGGAACCCCACCCCGGGATGCTGGGGTCGGGACTGCCCCGCGAGAAGGGGAGAGAGACCCTGCAAGAAAGCCCGGACTGGGCGGGGGGATCGCACCGCTGGGTGCCGGGACCGCCGCCGGGACCACCGGGATTGCGGGAGCGGAGCGGGACTGCCCTGGGACACGGAAATCCCCTGGAAGTGCCAGCGACAGTCACCAGCCCCGGCATGGGGCCGCTCGGTTCCCTGAGCCCCCCCAGCTCGGTGCCTGAGCTGCTGCACCGGTACCGGGCACCGCTGGCACCGGGACGAGGGGCCGGGGGCACACAGCGGAGCCCAGGGGGGCACAGCGCCTGCCCACGCTGCACGGAGCCGTCCCTGCCCCGGCAAACCGGGGTTTCTCCCCTGCGCAGGAGCTGCTCCAGCCGGAGCGTCCCTCGCACCCTCAAAGCGCTCCTGCGCCATTCCCAGCAGTTACCCCCCTGCCCTCTCCCTCCCGCTGTCTCCTCATCTCCCTGGCACATCCCTCAGCCGGCTGGGTGAGCCCTGACTCACGCGACCTTTCCAGAACTCACTTACCTCTGGAATTCACGGTTCTGGAAGGGCCACGCTGAGACGGGGAAGCGGCTGATTTACACGGTGCCGTGCGCTTCCCAGCCCTCATCTGCATGCACTCACATGGAAATACTAGTTATTTACTCCAAAAAGGCAAACAGAGAATTATGAAGGTGCTGAGAAATTAAGAATGCGGGAATTAAGTGGCTGCTCGAGCTGCAATCACGGTTTGTGCGGCTCCCCAGGCAGGGCGCGCTGATTGCTGCCCCGCCGCGTCCCCCCCAGCCTCCCGCTGGCTCCTGGCTGCGATCACCCTGCCTCATCCCCTGCTTCCCCACGGGCCCCGTGCCCGCTCCCAGCGCAGGCTGGAGGCGGTGCAGCTCTGCCCAGGCTCTCTGGGCGCACAGCACCAGCTCCTGCTCCCCAGCGCTTCCATCTGCAGAGTGCCAGAGCCGGCAGCTGGGGGGGACACAGCCCTCTGAGGAGTGCCGGCATGGGGAGCCAGGGGCTGGGGTCAGCAGCACCCCCCTGCAGCTCAGGGGGTCTTCTGGGTGTTTGTGAGGAGGGGTTGTGGCTTCTCGGTTTTGGGGAGTGGCACTGGCAGAGGCACAGGTCGGTTCCCAGGGCACACCTCGGTGTCACAGACTGGACACCGGGATGAGCCCTGGGCATGGCTGCACTGGGCACAGAATCACAGAACCCAGAATGGTTTGGGGTGGAAGGAATCCAAAATCCCACCCAGTGCCACCCCTGCCATGGCAGGGACACCTCCCCCTGTCCCAGGCTGCTCCCAGCCCTGTCCAGCCTGGCCTGGGCACTGCCAGGGATCCAGGGGCAGCCACAGCTGCTCTGGGCACCCTGTGCCAGCCTCCCAGGGAAGAATTTCCTCCTGATACCCAATATGAATCTCTCTTTTAATCTATAACAATTCCCTCCCGCCCTGTCACTGCCAGCCTGTGTAAAAAGTTCCTCTTGGTGGTTTTCCCAAGCCCCTGAGCAATCCCGCGGGCACCAGGCAGGTGGCTGGGGGCACGGCCGGGCACGGCCAGGCTCTGTGGCACAGCTGCCGGGTGGCACCCGCTCCTGCCAGCCCCGCCGCCCCTGCCCGGCCCCGTCAGCAGCGCCCGCCCGGCCCCGGCTGCGCAGAGGCTGCAAAGATATCAGCCTCCCACAGCTGAGGGGCTGCAAATTGCGCTGTGAGTGGGGGATCTTGCAGCCTTAATTGTGTTATTTTAACACAGCGTGTGTAGGTGTGAGCAGAGTGCACATGTACCGTTTCCTAGGCTTTGAACAAAGCGAGCTCAAACAGAAGCAAAGTCCGTGTCAGATCGTGTTTGGCCCCTGTGGGGCTGGAGGTGGGGACAGCCCTGCACCCCTCTCACTGCTCCGTGAGTGGGGTGGCAGCTCCAGGAGCGAGCCGGGAGCTCTGGCCTCCCCCGGGCTTCGCTAAGCTTTGGGACCAATGGGAATTTGGTGACCTTGGTGTCCTGCTCTGCAACTCAAACTGCAGGGTCACAGCCTGGCACCCTGACCAGGGCAGCCTGGGCAGCTCCAGCTCCAGCTCCAGCCCCAGCTCATCACCTCCTCCTGTTCCCTGCCCTGTCCATCATCATCCTCCTGCTCCTGGACCTGGACCCTACTGCGCTGGGCAAAGTTGAAACAAATCAAAAACTCAGCCCATGCTGCAAAGATCGTACAACTCTTGCAAGAAAAAAGCTGTCCTTGCAGGCAAAAATGTCCTAACCCGAGATCAGTGAGGCTTTGTCCTCCCAAATCCAGCGATGAAAGCTCTGCTGCATTGACACTGGCAAAGCGACAGGAAGTAAGTAGTCAGAATAATCCCTAGCTGGATTAGGTTTTTCCTTGAAGGAAGAGAGGCTGAGGCAAGGCGAGTTTGGGTCATTAGCGATGCAGGGAGAGGCTCCAGCCCTGCCCAGCCCTCGCTCCATTCTCCTGCTCCCGGGGGCTGCGGGGGGATAAGGACTCCAGAGCCTCGGGAGTGTGCTCATCCTTGCCCACTCCTACGAGGGGATTATTTATATCTGCACCACTTTGGGAGCGCTGGCTGCGATCCCCTGGCTGCAGCAGGACTCCAGGGTGAGGCTGGGCTGTCCCTGCCTGGTGAGCTGCCAGGGGTGCCAGCCGTGCCACGCGTGCCACAGGGCAGGGCCACGGCACGAGCTGCTCCGTGCAAGCTCGAGCAATCCCCCACCAGCTCTGCTCTCCCTGCTGGATTTCCGACAGTTGAGCAGCAATAAAAATAGCAGGGGAGGAACAGGATCCATTCTGATTAAGCCTCTTTATTCCTGGAGATGCTGGGGGAGCAGGGGTGGCCGTGCGTGGGCCAGCATCTTCCGGGCCTGGGCGACCACTCTGGCAGCAGCTGGTGCCCAGATCCGGGGGATTGTGCCCACACTTGTGACATTTCTCCAGCATTCCCCCCTCTGTGCTGACTCTGACTCCCTGCCAGGGGGTGCAGCCAGTGGGGCTCAGTCCCTTCTCCAGGGAAGAAGGGACAGGACAAGGGGAAACAGCCTCGACTGGCAGCAGGGGAGGTTTAAACTGGATATTTGGGAACATTTCTTCACTGAAAGGGCTGCCGAGTGGTAGAGTCCCCGCAGCTGGGGGGTTTAAAAGCCGTGCAGGTGTGGCATACAGGATCGTGGTCAGTGTGGCCCTGGCAGTGCTGCAGGAGCTGCTGATGGGCTCAGGGAGCATTTCCAAACTGATTCCGTGATCCTCTGGCTCCCTGGGCAGACAAAAGCAGCAGAGGAGATGGGAAGGGATGGAGCAGCACCACGGCAGTGCCCCAGGGCCCCCAGAGCCGTTCCGCGGCCAGCAGCCCCCAGCTCCCCGGAGAGAATCCTTCCCAAGGTCAGACAGAGCAGCCTGCGCAGGGAGCGTCTGCACGGGACGGACCGCGATCAAAGGCAGCTGCGGGCAGAGGCAGCCCAGAAGCAATAAAAGAACAAATAGCAGAGGATTAAACCCATTCTGCAGTCAGGTCCAGCCGGACCACGCTGAGCCACGAGGAAAGGTTCGCTGCCGCTGCAGCCTGCCACAATTTAATTGATTTGATTCAAATCCTTTGAAGAAGAACTGGATAAGGAATAATGAGGCAAACAGGATTGTAATGCAAATGAAAGAGATGAAAGATGGCTTCAGGGAGACGCTCTTGAAGGTCAGCGCCCAGCCAGAGCTCTCCTGGTCAGTCCGGCATGAACGAGGCTCCCTGGGAGCTCGGATGGACGGACAGAGGGATGGATCGGGAGCCGTGCCCGGCCTCTCACCCCCTGCTCCGGGCAGGTCTCCTTGCCAGCCCGGGGGCTTTACCTGGCCGGCACGGGGGCTCTGCTGCCCGTGTCACGCTGGGTGAGCGCACTCCCAACCGGGCTTCTCCAGATACTCCAAAGGAGGCTCTAACTTCAGAATTAATTAACTTCACTATCAAAAGCTGAGTCATTTGTCACAATGGTTTTGTCATTAGCTCCCATAATTAAGGGAAGTGTCACAAAACCAAATGTTTCACTTACACAAGCCAGGAGAGGCAAAGCCCGGGAGCGTTCCAGCGAGCTGGGAGCGGGCACGGCAGCGAGCCGGGGAGGGGCTCAGCCGGGCACCCCAAACCCTGTCCGGGCCGGGGGCTGCGGCTCGGGGCTGCCCAGCCCGGAGGAGATGCCAGGGGGTGCCCGCAGTGCCAGGGCTGGCTGAGCCGGGCGGGTTGGGGTGTCCCTGGTGACCGCCAGCCGCAGGGGGGGCACAGACGAGGGGACACTGCTGCAAGCTTCGCTAAGACGGGGGGAGAAGCCCTTCCCGAACTCCCCGGGGCTCACGGGCACCAGCCGAGCCCTCGATGGACGGGCAGGGACAGGCAGGGATGTGCAGGCAATGCCGGGCTCCAGGGGCCGGGGGGCGCTGGGCCGGGAGCCCCCGGAGCCCCCGCGGGTGCCGGGGGAGCCAGAGGGTCCCGACCCCCGCCCGTGCCCCAGCCCCGCCCGGCTCCAGAGGCTGCTGGGGGGGCTCTCCGGCAGCTTTCAGTAACTCATCAGCGAGCAATTAACTGGCAATTAACCCCTCTGTGCCCTCCCCCCGTCCCCGTGCCCCTTCCAGCGCTGGCTCCTCCTTAGCTGGGGCAGCTGCTCTCGCAGATTTCTGACCCCAGACCCTCCCCGCATTCATTCCTGCTGTGCCAGAACTCCCTGCGGCCCCTCCGGGGGACCCCGGCCCCCAGGACGCCCCCACCCCACAGGCCCCGGCTCGCCCCCAGTCTCGTGGGCAAAGGAAGCCAAGCTCTCGGGGTTTCTTTAAAATTAAATGTTTTATTTTTTTCATACATGCAGCAAATTGAATCAAGAGTATATGCCCATCTAAAAGGAGGTCTTCATGAGGACCGTTTGACAACACACAGCAGGTAGTCTAGGATGTAGAAAAGTCATCAAATACTTGCAGGTGAAATCAAATTCACAAACACAAACTCTTCAACAATAAACATTTTCTCTTTTTTTTTTTTAATTTTTAATTTTTTTTCCCTCCTTAATTGCCACTTTGCATGTGCTCAGAAATGAACAGCTCAGGTGACAGTCCCATGCATGGAGCCCGAGGCGTGTGGCCACACAGCCCCCTGCTCCTGCCACAGCAGCCCAGCGCTGCCAGGGGAGCAGGTCTCCCCCTCCAGGAGCAATCCCAGCCCTGGGAACTGCGGGATCCCCGTGCCCTGCGCTCCAAGCCCCGGCTCCTCCCGGGCTCCCAGCTCTGGGATTCAAGCACAGGGCACAGCGACTGCCCTGCACTGCTGTCCCTTCAGCTCCACGGCTGGCCCTGCACCAACCCCGTGGACCTGTGAGATGGGCTCAGCTGATCGATGGCTCCTCTGCTCTGGTGACCAGGAGCTGCTCGGGGACACAGGCACAGCTCCCGAGGGCTCAGCACAGCCCAGGGACACCTGCCTGGCCCACCCTGTCCAGGGGGAGCCAGCCGAGAGCCTGAGCCCCCTTACCTGCAGCACTGGGGTGCAGTCCAAGGGGGACAGAGAGGATGAGCCACCCTGTGCATGTCCTGCCAACTCAGCCCCTGCTCTGCCCTCCCGGGTCCCCCTCTGCCTCAGGGGACCCTGCCAGTGCCACTGAATGCAGGGGGGACACCAGAGCTGAGCTCCCCTCCCCTGCATCCCCAGCAGCTCCAGGTCTGGATTCTTGGGCTTTCTCCACAGCCCTGTGGAGCACCTGGGGCCTGGGCTCTCTGGGGAGCTCTGAGCATCCTCCCAAAGCCCTGCTCTGCCCACCCAACAGTGAGGATTACATCACCAAGTGACATCAGCTGTGACTGGACCCCTGCCACTCTGCCCTTCCTTTGGTTTGGGTTCCTTCCACACAGATCTGAGTGCGTGTGCAGGGCCAGGCACTTCCCACTGTGCATCCCTCCACAGAGGAGACAGGACACCTGGAAGGAGTCTTGGAACAAGAGTTTGGCAAGCAGCAGAACGCACAGCACCAGGAACACCCAAGGTAGGAGTCCTGAGAAGAGGACCTGGCGCTGGCCAAGCTCGCCCTGGAGCGTGGATCTCAATCCCAAACTGCCTCCAAAGCTGCCTGGTGCCTCATCCCAGCTGCCCTGCAGGTCCCCCCAGCCCACCGGGTGTGCTCAGCCCATCCCCACTGCCCTGCAGACCCCTCTGAGCCCACCGGGTGTGCTCAGCCCATCCCCACTGCCCTGCAGGTCCCCCGAGCCCACCGGGTGTGCTCAGCCCATCCCAGCTGCCCTTCAGGCCCCCCCAGCCCACCATGTGTGCTCAGGGTCCAGCAGTGCCTGCTCCATGCACCAGTGTCACCCCAACACAGACACACAGGTTCCAAACAAAAAGGTGTGACTCCCCCCGCAGCAGCTCCTGCCCCCACGGCCCCGGGGTGCCCCTCAGCCCCCAGAGCTCCCAGAGCACCCCGGGCAGAGCTGGGAGCGCCTCCAGAGCCAAAGAATGGAAATGGAAACATTCACCACTGAAGGAACACAAATTCTGCAGCAACAGTTGGGAGGTCACAGAACGCACATGCTCTGACGTCAGCTGGGTCTGCAGAGGATGGCCCATGGCTTTGGGATGTGCCAGCCTCGGGGAGCCCCACCAGGCACAGCCCCCAGCCCAGGCCTCGCCTGCTGCAGAGCCCCTCCTGATCTGGCACAATTTGCAGTTTTTCTGGGTTTGGTCTGGGTTCCTCCAGCCCAGGGCAGCACCCGAGGCCACGGGCTCAGCTCTCAGCCCAGCAGGTACAGGACAGTGCCCGTGGCTGGGTGACAGGGAGGGGACACTCAGCCCCTGACAGCGCCTTAGCTGCTGGCAGCCTCTAGTTCTCAAGGAATCATTAAAAGAAAAAAAAATTTCCAAAGGTAGAGTTCCATGTTTATAAAAGATCTATGAACTAGAATTTCCTCTATAGAATTCCTCATGATTGATAAACCCCCCCATGTCCCTGGGGCCTGGAGGAATGGCTGCATCCAGCAGAAGCAGTGCTGGCTCAGAAAACACACCCGGGGTTCTGCAAACCACTCTGGGCTGTGACGGGAGCGGGGTGACAGGGCCTGGGGGATGCTCAGCTGGGGCTCAGCCTCTGCCTCTCCCTGCTCCTGCCTGTTCTTGCCTGTTCCTGCCCTTATCTCCCTGTCCCTGCCTGTTCCTGTCCTTCTCACCCTTCTCCTTCCCTCCTCTCTCTGCTCCTGCCTGTTCCTGCCTACTCCTGCCCTCCTCACCCTTCTCCTGCCCACCTCTCCCTGCTCCTGCCTACTCCTGCCTTCTTCTCCCTGCTCCTGCCTGTTCTTGCCTGTTCCTGCCCTTATCTCCCTGTCCCTGCCTGTTCCTGTCCTTCTCACCCTTCTCCTTCCCTCCTCTCTCTGCTCCTGCCTGTTCCTGCCTGCTCCTGCCTTCTTCTCCCTGTCCCTGCCTGTTCCTGCCCTTCTCTCCTGCCTCTGCCCGTCTCTCCTGCCCCCTCCTCCCCGCTGCCCTCTCCTGCCCTCTCCTGTCTCCTCCTTGCAGTCCTTGCTCCCTCCTTGCTGCTCCTGCCTGCCCCTGCCCTCCCGCACGCCACGGCTCTGCCTCACAAGCAGCTGCTGGAATTGTCTCTTCTCACTCAGAATTTAAAAAAAAAAAAATTATTACTGACTAAAACCCCCAGGAATTTGGTGGAAATCAGGGAAATCAAGATGTCTGTGAAATCCATGGGTTTGGAGCCTGGAAGAGAATAGCAGAGGGTGGAAAGTAGAAAAGTTTCCATTACAAATAGCCCTCAGTGCAGCCCTTTGGTCTTGGGCGTGTTTTCAGTTGGTAAATTGTAAACCAAGAATATAAATGTGTTTTGTTTTGGTAGAATATTAATATCCTTTACAGAGCTGTTACATCTCAACAGCGTCTGTGAAAGATTTATGCGAGTGCTGACAGAGCGTATCAAAACTGCAAACTGTTCCAGATGTTACAAAAACCCCCCACCTTTCACTTAGAAAAAGGTTTGCTCTGATTTACAAGGACCATGGGAGTGGTTGGCAGTCGCAATGCCCGAGGCAGGGAGGGGGAGCCGGGCTGACCCTATGGACAATGCATTGGGAAAGAGAGGTCTAGAAGCAGATTTTTCCACACTGATCAAATATATCCATGTCTTGAACAAAAGGCTCCTCTAAGACAAGCTCACACTCATCGCAAGCTTCAGCACAACGCTTTAAGCGATCAACCATGCTCAGCATTCCACAGCAACGCCTCGGGACTGGCTGGCTCACGGGGATCTCAGCGTCCCGCTGCGAAAGTTACAGAGACCGTAGCGGTTTGGTATATGTCTGTTTAAAAACTCTATGAGTCACCACCAACTATAGTTCCTAGAAGTATCACTGACCGGTAACTGGCACCCCGGACACCTCGGCTAGGGACACCAAGCTAGCGAGTGGCACGGACACGGAGAGCTCCGGGGAGAAGCGGTGGCGTGTTTGGCGGGGGGGACGTGTGTCTGCACTGCTAATCCCGGAAGACTAGTGTCCTATGTACAGGGCCACCTGGCGTGGGACAGCGAGGACAGGCTGCGCCGCGACTACACGTTAATGACAAACTCGGGGTTGGTGTAGGAGAATCCAGCAAACTCGTTCTGGTCCAAGTTCATGATGAAGAGTTTGTCCGTGGGCGTCAGCTCCACCGGCTGCCGGGTGAACTCTTTGTCGAAGTTGGAAGTGTCGCGTTTGTCCTTCTGTGAAACGGAAAGCACAGAGTTACACTGGGGAAGGAGCGAGGCACCGAGGTGACAGCACCAGAGGTGACAGCACCGGGGTGGTGGCATCACCCGAGGAGCCACACTGTCCCCGGGGAGCTGCGATGTCCCAGGGGAGCTGTGGTGTCCCCAAGGGAGCTGCGATGTCCCCAGGGAGCTGCACTGTCCCAAGGGAGCTGTGATGTCCCCAGGGAGCTGTGCTGTCCCAAGGGAGCTGTGGTGCCCCCAGGGAGCTGCACTGTCCCCAGGGAGCTGCACTGTCCCCAGGGAGCTGTGCTGTCCCCAGGGAGCTGCACTGTCCCCAGGGAGCTGCAATGTCCCCAGGGAGCTGCAATGTCCCCAAGGGAGCTGTGCTGTCCCCAGGGAGCTGTGCTGTCCCCAGGGAGCTGCACTGTCCCCAGGGAGCTGCAATGTCTCCAAGGGAGCTGCACTGTCCCAAGGGAGCTGTGCTGTCCCCAGGGAGCTGCACTGTCCCCAGGGAGCTGTGCTGTCCCCAGGGAGCTGTGCTGTCCCACACTCCACACTCCACGCTGCCTTCTCAAGCTGCCACCGAGCAGGAGCTCACTGAAAGAGAAGCAGCCCCACACCACCAGCAGGAAAGGAGAACACCAGTTTAACACGCCTGAGACACACGAGCAGGACACACAGGGACAGGCGAGAGCCGTGCTGGGGAGGGAGCATCCCTCCTGTCCTGTTTGCTGTGGGAGAGAGAGAGCACGGAGCAGTTCTCAGCATGCAGAACCCTCACTGCAACCAGAGCTCGGCACTGCACAGGAGGAAGGAGCCTGGAGGAAGCAACATGCCTCAAAATGGCAGCAACAGTCACTACCATGTCAAAATGTGCACAAAATAATCGGCTGTAAGAGCTCTGTCTGCTTTAAGCTTGATTTTTGAATGATGCTGTGATATGCTGTTAACCAACACGGGTTCATTGATGGAGGATGTGATTTGCTCCAGGGTTGTACAGAGAGAAAACACACAGCACTTCAAAACCTCTGAGAAGGAAAATTCCACATATGCAACATTTTCTCCTTGCAATTTCTTAAGGAGAACAACTTTGCAGCTACACCCAAGGCAGAAAAGGGAAAAGCAGGACGTTAGTGTCAGGATTAGCACGGGAGCCTGCTCTCAGCACTGTGGAGCCAGCCCGGGAGCGCGTGGGCTGCTCCTCTAAACCCCGCAGATCAGAGAGCGCCTGCCCAGGGCTGTCCTGCTGGGGGACGGGACAGAGCCGTGGCTGCAGGGGGGACAGCACTGGAGCTGCAGCACAGGCACCCCAGCTCCCTCACCCACGGTGACTGGCACTGAGGGACACAGAGCCGGGAGCTGGCTCTGCTCTGCCTCGTTGCTAAAGCCAACAGGGACAAAAGGCTTCTCCACCCCTCCTTCCATGTCCCCAAACAGGAGAGACCCCAGCTCCCTGCTGGCAATGTCACCTGTGACACAGGTAGGACCCTGCCAGCCTTGCAGAAACCTCTATTTGTTTTCCACTTTCCCCAGACTTTGCCTTTGAAGTGTGGCCCCACCATGCCAGGTCCTCGCTGGGCTCTGCTGCACCAGGATTTCCAAACCTGGCTGAATCTGCCAAGGGGAGGCAGGGCACAATCAGGGCACAAAGTGCCCCCAGCCATGGGAGACGAGCACGGCGAGGAGCACGGCGGTGTCACGGTGTGGCGATGTCACGGTGTGGCAGTGTCACGGTGTAGAGATGTCATGGCGTGGCGATGTGACGGTGCGGCAATGTCACGGTGTGGCAGTGTCACGGTGTGGCAGTGTCACGGTGTGGTGATGTGACGGTGCGGCGATGTCATGGCATGGCGGTGGCACGGCAGACAGCCGGGGTCCCACAGCCCGTGGCACTGTGCCCAGGTACGGCTGGCCCGGAGCAGCATTTCTGCCTGGCCCAGGGATGGGGACCCCCCTGAGCTGCCACGGAGCCCCCTGCCCTGGGCACAGCCCCAGCGCGGCCGGGAGCAGCTCCGGCCGATGCTCGGGGCCTCTCGGAACAGCCCTGCAGCGTCCGGAACCGGGCAGAGAGGGAGGTTAACAGGAGCCCGTAGTCCCTGTCCAGCTGGAAGTGCCAATCGCTCCTGAGAAGCGCTCCTGGGAGAGCGGGCAGGGCTGGGTGAGCCACGCCGGCCTCCGCAGCCCGGGGAGTGCGGGGCGGTGCCGCAGCGGCTGGCCCCGGAGCGTCCTTCTTGTCGTGTCCCAGCCCGGAGCATCCTTCTTGTTGTGTCCCAGCCCGGAGCATCCTTCTTGTCGTGTCCCAGCCCGGAGCATCCTTCCTGCCGTGTGCTGAGCCCGGAGCATCCTTCCTGCCGTGTCCTCTCCCCGGACCATCCTTCCTGCCGTGTCCTGACCCTGGAGCATCCTTCTTGTCGTGTCCCAGCCCGGAGCATCCTTCCTGCCGTGTCCTCTCCCCGGAGCATCCTTCCTGCCGTGTCCTCTCCCCGGACCATCCTTCCTGCCGTGTCCTCTCCCCGGACCATCCTTCCTGCCGTGTCCTCTCCCCGGAGCATCCTTCCTGCCGTGTCCTGAGCCCGGGCCGTGGGCGCTGCTGCAGGAGGCTGCGGGCAGTCGCTCCCTCCCGGTTGATGCTTCCAGTACATCCCAGCTCGGGTTTTTGGGACGAACGCAGGGACTGAGCCACTGAGCCCGCCTCCCCCAGCGGCCGGGGCGGCTTCCAGCCCCGGCTGGCGGCAGGAGGCACCTGGCTGAACTGCAGAAACTCACTACTGCCAAACACATGCAGGTTTCTGGGGCGGGTTTTCTTACTTTTTATTTTATAATCGGTATCAGAAAAAAATAAATTGGCACATTACAAATGAAGCAGATTGATACAGTGACAGCCCATGAACATCTGCAAGGGTATAAAAGGAAGCAGTGTGACTGTTGTCCTTGCAAGAGAAATTCACCCTTCCTGAAATGTTTCCTTTGATGCCAGAAACAAAACTCGGGCCATTTTTAAGGACAGAAGGACCCGTTGAAACAAGCTTCAAGCTTCTTTACACGCCTCATATCACAATTCACAATACTGGTCAGAATTAAGTACCTCCCGTTTGGGTCAATACCATTTTTGACACATTTAAAGCACAGGTAACAAACTCCATCAATGGCTTTGGCATTTGGAAAGAAGAAAAAGCTTTGCTACGGAATGGATGTTGGTGGTGTTTACTAGGGTGACCATGGATTCAAAGGCAGCTCTTCCAAATTTCCCATTCACCAGGGGATGTTTGCTTTGATCTTAAAAAATGCTACTTAGAAACGGCACAAATCAGGAGGAATCTTTGCCAAGGGCAGCTCTGCCTGCCCAAATAACTCATCCCAGTGCTGGGGACCCAGCCAGCCCACAGCATCTGTGCAGGAGGGGAGCTGTGGTGGGGCTGGACACGGCCAAAAAAGGAGCCAGACCAGCACCTTGGCTCTCCTGAGCTTCAGGGACGAGAGAGACTCTGGGGAATGGCCTCATTAAAAACATTTACTTGCCACTAAGGCTAAATATTAAATTTTCATGATTATTTAAAAGAGTAGAAAAAGGAAAGAGCAGGAATTAAAGCACATGATGAAGGCATTTCTCCCAGTTGTCACCGTGTCTCCGATTTTGTTCTGTCACCCCCTGAGCTGCTCCCATTTTCTCCAAACAAAACGTTACAAAAGCCATTTGCAGCATTTCTTGCACACCACTCCCCTGCAGTGACACCCCAAAGAACAGGCAGACACTTGAGATATGGTCACTCTAGTAAGGAGCTAAAGCAAGCCCACGGGTGCAGTTTGCAGTGGAACGTGTCCCACAGCAGCAGCTGGGGCCGCAGGACGGCTGCAGGGATGGGATCTGCACAGCGCCTCAGCTCTTGGCTGGAGCCTTAAAGAACTCAGAGTTAACAAAGGAAAATCCCTCGAATTCTGACTGGTCAATGTTCCCGACGACTTCCTGGTCGGGAGGTGTGAGCACGGGCGGGTGGCGCGTGAAAAACCGGTCGAAGTTTTCGGCATTGCGTCCGCACTAGGAGGAGAAAAGAACTGGTGGGTGGGCAGGAAGCGTGGCACGGGAAAAGGGCACAGCACGCGGGGTTAGGCACGAGGGCACGGCACGGCACGGCACGGCACGGCACGGCACGGCACGGCCAGGCCAGCACACCCCGCTGTGCCGCGGAATGCAGCGCAGCGGGATGGGCTGCCATGGCTGGCACTGCTCCTGCCACACACAGCTGGCACCTGCTGGCAGGGCAGCGCCCACGTGGGCATCCCCCCTGCCCAGGGGGCTCCCACCTTGGCCGGGCTGCTCAGAGGTTTCCTCCTGGAAGGGAGGATCCATCCCTGGCAGCGCCCAGGCCAGGCTGGACAGGGCTGGGAGCAGCCTGGCACAGTGGGAGGTGTCCCTGCCATGGCAGGGTGGCACTGCATGGGATTTAGGGTCCCTTCCACCCCAAACCAGTCTGGGATTCCACGGTTCTGATTCCCAGGGCTGTCCCTCCCCTCCAGTCCAGTCAGACCACAGTGCTCCACAGCCTCACGGTCCCCAGAGGTGTCAAATCCTGATTTCATTTCCTTAGCAATCAAAACAAGGGTGCTGTAGCTTCCCAGGCTGATTTAGGGGAGCAACAGCAGCAGCAGCTGGCATCAGGTGGGTGCCAGGTGACTGCACAGCCGAGGGCAGGCTCCATCCCTGCCTGTCACCCACACGTCACACCCCAGGGCTGGCCCTGTCCCTCCTGTCACACAAGCCAGGCTCTGCAGGCTCTCAGAGAGCTGCCCTGGCAGCAGCTCCCAGTGCCCAGGCCTCTCTCCCAGTGCCCTGGCAGCATCTCCCAGTGCCCCAGGGAGCAGCTCCCAGTGCCCAGGCCTCTCTCCCAGTGCCCCCAGGCCTCTCTCCCAGTGCCCAGGCCTCTCTCCCAGTGCCCAGGCCTCTCTCCCAGTGCCCAGGCCTCTCTCCCAGTGCCCAGGCCTCTCTCCCAGTGCCCAGGCCTCTCTCCCAGTGCCCAGGCCTCTCTCCCAGTGCCCAGGCCTCTCTCCCAGTGCCCAGGCCTCTCCCAGTGCCCCCAGGCCTCTCTCCCAGTGCCCCCAGGCCTCTCCCAGTGCCCCAGGGAGAACACATGCTCCAAGCACTGCCACAATTTTTCCTGGGCGTTTAACTTCCATTTGTTAAGTAAACAGATTTGCATTTTTAATAAACATCAGACTAAATGTAATGAAATATTAATGACAAATACACGCAGAAGTCAATGTTTCCCAGTTCCTTCCTCTGCTCAGAGCTTTCAGGGAGGACAATGTGAATATCCATCAGCCTCTGGTGGGCTGCTGCTCTGGCAGCTCTGCACGTCCTCACAGCACCACGTGAGACACTTGCTCTCCTCAAACCTCTGAACAAAGCTCAGGGGACAATGTCTGAGGGGATTTACCCCCAGCTCCAGCCCCTCAGGGTGGGCACCGTGGCACCCCTGCCTTGGCAAGGCCAGCTCTTTACATTTCTGGTCTGGCTTGGTTAAACTCCTGCTGCCCAAGGCCTGAGCTCAGCAGGGCTGGGCTCTGCTCCCCTCCCTGCCCTGGGCACTGCAGCAGCCAGCCTGAGCCCTGAGCAGAGCATGGTGAGATGTCTGTGGGTCAGCCAGAGCCCAGCGCCTTCCCCAGGCCACCTCGCCAGCCTCAGAGCAGTGAAACCCTGCAGGTGGGAGTGCCAGCCCCACAGAGCCCAGGAGCCAAGGGCAGGGCGCGAGGAGCCAGCTGGCATGGCACAGACTGGCAGCAGGGTGGCTGGGGAAGGGGCTGTGCCATCCCTGGCAGGGCTCACCTGCAGCCCCAGCAGCTCCCAGTGCCCCCAGAGCCCCCCAGAGCACACCCAGAGCCCCCCAGTGCACACCCTGAGCCCCCCAGAGCACAACCAGAGCACATCCTGAGCTCCCAGTGCACACCCTGAGCCCCCCAGAGCCCCCAGAGCACACCCTGAGCCCCCCAGAGCACACCCTGAGCACACCCAGAGCCCCCCAGAGCCCCCAGCCCCAGCAGCTCCCAGTGAAAGGGCAGGGCAGCCCACGTGCCATGTCTGCCAGCACTGCCTGCCCTGTGGCTACAGAGAAATGTGCTGCCTTAGAGAGAAAAAATAAAAATAAAAATAAAAATAAAAATAAAAATAAAAATAAAAATAAAAAATCCAAACCAGCAACAAATAGAAATAAAAAATCCAAACCAGCAAGCCCCTCAGAAGGACTGGAGAATTAATCCTGATGAGAGGCTGCCAGTTGTTGGAATAGGAAGCACAGATATATTTTAATATGAATATTGGCAAGCGAGGATTTCTCACTATCACACAATGAGGTAAGAGTATGCGGATGGAAAATTTGAAAAGTTGCATCTATCCATGGTATTTCCTGCTCTGCTGCGTGGAATTTATGGACTTTCTGTTTGGATGCAGATAAAATGCATGGCTAAATTCAACATTTAAAGCTGAAAGCTGTCTCTGAGTTTACAGAGGGCACATCCCAGCCCAGCCCCGAGGCTGAGGAGGGGGGTGCAGGCTCCAGGCTTGGGGAAGCAGGGAGGATCCTGCTGCTGCCGGCAGAAAAGGTCTCTGTCTGCACGGGCACCTTCTTTACAGCTCCCAAACCCAGCTCCTGCCCGGTGGACACAGATGCCATATGAATTTTTACATCATAGAATTTTTACACTTATCTAAAGCCATCTAGTGAAAAATCATCCTCGTTTGAGTCTGATATGAACGTGCAGGCATCACTCCATCCTGCCTGGAGAAAGGGGGAGGGTGGGAATTTATCTTACATAAATCCTGGGGTGTCCTGTCTAATATTTATAGCCAGCACAGAATGGCTTTTCCTCCTGAGCTGCAGAAATAAACCTGTCAGCTCCAAAGACGGCCTTGTATTTAATCACCTCCCTGCTCGACTTCAAATAGAGACAAAAGGCACAATAAAAGATTTGCCATTGATCCCTGGGATGCAATCAAGGACCGTAAGGAGCTGAGGATGCTGCTGCCACCCACCCTGGTCCCAGTGCCCAGGGAGGTGCTGGGCACCCTCCATTTCCAGGGTTTTGTCCCAAAACAGCAGCACAGCCACAACCCCCAGCCTTGCAGGCATCTCCTGGGCAAGGCTGACCCTCCTGGGCTGCTCTGGCCCCCTGCACCCCGGGGAGGAGCAGGGCAACCCTAGCAGTCACGTTTAGGGGAATTGGGGTCCAGCACGACCCTGGGGCCGCGCTGGGGGTGCCTGTGCTGCTCGGGGGGCACTGGGGCCTTTCAGGGGTGTCTGGCTGCAGTTTGGGGGGCTGCAGCCCATCCCTGTGTCCTTGCAGGGCTCCTGGTGCAGGACCAGCCCTGTGCCAGGCACAAAGCCACAGTTACACTGAAAACAGAGGCTGAGGAGCCTGGGAAATCCCACAGTCTTTACAGGGCCCTGGGTCTCCCAGAGCAAATCCTGGCTGGATTTCCAGAGGTGTTCAACCTCAGCACATCCACCTGCCCAGGTCAGCCCCTCGATCCTTAAATCCCATCTAATTAGGAAATGACTTATGCAAACATCAGAACCCACCCTGTGCAGGCTGAACTAAGGCTACAAAATCCCTGTGCATGGAGCTGCTGTTCTTACACAGCCAGGTCTGTAAGTGGCCTTTCAATATTAATTAACTCTGAGCAGTTAGGGGGAAATTAATTTATGCAATTAAAAATTATTAGATTAAAAGCCATTTTTTAACCCCCCCCATGCTGTTGTGAATAATCCTGGGCTCTGCTGTGTGATTCCAGTGCTTTCAAAATGAGACTTTTCAAATCACTAGGCTTTATGTAAAGTAAAGGAGTAATTAGATACCAAAAACAATAATTATCTCAACGAGAGACAGGGAGAGCAGGGAAGTGTAAATACACTCCCAGGGTAACTGCAGACCCAGGAAAGGAATTGTTATGCAGCAGCCAGAGCAGGGAGCAGCCAAGCAGAGCCCCACGTCAGAAGCACCAAAGACAAGCCAGCCCCTGATCTGTCTTGTTCCTGACTCTGTGATAAAGGTTAATCAAGCACAAAGCAACACAGCAGCTCCTGGGAATTGAGGAATTGGCTCTGAGCTCCGGCCAGGCGCAGGCTGGAGCCTCCCCTGCTGTGGGGGGGACGATGGAGCCTTTGGGAGGGGTGTGGATCCCTGCCCAGGCACCCCGAGCCCCCCAGGACCCCTGTGCCCCCACCCCAAACTGCAGAGGGGCCACAGGAACGTGGCCAGAGGGTTTGGGGCTGCAGCAGAGGCACAGGGCAAAGGGGGCTCTGCGGGCCAGGGGGCTGAGGAGCTGAGCCCAGCTCACACCAAACACGAGCTCTGAGATGCAGAATGAGCCTGGATGGGCATGGGCTGCAGGAGGGGACAGCTGGGGACAGCTGGGGCCGAGGCCCAGCCCTCATTTGCATCTTATTCTTATTTTGAAGCTCTGGACACACACACAATTACTGCAGCCTGACCTTTACAGATGCTAACTACGAGAAAATAAAAGGAAAACAAAATAGACTTAAGCCAAGGTGAAGAGCCAGGCCAGCACCAAGGCCCTGGGCAGCAATCACAGGTCACAAAGACGGGGCCACATGTCCCCTGCCACCCCCAAACGCTCCGTGCAGTGTCCAAGCCCCCCTGCCATCCCGCTGCTCCGCCCTGTGCTCACGCCTGGCACCAAAAACCAGCTTTTTCCAGCACTGCTGGGGAAATATCAGCTATCAGCAGGTACCTGAGTTGTCTTAATCCTCCCTAAATCCCACATCAGCTGCTGTTAATCTCCCTGTCCTATCAAACAGGGAATTTTCCGGGCGCCAGCGCTGGCTGAGGCGACAGGCAGCAGCTTACGGTGCCCCTCCCCAGGGCTGCTGTCAGAGGGATTTCTGGAGGAAGGAGACATTTCAAACGGGATAAAATTTGCACAGTTTAAGGCAGCAGAGCAGTAAAACAGCGCTTTTGGTGGAATTCAGCTGTTTTTCACTGTGAAGCACCGACGCTGTGCCCTGCCCAGGGCAGGCAGTGACACTGGGGACCTGCTCAGGAACAGAGAGATGGCAGCAGGGGACACAGCAGCAGCAGCTCCGCTGGAAAATGGACACAGAGGGGGGAGAAGGCAGAAGCCATGGATTCAGGAGACAGGGACTTGTGCAGAACAACCCCAGGGTGCCCCTTCAGTGAATCCAGCTGTGGAGCAGGATCCCTCACAGCTCATGGATCCCCCTGTACCTCAGCACCCCTGGCACAGGGGCAAATCCCACCCCAGACAGCGAATCACGGGGCACAGACAGCCCCAGACACTTCCACACCTCGACACCAAAGTTAAAGCTTTCCTAGCAAGCAGGCTCCAGTGCCCTGAGGGTTCCCTTCCCTGCCAGGGAAAGGCAAGCAGGCACGAGCCAGGCTCCTGTGCTGCCCACCCTGCATCTCCCCATCCCCAGGCAGGAGGAGAGCAGGACATGGCCCCCCTGAGGTGGGCACAGCCCCAAGGACAGCACCCACGAGCTCCCTGCAAGAACCTGGGGAGAAACACCTGCCTGAAATGCAAACACCAGCCCCAAAGACAGGAGGGCAGTCCCAGGGCTGGGGCAGCTCTCCAGGCCAGCCCCCTGCCCCTCCCTGGGGCTGTGCAGCCTTTGCCCACCCACCCAGGGGTGTTCATTCCGCTTGGATCAGCCAGGGAAGAGCTGTGGGAAGGAAATCCTGCTGGAGCAGAGAGGCACAGAGAGAGCAGAGCTAAAGGCACCCAGCTCCCTCCACCACAGGAGCTCCCCGTCCATGCTGTCCCTGCAAGCAGAGCTTTCCAAGCAGCAGGGAACGAGCAGGGTGTCTGTGAGGCAGAGCAGCAGAAGGTTGTTGTGGGCACAGGGACAGGCAGGCTGCAGGTGACACACGAGCACCCCTGGGCTCTGAGCTGGCCTGGGGGGACGGGCTGAGGGGCCCCACAGTGACACCAACACAGCCTGAGAGCAGAGTCAGTGTGGACTCAGCCCTGTGAAACACCCGTGCCCAGCTGGGGCACTGCAGCCACCAGCACCCGGGGCAGCACCAGAACTGGGCAAGCCTGAGGGCCTGGAGCAGCACAGGGACACTCAGACACTGCTGGGACCCTGCCAGCCCCAGGGACAGCGACCCAGGGAGGGACAGCCCACACTGCTGGGACCCTGCCAGCCCCAGGGAGGGACATCCTTGCTGCTGCGACTCACAAGGGCAGGGAGAGCACGGCCAGGCACAGCCTGGGGACACAGAGCAGCACCAGGGGCAGGGACACCCACCTGGGGTCCAGGCTGCCACCCCTGCCCTGCTGCCACCCCTGCTCTGGTGCCACCCCTGCCCTGGTGCCACCCCTGCCCTGGTGCCACTCCTGCTCTGGTGCCACCCCTGCCCTGCTGCCACAGGGACAGGGGTCACAGGGACAGGGGTCACTGCACATACAGCTGGACCAGGAGCACGCAGGCATTCCTGGTTTTTTTGACAGTTTCCAGTTGCTGCCACCTCCACCTGGGTTTGCCCATGGCCCCGGGCTGCACTCCCAGCTCACCCCCAGCAGAGCCAGGCAGGGCTGAGCAGCAGCAGGGTCCCCGGGCTGCAGAGCCAGGCTCCAGCCTCCCTCCAGCCTGCAGAGAAGCTGTAGTGAAATCCAGCTGCACTGCCCAGCCAGGCCCACCGAGCTGAGCTGGGTGCTGGAATAAAGGTGGGATTAAAGAAAAGACCTGAGAAAAAGGGAGGAGAAACCCAACAGCCCGACAGACCTGGGGTGACAAAACAGACAGGCTGCAACACAAAGCTCCAGGAACTGAGGGTGTGGAGCTGCCACCCCTGCAAGGCAGAGCTGGGAGGGCATCAGGGGCTGCTCCTGGCCCAGCAGGGCTGTGGCACGTGCCAGGTGCCAGGGAACACCAGCCTCCGAGGGCACAGGGAGCTCCAGGGCCAGCAGCACCCAGCCAGGGTGGGAGAGGCCAGGGAGGCTCCCTGGCAGTGGGACAGGGGGGACACAGCACTGGGACAGGGGGGGACATGGCAGTGGCACAGGGGCACTCAGCACAGGGACAGGGGCCCCCAGCAGTGACACAGGGGTGCCCAGCAGTGGCACAGGGGCACTCAGCAGTGGCACAGGGACACCCAGCACAGGGACAGGGGCACTCAGCAGTGGCACAGGGGCACACAACAGTGGCACAGGGGCCCCCAGCAGTGGCACAGGGCCCCCCAGCACACTTACAGCCTTTGGCTTGAAGGGGGGCTGGATCTCCTTGCGCTCCAGCTTGTCCCAGTCGATGTAGCGGAAGAAGGCGTGCTCCTTGATGTCCCGCTCCCCCTCGGGGCCGCAGCCCAGGCGCTTGGCAGGGTGCTTGGTCATCAGCTGGGGAGGCAGGAAACGGTCACAGCGTGTCCCACTGCCCCCAGTGTCCCCTCTGGGCAGCCCCCAGGGAGTTTCCAGCTGGAGCCACAGCAGGTCCCACCTCCTCCAGACGCCTTTGGGGCTCCGAGGAGAGGGCACTGAGGAAGGAGCTGGAGTGGCTCAGGGACAGGGAAGGTGACAGTGCTCTGCAAGAGCAGCCTGTGCAGATGGCAGGTACATGAGCACTGGCAGGATGGGCATGTCCCCTTTCCGTCTGGTAATGAAACTGGTTTGCCAAGGAACACCCCCGGGTGCTGGCAGGGCTCCCTCAGCACCTGGCTGCAGCAGGGCACTGCCCAGCGCTCCCTTGGCTTGGCACAGACTTCTCAGCATCTGCAGAGTGAACTATACACCCCACTGCCCCTTTAAGATGGACAATCTGCCCTCCAAATCTGCCATCAGCCCTGGAAGCAGAACCCCTCACCTCCGGAGCAGACATAAGATGGATTTCTAATGAGAGAGTCAGTTTGGAGGAAAAAAGAACAGTCCATTAATGCTGTTTATCATCTAAACTTCTCTTCACTGGCTCAGCAAGGGAAAGGGCCCCAGGAACCACAGGCAGCTGTACAACATTAATATCCTGGGGCAGGGATTGAGCCCTGGCCAGAGATCAGATGGAGATTCCAGAGATTCACAAGACCTTGATAAGGATGGAGAATATGAGCTTCATGCTTTCAGCAAAAGCACTGTTTATTAAAAGCAGGACAGTTCACCCTGGCGCCAGGGCTGCAGCCAGGCTGGCTCTGTGCCCCAGGGCTGGGGTCTGTGAGACCCCCAGGGGGGACAGGAGGTGCCAGTGCTCCGGCTGGGGACACCTGCCACCACTCGTGGGTACAGGTCAGCCCTGCCACCCCAGGGCACAAAACAAACTCGCTCAGGAAAGCTGATCTTTGACAGCTGCAACAGGGCACTGAAAGCCAGGGAAACCCTGGGAAAAAAAAACCCCAAACCCTGAAAAGACAAAAAAACCTCCAAGAAAGACAAGGTGAGAGCAGAGCCACCAACTGTTCTGTGAGCAAACAGCTCCCCATCCCCGGCTCCAGCTGTGACAGCATCTGCAGCTGCAGAGTGATGGGGAGCAGCCTGACGAGGCAGCAGCTCCCTGGAGAGCCCCTGTGCAAACAGCCCAGGCCGGTGGGAGCCCTGCAGCAGCCCTTCCCCACGGGCCGAGCGCTGCTCTCGGTAACCCAGCTCGGGATCCTGGCAACGGCAGCGAGAGGCTCTGCAGTGCCGCAGTGGGAGCGCAGCGCAGCATGTGCCACTTGCAGACAGAAACACTATTTTGAGACAGGGAACGTTCAGATATTTTCAATATTAACTATTATAAGCAAACATTTCTTAAATTCCTACACAAACACTTATTTATAGCGGTGTGTGGCACTGGGGGGTGAGATGAGGCTCAGCCCCAGGCACACAGAACAACATCAGGACCTCGGCAGCCTTTATCCATCACATCCCAAATTAACTCAGGCTGCAATTAAGTCAGGCCTAGGCCCAGTCCATGGAGAGGCCAGCTTGGTATGCGGTGCTTTGCAGAGCTTCAGTGCAAATTAAGAGACAGGATAATGAAAATGCTGCCCTGACCTCATGGAGACAGCAGCAGAGCTTCAGGTTGTCCTGAAGGGCAACTTATCACAGCTAAGTGGGAAGATGAAGGTTTTGGCTCTGATCTTAGGAAAACTGCTTGGGAATCACATCCATTTTCCCTGAGCATGATTTTTCATTGCAGGCAAAGGTTCCCAGAGCTGCCCTGTCCTCAGCTGGTGGGGCACAGGGTGTCTGGGCAGGAGCCCTCCCTTCCACGCTCCAGCCAGCACCCAGCTCTGTGCTGGCCCTCCCCTGCCCCAGGCCAGCCCCAGCCCCAGCCCCAGCTGTATTTCTGCTCAGCCTAGGGGCATGGGGAGGATGCAGCTGTTATTTTATCTGTGTTTAGTACACACACACACACAGAGCACGAGTTGTGGCTTTAGCCCTGGCGGGCACAGGCACCAGAGCCCAGGAGTGCCAGACCCTGGCCATGCTGGGAGCAGTGGGTGGGCTGGACCCCAGGGCTGCAGGCTGCCACTCCCCACCCTCCCCCAGCCCAGCAGAGGACCCAGGGCAGCCCTTACCCCTTTGCAGATGGCCACGGCCTCCTTGGACATGGACTTGGGGTAGGCGACGTTGTGCTCCATGATGGACTGGAAGAGCTCGTCTTCATCTTCTCCCTCAAAGGGGGCCTGAGCCAAGCAGACACAGCTTCAGGGGCCTGCCTGGATCCCAAAGCTCCTGGGGCTGCTCTGGCCCTTGGCCTGGGGCGTGCCACACTGTGACACAGTCCTGTCACTGCAGTGCCCAGAGCAGTGTCACCCCAGCTCAGGGAGCTGCCCACCCACGTGCCAAGCGTGGCAAATGCCACAGCAGCCCGTGCTCACAATGGAGCCAGCCCAGAGGAGACAAACTCAGTCACCTGGCCAGCCAGCATCTCATAGAGCAGCACTCCAAACGCCCACCAATCCACCGACTTCCCGTAGGGCTGGTAGGCAATGATCTGCAAACAACCAGAATTACAGCATAAGAACAGTTCACAGCAGCAACAGCAGCGTCACAGCCTGGCTCTGACACAGGCAAAGCCAGCCCGAGCTGCAGGGGTCAGGGGTATTCCCTGGGACAGCCTTCAGCACCAAAACCCCTCCCTGAGGGACCCCGAGTCCAGCCCTGGCTCTCTACCAGCAGCCTGGGAAATTCGGGTGGGAAAAGTTCACACCTTGCAGGCCGTTAAAAGGAAAGAGATCTTAAAAGAAATCCCCTGTCCGTGCTGTCCCCCACTGCTGGTTTGGGAAGGTCACAGCCCTGCAGGTGACACAGCCCTGCAGGTGACACAGCCCGGTGGGTGACAAAGGCTGGCAGTGACACAGCCCAGCTGGAGCGTGCCCACAGCACCACAGCCACAGCCTTGCTGCTGTTCCCAAATGCAGTGGATCCTCCTCTGGGACCCACGGGCAGCAGGCTTTGGTGCCTTTCCTGGGAGCCAAAGTGATTTGCATCCTAATTTCCCATTTGCTGTTCTTCTTTTGGAAAAAGACAAATCAGAGCAAGGAGAAGAAAATAAGAGTTAAAGTGAAAACACTTGGGCAAACACATGGAGAGCTGGTCATTTGTCCTGCTTTGAAGGAGCATTAATCACCCACAGTCACAAGCCCTGCACCAACACCACCAGAATTAATCCTGCTGGGATGAGGGATGGAGCACACGTTGGATGCAATGGTGGGAAACCTCACTGGGAGCAGCAAACACAATGTGGGTTAGCACACAAGTGCACTGATGTCCTAGCAAAGAGAATCCCTTTCTCTGAAACATTTAAATGAATAAATATTAACTTCATCATTGCAAAATCAGCAGAGTGACAAGAGTTTAGAGGGATACTTTTAAGTGAAGAGACATTTAAGAATAATTACTCTGAATTTCACAAGTCTGGCATTAAACTGAGCCCATACAGCACTTCATGGAAGTGTCATGTGTGACTCTGTCACATCACTAATAACCAAATGCAAATTGTTTTGTGGGGATCTAAGCCATGGATGGGGAGCCCTCCCCACCAGCCACACAGCCCCTCACTGCAAACAGTGAGCTGGAGCGATCCAAGGATTTCCACTCCACATGGAAATGTTATCCACTGATAATTCCCTGTTTCTCACTGGTCACGTTGTGCTGGAAGCTTCTATCACACAGAGTGAGGGGCAGAGCTGAGCCCCTGGGTTTGCCATTTCCAGGAGCAAGGCAGCAAGTGAGGAGCAACCTGCAGAGGGTCTGAGCATGCCAAGGACAGAACAGGCACGGGACGGACGTGGGAAAACCCCCCGTGAGGAAATCCCACTGCAGGGAGAGCAGCAGGAGGATGTGCTGCTCTTTGGGGTGGGGGCAGCACACAGCACCAGGGAGGCGGATCCAGCAGCCCTGCTCCCTCAGGGGGCTGTGGGGATGCACAGTGCCGCGGGCATGAACTTTGCAGGCTGATGGTGGACTCCTGAGTGCCCCTGGTTCAGCTGGAGAGCTGCCCAAAGCCGGGTGAGCCCAGGGGGGGAGCAGAGGGAGCACGGGGAGCATCGGCCGCCATCCCGTCCGTACCTCGGGCGCGATGTAGTCCGGGGTGCCACAGAAGGTCTTGGTGGTCACCCCGTCCCAGATGTTCTCCTTGCACATGCCAAAGTCGGCGATCTTTATGTGGCCCTCGCTGTCCAGCATGACATTGTCCAGCTTGAGGTCCCTGCAGGGTGGAGCAGAGCGTGACACGGGGCACAGCGCCAGCCCTGCCGCGCCCGCGTCTCACGCCCTGGCAGCAAAACGTGTGGGGAAACGAGGGAAAAGAACTCAGATCTGTCAGGATGGAGTGTCGATTTTACTTTTAACCCACAGGAATGCTGTGCTGGGCACAGGGCTTTGAAGTGTGCGATGGAAAGCACTCATCTGGCAGGAGACCGATTTAATTGATTTTTTCCTTTCACTCCTGTGAAAATCAAAGTGCACTTAGAGCTCTCACCATGGAGAAGCACCTACTCAGCACAAGTCCCTGCCTCACCTGCGCTCTGCCCCCCTGAAACACGAACCAGCTGTGCTTCCCTCTGCTCCTCAGCTCAGAATACTGTTTGTGGTGCCCAGCCCCCGGAGCTCTGCCCCTCTGCAGAGGTGGATCCAAGCACAGATCCCTGCATCTGAATCCCAGCCTCGAGCCACCACTCCAGAGGTGGATGCTGCAGCCTCAAGGACACTTCCGTAGCAAACTCTGGGCATTTTGGTGCAGATTATACATTCTGGCTGGGTTCAAGGCTGTATTTTCTAATTATCATGTCAGTGCTCAGAACCCTGACAGGCCAAAGGCAGACGGACCCGAGCTGGGATTCGGATTCCGAGGAAGGAAGGAAGCAGAGCCACTGGGGACCAACAGACCTAGAATCTCTCTGCAGCAGCTGATGGCAAGAATCAGCCCTCACGTCAAGTTTGTTCCACTTCTTTCATCTTTAGCATCTCCTGACTCCAGCAGCACTGTTGGCATCTCCCTTTACAGAGCTCTTAATGGTATCTGACACTCATTAGGATGCTCTGCTCCACCCTGGGCTCTGGGAACTCTCCCAAGCAGGGAGAGCAGTGGATGCTGGTTTCAGAGCTACACCAGCAGCCTGTGAGCCTGCTCCTGCACGTGGCAGTGACCCAGCTGCCTCTGGGTGCTGGAACCGTATTGGGAATGGCAGAGCAGCCTCAGGGGCTGAGGCAGCAGTGACAGGGTGGCACAGCAGAGCTCGGAACAAGCGCTGGCTCCAGTGGCCAAGGTAAGGGAGCAGGGCCCTGCAGCCAAACTCGGCCTTGGAGCTGCTCCAGGCTGCCAGGGAGCACTGGTGTTGTGTGGAGAGGAACACAGGAGCAGGGGCAGGAGAGAACCAGAGCTGCCTTCCCATGAACAGGGTAAAGCAGGCACTTCTCCCAAAGCAGGGCACCCTGCAGCTCCCAGCTCCCTTCTGGGACACATCTGGTGTGGATGGCTCAGTGATCCCACAGGGCTTTTCCAGCCCTAAGGATGCTGTTACTGTACCTGTGGGCAGCTGCCAGACCCCGTCCCTGGCACGGGCAGGGGGCTGGGGGCACAGCAGGACCCTGGGCTGTGCTCTGCCCACGGCTCCAGCTCTGGGGAGCTGGGGGAAGGGAGGGAGGGGAGGAACGAGCTCACCTACCGATAAATGATGCCTTTGCTCTGCAGGAAGAAGAGCCCGATGGCTATTTCTGCTGCGTAGAATCTGAAAGAGGAGGTTTGAAAGGAAGACTGATTGCAGGAGATCAATGAAAACCTTGCCAGTCGGGTGGCAGCGAAGGAAACGCGTCAGGCAGATGTGACCAAAGGACAAGGCAGCCAGGGCAGGGAAATTCCAGAGGAGGAGCACCCGGGAATGACCCGAGGCAGCCTGAGCTGGCAGTGATGCCAGCGGGCTGCTGGGGCTGTCACTTCTGCTTGCACAGGTGAAGCAAGAGTGGACCACGGCTGCTCCTCACGGCATGTCGGCAGCGTGGCTTGGAAAGTCATTCCTGCTTGGGGCCAGCAGGTCCTGCCACCCTGCCCTTGGGCATATTCTGGGTCTGAGGGCTCCCAGACACCAGTTCAGCTCTGGTCCTGAGGCCAGCAGGTCCTGCCACCCTGCCCTTGGGCATATTCTGGGTCTGAGGGCTCCCAGACACCAGTTCAGTCCTGCTCTGGGGCCAGCAGGTACTGCTACCCTGCCCTTGGGCATATTCTGGGTCTGAGGGCTCCCAGACACCAGTTCAGCTCTGGTCCTGAGGCCAGCAGGTCCTGCCCCCCTGCCCTCGGGCATATTCTGGGTCTGAGAGCTCCCAGACACCAGTTCAGTCCTGCTCTGGGGCCAGCAGGTACTGCTACCCTGCCCTTGGGCATATTCTGGGTCTGAGAGCTCCCAGACACCAGTTCAGTCCTGCTCTGGGGCCAGCAGGTCCTGCCACCCTGCCCTCGGGCATATTCTGGGTCTGAGGGCTCCCAGACACCAGTTCAGCCCACCAGGCTGTGCTCAGTGTTTTATGTGGGTTTTATGTGAGCATCTGAAGGCTCTCAGGAACACATCCTGCTCTGCCCAGCTCTCAAGGAACAGGAGCCAAGAGCCCCCAGTTAACACTTGGGGTGGCCACCCTGGCAGAGGAGCCAAAACCCAACATCCCTGTGGTGCCCTGGGAAAGGACCAGGCCTGGTGTCTCCCAGGAAGCCTCCACACCTCCCTGCCTTGTGCCCTGATGTACCCAAATTTATCTCTTTCACTCCTCTGCTCACAGGTACAATGCACCCCAAGGTGAGGTGGGGGGCACCAGCACCCCACACAGAGTTCTCGTGCACCTTCCCATTCCTGATTTCTGCCCAGGAGCTGCACTGCAGAGCCCGGGGCTCTGTTTGCAGCCCCTGGCAGGGGTGCACCCCACACCCAGCCCAGAGGTGCCAGAGCACTGCACTCACACGGCGTGGGGCTCCTTGAACCTGCCGACCTGCTGGATCTGGTACATCAGGTCCCCACCATTCACGTACTCCATCACGAAGTACAGGCGATCCTGGAGGAACAGAGGCAGCAGTTAGCAGCAGCACTGTCAGAGCAGGGAGCTCTAATTCCAGGGAATCATCCCTGTCCTCCCCAGGGCTGCTGTCCGTGCAGAGCCCAGAGCACTCCTTCCCTGGGAGTGCCCAGGACTGGAGCTCTGCACACAGACCCGCTGGGGAAGGCACGTGGGGGCACCCCTAGACCAGAGGTTTTTCACTTCCCAGGAATACACCTGCTCTTCCTGACAGAAGCCATTCTCAGAGCTGCCCTGCAGGTCCCTGCTGGCATTCCCAGGCTGCCAGGGGAGACAGGAGCAGCTCCCAGGGGACCAAAGTCCATCCTCGGCCACCAGGACTCGGGCAGGCCCCGGGAGGGGTGTGTGACAGGGGTGTGTGACCCCCAGCCCCCTCCAGGATGGCAGTGCTGGGGGGGCACAGCTCTGCAGGGGAGGAGGAGGGGGCTGCTCCCCCCTCCCCACTCCTTCCAGCTGGCTCTGAGGGGTCCCTCTGGCCAGGCTCACATGGGGTTAAGGGGGTCCAGAGGAGGCCATGGAGCTGCTCCAGGGCTGGAGCCAGCCTGGGAGAGCTGGGGGTGCCCCAGGGGAGGCTCCAGGGGACCCCAGAGCCCCTTGCAGGGCCTGGAGAGGCTCCAGGAGAGCTGCAGAGGGACGGGGGACAAGGGCTGCAGTGCCACGGGCCCTCCAGGCACGAGCCCAGGGACAGCCTGTCCTGGTTCAGGGCAAGTTTGTCAACCCAGGACACAGCCCAGGCTGCCCATCCCACCCCGGGGGAAGGGGGACACAGGAGCACTGCGGAGCTGCAGGTTCCAGCATTGCACAATAAAAACTCCTTGCTCCTTTCCTCCTCAGCCAAGCCGTGCCCTGCTTTGCAGGCAGGAAGGACAGGGAGCCCCCAGGAGCTGCAGCTGGACACTGCCATAGCCAGGGTGAGGGGAAACTGGGGGCAGCACCAGGGGCATTCCCAGCTGGCAGTGCCCACCCAGAGCAATGGGCTCAGCACCCACGGGGCATTCCCAGCTGGCAGTGCCCACCCAGAGCAATGGGCTCAGCACCCACGGGGCATTCCCAGCTGGCAGTGCCCACCCAGAGGAGCTGGGCTCAGCACCCACGGGGCATTTCCCAGCTGGCAGTGCCCACCCAGAGGATCTTGGCCCAGCAGCTGCTGCCCCAGCCCAGCCCCCAGCTGTGGGGCAGCCCCGGGGGTGAACACAGAGCACAGGGGCCATGGGGCTGTGTAAAACACCTGGCACTGGTGGGACAGAGTGGGGAGTTTGGCTGTTCAGCTGCCTGGGGACTGGGGAGCACCCCCTGAGTGGGGACAGCCCTGGGCAGCCCCGTGGGGAGCCACGTGTGGCAATGTCACCTTGAGCAGGCAGCGCCGGGCTGGGCTGCAGCTGCTCCTAAATATATCGATCTGCTTCAGGGAGGGAGAGCATGGCAGAGACGGCTCTTGGAGCGCCAGCTGAGCCCTCCCCTCCGGGTGGGGAAGGGAGCTGGTGCCCAGCAGAGCCGTGCTGTGCCTAAGGCGGGCAGATGGCACGGCTGCCCACGGGCTGCACGCAGGGACGGGCACCGAGCTGTCCTGTGTCCTGCCTCTGCCCGTGCCACCACGGCTGGAGCACCCAACCCCAGCAGCACGCAGATGGAAATGCACTGCAGAGCCTGGCACGGAGCTGGTGACACTCCCCTGTCCCCAGCAGCCAGGGTGGCACTGCCAGGGCTCCTTTCAGTGCCCTTCTAATCCACTGCTCCATCCCCTGCCTGGCTGCACGCTGGGAACGAGAGGCAGAGCCAGAACAGCCATGCTCTCATCCACCCCGTGCTGGGTATTTGGGAGAAATTCCTCCCTGGCAGGGTGGGCAGCCCTGGCACAGGTGCCCAGAGCAGCTGGGGCTGCCCCTGGATCCCTGGCAGCGCCCAAGGCTGGCAGGGAGCAGCCTGGGATATGGAAAGTGTCCCTGCCCGTGGATGACGTTCAAGGTCCCTTCCACCCCAAACCATTCCAGGATTGTGTGATTTATCATCCCAGTGGGGCTGTGGCTGCTGTGCCCTTCACTGCCATGCCCCAGAGGTCACAGCAAAGGCACAGCCCACCTGGGGACAGCCAGGAACCCCTGACCCCCCTCCCAGAGCCCTGACCTGGGCCCTTTCAGGTCCCCCAGCACAGGCAGCTCTCCCCCTCCAGCCCCGGGCAGAGCTCTGTCCTTGCTCATCTTCCCTGTTCCTCCACAAGGCAGATTTGGGGCTTTTCCCTTTCCTGGAGCTGCTGAGCCAACAGCCCCGGTGGAGAATGGTGCTCTGCCTGTGCTCCCAGAAATCAGAGTGCTTTGTGCCAGCGTTTGATAATGCAGCCTGCTATACATTTTGATTACATTACAAATACGATTACTATTAAGCCACTATGGCTCTGCCAGGAATAATCCCGCGCTGACTCACTTCAGATGCCAGGGAGATGCTGGGTGAAAGAGCTGCTCCTGCCACAGCCTGATTGCTGTGCTGCAAAGCCGGGCTGCAGGCTTTAAATACACCCAATGTGTTTGGAAAATGAAATTTCTGGGACAATATTAAAATGTAATCCTCCTGGAAAGCATTGTCATGGCTCTAAAGGACTCTGCTGATTGCCCCTGCTGGCTCCCGCTGACGTGCACCTGGACACCCTCATTCACTGCTCCAGGGCTGGGCAGGGATTGTACTAAAGGTGCCCCGTGCCCCTCTCCACTCCTGACTCACACAAACCCAAGCACACACCCGTGGAGAAATGGATTTCCTGCAGTTTGGATCAGGTCTGTCCCTCTGCTCGGGGCTGTGATCAGAGCAATGAGCCCTGGGAAAAGTGCAGCACTTGCTACTGAGCCTAAGGGACATTGTGGCCTGGGGCTCCTCAGGGGCTGGTGTCACCTCTGGTGTCACCAGCAGCTCCTGCTGACCACATCTGGGGTGCAGCTGTTGCACATGGCACTCTCACGTCGCACACACACACACTTTGGTGCTGAGGCACTTTTGCCAGTGAGCTGGGGAAGGTGTGAGCTGCCAAGGCAGGGAACACACCATGGCTTTGGCAGGTGCAGTGATGTGCAGAGAATATAAAACCCTGGCATGGTTTGGGGTGGAGGGGACCTTAAAGCCCACCCAGTGCCACCCCTGCCATGGGCAGGGACACCTCCCAGGCTGCCCCAAGCCCATCCAGCCTGGCCTGGGCACCATTCCAACCCATTTCCCCAAGTGCCAGGCTCTGGTGCTCAGGGTGCCCAGCCCACCCCGCCCCGGGTGGGCCCAGCTGTGCCAGCAGCCCTTACCATGGTCTGGAAGCAGGAGTGGAGCTGGGTGAGGAAGGGAGGCTTCCCCGAGAGCGCCAGCACGCGCTTCTCCACCATGGTGCACTCCACGTCGTCGTCCTGGATCACCACGTCCTTCTTCAGGATCTTCACGGCGTACAGCTCGTCCGTGCCCTTCCTCTCTGCCAGCATCACCTGCACGAGGCACAGCCCCCGTGGGGCCACAGAGCTGCAGGGCCCTGCCCTGACACAGCCCCAGCTGGGGCTCCTCTCCTGCGGCTGCCAAACCACACGCAGCCGCCAGGGCTGCTCCCAGAAGCAGCTGGGGACTCAGTCCAAGGCTAACACATCTCCCCCTCACTGCCTCCAGGAGCCCAAGGGCTGGGATGGTGCCTGAGCCCAGCTCACCCCCCTGCACCCCTCACCCCCGGGGCACAGCCTGGTTTGGCACCCTCAGAGTGGTCAAAAGGCTGAACACAGAGTCCAGCAGATTACAAGGTGGGAAATATTTGAAGTGGAAAAGAGTTAGTCTCTAGTGAATAGTAAGAAAATCCCCCATGATTTTCTGTGCCTCCAGAACAGCGAGCAAACCCCACCACGTGCTGGTTCATCACCCAGCCAAGGCCCTCGCAGCCAGCAGAACCCACCCAACCTCCCATTTCCAGCCAGTGCCACCCCTGTGCAGGTTCATTTATTGCAGAAAATGGGATTCACTGCTGCTGCTGGTGCAAATCCCTGGGTTAATCCCACCAGCCCAGCGAGGCTCCCCTGCCTGACCCAGCACACTCCAGCAGCCCCAGCTGCTCCTTGGGCTGCCAGCCCTAAACCCGCTCTGAGAGCTGGCTGTGGCTCCCATTTTCCCTCTGTCCCTGTCTCCTGGCTCAGACTGGAGCTGGCTGGAAATGAATTGCTCTTCATTTGAAGGAGCTGGCAGAAATCCTGCGGCCGCATCAGGAGCAGCAGCTCGGGCTTTGGGGAATAAATTACGTGAAGTCAACATGGACAGGGTGGAACTGAAATGGGCTGCAGGCTGGGGCAGGTGGGCAGAGGACACAGGAATGGTCTCAGGGTGACTTCAGAGGCACCAGGGACAGCAGAATTAACCCCTTGTGTGCCAGCCCTCTGCTGCTCCACAGGCTGCCCAGGCAGTGGGGCAGTCCCACCCCTGGAGGGGTTTCAGATGGGCACATGTGGCACTTGGGGACAGCGGGTGGCAGTGCTGGGGCTGGACTCACGGTCCCAGAGGGCTTTCCAAGCTCAGTGACCCTGTGATTCCATTGTGGGACACAGCTCAGGGATCCCCCAGCCCAGAACTCCCCCTGCTCTGGAGGCCAAAGCGGCCAAAGGCTCCTCCCTGCTCAGCAAACAACACAAACCCCAAAAAGCCTGACAGCTCCAGAGCACGACAGATTGATCAGCTGCAAAAATATGAGCAAGCCACCTAATTTCACTTCCCTCTATTTATAATACAGCCAAGCAAACCCAGGGTGGGCTGTGCCAAGCGCTGCCTCCCTCCGTGGGAGCGTCTCCCTGCGGTGCCAGCCCCGTGGAGCTGCCACCAGCCACAGTCCTGGGCAGCCCACGGGGACCCCAGAGCACCAGGGACATCTGTGTGCCGGGCTGAGCACGCCAAGGCAGGGCACACAGCCCCACGCCCTCTCTTCCAAGGCAGATCCATCCTGCACCCCCAGGCCTGGCTCGGGGATCTCCATCTGCCAAGCGCTCGCTGGGAAGCAGATTGCATTCCTTTTTAACTTGTTACTGGTGCAGAAAAAAGCTGATATTTAACTTGATTTATTCCTGTAATACAGAGTGTTTGTTTGGGAATGCTCCAGCAATAGCACTGGGGATATTCTGAAGGCAGGGAAGGCAGGTTTGTCAAACTGCACCGAGGCTGGTGTGGGCACCCCGACCTGCCCAGCCCAGCGAGGAGAGCAAACGCTGGTGCCAAAGGGTTAACAGAGACAGACAGAGCTCGCTCAAACAGTGACTGCAGCCCAAGAGCTCTCCCAGGCAGCAGGGACTGGCAGCAGGGACTGGCAGCAGGCAGCCAGGCACAGCAGCGGGTGCCAGCCCTGGAGAGGGAAGGACACGGTGCCAGCCTTGGAGAGGGATGGCAGTGCCACGGACACAAGCAGCTGCTGGGCACAGCAGGGCTGCGGAGCTGGGCTGCTCTCCCTGCTCCGGGCTCCTCTGCCTGGCTCCTCCCGAACATCTGGCACCTCTGGCGGGCACGGGAGGCGGGGACAGCGCGGTGGCACCTGGGGGTCCCCGTGCCGGGATGCCCAGGGATGCCCGGGGAAGGGCAGGCACACGTGAGGGCGAGGCTGCACCTACCCGGAGGAACCAACGTGCTGTTTTAATTAGCGCTAATTAGCATATTTATGACATTCTGTTCCAGGAACAGTTTCTGTCACACACTCCTTATGTAAGCCGAGCCGGCTGAGGAGTTTGAGCGTTCCTGGGATTTCGGGGAGAAGGCGGCGGGGACACGGCACAAGCACAGAGCCCCCGGTGCCAGCTGGGCTTGGAGGGGACGAGGGGCTGGGAGGGCACAGGGGACATTCCTGGGTGACAGCAGCACGGGCACGGGGCTGGCCTGCACCCCGGGGTGCCAGCCCACAGCACGGGGGTGGCACAGCGAGCTCTGGGACCCCCAGGACACCCCAACCCTACTGTCACAAAGGCTTCCATGGAGCTGCGAACTCTCCTCCTCTGCAGAGGGAGAAGGGAGCTCCCAAAGCCCCAGGGCCAGCAGAAGGCTGGGAGGGAAGGCATGCTCCTGCTGCACCCCTGTGCCCAGGGGAGCATCCCTGCACCTCATCCCCGCTACCTGCCGAGGAGTGAGCCCGCAGGCACAGCAATACTGCCTGCAATTAAGGCACTTCACTAATGAGCGTGGGGCTGGGCCAGCCCTCCCACCAGCAAACACTGCACCCACCTCCTGCAGAGCCCCAGCCTCCCTGGGATCCCCAATGCCAACCAAGAGAGCTGGCAAGACCCCAGGAAAAACCAAGGCTCCAAGTCACGTAATTACCAGGAGAATGAAATTCTGTCACCGCTCACAAGCGGTCTGGGAAGCTAATTAAAATGTTCCCGTAGATTGTAATTGTTAGAGAAGAAGAAAACCCCAACTAAATTTAAAAAAGAGCTTTAAAGGCACAGCTCATCCCCTGCCTCCCAGAAGGAAGGATTGGTGGTGCTCTCAGCAGACACCTCTGTGTTCCCTGCTGGGCTCCCAGCAGCCCAGTGGCACCAGTGCTCCCAGTCGCCCTGGGAGTGCCCAGGCACGGGGGCTCACCTTGCCAAAGCTGCCTTTGCCCAGCACCATCAGGAAGTTGAAGTCCGAGAGCTTCATGCGGTCCCGGCTGCCGTTGTTGTCCAGTTTGGAGATGGCATTTCTGGTCTTCTCATCCGCAGCCTTGGACCCCGTCCCGATCTTGGCTCTCTGCAAGGGTGGAGGAAACCATCACTGGGGACAGCAGGGACGGGGGCACTATAAACCATGGGGTGCTCCCAAACCCCAGCTCAGCAGCTCCTTCCAGCTCAAAACCCACCCTGAGCTCTGGGAGCCTTTCCCATGGGCGTGGTGGGGACAGCAGCAGGACAGGCCCTGGAGGAGCCAGCAGCCCTGGCCCGTGGCACTGCTCTGCTGCTCCCAGGTAAGCTCTGCACAGCAGCTGGGGGTCACCTGTGGCCCTGTCACCCCTGTCCCCGTGCAGGGACCCTGCAGCCTGCCCTGCCACCCTGCCCCGTGGCAAACAGGCCTGAAGGAGCTCTTTGGGGCAAAAAGTGCCTCTGTGTCTGCCTCAGCAGAGAAACGGGGCTGATGGAGATCCAGGCAGGTACAACGTGGCACTTTCTGTCCAGCCCCACATCAGTCCTGCCCCGTGGTGTCCCACTGGAGACATCCCCTGATTGTCCGGCACCGGAGGGGATCACAGAGGAACCACAAACCCGCCGGGGACAGTCCAGAGCAGAAAGACTGACTGACAGACTGACAGACAGAAGACTGACAGACGAACCACCCTCCCTGACAGATGGACTGACTGACTGACAGCCCGTTCTGAACAGACAGACTGACAGACAGACTGACAGTCACCTGCAGAGCTCCCCTCTCCAGGCCACCTGCAGAGCTCCCCTCTCACTGTCCCCTGCAGAGCTCCCCTCTCTGTCACCTGCAGAGCTCCCCTCTCCAGGCCACCTGCAGAGCTCCCCTCTCACTGTCCCCTGCAGAGCTCCCCTCTCTGTCACCTGCAGAGCTCCCCTCTCCAGGTCACCTGCAGCCCCTCAGAGCACGGCAAACCTGGGGAAAGGTCTCTGGGATTTTCACACTCCTTGGGGTGACCCTGGCACGTCCCAGGCTCTGGCACACTCCACCCCTCACCCCTCACTCCCAGCACCAGGCACGGCCCAGCTGGGGGAGATTCCCTGCCTGGCACATCGATTGTCTCCGTGGGAGGAGTGGGGAGCACACAGCAAGGTGTGCTCTGGCACCTCTGCACAAATTGTTTTCTGGTCTGTGCACAACTCATCCTCTGGCTGCCCAGACCCTTCCAACAGCACTGGAACACCATGACACACAGCAAAGGCCAGCTGTCAGTTCTTGGTGCAGCCAGAACCCACTGGTCACAGCCAGCCATTGTATTAGAACTGTGCTTCCTTGGATATTCAGTGAAGTTGTGTATAAATAAGACAAAAAAGCAAGGAGAACAGGAGCTAACTCTGCAGCCTCTGCCTCAGTGCAGAGTTCACGCTGAGAACCAGAAGGGCAGCTCTCCTATTTCTGCATGGCTCATTGCACGTGAGTCTCCAGATGCACCACGCTCACTGCCAGGGCTCCGTGGAGCTTCAGCTCCGCTGAAAAACGGCACATTTCTGCTCCTTCAGCAGCGTCTGGATCAGTCATTCAGCACGAATTCCATGGCTTATTAAGTAGCAAATGGACACCTCTCCTTGGAGCTCCCTGGGCAGGTGGAGCCTGCTCCATGTGCCCTGCCCTGCCAGGGAAGGGCTGGCAGGGAGAGCCCCTTCCCGAGGGCACGGCAGGCAGGAAACCCCCTGAGCCCAAGAAAAATCAACTCACCTCAAATTTCTGCCTCAGTTCCTCATTTCCTTCCTCTCCCTCGGGAGGCACGGGCACGTTGAAATACTCGCCCTCCTCCTGGCTGAGCAGCTTGAACCTGGGGGGACAGAGAGAGCAGGGTCAGGGCTCAGGGAGGCAGGGCCCTGCTCCAGCACAGCTCTGCCTCCCTGGCCTGCACCCCGGGGACCCTCCCAGGCCAGCAGGGCCCCCAAAGCCTCCCCCTGGGCAAGCCCCAGACCCTCAGTGGCCACAGGGAGCTTTCTGGGTCCCTCTCTGTGCTGGGGACCCCCGGAGCCTGGGGAGTGCATGGCACACAGAGTGTGGTGGCACACAGAGCCTGGTGTGCCCCAGAAACCAGTCCTGACCCAACCCACAGACAAACCCGTGCTTCTCGTGACACCACGGGCACAGGCGTGGGCAAACCCCTTCCATCAGCTGCCCCACGAGGACAGCACAGGGCACGTGCCAGTGCCAGGCTGGCACTGCCAACCCCGAGCTCACAGAGAGGCTGCTCCCCCAAAGGAGGAGAAAAGCTTAAGCAGCAATTATCAGAAATCATGGGAATGCCACTCAGGTGGCAGGAGATTCACAGCCCAGATGTGCAGCCGGGCTGGGTGTGACCCCAGATGTGCAGCCGGGCTGGCTCCTGGCTGGCTGTGACCCCAGATGTGCAGCCGGGCTGGGTCATGGCTGGCTGTGACCCCAGATGTGCAGCTGGGCTGGCTCCTGGCCGGCTGTGACCCCAGATGTGACCCCAGATGTGCAGCCGGGCTGGCTGTGACCCCAGAGGCTGCTCCAGGCCAGAGCCTGCCTGCACAGGCTCTCCCTCGAGCTCGTGTCCTCCATGAACTGCAGCTCTTTAGGTACGAAATGTGGATCAGAGCTGCCTCCCCTGCAGTTTACTCCGGCCAGCACTGGGACTGGGGGCTGGGACAGGGAAAACCACTCAGACCTGCACTTGCACACTTTTAACAGGCTGGGAGGGGCTCTGGGCTGCCTCAGGAGCTGGCAGCGCGTGGCACACTCACCCTCACAGGGGATCGGGAGGGACAGCTCCCTGCTGGCCTCCAGAGCAGCAGCCCTGCCCCATCAGGGCCTGGCAGGACCAGCACAGTGTGCCAGACACTGTGCCCAGCTGAGAGGGGACAGGACGGGGCGGGAGAGCAGTGGGAGCACCCTCAGCTCTGCCCAGGAGTGGCACAGTGTGGGCATCTAACCCACCCCATTCCTCCTGCTCCTCTCCATGCCCCAGAGCCCAGCCCGAGGCCATGGAGGAGGGCACACAAGGACAGCCATGCCCTGGCAGCACAGAGGAGGGCACACAGAGGCTGTCCATGCCCTGGCAGCACAGAGGAGGGCACACAGAGGCAGCCACGCCCTGGCAGCACAGAGGAGGGCACACAGAGGCTGTCCATGCCCTGGCACCTCCATGGAGGAGGGCACACAGAGGCTGTCCATGCCCTGCGGCCCCCATGGCAGCAGTGACCCCCAGCAGCCCCAGGGCTGGAGCAGCACCTTCCAGGGGGCTGGGAGGGGTGGCTGGAGCAGAGGGAAGCTGGGAGCTGAGGGGCTGCCCCGTGCCCACACAAACACCCTCTCTGGGGGCTCCTTGTGCCCACGGTGGTGGCACAGCAGGCCCAGCTCACCATCCGTCCACGCCCGACTTCTGCAGCTCGGAGATGCCGAAGGACAGGGAGCCCATGAAATCGTTCCTGCTGGTCAGATCCCAGTCCCAGATCTCCACTGACAACCGCCTGTCCTTGTCTGCCTCCTTCAGCTGGCTGCAAGACAGGAAGGGACAGGGATGGCTTCACCCTCCCCACGTGTCCCCACGCCCCACGGGCACGGTGCCAGGCGAGGGATGGTCCTCAGGGCCTGCTGGGGTCTCCAGGCTCTGATTTCCAAAACACACAGAGGGCACAGAGCCCCTGCCACGCTCACTCTGCTCTGAGCAGGGGCAGGGCAGAGCTTTGAGTGCTTCTGTGCCACTTAGAGAACAAAAAGGATCATTTCTCACTCGAGCCAGCTCAATGCCTCTGAATAATTAAATCAGAGCAAATAAAGCCACATTAATTCTCGGTGGTGAGAAAATTCACTTTACAAATTTCAACGTCCTCCTTGTACTTACAATTTAAATGTCTCGTTCCACTCAGGGTTCAGGGAGCACTTGATAGTTTTGGTCTTCTGTTTGCTTTCGTTTTTGGGGTCAGGGATTAGTTTGAGCTTCACGTAGGGATCTGACAAGCCATTAGGGTCCATGGGAACTAGGTTTTTAGCATCTCTTACTGGGGAAGAGAAAAAGGATTACATTCAGTATTCCAGCTATAAAAATACCCAACAACTGACAACTTCCCCGTGTGCCAAGAGCAAGTGTGAAAATAGTGATTAAAAGCAGAATTAAACGGGATCTGTGCAGACATGGGCATTACATGAGGAACATCATTAACGCCGAGCAAACGCAGCTCTCGTGGACGGGGGAGGCTGCAGGGTCCACTCAGGAGATTATTTTTACTTTCTGACAGGCTGGTTTGTTGTTTGCTCTCGGCTTTAAGCAGTTTAAAGCTGATTTGTTTCCTCTTGCCCCCTGGGAAGCAGAATGGCTCTGATTTGGGGGGCCTGGAGTGGGAGCCGGGGTGGGAGCAGGACCCCGAGGCAGCACAGCCAGCACCCAGCTGCCCCGGCCCCTCGTGGCCCTGGGCATGCCCACGGGCACCATCCCGTGCCCAGGGGGCAGCGTGGCCTGGCTCTGGGGCCAGCATCTCCTCCGGGAAGCAGGGGCAGAGCGGGAAGAGCAAACCCGAGGTGACTCAGCTGCTTCTAATTGGATTGCAGCTCGGGCAAATTCAATACAGCCAGCCTGAGCTGAGTCTCTTCGGCCAGATTAAGTCCAAAAAGCTCTGTCTGCCAGGAGGAGGATCTTATCTTCCCCCCAGGCTGGGCACAGATACCCGAGGTGGGAAATCTGTCGGGTCAGGATGAGCCGAGCCCTAACCTGGGGAAAACTGCAAGGAAGGGCAGAGCAGAGCCCCTCCCCAGGGATCAGGCACAGAGGGTCCTGCCGTGCTGGAACAGCCTGAAATCCCAGCAGGTGCCACCAGCAGCTCTGCTGGGGCTCACAGGGGCTCAGCTTCATCCCCTAACCCGAGGAGGAGGAGGAGGAGGGAACTCCAGCTGCGTGTGCAGCACCACGGGATGGCAGAGGATTCTTCCAGGGCCAGAAGAGCAAAACCAGTTGCCCAGTTCCCAATTCACCAGTAAGGAATTTCTGATGAGGCTGGGAAGCAGAGCTTTGAGAAGGGAATTAATGCCCCAGAATCTGCCGTCTATTGCTGCCCTCCCAAAGCACTGCCCAATTTCCAGCTCCATGGAATTGAACTCGTAGCTAAAATCCAACTCTGCATTGATAAACGAGCTCATTTATCAAACGTGGCAGCCCTGAGAGCAGCCTGGGAGGCAGAGAGGTGTGAGTGTGCTGCAGGGGGAGGCACGGCTGCCCCCCATCCCCAGGGCCCTGCAGCAGCCCTGCCCCTCCATCCCCGAGGGGGCACCAGCCGGGGATGCTGGCACAGAGTCACCAGCTCCTGGGCTTGGCTCAGAAGGGACCTTAAAGCCCAGCCAGTGGCACCCCCTGGGGCTGCCTGTGCCCCCGGGGCTGGCAGGGCATGGGGAACGATGCTGAACCCACCCCCACCCTGAGCTCCTCCTGTCACCTTGCTGCCTTTAAAACAACCACGCAAACCTGTTCCCAGTGCCCCTGGGAGCCTCAGGGACAGCGACAGGGCACTGCTGGCAGCACCAGGGTGGGGGACTGGGCTCCTTGCTGCCTTTAAAACAACCACGCAAACCTGTTGCCAGTGCCCCTGGGAGCCTCAGGGACAGGGACAGGGCACTGCTGGCAGCACCAGGGCGGGGGACTGGGCCGCTCCTCGCTGCTGACCCCTCCTCCTGCCCCAGGAACAGCCAGGACCCCGCTGTGAGCAGCAGCAGCAGCCCAGGGCTGGCAGAGGCTCTGGGCTGGCACAGGCAGTGTCCCCGCTCTGGGAGGAGACACAGAATGATGTCACACGTGTGCCACCATCCCAAAGCCAGCAGAGCCCCTGCAGAGTGATGAGCAGCCCTGTGTTGCTGCTCTGGCTGCCCTTCTCTTCTCCAAGGAGCAGGAGAAGCCGTCCTGGCCCTCGCCGTTAATCAGTTTATGCCCTGAAGCATGAGATTTGGTTACCTCATGTTATTATCTCAGCGTGCAGACCTCAAAATTTCATTAATGGGAATAATTTTATCTGTTCATGTAAAAAAACCAAAATGCTTCTGCTTGACCTTAAGAAACTTCCTGGCTTTTCAAGCAGAAATCAACAATTAAGGGGAGGGAAAACAGAAACCTGGAGCGGCGCAGCAGCGATACCCCACGGCAGGGAGAAGAGCTCCTCGCCAACACTGATGGCATTTATTTGACAGTTAAATCTGATGTAAAACCGTTTTACATCGCTCATATCCTGACAGTTTTGTGCATCATTAAGAAGCAGTAACATCATTATTAACAGGGATGAGTAGCAATGATATGATCGCATTTAAAGCAGGTCCTAAATCACTCTGGGCTCCAAGTGTGGCCAAGGAGGTGGCACTGGGCTCGGGACGAGGTGCTGGCAAGCCCTGGGCGTGTCTGGAGTGGGGGGTTCAGGGGGCAGTGCCCTCCTGCCCACACACCTGGGGACACTGCTGCAGTGCCACGGGAAGGAGGTGTCACCACTCTGCCTCGAGCGCCCGGCAGGCAGAGCTGCGTGAGTGACATCTGAGTTTACTCTGCAAAGTTTGCAACAGCTTCTCAATAATGGCTCAGACAAAATCTCTGGATGACTCTGGCAGCTGTAACTGCAGAGCCTGAGAAGAGACACCCCCGTGTCCCTGGAAAGTGGGAGCAGCTCAGTCTGTGCCCAGAGCTCGGGGGTCAGGCCAGGAGCTCCCTGTGGCTCTGGCAGCAGGGCAGGACCCTTCCCCAGCTCCCAGGCTTGCAAGGACAGGCAGGATTAATGCCCTGCATGAACAAACCCCAGCGAGTGGTTTCCTGAGTCTGCCAGGCAGGGCTCTCTTTGATGTGAAATGCAGAGAAGTCCACAACAAACTGCTCCTGCCTGCTCTCCAGGCAGCTCCCACGGCTGCCCCTGCTCTCCGAGCCTGTTCAGAGCTGGCAGCTCTGCCTCCCACTGCCCCCCACAGGAAAAGGGCCTGGCACAGGGAAACCCCACTGCCACGGCCCTGCAGGGGCTCAAGGGCTTGGAGCAGCCTGGTCTAAGGGAGGGTGCTCCTGCCTGTGCCAAGGGCTTGGGGCTGGGTGGTCTTCAAAAAACCATTCCAGGATTCTACGGATCTGCTAAAAACCCTTACAGACCCGGCTCCCTGCAAGGTCAGAGCTGCACGCCCTCATCCCAGCCCATCACCCCCTGGCCCTCCATTCCCCAGCTCCTGATGGGATTTTGGAGAGGGGAGGGCTCATGTTCCCCCTGCAGCATCCCTGGGCAGGAGCAGCCCCGTGGCATCGGCACCCAGCACTCACATTAACACCCTGCTGAGTTAAACCATTTAATTCCTGCTCTGGTGAGAACGTATTTGCACATGCTCGTACCATGGGAAAGGCACAGGACTCAGTACAGCTGCATCTGCCTGGGCCGGTGATTATTAATTAACGCACTTCCAGCTCGTTTATCTAATCAGCATAACTGGGTTCAGTTTTGGCCACTGTTTTCCCTCATCAGGTCGGTAAAGAGGGGAGCTCCGGTGCCCCAGGAGCACCGGGAGGGCAGGGACCGCCGGGGACATCGGCACAAGGAGGGGACATCAAAGAGGGAGGGGAGGGGCACCGGGCACCCCGGGCTCCACACAGACAGACAGACAGACAGACACACAGAGACAGACACCGGGAACCCTCTGCTCCACACAGACACACACAGACACACAGACAGACAGACACACACATGGCAAAAGCCACTCTAGAGCCTCCCGAGTGCCACAGCACAGCCCCTGCCCCCTCATCCCCTTCGTCTCTGCCCCTGCCCGTCCCTGTCCCCTGACCCAGCTCCGGAGCTGCAGTGGGATGCGCTGGCACAGGACAGCTGAGGAGGGAAGGGCTGGTTGTGGTTCAGAGCCCTGCACGGAGCCCTGCACAGCTCAGCCCGGGCCAGCCGTGCGTTAATGCAGCCGGCCCTGCCATCCTCCCCTCTGGCTCAGAGCCCACAGCCCTTAACAGGGCAGGCTCAGCACCACCTGCCCTGCAGGCTCTGCCACTCTGCAAGGCTCCGTGCCACGTCCATTCCCTGGCATTCCCTGGCATTTCCACTTCTCTCCACTGCCTTTTCCGACTGGTGAGACACAGGATCAAAGCCCAGGGCAGGACAGGGTGTGAAGGAGTGTTTGCTCCTGTCCCAGCAGCCAGGCAATGCCCTGGGTGTGCCTGCTGCACCAGGGCCTCAGACACACATCCACGTTCTGGACACTGGGCAGGAATTCCTCCCTGGCAGGGTGGGCAGGCCTGGCACAGGTGCCAGAGCAGCTGTGGCTGCCCCTGGATCCCTGGCAGTGCCCAGGCCAGGCTGGACAGGCTGGGAGCACCTGGGGCAGTGGGAGGTGTCCCTGCCCACGAGATGAATTTCAGGGTCCCTTCCAATCCAAGCCATTGCAGGACTCGGTGAAAATCCGTGTTTTCCCCTGGGAGGGAAAGAGCGGCTCTGCAGAGAGGAGGGAGAAGCTCGGAGTGAGAGCAGAGAGCAGCGCAGAGCTGAGGAGCTCCGGCAAACCCCGGCGGATCTGTCAGCTCGCAGCAGAGTGAGCGGAGCCGGCCGTGCCCGTGCCCGTGCTGCCGCCTGCAGGCACCGGGCACCTCCGCACCGGGCACTGCCCACGGCACACCGGGCACCTCCGCACCGGGCACTCCCACACCGGGCACTTCCCAGGGCACACCGAGCACCTTCCCTGGCACACTGGGCACTTCCCCAGCACCACAGGCACTGCCCACAGCACACCGGGCACTTCCACACTGGGCACAACCACACCGGGCACCTCCGCACCGGGCACTGCCCACGGCACACCGGGCACCTCCGCACCGGGCACTCCCACACCGGGCACTTCCCAGGGCACACCGAGCACCTTCCCTGGCACACTGGGCACTTCCCCAGCACCACAGGCACTGCCCACAGCACACCGGGCACTTCCAGGGCACACCGGGCACCTTCCCTGGCACACCAGGCACTTCCCAGGGAACACCAGGCACTTTCACACCGGGCACCTTCCCCGGCACACTGGGCACTTCCACAGCACACCGGGCACTTCCAGGGCACACCGGGCACCTTCCCTGGCACACCAGGCACTTCCCAGGGAACACCAGGCACTTTCACACCGGGCACCTTCCCCGGCACACTGGGCACTTCCACAGCACACCGGGCACTCCCATGGCACACCAGACACTTCCAGGGCACACTGGGCACCTTCCCTGGCACACCAGGCACCTTCCCCAGCACATCAGGCACTTCCATGGCACACCAGGCACTGCCCACGGCACACCGGGCACTTCCACAGTACACTGGGCACTTCCATGGTACACCACGCACCTCACACGGCACACCGGGCACTGCCCAGGGCACACCAGGCACTTCCCACACTGGGCACAACCACACCGGGCACCTCCGCACCGGGCACTGCCCACGGCACACCGGGCACCTCCGCACCGGGCACCTCCGCACCGGGCACATCCACACCAGGCACTCCCACACCGGGTACTGCCCACAGCACACCGGGCACCTCCGCACCGGGCACTTCCCAGGGCACACCGAGCACCTTCCCCGGCACACCAGGCACTTCCCAGGGAACACCAGGCACTTCCACACTGGGCACCTTCCCAGGCACACGGGGCACTTCCACAGCACACTGGGCACTCCCACGGCACGTCGGGCACTTCCACGGTACACTGAGCTTTTCCATAGCACACCGGGCACTGCCCAGGGCACACCGGGCACTCCCAGGGCACACCGGGCACTCCTGGGGCTCAGCCCCTTCCCCAGCCCTGTTCCCTGCCCTGGCCATGCTCCAGCCCCTCGTGTCCCTGCTCTGGGGGCCCAGAGCTGCCCCAGGGCTGCAGGAGGTGCCCAGCAGTGCCAGCACAGCCTTGGGCGGCTCCATCTCCAAGGGCTGGTGCCCACCTGCGTTCTGTGCCCATCTGGGCTCCGCAGTGCCCGGCTCTCCTCTCCCAGAGCACTCCCACTCTGCTCTGGAGAGCTCAGCACGCTTCCCTTCCTTTCTGGAAAACCAGCAGCTGCCACGTTTTCACCAACACCTCCAGAGCGGGCCAAAAATAAACCAGCCTTCGAAACGGAGCTGGGGAGACGAGAATCCAGCTGCACAGAGGGCTGGCAGCTCCTCCTGCCCTGGCACCAGGCAGCCTCTGTGCCAGCAGCACCCCGCTGCCATGGGATGGGGGCTGGAGGGAAACACAGCATCCTTAGGGCTGGAAAACACCTCCAGGATCACAGAGACCTCCAGGATCACCAAGACCTCCAGGATCACAAAGACCTCCAGGATCACCAAGACCTCCAGGATCACCAAGACCTCCAGGATCACCAAGACCTCCAGGATCACAGAGACCTCCAGGATCACCGAGACCTCCAGGATCACCAAGACCTCCAGGATCACAAAGATCTCCAGGATCACCAAGATCTCCAGGATCACCAAGACCTCCAGGATCACCAAGACCTCCAGGATCACCAAGACCTCCAGGATCTCTGAGTCCAGCCTGCAGGGAGCTGCCTGGGAAGCAGGACTTCTGCCAACAGTTCTGCCTGCTTCACTGAGGCTCTCTTTTGAGGACAAACACCAAAAAATAAACTCTAAACTCCTCCACAACTTTTTGCAATTTCTCACTAACACTTTCAACAACTTGCTATTTTTCCTGAGAACACTCCTGATGCCTCTCGGGGGGGACGAGCCCCCCTGAGAGCGGCGAGGAGCACCTCGGGATCCCCCGGGGCCAGCCCCATCCCACGACACGAACCCGGGCGTGTCACGGCTCCTCTGGTGTGCCAGGACGTGGGAGCCGGAGCCAGCCGGGCGCGGGGGAGGATGGAGAGGATCCGGTGCTGCCACGGGTGTCCCAGGCGGGGTCCCTGCCCACCCGGGGGCACTTCACACCCCTGGCTTTGACTCATCCGGGAATAACTGCGACAGCTCCGCCGGGGCTGCCTGCTCCCCGCGTGGGCACAGCCTCCTGCCCAGCCCGGAGCAGCTCAGCCCTGCAGGGATGTCACTGCTGTGCCCACAGCCAGCCATCCCCGGCTGCCGCCCGCGGGCACGGCTCCAGCAGCCCCCAGAGCCCGCGCTGGGGACAAGGGGCTTCACAGGAGCGGGGCTCAGAGTTTGTGAGGTGCTTGTAGGCGTTATCTCCTGGGAACTCGAGGTGGCAAAAGCCTCTAGAGATGGGATAATCCTGATCCCTGGCACAGGATTGTCCGGGGAACCCTCCAGGGAACAACACCCTCCCCAGGGTCCTGCAGATGCTGAAATTCTACATCGCTCAAAAACCGCTTTGAAAATCTGTGCCTGGAAGTGCCATGAGCCCTGGAGCCCCAGGCAGGCTTTGCCAGAGGGGCTCAAAAGCCTTGTCCTGCCTTGCAGGGGCTCCTGGGCACTGGCAGCCCCTGGCAGCACGTACCTCTGTTGGCAGCTCCCCATGTGTGGAGACGCAAGGCTTGACTCTACTTTCAGAAGGCTGGGTTACTATATTATGATATATATTATATTAAGATACTACCTTAAAACTATACCAAAAGAACAGTGAGAAAAGAATTCGTCAGAAAGCTAGAAAGAACAAGAATAGAATGCAGAACAAATTCTCCCCAGGGTCCTGCAGATGCTGAAATTCTACATCGCTCAAAAACCGCTTTGAAAATCTGTGCCTGGAAGTGCCATGAGCCCTGGAGCCCCAGGCAGGCTTTGCCAGAGGGGCTCAAAGCCTTGTCCTGCCTTGCAGGGGCTCCTGGGCACTGGCAGCCCCTGGCAGCCCCTGGCAGCACGTACTCTGTTGGTAACTCCCCATGTGTGGAGATGCAAGGCTTGACTCTACTTTCAGAAGGCTGGGTTACTATATTATGATATATATTATATTAAGATACTACCTTAAAACTATACCAAAAGAACAGTGAGAAAAGAATTCGTCAGAAAGCTAGAAAGAACAAGAATAGAATGCAGAGCAAATTGTGACTCTCAGGGTCCGATGCAGCTGCATCTGTGGTTAGAAATTAGAAACAACCAACCTGCCCCAATCCCAGCTGCACCTGTTGCATTCCATGCAGCAGATCGTTATTGTAATGCAGAGCAAATTGTGACTCTCAGGGTCCGATGCAGCTGCATCTGTGGTTAGAAATTAGAAACAACCAACCTGCCCCAATCCCAGCTGCACCCGTTGCATTCCATGCAGCAGATCGTTATTGCTTACGCTCCTTTCCTGAGGCCTGCAGCTCCTCAGGAGGAGAAAAGCCTAGCAGAGGGCTGTTGATGGGTGTCAGGGTGCCGTACCTACGACGGTGAGCACGTCCTTGTCGATGTCGGCGCGGATGTAGATGCGGCCGCGGCGCTCCGTGTGGTCGGTCCCGCACAGGCTGGGCACGTTCATCACGCAGCGCTTGTGCACGTTCATCATGCAGGCTGTGGGACACGAGGGGACACTCAGCACCCTGCCACGCGAGCAGGGCACGGGGACGAGCTGCCCTCCTCCTGGAGCGGGGCAGTGTCGGGGACTGCGGGAGGAGCAGAGCGAATGGATCCGCAGGGCAGCTGGGGCTCCGCAGAGCCTGGGCTCAGGAACACACAGGAGCCCACTGCCAGCACCTCTGGGTGACAGACCCCAGGGCTCTGGGCCCTGCTCAGCTGCCTGAGTTCTGCTGCCTCATTGAAATTGCCTCCTGTCACCCCAGGGTGCTCAGCTGGAGCCAGCAGGAGCCAAAATGGGCATTAAAAACTACCCGTGTGCCTGTACACAGAGAGGCATGAAGATCTGTCTATCTATAGAGATACATAGATCAGTATTTACATTTTAAAGCGGCTCACTTCCCCTTGGCAGCATTCCCAAGGTTCTAAGGAATAAGCTGTTCCCAGACAGCCAAGCTTCCCCATCCCCGAGCAGGGAGCAGCCGAGCTCGCTGCTCCCACCGGCGCACGCTGCCTGTCCCAGTCCCCCTAAATAGGAACACCCAGGATTAACTCGGAAAATTACCCATGCCATCCCCTTCCCTCTGCTGCCAGCCCCCGGTTTCCGCTCGCTGCGCAGCGACTCCCGGCTGGCGGCGGCACCGCGCGGCTCGGCCACAGGGTGTCACCCGGAGCCAGCCGAGCGCCGGGGATGCGGGGATGGGGCACGGGGATGCGGGATGCTGTGGGGATGCAGGGCACGGGGGATGCAGGGATGCTGCGGGGATGCTGCAGGCAGGGCGGGTACCACAAGGATGCTGCTGTGGGGCTGCTCCTGGAGAGGAGTTTGGGCGATGCTGCCGCAGCGGGGGACATGGGGGGGCTGCACAAAGGGGTGTGAGGGTGCTGCTGCAGAGGGATGCGGGGAGCCTCCCCCCAAGGCAGAGCCTTGCCCTCCCGTCTCCCCACAGCAGCCCCGGGGTGCCCACAGAGGGTGAGGAGGTGCCCACTCGTGTCCCTCGGGCACTCAAACCCTGCAGCTCCACACTGCTGGCACAGGGCAGGGGCTCTGGGCTGCAGCTCCTGATCCTGGGGTGCCCGAGCCCCCCAGGGGGTGCCGAGCCCCCTCCCGTCAGTCACTTACTGTCACATTTCATCCCCTGGTGAATGAGCCCGTACAGCAAGGACCCGCAGTGGTCACAGAAGGTGGGGCTGGAGTACGTGTGGATTTTAAATTTGTGTTTGCTCCGGGGATCCTGGGAGGAAAACAAAGGCCACAGATTAGGAACTTGCATCCAGCGTTGGCAAGGCAGCCCTGCTCTCCCCATCCCAAGTGCCAGCTGGCCCTGGAGGTGCTGCTAATGGACTTCAGTCAACTGCCACCGACTCGTGGGGACCTTTTCCAGCAACCACCAGGATCCAGCTTTATTCCTCCTCATCTGTGTTGCCATAACAATGAGAAGCAAGGCACTGGCTTGGCTGGGGATTTACTGTTTTTCAATAACTCTGACTTAGCATGGAAAACACCAGGTGAAAGTGGCAGGTAGGAACCAACAGAAGGGCTGGACACTGCTCAGCTTCCACGCAGGGCAGGAAAAACCAGCCTTGATTCCATCTGTATTAAGCCTGCCCAGGGAGCATCTCTTGTGCTCTGTTGCCAGCCCTCCCTCACACTCCAGGCATCCAAGCTGCTTTAATATTTTGAGCTTTCTTACAAGCAAGGGCAGGTTTTTGCCCAGCAGCAGAGGGTGCAGAGCAGCAGAGCCCAGTTTATCCCTTCATCCCTTGTGCAGGCACTGGGCAAACTCCTGGGCTCCAGAAGGGTCAACAGGAGTCAGAGCCAAACAAACCCAAATTGTGGGATCAGAACGGGTTGGGAGGGAACTTAAATCCCACCCAGTGCCACCCCTGCCATGGGCAGGGACACCTCCCACTGCTCCAGGCTGTTCCCAGCCCTGTCCAGCCTGGCCTGGGCACTGCCAGGGATCCAGGGGCAGCCCCAGCTGCTCTGGGCACCTGTGCCAGAGACAACTTCCAGAAGGAACAGCTTCTCAGCAGGGAGACAGAGCCCAGCACTGAGGCAGAGCGAGGGTTTGGCCTCTCTTGGCACGTTCTGGGCAGGGGGAGGCTGGAGCAGGGCTGGGCAGGGGCAGCTGCTGGGGCTCACACCCCGGGCCAGGGGAAGGCTCCAGCAGCAGCAGCTTCATTTCAGCTCACGTTAATTGTTTAAGGGTTAGGGATGAGGCTCGGCTCCTGGCTCTGTCATTGGAGCTGAGCAGCTTTTTAATGGCCTGGAAAGCTGCCCAGGCTTTAGCAAAGACACCTTTTCAGGGCACTGCGAGCCGAGTAAATAAATAAAGAGTGGAATCAGAAGCGAGCTATAACACCACTGCCAATACATTCCATCCCCCTGAAATTCATTTCCCAGCACTGTTGCACTGGAGCCTGCAGCTGCATTAATCACCAACATTCTGCTCTGGTGCTCAGCAGCACAGAGAGCCCCAGTGGCACCTGCAGGGGAAAACCAACAGAGCTTCCTTGGACTTGGTCTGTGCCGTGCCAGGGACGGGGCACAGGCTTCAGCCAAGGCACTGAGGCTGGAAAATCTCACATTTTACCCCGAGGAAACGGCTTGCAGCCAGCTGCCAGCAGGGCTCCAGCTGGCAGGGTGGCAGGGAGGCTGAGGGAGCAGGGTCACAACAGCCTGTCCTCTGGAGCAGCCAGTTCTGCAGTGACCACAGGCCTGAGAGCCTTCTGCGTTCCTCAGCCACTTACAGGAGAGCAGAGAAATTCAGCCTGGATTTTAGGCTAGAACAGGAGGTGGGGGGAGTTTCCCCCCACGAAACTCAGGGCAGGCAGCTGGGACTCAGCCTTGAGGTGGTCTGGAGAGTTCCAGCCCAAACCTCACTGTGATCCTGACTCCCCAGCCAGTGTCCTGGGAGGGAGGAGCTCCCTGGCTGCCAGCCCTGCATCCTGCAGAGCCCCGGGCACAGCAGCCCTGCAGCAGGCAGCCAGGCAGGGCAGGGGACACGGGGGTGCCACAGGGACCCCCGAGCTGCTGCGCTCCCTCCCAGGAGCAGAGACAACTGCTCAGGCAAGCGAGAGCATCAGTCATTCATAAAAACACGAGCTCTGTGCACAAGGAGGCAGCTCCCACTCCGTGTGAAGGATCTGAATTCCCACTGGGAGCCAGAGTTCGAGAAGGCAGAGCTGGAAAAGCAAAGAGTCAAAGCCTTTGGGCTGGGCTCCCCAGAGCAGCACCCTGCCCTGGAGGGGTTCCCCTTCTGCTGCCACCCCAGGGCAGAGCCAGAGGCTAACGGGGTGATGGAGCTGCTGGGCTCTGGCACCTCAGAAAGTGCCAGGGAGTGGCAGTTCCGGGGATCATTCTGAGCAGGGCTGAGCCTCTGCACAGACTATTTTTGTACCACGGAGACAGGACTGACGAGAACACTGCGCATGCAGATGCTGAGACTTAAAACAAGAGTGGTTAAAAAGAAGTTTGCCAAGAAAAGAAAAGGCTCTTCTCCTCCCCCAGCAGCGCTGAGCCAGCCTGAAGAATGGGGCAGGAGCAGCTTTCTTTGGAGCTGGAAATTGCCATGAGCAGAGCCAGAGCATGGTGAGGCCCTTCCCTTCCCTTCCCTTCCCTTCCCTTCCCTTCCCTTCCCTTCCCGTCAGTGCTGCAATGTCCCATCCCTGACTGATTGCATCTGAGGTTTCTCCATTTGTTTCCTGGCCTAAACAAGAAAAGATTTCCTCCCTGTGAGGTGCCCAGAGCAGCTGGGGCTCCCCTGGATCCCCGGAGTGCCCCAGGCCAGGCTGGAGGGGCTGGGGCAGTGGGAGGTGACCCTGCCGTGGGTCTCCCAGGGCACTGGAGCTCCAAATCTCCTGCAGCAGAGCCTGGGGAAGGGGCAGCTGCACCCACACCGAGCCAAGGGTGTCTGAAAGCTCTGCACTCACATTTGCTGCGTCTGACAGAACACAGAGCTTTGCCTTCAAGATTAGGGGCTGCTGCTTTCCCCGTCTCATTGCAAAGGAAGCTTTAAATTATCTCTGCTGAAGAAGAATTAGCACAGTTCATGTGAAGAGACCATTTTAAAGTGAATTTCATAGTGATTTAAGCAGCATAATAGCAAATACAACACAGCCACAGCTTACTGCCTGCGCCGAACAAACCCTGGCAGGGACACAAACCCAAACCCTCGCAATGATCCCCACATTTCCTGAGTGGAGAATCCCCTCGGTGTGCAGGGGCAGCTCACGGCAGGCACGAGTGGTCTGGCTCCCCTGGCAGGGAAGGCAGGGCTGGCAGAGGCAGGTCAGGGCTGGCAGCTGGGGTGGCACGGTGCCACCGTGCAGGCTGCTCCTGGGACACCCAGCAGGGACAGCAGCAGCCTGCTGGCAGGGAGCTGCTGCCCTGGCCGTGCCCACCTGCCTGCCCGGGCACAGGGCACCCGTGGTGAGAAACAGCCCCCAGCCCCAGCAGAAAGCACGGGAGGAAGGTCGGGAGCAGGGAGCGAGGGCGACGGGTCTGTGTCCCTGAGAGAGCCACAGGAAATCCCAGACAGTGCCCACAGGAGCTTACACAGCACAGGAAACAGGTTTGGGGCTCCAGCAGGCCCGTGGGACTCGGTGGCCTTTAAATCCCTGGGTTCCAGGGTTCTGGAGCATCCTTTCTGCCACCCCACTCCTCCTCGGCAGCCTTTCCCACCCTGCCAGGCCACAGAGGCACCTGGGCACGGCCGCAGCACTGAGTGACAGCCAGACAGAAGAGTTTTCCTGCAGCCTGCAGTGTTCCAGAGCTGCCAGGGCACAGGGGCTGTGCAGGATGGGGCAGCTCCTGGGGAAGGAGCAGCAGCCACGGGCACTGTGCTGGGGCAAGCACACCCTCCTGCCAGAGAGCACCCTGCCCCAGAGCGCTGCCCAGGCAGGGCAGGGCAGGGCTGGGGGTGACAGAACCTCTGCTCTGGCTGCCAGCACCAACCAGCACACCCTCCCTCCCCAGCAGCAGGAACACGCCGAGCTCAGCTGCTCTGCCAGAGCCGCCTGCACTCAGCATCCTCCAGCCGTGTTTGGGAACTCACACACACCTCGGGAGAGCTTCCCTGCACCTCCAGGAGTGGGGGCTCCACGGCACCTCCCCACAGCTCCCTGATCCTGGCACAGCACAGAGCCCCAAACAGCTCCAGCTTTGGCACAGCCCCAAACAGCTCCAGATGTGGAACAGAGCCCCAAACAGCTCCAGCTGTGGCACAGAGAGCCCCAAACAGCTCCAGCTGTGGCACAGCACAGAGCCCCAAACAGCTCCAGCTGTGGCACAGCCCCAAACAGCTCCAGATGTGGCACAGAACAGAGCCCAAACAGCTCCAGATGTGGCACAGCCCCAAACAGCTCCAGATGTGGCACAGAGAGCCCCAAACAGCTCCCTGCTGCAGGACTGTGCCCCCAAGCTGGGCACACGCTGTACCAGCCAGCTCATCCCTGCCAGGGGGGCACAAACCCAGCTCAGCCCCACAAGGAGGCACAAACCCAGCTCAGCCCCCCAAGGAGGCACAAACCCAGCTCATCCCCACCAGGGGGGCACAAACCCAGCTCAGCCCCAGGCTGTCACTGCAGAGCCCACGAAGGGCAGGAGCCCCCACGCTCTGCAGCCCCTCCAGGGCTCACAGACCCTGCCCAAGGAGGGCAGGGCTGCTGAGGCGCCAGGCTGGAGCCAGGCAGCCTGGCAGGAGGGGCAGGGCTCTGCTGGGGCCGGGCAGGCAGCAGAAGTGCTGGGAGGGAGCAGGGCAGAGACATCTTCATCCCACGGAGCTGTCGGCGGCCAGCATGTGCCCTGCTCCAGGGGCAGATGGCACAGCACCGAGCTGGAGAAGTTAATTAGCAGGACAACAGAGAGCAGCGAGCTGCAGGAGGTTGTGAGGAATTGCCAGAGCTCTGGGCAGCCCAGCCCAGAGGAGCTGTGAGCAGGGACTGGTCCTGGGCAGCACCGGGGGAGAGGGGGCCTGGGGGCACAGCACGGAGCCCTCTCCATGCAGAAATCCTTCCTGGCATCCCTCCCGAGGCCCTCTGCCCAAGCCACCAGCAGGACAATTCACACAGAACTGAAATGGAGCCGCACTGCCCGTTACCTTCCCAGAGCAGCTCTGATATTTATTAGCACACCCTGATTAGATGACCTTTAACAGGATCATGAAAGAAGGTCATTTTGATGATTATTTTGCCTACAATTTAAATAATTATGCATTCTGCTAATAGCTCCAGCTATAATTAGGTTTGCCAACTGGAATACATCACACAGGCTGAGTGTGGGTCCTGAGACCTCGCTGAGGGTCAGTCACACACAGGGAGGGGGCTTGGGGCTGCAGCCCCTCCTCACCCTTCAGGAGGGACCAGAGCCCAGGACATCAGTGTGGGGCCCATGTCCTGCCCTGCCTGCAGAGCTGTGCAGCACCAACACAGCCCTGTCTGCAGCACCAGCGCTTCCACTGCTTCGTTCCCTGCTGCAAGAAGCAATTAATCTTTCATTTTTCCCTGCTTGGAGACACTATCATGTGTAATTAGTCCTCTCTCCCAGATGGAAGCTCCTGCTCGGCAGCCTTGCCAAGGTTAAACACACAGCCACACTCCCACTCTCCTCAAGGAGCTTCAAACACGAGCAGCTCAAACAGAAACAGCCGGGTGGGAGCAGGGAGCAGAGACGGGCTCTGACATTTCCCTGCTCTCCAGGGCTGCTGCCCTGCTCCCCCAGGTTCTCAGTGCACACACCAGCCCCCAGCCCCTGCAGCCCCCTGAGCTCCAGTGCAGTAATTACAATTATCCATTTGTTAAACTGGAAGCTTCCAGGCGGGCCACGGGCTCTGCACAGGTACAAAATGGATTTCTCCTCATTCTCCAGCACGGTGAATGCACAGAGCTCAAGGAATGAAGTTAGGAGATATTTTTAACACGGTTTTCCTCCTTGGCTCCAGGGAAGGGCCACAGGGAAGGGCAGCACAGCACAGCCCAGGCTGCAGCAGCCTGCCCTGAGCCCTCGCTGCCAGCTCAGGTGAGCCCACTGCAGGCTTTGACTCCTGCCCTGAGCAAACTCCCTCTGAGGGGACCACTGGAGACTCATGTTCATGGAAGAGTCACCAAACCAGCCCTGGAAGGAACAGAGCCTGGTGGCAGCAGGTCTGCCCCCAGTGCAGGGGCTCTGATCCCCACGCCACTGGAGACTCACGTTCATGGAAGAGTCACCAAACCAGCCCTGGAAGGAACAGAGCCTGGTGGCAGCAGGTCTGCAGGGGCTCTGATCCCCACAGTGCTTCCAGGGCCCGGGAGCAGAGGGAAACTCAGATTGCCACAGCACAGCCCCTGGTCCTGGCAGTCCTGAGGCCAAGCAGGCACCGCTGGGTGCTGCAGCTGCTCTTCCTCTCCCGAGCCAAAGCTCCTTCAGGATGATATGATTACAGAATTACAAATACGATATGTTAGAGATATAATTATGCTGCTGGAAGAGCAAGACTGACGGTGCAGGAGGAAGGAAGCTCGCCCTGCCTGCATCCCCCAGTGACAGCCCCCAGTGACAGCCCCCAGGACAGCCCCCAGGACAGCCCCCAGGACAGCCCCCAGGACAGCCCCCAGGACAGCCCCCAGGACAGCCCCCAGGACAGCCCCCAGGACAGCCCCCAGGACAGCCCCCAGGACAGCCCCCAGGACAGCCCCCAGGACAGCCCCCAGGACAGCCCCCAGGACAGCCCCCAGGACAGCCCCCAGGACAGCCCCCAGGACAGCCCCCAGGACAGCCCCCAGGACAGCCCCCAGGACAGCCCCCAGGACAGCCCCCAGGACAGCCCCCAGGACAGCCCCCAGGACAGCCCCCAGGACAGCCCCCAGGACAGCCCCCAGGACAGCCCCCAGGACAGCCCCCAGGACAGCCCCCAGGACAGCCCCCAGGACAGCCCCCAGGACAGCCCCCAGGACAGCCCCCAGGACAGCCCCCAGGACAGCCCCCAGGACAGCCCCCAGGACAGCCCCCAGGACAGCCCCCAGGACAGCCCCCAGGACAGCCCCCAGGACAGCCCCCAGGACAGCCCCCAGGACAGCCCCCAGGACAGCCCCCAGGACAGCCCCCAGGACAGCCCCCAGGACAGCCCCCAGGACAGCCCCCAGGACAGCCCCCAGGACAGCCCCCAGGACAGCCCCCAGGACAGCCCCCAGGACAGCCCCCAGGACAGCCCCCAGGACAGCCCCCAGGACAGCCCCCAGGACAGCCCCCAGGACAGCCCCCAGGACAGCCCCCAGGACAGCCCCCAGGACAGCCCCCAGGACAGCCCCCAGGACAGCCCCCAGGACAGCCCCCAGGACAGCCCCCAGGACAGCCCCCAGGACAGCCCCCAGGACAGCCCCCAGGACAGCCCCCAGGACAGCCCCCAGGACAGCCCCCAGGACAGCCCCCAGGACAGCCCCCAGGACAGCCCCCAGGACAGCCCCCAGGACAGCCCCCAGGACAGCCCCCAGGACAGCCCCCAGGACAGCCCCCAGGACAGCCCCCAGGACAGCCCCCAGGACAGCCCCCAGGACAGCCCCCAGGACAGCCCCCAGGACAGCCCCCAGGACAGCCCCCAGGACAGCCCCCAGGACAGCCCCCAGGACAGCCCCCAGGACAGCCCCCAGGACAGCCCCCAGGACAGCCCCCAGGACAGCCCCCAGGACAGCCCCCAGGACAGCCCCCAGGACAGCCCCCAGGACAGCCCCCAGGACAGCCCCCAGGACAGCCCCCAGGACAGCCCCCAGGACAGCCCCCAGGACAGCCCCCAGGACAGCCCCCAGGACAGCCCCCAGGACAGCCCCCAGGACAGCCCCCAGGACAGCCCCCAGGACAGCCCCCAGGACAGCCCCCAGGACAGCCCCCAGGACAGCCCCCAGGACAGCCCCCAGGACAGCCCCCAGGACAGCCCCCAGGACAGCCCCCAGGACAGCCCCCAGGACAGCCCCCAGGACAGCCCCCAGGACAGCCCCCAGGACAGCCCCCAGGACAGCCCCCAGGACAGCCCCCAGGACAGCCCCCAGGACAGCCCCCAGGACAGCCCCCAGGACAGCCCCCAGGACAGCCCCCAGGACAGCCCCCAGTGACAGCCCTGCCAGAGGGGCAGGGACAGACCCCAGGGGCTCTGGCGGCCTTTGCTGAGGAGAAATAAAAGGAAATAAATTTAAAAAAAGAGGACAAAAAAAGCCATAAAAGGGCCATTTTCTCCCTGCCTTAGTCCCAAGAACTGCTTTCCATCTTCGTTTTCAGATGTATTAAAAGCTTAAGGAGCAGTGCTGGGCAGCTGTGCCAGGGTGCCAGTGCTGCCCCAGGGCAGCAGGGAGTGCCAGGGAACGTGACCAAGGGCCTTACCCAGCCCAGCTGTGCAGGGGGGTCTGCTCCATTTGGGACAATTTCATTCAGACCCTTCCCCTCCCTGGCAGGGGCTGCCCAGGGTCACCCAGAGCTGCTGGGCAGAGCAGCTGGGACCCCTGCCCGAGGCCCTGCTGGGACCCCTGCCTCGTGTGCCACTGCTCGGGCAGGGCTGCTGCCAGCTGCCAGGGAAGGTAAAACATGCAGGCCAGCCTCACAGGGGACAGGAGAGCGTGCCCTGGCAGTGCCCAGGTGTCCCAGCAGTGCCCTGGCAGTGCCCAGGTGTCCCGGCAGTGCCCTGGCAGTGCCCAGGTGTCCCAGCAGTGCCCTGGCAGTGCCCAGGTGTCCCGGCAGTGCCCTGGCAGTGCCCAGGTGTCCCAGCAGTTGCCTGGCAATGCCCAGGTGCCCCAGCAGTGTCCCAGCAGTGTCCTGGCAGTGCCCTGGCAGTGCCCAGGTGCCCCAGCAGTGTCCTGGCAGTGCCCAGCTGCCCCAGGGCCACCCTGAGCCGTGGGCTGGTGGCCCCCAGCATCCCCTGCCCGCCTGGGGCTGTGCCCAGCAGCAGCTCCCTGCCCCCTGCACTGCCAGCCAGGCTCCCCAGGGCACACCCAGGGACCCCAGTGCCCACCAAGGCACAGGTCTGGGGGTGACACTGGCCCCAGGGCGGGTCACAGCGCCAGGGTGTGCCAGGGGACTCACTGCCACTGCTGTGTGTGTGTGTGAGGTGACAGGGGACAGAGAGAGAGTGCCACAGCTGCAGGGAACCCCGCAGTGCCACACGGTGCCAGAGTGGCACACGTTATCAGTGGTGTCAGTGCCACACACTGTACAGGGGACAGAGAGAGAGTGCCACAGCTGCAGGGAACCCCGCGGTGCCACACGGTGCCACAGTGCCACATGGTGCCAGAGTGGCACATGTTATCAGTGGTGTCAGTGCCACACAGTGCCATGGTGCCACACAGTGTCACAGTGGCACACGGTGCCACAAGGTGCCTCAGTGCCACATGGTGCCACAGTGCCACATGGTGTCAATGCCACATGGTGTCAATGCCACACGGTGCCACAGTGGCACACAGTGTCAGTGCCACACAGTGCCATGGTGCCACACACTGTCACAGTGCCACATGTTGTCAGTGGCACACGGTGCCACAGTGGCACGTGGCACATGGCACAGACCCCGTTCATGGCACAGCCCCTGGCAGTGCCACGGAAGGGAGCAGGGCTGCCCCGGGGTCCAGCCCAGCCTCAGCCTCCCTCCCCTGCCCAGGCAGCAGCAGCTCGTGCCATGCCTCCAGGGGCAGTCCCTGCCTGTCCCTGGCACAGGAGGGCCTCAGGGCTGCTGTCCCAGGGTGACAGCAGTGCCACCCTGCCACCTGGCCCTGGCTGGGCAGACAGAGGGCTGGGAGGGGAAGGGGCACCAGAGCAAAGCTGAGCAGCTGCTGCTCCCCCCCGAGCCCCCCGGCCTGTTCTGGGACACCCAAGGGGTGCCAGCCTCACCTCCCGCAGCCCCGTGCGCCGCCTGCTCCCACCACTGCTATTTTTAAGGGTAGAGCTGTGGTGCTCTGTCGTTTCCCCAATTCGAGCTCCTCTCTCCCAGCAGTTCCCCAAATTAGGCAGTTTCCACGGCAAGAGCCAGAACTGCCAGACAGAGCTGAGTGGTGCTGGCAGAGCCGGCCTCCCCAGCTCCCTGCCCCAAGCCCGGGATGCTCTGGGGAGGAAATCCTGGGGAAAGAGCTGGGGACTCAGCCAGCAAGGCTGGGTGGCTTCTGACACAGGGACAGACAGAGGGACAGACAGGGGACATCGGGGCAGGGCTGCAGCTCAGCCCAAAGGGAAACCTCTGCCTCCCCCGTGCTCGGACAGACAGAGGGACAGACAGGGGACATCGGGGCAGGGCTGCAGCTCAGCCCAAAGGGAAATCTCTGCCTCTGCTCTGCTGAGCACAGGTCACTGGCTAAATGCTTTGGGTGCTTCAAGTACCCCAGAAACCCTGAGAGTCCCCACAACCACAGAATCCCAGGCCCTGCAGGCATTTAAAAGCCATGTGGATGTGGCAGTGGGGATGTGGGGTGGTGGTGGCCTTGGAAGTGCTGGGGAATGGCTGGGCCGGATGATTCTCAGGGGCTTTTCCAACCCACACCATCCCACGAGCGGTGAAACAGCAGCCCTGGGTGCCCGGGGTGCCCGGGGTGCCCTGGGGGAGCACCCTGTGCCCAGCCCAGCCCCTGTACTTACATCCGAGGCAGGGCCCTTGTCAGCACCCGGGCAGGAGAAGGTGACGAATTCATGGCACCTCTTGTGCACCACGAAGCAGCAAACTGCAGAGAGAGCACAGGGACAGGGTCAGGGCACGGCGCCACGCGAGCCAGGAGGCAGCAGGACAAACCACAGCCACCAGGATTCCTGAGCAGGGCCACGGGGGGTTCGAGCAAAGCCCTGGCAGGTTTTAAACCCTATGGAATATCCCCAGGCAGAGCAGGCATTTTGGTAAAACTCAGCAGAACAAAGTGTTGAGTGAACGTCAGAGGAGGGCTGGGAACAATTCTGTTCCTCTGAGCTCATTGTCACTCGTGGCACACGCTCTGAGGTCACTGCTGGGAATAAAAAGAGGGAGAATCTGGCGTTCGTGGTATCTGAGCTGAAAAGTGCATGTGGCCAAAAATGGAAGATTGTACCCAAGGGAACAGGTGGGCAATTTTCCTCCCACAGCTCTGCTTTTCTCCAGCATCTCCCCAGCCTCCGTTTGCCAGACCAGCAGCCACGCACGTCCTCCTCCCCTCGCACACGTCAGTGCCAGCCTTGCCCTTCTGGGAGGCACAGGGAAATCAATCCCAGTGCCCCTGCCCAGGCTGGCAAGCAGGAGCACCCAGAGCTGAGCCCCCATCCCCAGAACCACCAAACCCCTGCAGCAGGTGCCTGCCTGAAGTCACCAGCACTGATTCTGCACTTTGTGCAGCCAAAGCTTTGCTGGTTTTTTTTTTCAGCAAGGCTGGTTTTTTTCCCCAAATGCCAAATAAGCACCTCAGCTTCGGTGACAGACCCCAAAGAACAATTTGTCACTGTAGGTGACTTCAGCTGATGGCCCAGACCCCCCTCCAAGGGTTCCAGACCCCCCTCCAAGTGCCCCAGACCCCCCTCCAAGGGTCCCAGACCCCCTCCAAGGGTCCCAGACCCCCCTCCAAGGGTCCCAGACCCCCTCCAAGGGTCCCAGACCCCCCTCCAAGGGTCCCAGACCCCCTCCAAGGGTCCCAGACCCCCTCCCAGGGTGCCAGCCCCTCTGACCCTGCAGCTGGAGGGGGAGCACTGCTGGCTCCCCAGGCTGGGGAGCACAGGCAGCACCTCGCAGCCGTGTCACCTCTGTCCCCTCCTGGCTGCAGGGCTGGCCTGGCCACCTGCACTCTCACCCAGCCCCGGGGTGCTCGGCTCTGAGCATCCCCCTGTGCCGGGCCCTGTGGGAGCTCAGCCCCAGGGGAGCAGCCCTGGTGCCCCCCTGCTCTGCCCTCCAGCTCTCCCATCGAACCCATCCTTCCCCCAGAGCTGCAGCCACGCTGAGTAAAAGCTCTGCAAGGGGAGGAGCAGGGGCTGAGGTTTGGAACAGAGCACAGAACCCAACTGAGCTGTGCAAGAGCGGAGCAGGTTCCAGTCGCAGCAACGTGGGATTTCTCCTAAGGAACAAGGAAAAGGCAGGTGACATCAGCCATGAACCTCCCAATCCCCTCTTTGTGCCCTGCCGCATCCAGCTGTAAATTCATTTTCTTTTCACTTTTTCCATTGTGAACAACAACAAACCCAGAAGGTTTTGGAGGCAGAACAGCTGCCAAGAGCTCTCTCCTCGCAGGACCTCTCACTTGCTTTTCTGACTCAAACAAACAAACATTTTCTTGAAAGCATTGCTCACCATTTCTGTCATTTGTATATGGAGACAGAAGCATCTGGGAAGCAGGAAGGAGGAAATTAGAGCTCTATTAGCAGGGATTTCTCCCGAAGTGTGTGTGCAAATTCCGGGACACCCCGAGCACGGGCTGGCTCTGCTGGGAGCTTCCCCTGGAGCTGGGACCATTCCAGCTCTGCAGGGACACCAGAGGCCACCAGGCTGGACCTGCCATGGAAAGGTTTGGGTGGAAGGGACCTTAAAGGCCATCCCTGGCAGGACAGGGCTGGAGCAGCCTGGGACAGTGGGAGTGTCCCTGCCATGGCAGGGTGGCACTGGAGGGGCGCTGAGGTCCCTGCCACCCAAAGCACCCCAGGGTTCTGTGATTCTGATCCGTGCAAGGATGATGCACTGAAGATGGGCAGGCAGAACACCTCCCTGCCCGTGCAAGGCAAGGCAGAGCTCTGTGCCTCAGGGCAGGGGGCTTTGCTCCCTCTGCCCCCCAGGGAGCTCCAGGGCCTGGCCAGGGTCCAGTGGAACACTTCCCGTGCTCAGGTGAGTGCTCCATCCACGCACAGGGACACAGGGCCAACAGGGTGAACCAGGAGCAGTGCCAGCAGTCCTGTCTCAGCTCCCACACCTGACCTGCCCCTGGATGTGAGGAGGCTGCAGAGACCTTCCTTGCTGCTGTCATCACACTTCAGCAGTCTCAGCCCATGTCTCTGGCAGTTCAGAAGCCCCAGCACGAGCAGCAGCTTTCCCAGGTTGCTAATTAGACCGTTAATTTGTAAATCTTATTATTTGGGTAATAAAGTTATCAAATCCCACTGGCTGGCTACAAACATCCCAAGCCATTTGTACACAACAAGAATGAAAGATTAACCTTTCCCTTTCCTTTCTGCATAATGCAGGAGGGTTTCCTGGCCCTAACTCTCCTTCAGGGCCAGCTCATTGCAGGGGGCTGGGGAGACCTGTCCTGGCAGAAGGGAAGGACACAGACCCCGTGGAAGGCAAGAGGCAGAGCCCTGGGCCCAGCAGCTCTCCACAGCCTCAGGAGATTTGCTGGAATGCACATTTTTCACAGCAGCCCCAGCACAGTGTCTCAGATCTGAAAAGATTTGCAGTGAAAGATCAGGGCAGGATCACACACCTCTGTTCCCTGGGATCCTGACACGGTCCTGGGAAGAAAGATCCCCTGGAAGGTTGGGTTTGAGAGAAGAAACCACAACAGCAGCAGGGAACTCTCAAACCCTAGGAAACGTCTTACTGGGGAGGATGAAAAGAGAGAAAATGCTAGAAAATGCTAACACAATATTGCTTAAATATATATATACACACACACACAGAGAAAGGTGTCTTGGCTTAAAGCACTGCTCAAAAACCCTCCAGAAATCCATGAAGCAGTTTCCCTGCTGATTCCCTGCTGATTCCAGGAGCTGCCAATCACAGAAACCTCATCAAGAGGTGTTCCAGGCGTCGGGGGGCTGAGAGCACCAGGGCTGGCCCTGGAGGGAGCAGCAGAGCAGCCCCAGCTGCAGCTGCCCAGGCTGCAGAGCTGCTGCACGCCCGGAGCCGTGCTGCAAAGCCCTGCAGCAGCCCAGTGCAGCTGTGGGAGCAGCACTGCAGCCGGGCTGCACAGGGCTGCTCCCTGCTCCTGCCTGCACCACGGGAACAGGCTCAGGAGCCTTCCTGCCACCCCTCACTCACACACTCGGGGCTGTGCCCGAAGATTTGCTCTCAGAACACAAATCCCTCCTAGGCTGGGGTTGGTGCCCAGGAAAAGCCCTCTGAGCTCCTGCCACGGGCACCAGCACGAGCACAGGTACTGCCAGGCAGGGAAAGGCCAGGAAAGGCTCAGGCAGTGCTTCACTGGCAAACTGCTGAGGCTGCCAAGCCCACCCTGAACAGCACAAACCCGTGGCACCCCTGGCACGGGGAGGAGCGGGGGTGACAGATGCCCTGTGCCCAGCTGGCACAGGAGATGGGATTGGCACGTCTCCCACAAGGAATGTCCCAGCTTCAGGAGGCACCCAGCCCTCCCAGAGCCAGCCCTGCCAAGCTGCTCCCTGCAGGACTGAGCCCTGCCTGCCCCCCCAGCTCCATTTGTTGCTCTAATTTCACTGTGTGAACTCCTTGTCCCAGTGCTCTGGGGAAGGAATCATCCATTTTCCGAGTCCTTTGCAGAATGAATAATTCAGGGACGTCACCTCTGGTGGCTCCTGAGCCCAGCCCTTGCCAGAACACACATTCCCAGCACAGGGAAGCCTTTGTTCCTCCCTGTCAGGCCAGGGAGAGGTCTGGAAGCACCGGGAACAGACTTGGATGCAGCATGTCAAGTGAGGGAGACAGATGGAGAGTTAACAGAGACAGAAGAAGGTTCAAGCAAGACTCATCTCAAAACCAAAGCCAGGGAGGGGTTCAAGCATCCCCAGGGAGCTGACGAGCTGAGCTTTGGCAGATGGCTCCAATATCAGGGAAGCTCAAAGATTATTTCAGGCATGTCTCAGTGTGTAGCTGCTCCCTTCCAACCTGTGGATATTCTCGTTTGGATAAGGTCTCTGCTTCCCAAGGAACACCAGCTTTAGGAAACAGCTTGGAATTCAGATTAGCAGAACCGAAGGAAACAAAATAACACCCCAAAAAAAAAGATAAAAAGACTTTTTAAGGGAGCTTTGTGCTGCTCCACCCACGCTGGGCAAACCCCGGGGCCAGAGGCACCAGCCCGGCCCCGGGGAGGGACCAAAATGTGCCCCAGGCAGAGCTGCCCACGACTTTCCTTTCCATGCTAAAAAATCACACTCACGACATCAAACAGAGCCACTGAAGCATGGTAATCACAAAATAAGGGGAAAGCAGGGCTCCAGGAGGGGAAGTCCTGAATTTCTGACAGCGCTTTGCAGCTTTTAATCACCGAGCACACACAGAGAGAGAAGCTGAGCTAAAATTTGCGCTCTTTGGATTTAATCCCCAGCTTTGCTTAAAAGCTTTCTGGGGTTCTCACAGCACAGCACGCGTCAGCCCCCCAGGCCTCGGCTGTGTTCCCACTGCCAGCTCCGGAGGCAGAGCAACAGCGGCCCTGAGGCACAGGGGGCTCTGGGCAGCACCGGGAACAGCGCCAGGGCAGGGGCGACAGGGGCAGGTGACACAGGTGACATGGTGACATGGGGCACGGTGACATGGTGACATGGTGACGGTGACATGACCCGTGTGCTGCGTGCTCCTTGCCTGGGGGACAAAGGCAGAGACACCAGGAGCCCAGGGGTGTCACCACCAACGCCCAGCTGCAGCAGAGCTGGGTACAAGTGGCACCTGCAGCTTTTGGGTAAGCCCTGGCCAGCACAGCCCCTGTGGTTCCAGTGTCCCCCGTGTCCCCAGGGCCCCGCTCCAGCCCAGCAGCTGGGCAGGGAGGCTGCTCTGCCCCTGCTCTCCCAGGGACACCTTTAGCACCCCTCCTCTTTCCATTGGGAGGGGCTGGGTATTTTGGGCCCAGCCACGTGCTTTTAGAGGACTTCATGAACAAAACACCCCGAGCCGCCTGCGGTTTTCCATGAAATCCCACAATGAAGTGACAACATCCTCTGCATGACAATGAGCGCGCTGGGGCCGGGCGGGATGAGGAGCATCAATCATCGCCGGCAGGGGAAGGGGAGTGGGTGGGCAGGGACGATGACAGCAGCAGAGCTTGGAGCAGGGACAGATCCTCATTCCGCAGCGCCCAGAGCCGCTGCAGGCCCCGGGCAGGGCTGCCCCCGCAGCTGGGCCAGCTGCTGTGGCTCCGGCTGGCACGGAACCCGTGCCACGCTGGGATGGGCAGAGGCTGAGCTCCTGCACCAAGGGCATGGCACAAGTCCAGCTCCTGCTTCTTCTCCACATTGTTCGGGTCAAAAAGGCTGCTTGGGCAGCAGAGCATCCCAGCATCCAGAGACACCCTGGGGGAGCAGCTCTTCCCCTGCCCTGGGCCTGTCCCCTGCCCTGCAGGTGCATGGCCCAGTGCCACCTCAAAGCAAGCCTTGGAGAGACCACCAGCAGCTCCTGGAGAGCCTCAGAGGGGCTCTGTGCAGCGTGGGGCATGCAGGCACCACGCCGCCCCTCCCCAGAGCCCAGCACAGAGCCGGGCTGCAGGGAAGCTCCAGGCCAGGAGAAGGCTCTGTTTCCCTGCTGGCACCCTTGTCCCTGCCGGAGCCACGCTCTGTCCCTGCTCCAGCTGCAGCTGCAGCTCCCACCCCGACGCGGAGCCACGCTCTGTCCCTGCCGGAGCCACGCTCTGTCCCTGCTCCAGCTCCAGCTCCAGCTCTGTTTCCCTGCTGGCACCCTTGTCCCTGCCGGAGCCCTGCAGGGACGGAGGGGAAGGAGCTGCCCCAGCCCTCCATCACAGCCAGCTCACACTGCAGAGCACTGCCAGGGAGTTTTTCCAGTTGGAATTTGGCTCTTTCCATGCTGACAATCCCCAGCTCGTTCCTTAGGGGCCTGGGTGAGGAGCCCTGTGACCCGAGGAGGGTGGCACGGGGAAGGGACACTCTGGGCAGGAGGGGACAGCTCTCCCCGGGGCCAGGTGGCCAAGGCAAGCAGGGACACTGCTCATGGGGGCACAGGGGCTGGGGGAGGAACAGCCAAGATCAGCACAGGAGAAGCTCCTGAGATGCAGGATGGATGGACAGACAAACGGGGACATGCAGGACACCCTCTGAGCCCAGACCTGACCCCAAGGGGCTGGGCTCTGCTCCTGGCGACATTCCCGAGGACATCCCTGGTGCCTGCAGCCAGCTGCACTCACCAACACCCACACAGCAGCCTGGGAGCAGCCCCAGCCCACAACGACACCCTCAGCTCCTCCAGCAGCCAGAGATGAAAAATAAGCACTCTGTGATTAATCAAAGCCCCGAGGGAGCAGATTAAACGGGCTTGGCAATTAGTTCTGGGTTTCTTAGGAAGGCGCTGGAAGCCAGTGGAAAGCTGCTGCAGTCCCTGAGGATGAGCACCGAGTCCTCCTAAAACCCTGCACCAGTTACACAACTGTGGCGATGTGTTAAATTACAGATGGTCTCAATTAAAAGTGCAGAGATGGAAAGGAGGCTCGGAAAAAAGAAAAAAAAACCAAAACACCAACTCCACACAAGAAGAAAGAGAAGATCATTAAAAACTTGGCAGCCTACTTTGACTCTGGTGACCTGGTAATTTAATATTGTAATTGAAACTCCGGGTCAGACTCTGGAGAGGAGGGAGAAATATGGAAAGGTGTCCCGGCAGGAGCAGGGCTGCCCAGGGGACAGGTCGGGCACGAGGAGAGGGCAGTCCCAGCACTGATAACCCCCCAGCCAGCCTGGGCTCCCACAGCCCCGAGCCCAGCTGATGCCTGCTTTGAAGGCATCCTTTGTGTCACAGCGCATTAATCCTGCTCAAGGCAGATAAAAACCCAGTCCCCAAAGTGCTAAGAATGCAACTCCTTAAAGCTGGATTTTGTAGCTTATCTCCAAGACAGAGGGGGGAACTTCACTCCCATTTTCTTCCTTGCATCCCCCACCACCCCCCTTAATTCTGGATATTCTGAGTGCAGTGTTATTTCCACAGGCAGAGCCCCAGTGGCACTGCCAGGAGCGCTGCTGCACCCCCGACAGGCCAGGCTGGTGATGTCTTCCAGCACCCAGAGGGCCCCAGTTCCAGCTGTGCCTGCAGCTGGTGCCCACCCAGCTGTGCCAGCACTGGTGCCACTGCCAGAGTGAACAGCCAGAGGTGGCTCCAGCCTGGGAGACAGGGACACCCTGCAAGGTGGGGGGACTGGGGAGCCCTTCCAAGGGGCTGTGCCAGGCCCCCACCTTCCCTCCAGAGCTGTGAGCCAAGAGTTGGGGTCCAACACAGCCCCCAAATGCAACCATTTCAGCTCTTTGAACAAAACACCATCAGGAGCAGACCACAAACCCAGAGTTACTGCCCAGGGCTGGGAGGCATTTACACCCTGCTAAAGAGCACGGGCTGTAATCCTGCTCCCCTCTGCATTTCTAAAAAAAGCCACTACACTGCATGGTCCCTTCGCTTTCCAGGAAGCGCAGAAAACAAAAATAATCATGAATACAACAGAAACATATTTTTTTGTGTCCGATATGAAGAGTAATGACTTCCCTGCTGCTGCCTCAGGCTTATTTTCAGCTGGCAGCATCTTAGGGGGGTTTGTTCTCCACACACCAAGCCATGTTTGAAGGGTTTCTTGAACACCCAGGAACGTGAACAGCTCGATCTAACGACAAGTGAAAGCATCAATTAGGCAGGGCCCTGCTAAGGTGAAGCTGCCTTCAGAGGATTTTCATTTGGTGCTGCAGCTGTGCTGCTGTGCACAGCCCTGGCTTTCCAACACCAAGCACTGCCCCCAGCACAGCACTTCCCTGGTGACCAGCACAGGAACCCCTGGCATGGGCCCAGAGGGTCCCAAAGACCCCTCCCAGTCCAAACGTGCCCTGGCAGCACTCTGGGCACAAGCAGCTCGTGCCACAGCACAGCTCTGTGCACACCACTGAGCCACGGGCCCAGACCAGCTCCAGAGGCTCTTCTGTCCCTCTGTGGCCCCTCTCTCCTGCTGCTGGGTGTGCCATGGCATCCCTGCCTGCTGCTGCCCGGCACAGCTCGGCACCACGGCCCTGGCACGGGCAGGGCTCCCTCAGCGGGGCATTGTCCCTGCTAGAGCAGCGTGTCCCCAGAGCTCTGCAGCTGAGGGGGGTGCTGGGGGGCCACAGGGCTGGAGACTGCACCCCCTGCACCCCCTGCACCCCCAGCTCTGCTCCTACCCCCTGCACCCCCCACACCCCTGCACCCCAGCTCTGCTCCCAGCCCCAGCAGCGCTATCACAGCAGCTCCATCTGCTCGGGCAGGGCTGACTCACAGCCCCACGCTCCACCCCGGCCCCCCACGCTCTGCACTCCCACGGCACCCAGCAGCCCCCCGTGAGCCACAGACTCAGCCAGGAGCTGCTCCCTGGGCACTGAGGCTGCTTTGAAAGAGAGGAGAAATAAAACCAAGCGTTATTTGGTCTCTGTCTGTGCTGTAAAGAGCTCCCTGCTGCCACAGAGGGAGGATCAAACCCCCCAGGCTGCCACAGGCAGGGGAGGGATGTTCTCCACCAGCAGCTCTCACCAAAGAGCCTCTCCAGAAAGCCCCCAGCAGCTCGCAGCCCCCAGCAGAGGGTCTCCAAAGAAACACCCAGCAGGCAGCACCGGGAGCCAGGCGGTGCCCAGGGAAGCAGCAGCAAAGGGACAAGCACTGGAGAGCCCCCTCCCACAGCAGCCCAGGGTGGGCAGAGGGTCAGGAATCAGCAAACACAACAGCAGAGCCACGGCCAGGGGCCCCAGTGGCAGTCCAGGCCTGTCACACACCCCCAGAGGGTGTCTGTCTGTCTGTCTGCCTGTCACCAGGGTTTGTCCCAAGCACACACCAGGCCCGTGGCCAAGCAAGGCACAGAGCTCGGCTGCCCCAGGCTGAGCAGACACCCCTGACCCCACGGAGAGCAGGGCACAGACCCTGCTGGGGCATTGTCCAGGGGATGCTCCCCAGGAAGGGATCCTTCCCATCTTCCAAATCTGTTCCCAGCAGCAGCCAGGTCAGTCACAGGATTGTCCTGGTGATGCACCTGGCAGGATCCAGCCCCTGGACCCATCCTGGGATCCCCGAGCAGCACCCCGGGATCCCCAAGCAGCATCCCGGGATCCCCGAGCAGCACCCCAGGATCCCCGAGCAGCACCCCAGGATCCCTGAGCGGCACCCCGGGATCCCCATGCAGCCTCTTTGCTGCATTTCCTGCACCCCGGGGTCCCTCAGCCAGCCCAGGGCCCCTCTGCCAGTGCCATCCCAGTGCCACCACCCCAGGGGCACGGTGTGGAGCAGAGGTGGACAGGCTCCAGCTGCCTGAGGCAGCCAACAGCTCTGGCTTCAGGTAACAGCCTGGCTGTCAAGAGGGAAGGACACGCCGTGGCTGAGGCTCCCAGGGAGCACCAGAGCAGCAGCACTCTCTGCCAAAGGCTCCCGAGCTGCAGCCCGACACAGAGCAGGCCAGGGGACAGGCCAGCAGCCCTGGCACCGTTTTCAGAAACAATTTGCTATTTTGGAAACACTTTGCCTGTGCCAGGTGCTCTGTTAGCCCCATCACCCAGGGCTGAGCCTCCAGCACTTGTGCCAAAGTGCCAGGGAAAAGGAGCCAGGGGGGACCCCGGGTACTGCCAGGCACCTTCAAGACCCCCTTCAAGACCCCCTTCCCAGCCAGCCTCAACCAGCTGCTCATCCCTCGGGTGAAATCGTCCCAGAAGCACCACACTGGAAAAATATTCCACACACTTGCCTAATTTCCCATAAAAATGGGAAACGAGACCATCCCAAGCCTTGCTGCAGCCTCTCCCCCTGCTCCTTCCTCTCCCTCCTGCAGCGCTCAGTCCCAGTTTGTGTTGTGAGAAACTCCCACGGGATTTGTCCTGGGACAGCCGATCGCTCGGAAAGCCTCGGAGCTGCCTCCCACCACGAGGAGAGCAGGCAGAAACACAGCACAGAAAAATCTCAATGACTGGAAAACTTCCAGGAGAGGGAAAAAGCCATTCAAGCACGGGCCTCTCACACGAGAACAAACAGCAGAGCTGGGGAGGCAGGGCAGGGCCAAAGCCTGGGAGAGGAGGGATGGAGGATGGAGGATGGATGGATGATGGATGGGTGATGGATGGATGGATGCCCACAGGGATCCTGGTGGCAGCCAGGCTGAGCTCAGGGCAGCAAGGGCTCTCAGGGGGACACACCAGCACCCAGCAGCCCCCCAGACAAGTCTCAGCCCCCCAGGACACTGCTCTGCCCAGTTCTGGCACTCATCAGGCACGGACAGAGCTGGGCACAGGCACGGACAGAGCGGGCACAGAGCTGCAATCGCCCCCAGCTGAGTTCCAGCATTAACCCGGCCCCTCCCTGCAGTCAGACCCCCAGAACAGCCCTGCACAGGATGGCTGATGGAGCACTCCAGCCATGGCTGGGGCACCCAAACCCTGCCTTCCAGCTGCGCTCACCCTGCTCCGCCCCGGGCTCTTGGGAGGAGGGAAGGAGGGAGCTGCCAAGATAAGAAACGCTGCCACTTCCTGTGCAGGAAACAGCAGCTGCAGGGAGGGGAGGGCTGCAGCAGGGCAGCCCCAGCACAGCCCGCCTTGGCCCAGCCTGAGGATGCTCCTTCCCCACTCCTGCTGAGGGCTTGGCTTTCCCTGGCTGGGCTGGTGCCCGTGCTGCCAGTGAGGCTGACCCTGGCCAAGGCAAGGGGCTGGCACAAGGCTCACCCCCACTGCCAGCCCAGCCTGGCAGCACCTGGGGGGCTTTGGCACCTGGCAGGGCACGGAGAAGGGAGGAAAGGAGGGAGGGAGGATGCTTGCTGCTCTCCTGGGCCCCAGCCAGGAGAGCAATGCTCACTTCCCAGGAGAGGTTTGCCAGCAGCAGCAGGAGCAGCAGAACCCCTCAGCTCTGCCCCTGGCAGCTGCAGCCCCTCGGCTGCAGGAAGGGGAGGGGAGAGCATTTCATGGCTCTGCTTGGCTCTCCTGCCTGGAAAACGGGCCCTCACCCTCTGCCAGGCTGCAGCACGGGGTGCTGCTGCACAGCACCATCTCTGCCTCGAAGACATTCAAAGGGCTGCAGCTGGCACCGTGCTCGTGTACTTGGCACCGCGTTTGATGCTCCACGGATAAGATATTAAAAGAACATTTCCAACATGCAGATTTACTGTGTCTGCTCCCCCCCTGCTCCAGCCAGAGCTGTTTAGAGCAGGGTTTTATTGATGCTGCCAGACAGGCAGCGCAGAGCTGGAGGAGTCACCTTGCTACGGGAGGAGTGGGCAGCTCTGTCCCAGGGATCTGGCTGTCCCTGTCCCCAGCTGTCCCCAGGGATGCAGCAGCGCGTGGGACGAGCTCAGGAACCTGCTCAAGGTGATGGCCATGGAGAGCTGGGACACAGGAGCAGCAGCCCTCGGCCAAGGTCAGCAGGGAAGGTGAAATCAGACACTACCTGCAGGATCACGTTAAGGGAGGTGTTTTAGAACACCTTGCTGGGGAGGAGAAATCAAACCTGCTCCATGCTTTACCTTATTTTAAAAGAAATAATCGTTTAGGTGAATTTTGTTGTAACAAAGTGGCTGAAGCCTTTGCATCTGCTGTCCTAAAAAACTCCACCAAGCCAGGGACTGAGTTTGCTGTCGGTGGGGAGCAGTCCTGTGCAATTCCACAGCACTGGGCTCAGTGAGAACGTTATCTGGGCTGGCAGCTCGAGGGGGAGGAGGGCAGGAGAGAGAGAGAGAGGAGCTGTTTTATTTTCATGGAGCTCTGCAAAGGGCTTTCCTGGCTCACTGTGCCCGTCCACGTCCCTGCTGGCCAGCAGGACTTTATTAATGCTTACGAGATGCCCTACTTCCTAATGCAGCTCTGTCCCACTGAAGGGATCCATTTGCATTTTTAATGGCATTTGGATAAGCAATTTAGCAGATCCCCAGCTCGCCGGGCTCCAGAACCCTCACCCAAAGCAGAGGGAATTCAGCCCCAGAGTTCCTGCCAGTCCTGGTGCCACCCAGAGCGACCCCGGTGTCACTCAGAGTGGCCCTGGTGCCAAGAGAGGACATCCCATCCCAATCCTGGGCTGGCACAGCACCCGCCCTGGCCCAGCCATCGTGCCCAGAGGCAGCTTTACATTTACATCCAGTCTGTTTTAATAAAGCAATGAAGGGGAGAGCTCCATACATAAGAGACTAAGTGGGACAGCAAAAATCTGTGAGCTTGCCCAAAATGTCTCCCAGCTGCTCTGCAGCACTTCAGAGGAACAAAATAGAGCGGATTTCAGAAATACTGAGCTGTGTGTGCCCAGCCATGCCTGCAGCTCTCCCCAGCCTCCTTCCCTGTCCCCTGTGCTGAGCAGACGAGCAAGAGGAGCCTCTGCTGAGCCTGAGCTGCCAGCGGAGACAGGAGGAGAAGGAGCAGAAGGAGCAGAAGCTCCTGGTAACTCCTCAGAAGCTGCAGCTCCAGCTCCCCCACGGGCAGCAGCCCCCAGCTGTGTGCCCAGCCTTTCCACGCCACCAGTTTGATTTTTGGGATTAAACCATGATCTTCAGCAGAGGGGACACTCACCTTTTACCCGTGACACACTGCAGGGCTGGGCCACCTCAGCAGGGCAGGAAAACCAGCTGCAGGGAAACCAGCTGCAGGGAAACCAGCTGCAGGAAAAACAGCTGCATCCAAAGGGCAGGAAAACCAGCTGCAGGGAAACCAGCTGCACCCAAACCTCCCCCCAGCTCCCAGCAATCCTCCCCCTGGATTCCCCTTCCCTTTGCAGGGATGGCGGTGCAGCTCCCCACGGCACAGCCCCTCTGGCCGGTGCCTGGCAGCAGCTGCAGAGCAGGAATGCTGCGGGATGGCCCCAGCCCTGCCCTGCCCAGCAGCTCCTGCAGCAGAACTGCGCTCCTGGCAGGCTAAAGGCTGCTGGGACTGCACAAGAGACACAGAGCCAGCTCCCCAGCTCCTCCGAGGGATGCTCGCCCTCCACGCTGCCTCCAGAGCCGCCCCAAGGCCACTCAAAAGTTCTTGCCAACACAAACTCGTGTTTGTTGGAAGGGTGTGGGACGAGAAAACCCCTAAGAGAGGTGGCCGCTCCAGCAGATCCCGTTTCAGGCCGGTTCGCAGCGCTGTCCCTCACTGCCCAGCCCCGGTACATCGCCACGGTCCCCCAGCTGCTCCTCCTGCCCTCCCTGGCAGCCGCATCCCCGAGGCAGCCTCAGCCCGGATTGGCAGCTGCCCGGGGGCGGCTTTCCACTTCTGAGCGCACGGCACCCGCTCCTCAGCACATGATCGAGTAATAAATATTTGGAAAGATCTGTTATTTTCACATAAACAGCCACAACACATTGCCGAGGCTGGGGAAAGAGCCGGCTGCCGGCTGCCGAGCCGCTGTCCCCGCTGTCCCCTCCCGGCCAGGCAGCTCCGAGCGCTGCGGGGCTCGCTCCTCCGGCCCGCAGAGCCCCCCGAGATCTCCCCAGCCCCCCTGAAGCCCCACCAGAGTTTTGTAGTCCATCAGCTCTCCCAGCTCCCTCTCGATAAAATCACGGAGCGGCTGGAAGGGATTTCGGGCGGTCGCCTTGCCCAAGCCCTCTGCTCACCCCGGACCATGCCCAGCTGCCTTTTCAGTGTCTCCGAGCAGGGGGGCTCCACACCGTGCCTGGCAGCCCGCTCCAGCCCTCCCCTGCCGCGGGGCTGCTGTAACACGCCAACCTCGGGCTCACGCTCCCTTGCCCTGCAGCCCTGCAGCCCCAGCAGCCTGGCAGACCTGCCACAGGCTCCGAGCCCCCCGCAGCTCCGGGCTGAACCAGCCGGGTCCACCTGCCACAGGCTCCGAGCCGCCCGCAGCTCCGGGCTGAACCAGGGTCCCGCTGTAAATCACCGCCCGCACCACTGACAGCTTGTCCCGAATTCCGGGGGCTGCAGCGAGAGGAGGGGAGGCAGGTTCAGCCCGGGACTCCAGCTGGCCTGCCAGCCCCCCTGAGGGAAGCTCCTCTTTGCCCTTCGGCCTCTGGAACACCAAACACCACCAAAAGGTGCCTCCCCAAAATTCATGTCTTGCGCCCTGCCAGGATGCTAATTCACAGCAAACTGCTTCCCAAATAAACTCAAATAAACAGCATTCATACTGCACAATCTCCTCCTGGACTCCTTCTCCTGCCTCTCACCATCCCTCCTCCTCCAGCAGCTGCAGGACCTTCCTCCCCTCCCATCCTCACAGCTGCTGGGCCAGCAGTGTGAGCCCACTGCGGCAGCTCCCTCCAGCCGGGCCATTAATAACAATTACCGCCTGATTCTCTTTCATTATCCTGTTATTTTGGACGGCAAAGGCTGACCCCAGCATATTCAGCTCGTTAATGGAATTACAGCTCCTTCCGCAGCCCCGGGCAGGGAGCGAGGGAGAGCTGCAGCGCCGGGTGCTGGAGCTGCCCTGTCCCCTCTGTAGGAGCTGTCCTGTCCCTGTCCCCTCTGCTGGAGCTGTCCTGTCCCTGTCCAGGAGCTGCCCTGTCCCTGTCCCCTCTCTGGGAGCTGCCCTGTCCCTGTCCCCTGTCTGTGAGCTGCTGGTCAGGGGTGACCAGGCAGGGCTCGGCTGCTGCCCCAGCCTTTTTCCCTCCGGGGTGGGTGTTTGCAGAGCCACAGCTCCCGTCCTGGGGTACGAGGGGACGTTCACACCTCCCTTCAGAGCAGCTCTTTGCTATGAGGCTCTCACTCGACACAAACCTTTCTGCTGCTCTTTTCAGCGCTGCAGGCTCCCAAAGGAGCAGGGGTGAGCGCTGGGGCCCTGGGGAGGCAGGGGAAGGGCTGGAGCTTTGGCCCCAACCCACCCCTGGTTCCATCCCCACCTGAACCAGCCACTGTGGGGTTCGGAAAGCAGGAAGGGGTTTCCAGAAAGAAGAGAGGGTGAGAAGCTCCCAGGAGCAGACACAACTTGCCCTGGTGCTGTTCTGATTCTGCAGGGCCCGTTCAAGAGGGCCGGGCTCACCAAGATGAATCTCAGCTGGGCTAATGTGACTGCAGAGCAATTCCTCTGGAGCTGCTTGCTCCACGTCCAGGGTTTGGCCTACATAAGATCCCATCACTCCTGCAGCAGGCTGCTGACGTCCCTCCAGCGAGGAGGGAACATTCTGGATGGCGTTTGTTAGAAAAACCAAGTGTAAAGAAATACCAAGAGCGCTGAGCAGCTCCTCCATCCTGCAAATTACAGGCTGGTTAAGGCCTCCCCTTCTGTACCTGCCACTGGTGCACCTGACAAAGACAGCAGCCTCTGCACTGGCAATTTTATAGAAAAATATCCCAAATATAAATTGATGCAATATTAGGAGGCAAAATACTCTCTATGGCAACCTGAAAGGTCTTAATTATCCCCGCAGGTGGCAGAACGAGCAGCCCCACACACAGCGAGCTGGCAGAGTGGGCTTTGAGTGGGCACTGAGGGGAAAATCTCATTCAACCCCTCGAGAGTTCAGGCAGCTCCTTCAGCAGGGAAAGATCCTTGAACTGCCTGCACCACCCCAAAAACTATTGTGTTTGTGACTTCAAATCCATCTGAGTGTCTTAACTAGCAGGGAGAGGGAATCAAAGGAGGCTTCCAGCTCCAGAACGCCCGTTCCCGTGGCAACAGCAGCCCTGTGCTGGCTGGGAACCGTGGGATGGGGATGGGATGGCACAGCCTACCCCAAACTGGGGCTGGGGCACGTGGGGCGCACAGAAATCACCAAAGCACAGAATGTCTGCGTTGGGAGGGACCTCAGAGCCCACCCAGTGCCACCCCTGCCAGGGCAGGGACACCTCCCACTGTGCCAGGCTGCCCCAAGCCCTGTCCAGCCTGGCCTGGGATCCAGGGGCAGCCCCAGCTGCTCTGGGCACCCTCCCAGGGAAGGATTCCTTCCCAATCAGCCTCCCCTCTCAGCCTGGAGCTGCTCCCCTTGCTCCACCACTGTCTGTCCATGTAGAAGTCTCCCACACCAAGCACATCCTGGGAATTCCAGTGCCCAGAGCAGCTGCTTTGTAAAGATGGCTCAGAACAGAAGCGCCAGTGGCAGCTGCAGGGAGGAGAAGGTGTTTAACCACCACTGAAACAGAAATTGCCTCCAGGGAAAACGCATCCAGGTGGGCACACATGAATTGAGAGTTACTGCTGAGGGAATATTTCCTTTGGAAATGATCAACTCTCCAGTGAATTCCTGACCAGCTGGTAAGACAGTGATTAGACATCATTATTTCTACAAATACAACAACCAGGGGAAAAAATTAGAAAAAGGCAACAATCTTTAGCAGAATCAGCCTGAAGTCAACTTCCAGGAGAAATTTGCTGAGTAATTCTGGAGCAGAAAAAGCTCCTTTTCAATTATTGCCTGTGAGGGTGGGCAGGCCCTGGCACAGGTGCCCAGAGCAGCTGTGGCTGCCCCTGGATCCCAGGCAGTGCCCAAGGCCAGGCTGGATGGAGCTCGGAGCAGTGGAAGGTGCCCTGCCACGGCGGGAGATGGAATTGGATGTTCTTTAAGGTCCCTTCCAACCCAACCCATTCCACGAGCTGGCAGCTTTCCTCCCCCAGCACTCCTGCTCGTCGCAACCACTTTCCACGCAATTCTGGATGGAATTTCATTCTTTAGTCGAGAAAGACCCAAATTTTTTGTCAGTGGGCACGTGTGACTGCAGAGAGACAGGAACACAGCTCTGCTGGGCTCTGCCCTGGGGAGAGCAACACTCAGCATGCACCTCCAGCTGCCCGTGAGGACCAGCACGAGCACATCCCGGCTCCCAGAGAGGAACACACGGGCAGGGCAGGAGCAGCAGGATGCCCAGCTGCAGGCAGGGCACTGCTGCTGCTTTGGAAGGTGCTGACCACCCTGCAGGGACATCACAGTGAACTGGCACAGCCTCCAGGGCAGCTCCTCTGCTGCCAGGGCCAGCCCTGGCTCCACCAGCCTGGGAAAGCCCTCTGGGCCATCTCGGGCACCTGCCAGCCCCACAGGGCTGCCTGGGTGACACACTGCAGGAAATCCCTGAGCCTCCATCTCCCCAAAATCCGGGCGCCCACCCCAAAGCGCGGCCTCGGGGCTGGCGCTCCGCACAGCCCAGACCACGCCGAGCAGAGCAGGGGAGCTCCTCCCGCACTCCCCCACGCTTTCCATCAGAAAAAAAAAACCTCCTACAAATTTTATTATCAGCTTCTAGTAACAAGTCTGGAGCAAGGCACTCTCGAGGCAGAGGCTGGGGATGGAGGCCTGCTCCCACCCCTCGCTCCGCGGGCCCCGGGAGCCTCCCGGGAGCTCTCGCCCCCGCTCGGGAGGCTTCAGCACAGCCCCGGCATCCTCCAGCACGTCAGGAGGCAGATGGATGGCTCCCACGTCAAGGGGAAGATGGCCCGAGTCAAAACAGAGCAGGGCTCCTTTGAAAGGAAAGAAAGGGCCCTCTGCGGGGACGGGGACGCTGACAGAAGCAGCAGCGTCCCCAGGGACGCAGCTCAACACAGCTCCGAGCTGTGGGAGAGCAATTAGGGGAACAGCAAGGAGCTGCTCCCCCTGCAGCCTCCCCACCCACAGCCCTGCAGGGGGAGCAGAGCTGGGGGACAGCCCCCCAAAACCACCCGTGCAGGCCCTGCAGCAGCCCCCGGGAGGGCTTGGGGCAGCACGAGGGCACAGCCAGTGCTCCCTGAGGGGGCAGGAGGCACCGGCCGTGTGTGACCCCGGTGCAGGCGCTGCTCCTGCCCCAAAAGCTCCCTGAGCCAGGACCAGCAGGACCCTGCCCAGCAAAGCCGCGCTCGGGCCCCGGCAGACACGAAACAAGACGAGTTCAGGCTGAGCAGTGAGAACCTCCCGTGCCAGAAATAGCTTTGGGGAAGTGATACCACACACAGCGCTGCGGGGCACACACGGGGACTTCTGGGGGCACAGCTCCTGGCACTGCGCCGCTGCCGCCCCTTCCTGCTGTCCCACAGCCCCCGAGCAGCAGTGCTGCAGGAAAAGCTGGAGAAAGCCGAGGATGCTGCTGCTGCACCTCCTGCACCCCACCCAGGCCCTGCTGGAGCTCTGAGCGCAGCCTGACCTCAGACTTCCTTTGGCTTCCCCCAAAGCCAGGCACCAGCACAGGCTGCCCCACACCCCGGCAGTGCCACCTCTGCTGTCCCTCTGTCCCCACACCGAGTCCTGTGTGAAGCCACCAGGAAGCGAGCCAGCACAGCAAGGACAGCCTGAGAATGAAACTAATGAAAGTATATCATCCAGGGCTGTGTGCTCCAGCAGAGCCAGGACCCCAGGAGAGGCAGTGGCACCCGTGGGTGCAGGACACAGCCCCAGGGCCTGGCTGCCACCCCCTGCAGCAGAATGCCAGGGAAGGAGTCCCTCCATGGCACAGAGGCCAGGGGCTGTGCTCCTCGGCAGGCACGGGGGGCTTTGAGGAGCTTTTCCTCAGCCTGAGGGCTGCAGAGCTCACGCTGCAGCCTCAGCAGCCCACCAAGGGCAGGCTGGACACGTGGGGACTGCAGTGAAACCAGGGACAGAAAGGAGCTGGGACAGCCAGGCCATGCAGGAGGGGCAGGTCGGGCAAACCCTCCCTGCCCTCATCCTGTACTCATCCTCCCCTTCTCTTTTCCAGGGGTCACAGTGGAATTTCCTGACCAAGCCTAAAACAAACACCCCAAGTCAAACAGGTTCTGAGCCCTCACACTCCACAGATCCAAAAGCAATGCCTTAACCAGGTCTGAGCACCTCCCAGGGACTGGGCAGGACCTAAACGCTTCCCTGGCACTGCCTGCTGGTGCTGGTGGTATGGAAATGCTGCACCAAGAGGTCCTGGGACATCCACTCGCAGGTGACACCCCGGGGACGGGCCTGGAAAGCTGCAAGAGGAGAGGGGTTGGTGCAGGGTTCACAGCTGGAACACAGCTGTCTTGGCAAATACCACAGGGAGAGCCCTCCCCACACACACCGAGCCCCTGGGGCTGGAAAAGCCTCTGAGCCCACCTCAGACCCCCAACCCTGCTGGGGATCGTGGCACAGCAGGAGCATTTAATAACGAATAACAAGCGAATAACAAGCATTGAGTTAAACCCTGTCTGCTGCTGAGAGCGTGTCCCTCATGCAGCTGAGGTGGAAAATGAGCTTGAAACCAAATCCAGTGGGTGCAGGGGCAGGGCGGGCAGCAGAGCCCGGCTGGGGGAGGCCCTGGGTGGGCAGCGATGCCCCCGAGGGGCAACCCACCGTGGTGGGGGACACGACAGACTTACAACAATTCTGGACAGATTCTGGCATTAAAGCACAGAGATGCTGAGTGCTTTATCCCCTGCCACACTCCCAGGTGAGGCAGAGCAGATGCGAGCCCCTCTCGTGGGTTTCTGATTTGATAGCAGCGTGTAACCAGAGCTGCCTCACGCTAACAAACTCTGACAGGAGATAAGTAACCATCCAGCCACGAGCCCTGCAAGAATCACACCAGACAATTAAACAGCCCTTCCAAAAATAGCCTACCTGACCTGCTACCACTCCTGACTATCAATCCAGCCCTCCCTGCAGAGAAGCTGCTACCGTTGAGTCAAACCTCAAAATACTCCCCCAAAATAGAGCCAAGCCAGTGCCGTGTCTGTAAGCAATCCTCCCCTTCCTCAATTTAGACTGCTCAGAAACCTTCACAGAGAGAAAAATCACTACGTGTCAGGCAGAGCAGAGGCAGATATTGACGGCAAACACGGCAGAGTGGGGGAAGGCTGCGAGCCCGGGGTGCAGCCAGCTGGGGTGGCACAGCAGCGGGCACGGGGACACCACTGCAGCGGGCATGGGGACACCACTGCAGCGGGCACGGGGACACCACTGCAGCGGGCATGGGGACACCACTGCAGCGGGCACGGGGACACCACTGCAGCTCCACCTGCTCACGGGGGGCTCTGGGAGGAAATTCCAGTCTGGAGCCTCCAAAGGTGCCTGCCTGGTGTGTTCCATGGTCTGCAGTGCATGGGATTGCCCTGCAGCACAGCCAGGCTGCCTGTGCAGGGAGTGGGGCTCTGCCTGCCCCCCGTGGGGCTTCCAGGACCCCTCTGCTCCCCCTCATCCCCTGGGCTTTGCTGGCTCCCAGGGCCTCTCTCACAGCAAGGAGCTGCACCCGAGGAGCTCCCCAGGGAGGGGTCTGTGCCAGGCTCTCCCATCCCTGGGGCTGTGACCCCTCAGTGCCCAGATCCTGTAACCCCTCAGTGCCCAGGCTCACCCCAAAGCCTGCACACAGCCACACCACAGCTGCCTTCCAGCCCCATGGGAACAGGAGAAGGCTGAGCCCGAGGAATCACACAGGGGTTTGGGCTGGAAGGGACCTGTAAGAGCATCCCAAGCCGCCCCCTGCCATGTGGACCTGCCACCCAAACCTTCCGCTGTCCCAGGCTGCCCAGAGCCCCACCAGCCTGGCCTTGGACCCTTCCAGGAAGGCCCTTGCTGTGCCATGTGGAGGCAGCTCAGGCTCACCCCGGCTGGCACAGCCTGCAGCACTCCTGGGGGAAGGCAGGGCGCTCCATGACAGCAAGCCAAACCACGCAGGAGAAGTTTCTAGCTGGGTACGGTGACACCGGGGAGGTTGGTGTCACCTCCCCCAGACACAGCTGAGCTACCCCAAGCCCTGGCAGAGCAGGCTTCCCACCTGTCACTTAGATGCAAATAGACTTTAAAAAATGACCCTTCCTCACCCATGACACAAAGACCTGAAATGCACCCTTAGATGTTCCACCTAAGCCTTTTGAGGGCTGTACAATTCTCATTCCCCTGCCAGTGAGAGTGTCTCACAGGAAGTTGCTGCAGTTTCCGTGTTACTTCAGCACAGCCCTGCTCACAAAGCCTGGCTCTTGCACAGAAAGCTCCACAATGTGCCCCAGGAGGGCACCGAGGCCACCAGCACTGTCCTGCCAGGAGGTGCCTCCTCCTGCCCAGGAGCTCCAGCTGGGCCACGCAGAGGCCAAAGGCTCCTGCCACAGCTCGCCATCAGCGAGCACAAACGTGGATTTCTGTGCCTCATTCCATCAGCTCCACCACTGGATCCTGTCCCCAGGGGCTGCCCTGCTCCAGCAGCCCCTTCCCCACACTGCCAGGGGAAGGGGCTCGCTCCCACCCAGCAGCAAACAGAGGTTTTTATGACAACCAGCATTTTCTGAGCTGTTCCAGCACAGGTCTGCTTGGTGCCCCTGGGTACCAGCGTGGCACCTGCAGCAGCACTCCCAGCTGGCTGTGCCAGGGCAGCAGCACTGCTCCCAGTCCCAGCAGGGGATGCTGAGCCCCAGGGTGATGGGGGGAGCACAGCTCCCACTCCCAGCAGGGATGCTGAGCCCCAGGGTGATGGGGGGAGCACAGCTCCCTCCCCAGGAGGGGATGCTGAGCCCCAGGGTGATGGGAGCAGCTCAGCTCCCACTCCCAGCAGGGATGCTGAGCCCCAGGGTGATGCTGAGGGGAGAGCACAGCTCCCACTCCCAGCAGGGGATGCTGAGCCCCAGGGTGATGCCAGCCACAAGCCCTCGCAATTAAGGCGCTCGTTTCAGTGTAATGGCTTGGCAGGGCCTGGACAGCAAATAAAACCTGAGCAGGACAAGACCTGAATGTGCAATAGGCCGATCAAAGGAACAGCTGTCCTGACAGGCAGCCACCTCCCACGGCCACTGCAGAGCAATTAGAGGAGCCCCAGAGGCCGCGCAGCCGAGGAGGATGAGACACCGCTCCTTATCAGACATCACCGGCCTGCTCCTCGCAGGGAGGGACATCAAAGCCAAAGGGCAGCAGTGGGGCTGGAAGGTGGGCAGCAGCACCCACACAGCCCTGTGCTGCTCGGGCAGCACTGATGCCCCGGCTCCAGCCCTGCCACGCGTGCCTGGCAGCGCTGCCACGCTCACACCTGCCCCAGGTGCCACGGCTGTAACAAGTGCTGCACCCTGGCAGCTCAGCGCCAGCCTTGTGCTCAATGGACGGGTGGTTACAGCTCCCCAGGACCTGTGGGATGCTCCAGCAGCTGCTGGTCCTGGCCGTGCCCATCCCAGCTCAGGTGGGGCCAAGGCAGCGGCAGCTCCGCTCTGGCTCCAGCCCACCCACATCCCTGTTCCCTAAACCCTCGTTCCCAAAGCCAAAAGCTTTAGCACCCCGTGCAAGTCACAGGGAGCTGGCAGCTATTATTTTAGGAGTCTCCATATGGACCCATTGCAGCATCTTGCTGCTCTAATTTAGGGCACAGGCTGCCGGGGAGGGGATGCTGCTCCCACCCCCGGGGGATGTTGGACTTGGAGCACCTTCCCATCCCTGAAGGGTTCCAGGAGGGGAGGATTCCAGAGTGGAATCCTGGATCCCTGGAAGTGCCCCTGGATCCCTGGCAGTGCCCAGGCCAGGCTGGACAGGGCTGGGAGCACCTGGGACAGTGGAAGGTGTCCCTGCCATGGCAGCAGTGGCACTGGGTGGGCTCTGAGGTCCCTCCAACCCAGGCAGCAGCACCCAGCTGGTCCCACAGAGCTCCCCTGGGTGCCCCAGCACGGGGCAAGGAGGGAGCCGTGCCTGGGAGCCCCCTGCTTCCCCTTTTGGCAGGCACCAGATGGGCCACGTCGTTCTGAACCCTCTGCAAGTGCTGACACAACACTGCTCCCTCACATGACTTTCCTCTTGCTTTTTAAAGAAGTTTTCTTGTTTCGCTCTGACACAGTGGAAGTAAATTTGCAGGCAGGCAGGAGTGATAAGGGAAGAACTTGCTGCAGAGCCCCAGGCACCTGATCCAGGAGTCAGATAAGTGACCAGGCCCCACAGCGAGGAAGGGGCCCCCTGTCCTGGGGGGTGCAGGGCAGCCCCTCCACCCACAGCAGCGAAGCTTGGCTGCCTCCAAACCCCAGAGAGCAGCAGGAGGCCCAGCCAAGGGCAAGGTGACCAAAACTGCAGCTGGCTGGGCATGGAGAGCGATGGAGAAGGCTGCAAAGCCCAGCCTGGGGTGGGACAGACACGGGGACATCACAAAGCCACACAGTCCTGGCTGCAGGAGGACTGGCTGCTGTGAGGAACATCACACAAAGGTGCTGGAACCCCAACAAGCCCCAGCAGGAGAGGGAGAGCAAACCAGAGCTCGGGGGGAGCCCCTGCCCCTGTCACAGGGGGACACTCCCTTTGGTGGCCTGCAGTGCAGCACCCACAGCAGCCAGCAGCCCCCCTGGAGCCAGCATCCCCTCACAGAACCCAGCCTTGTAATTTCTGCAATTAAAAAGGGAGTTCTTCTACTGCGAGTTAAAATAGAAGTTTTTGTCACAAATTACCGGCTTTCACTCCCCTCATACCTGAGCTTAAACTGAAACTTAAATGGAAATTTACAGGAGAATGAGAAAGTGAGTCAGCCTGCCCTTCCCAACAGGCATTTATTTTCATCCTCTCGGACTCAGTTAATAGTAACAGCAGAGAAATTAAGTTTATTCCAAATTTGCAAAGCCCAGAAGAGGGGAGGTGGTTTTGTAGGGAACTCCAGAGCAGCAGGGACCATGGGATCTGCTGTGCTCCTGTCCCATCCCAGCAGGCAGCACAGGCTACAGGGACCCTTCCTGCGCTGCAGGCCTGTCCCCTGGCAGGATGTGCTGTTATGTCACCCACGTTATCCCACTTTTCCCACCCACTCCACCCTGGGGAAGTGGCTGAAGTGACCTAAAAGATAAACCAGCCTCCTGCCCTTAACCTGCTGGGAACGCTGCAGCCAGGTGACAGCAGAGGGACCTCACCTTCCAAAGCCTGAACAGAGGCCAGGACAGCTGGGAAAGGAACAGCAGCTCCCAGCAAAGCAAAGAGGAAAGCACAGCAAGGCTCCCACCACGAGGGGCAGGGCCAGGGGCTGCTCTGAGAGGCAGCCTGGGGAGCAGGGGCCAGGACAGCCTGGAGGGCCCTGCCGTGGCCACTGTGCCCACACAAAGCCTGGTGACAGAGCCACCACCCCAAACACCAGCCTGGGACCCTCCTGGCAGCACTGAGGCAGCAGGAGCCAGCCCAGGGGTGTGGGCTCGCTCTCATTTGGCACCTGTGCAAGGTGACAGCCCAGGAGAAACCCAAACATGTCCAAAACACACTTCAAGGTGTTCAGGACACCTTTCAGAGCGCCTTATCCTCCGGGAGCAGCAGAGCTGAGGCTCAGGAGGTGCACGGCAAAGCTCCCTACCCTACTGCACATCTCCTGGGTATTCAGGTCAGCAGAGGGGCTGCTGGCAGAGCAGAAAATCCTTTTAGGTACATAATAAGGTAGAATTGAATTCTGCTCCAAGGTGGAGAGACAAAAGCCATTTGTCATTCGCTGACAGGACGTGTCCCCAGCCCAGCCCTGCCTCCCTCCCCAGAGCTGAGGGCTGCAAACAAAGGAATTCACACCCCAGCTGTTTGGGACCAAGGCAAACCTTCACCCAGAGCAGAGAGGGAAGGAATCTGAGCTGCAGTTTGAAGTTATTTTAGAAGAATTCTCTACAGGGGTTCAGCACCCGACCAAAATGCAAATCACCATCATGGCCTCCTGAGCAAATGAGCTATTGCTGCATTTTTTCCAGTCCGGCAGCATCTTGCTCTGAAGATCTAATAGCAGCCCTACTGAGCAGCAGCTAATTAAAGCCTTTCCTCCTGCCAAAACCCCAGATTCAGTCTCTAAATGACCCAGTAAGTGAGACTTTTTCCACCTCAGAAGCCCTGGGAGACACCAGGTCGGCAGCTCTGCCCTTGTCACTGCCGTGGCTGTGCCCTGCTGAAGGCAGAGCCACCAGGGCTGATCCTGCTCCTCACAGGGATGGTTCCGAGTTACCCCAAACCTCACACACCCACACCCTCCTTTCCAGAAGGCTCCGGCCCTGAGGCTCCTCTCCATCAAAGAGCAGCGAGCAAGACAAATTTGGAAATTCCTGGACTGAGCTATTGGGGACTCCTCAGACACACCATCACACAAAAGCCAATTAGTCCAGGTTTAGAGCCATTCCTGGGGCAGAAATCCGCCCTGAGAGGGAGGGGACACACGGATCCTGCTCACCTGTCTGCCCCTTGCACACAGGGACAGCCCCCTGGGCAGCTCCCCTGGCAATTACAGATGGCGCATGGAAGGGCGCTTGGCTCCGATCAGACCCAAAAATCAAGTTATTCCATCCAGAAACCAGGAGAACACGGAGATGTTGATGGCTCCCCACAGGGCTGGCTGCCCAAGGAGCCCATACAGACCTGGGCAGACAGCACAGCACAGCCTCTGCCACAGCCCCTCTGCACAGCACAAACGGTACCGAGCCTCGGGAAATGATCAGTGACCATGTGGGGGCTAATTCCAGCTGTGCAGAAACCTCCTGGGGGCAGTGACTTGTCCTGAGTGAGAACAGAGGGGCTCCAGAGCTGGCCCTGCGAGCACGGCACAGCCTGGAACAGCCTGGCATGGATTGGCACGGCACAGCCTGGCACAGCACGGCTCCTGCCTGACAGGGACAGCGCACCTGCCCCAGGCACCACTTCTGTCCCTTGGGCTGCCTCCTCCTCTTGGCTGCTCTCGGTTTAGGCCAGGCTCTGGAGCACAGCCAGGGATTTCTCCTAAGCCAGGCTCAAGTTCAGCACTGAAGCGCAGTGAACGCCAGGGAGGGCAGAACCCAAAGCCTGGAGCTCAGGCACGGCCCCCAGAGCCGTGCCAGCCTCCATCCCTGTGCCCAGAGCCCTGCCAGCCTTCATCCCTGAGCCCTGCCAACCTCCAGCCCCATGGCACAGACTCCATCCCTGTGCCCAGAGCCCTGCCAGGCTCCATCCCTGTGCCCAGAGCCCTGCCAGGCTCCATCCCTGTGCCCAGAGCCCTGCCAGGCTCCATCCCTGTGTCCTGCCAACCTCCATCCCCATGGCACAGACTCCATCCCTGTGCCCAGAGCCCTGCCAGGCTCCATCCCTGTGTCCTGCCAACCTCCATCCCCATGGCACAGACTCCATCCCTGTGCCCAGAGCCCTGCCAGCCTCCATCCCCGTGCCCTGCCAGGCTCCATCCCTGTGCCCAGAGCCCTGCCAGGCTTCATCCCTGTGTCCTGCCAGGCTCCATGCCCGTGCCCTGCCAGGCTCCATCCCCGTGCCCGTGCCCTGCCAGGCTCCATCCCCGTGCCCTGCCAGGCTCCATGCCCGTGCCCGTGCCCTGCCAGGCTCCATGCCCGTGCCCGCAGGCAGGGCTGCTCCCCGGGAGCCGCTCCCGCTCTGATTCAGCCTCTGCACAGCCGCGCTGCGCTGGGAGGGCTCCGGAGCCGGAGACACAGTAAATAATGACTTTGCACTGCGTCAGGAGCTAATCCACTCAGTGATGCAAATGAAATTCATGGGCCACTTCCCCCTCACTCCGGCTCCTCGGTGATATTATAAAACAATCCTGACTTCATCGCGATGTCACCGGCTGCAGGAAGCTTCAGGGGAGCCAGGACGACTTTCACTCCTCTTCACCACCTCACTTTCTCATTCTTCTGCTATAATTGGAAATCATGAAAATGCATTTGTTCATGTGCTCCGAGTGTCAGCTATTCAATGTGCTTGTGCTCTCTGTTCAGACCATCGGAATAAAGGTATTTAGCTGTTCCCCCCAAAGGTGAAGCTATTCCTGTTGCATCCTTTCACGCGGCAACAAAAGACAGGGAGGAATCCACCAGCAGGATCAGCTGGAGCACGCTGGCAACACAGCACGAGGAAGAGGAAGAACAGCTGAAGGCTGAGATTTAGACATCTGAATCTTTTTTAGCTTCCCTGCTGCTGACTAAATATCAAATGTAGGAAGACGAGAGCAGAACCACCAGAGACTGGAGATTTTAAACATAGAATCAGAGAATCCTGAAGGGTATGGGTTGGAAGGGACCTCAGAGCTCATCCTGTTCCACCCCTGCCATGGCAGGGACACCTTCCACCATCCCAGGGTGCCCAAGCCATGTCCAGCCTGGCCTGGGCACTGCCAGGGATCCAGGGGCAGCCCCAGCTGCTCTGGCACCCTGTGCCAGGGCCTGCCCACCCTGCCAGGAGCAATTCCTCATTCCCAATCTCCCATCCATCCCTCCCCTCTGGCACTGGGAGCCATTCCCTGTGTCCTGTCCCTCCATGCCTTGTCCCCAGTCCCTCTCCAGCTCTCCTGGAGCCCTTCAGGCCCTGGCAGGGCTCTGAGCTCTGCAGGTGAGCACCCCCAGCTCTCCCAGCCCGGCTCCAGCCCTGGAGCAGCCCTGGGCTCCTCTGCCCTGGCTCCAGCAGCCCCAGGTCCCCCAGCACAAGCCCAGAGTGACAGCACAGCAGAGCCCCAGCTCCCAGCTCGTGCTGCAGGCTCCCTGCACAGACACAGCTATCCCCCATCTTCCCAACCACACCCAGGAATACACAACTCATCTCCTGCTAGAGCTGGAAAGCTTCCCTTGCTCTGAAGACTGAGCTTCCCACCCGAAGAGGGAAGCTCACAGACTGGCTCTTGGAAAAACCCAGATTTAAGTAGATGCAAAAAAGCCAGTTTTCAGGGAGCTGTGCCATAACAAGCCTCAAGTTTGCAAATCCAGTAACTTCCATGTACTGGAGCTTATTAATATTGGATTTTTTGGCAGGCACTGCCTTGTCCAGCTCGGATTAGCAGCAAGTATATTCTGCTTGTCAGATTTAAACAAGATGTATAAATCTGGCACAAAAGCAAGACCAAATATGGAAGCAAATTATTTAAATTGACAAGATGTGGCTCAGAAGCATTAAGCACTGGCAGTCAGTGCCCATCAGCCGGGGCAGGCAGGCTCTGGGCACAGGAGTTAAATTCTCAAACGGGGGCTAACGAGGTCACCCACCCCAAACGCTTCCTGAATCCAGTACCGGGCTGCACTGGGATTTATTCTGTTTTTCCACACGGTGGGAAGAGCAGGAGGGGATAAAGAGCTGAGGGAATCTGCCCAAAATGCTCAAAAGCAAACAGCTTGGGCAGAGCCACAGCAGGGGAGGCCTGGCTGGCAGGAGGGGAACACAGAGCCCTGTGTGGGACACGGGGCTGTAGGGGACATCCTGTGCTGGGGCAGCATGGGGACGGGGATGGGGACGGGGACAGAGATGGGGACAGCAGGGCCCGGCAGCTGCCAGGGAGAGCAGCAGCAGAGCTCCATCTGCCCCGCCATGCCACGGGGGCACCGCTGGCACCTCTCGTGAAAGGCACCTCCCGTCACAGGGCTCCAGGAGGGTCTGGAGGCTCGGCCAGCTCCCACCCAGGGGCAGCAGTCAGCCCCAGAGGGGAAAGCGAGGCTGTGAATTGCAGAGCTCAGGTGCCTCTCACAGCGAGAACATTTTCATGGTTCCATTTTTGCAGCGGAGGCCAGCCTGAGCCAGGATGGCTCAGTCCCTCACAGCCGGCAGCAGCGTGGCCCCAGGAGCCCAGGACTGAGCAGGACAAAGGCACACGAGCCCCTGCACCCAGGAGGAGCTCTTTGGGCAGAGCCCCCCCTTTGGCTGGGCCAGCGGAGCCTTGGCCGCCCTCCCCAGAGGGGAGACACGCCTGGGGTGCTGAGAGGGCACAGCTCTGTCCCTGCCGTCCCTCAGCACAGCCAGGGGATTTCCTCCCACAGCCTGCTTGGGGTGAGGCACAGCAGGGAGCAGAGAGGGCCCGTGGGGATCCCGAGCAGCAGGGGAGGCAGGCTGTCCCTGCACGCCCCCGGTGCCCCAGCAGGAGCAGCCTGTGCTTTGGGGCTGAGCTTCCCCTCCCAGAACAGCCCCAGCCAGCGCTGCCACTTCTGGGAACTGCTTCTGCTCCACGCAGAACTCAGCAGCCGCCAACCTCCACCAGAGCCCTCTGCCCTTCTCCCCATCCCCTCCGGGCTGCTGTGGGAGAAGGGACTGCGTGCTGCTGGCTCTGCAGGACAGGGCCAGCCAGCCACCTCTGTCCCCTCCTGCTGGCAGCAGCCCTGACCGGGCTGGAGAGCCCAGGGAGATTTTCAGCTTCATCCATCGGCTCAGGGCAAAGCTGAGCGGTTACTGTGGCATCTCACAGCCCTGATGTTCACGGCACATTTCTGCCTCCAGGGACTCCTGGCCACGCACAGAGGCCACCAAGCCCAGCCCAGCCATGGGTTCAGAGCTGGGAACAGCAGCCCAGAGCTGTCCTTCCCCGAGGAAAGGCAACCCAAGGGACAGCCTTGTCTGTGCCCCCCTGATGCCCCAGCCCTGTTCAGGTTCCAGCTGTGAGGGCACTGGGTCACCCAGGAGCCCCTCCGAGGAGCACAGGGCCTGTGGTTCCTGCTGAATCTCAGAGTACAGCACAGTCGTTCCAGGGATTGGGGAAATCCCTGGCCAGGCTTTATCTCCTACAGCATCACCTGGAGGGTGTGGGGGGCTCTGGAGCTCCCTGTGCCCTCCCTCACCCAGCTGTGGGACAGGACAGGACACCATCAGCTGGGGGGTGCACACAGGGCAGCCCCAGAACACGGGGCTGCACCCAGGACCCCCACACAGGGACTCCTGGTTTTGTTTTTGACAGCCTGCAGCCCCCCAGAGCACAGGAGCACGCTGCCCAAGCCCCTGGGGTCACTCTTCGCCCACAGGGAGCCCCTCACTCACCCACCAGAGCAGCTCTGAGGTGTGAACATGCAGAGCGCCCCAGAACACGGGGCTGCACCCAGGACCCCCACACAGGGACTCCTGGTTTTGTTTTTGACAGCCTGCAGCCCCCCAGAGCACAGGAGCACGCTGCCCAAGCCCCTGGGGTCACTCTTCGCCCACAGGGAGCCCCTCACTCACCCACCAGAGCAGCTCTGAGGTGTGGGTGTGCAGAGTAGTGACTCACAGAGCCACCCTGGAGGGATTCACCTCCCCAGCACCCTCCACCACGCTCTGTGCTGCCCTGGGGCCCGAGCTGGACCTCAGAGCCACCAAGGCCACCAGCGCAGGGTGGGGTGTGCAGCTGTGTCCCTGAGCAGGCGATGCTGTCACAGCTGGCTGCAGCAGGAAAAGCCCCCCAAACACTCCCCCTGGGCACGATCCCACCCCATCCCCTCTGGGGAGCACCCACTGCAGCCAGGGAAGCACCCTGGGCACGATCCCACCCCATCCCCTCTGGGGAGCACACACTGCAGCCAGGGAAGCACCTCACCTTCCCCTTCTGAGCCACCCTTGTGACAGGGGGTTCCAGGTGACCCTGCCCTGGCTGGTCACAGCACAGCCAGAAGTTAACTCCAGGCACTGCCATGGTGCCAACAGACCCGGCAGGGCACTGAGGAGCCTCTTTGGCACTTCCAGGATTTTGGAGCTGCAGGAGGAGCAGGAGGAGCTGTGCTGGCTGGCAGGAGGGAGGGCAGCAGCCCACAGGCAGACCTTGCACAACTGCCCTCGCTCCCTCCAGCTCCTGCAGAAAGCCCAGCAGTGCACAGAGCCCACAGCAGGCTCTGAGAGCAGCTCCAGCCCCTCCTCCTGCTCCTCAGCAGACACCAAACCCTCAAGGTTTCACAGGCCAGACAGCGAGAGCCCACCCACAGCTCGCTGCCAGGGAAGGGTGCCCTGCAGCCCTGCAGGGCCCTGTGCTGCAGGGATCTGGGGATCACACGCGTGTGAGCGAGCGGGCGTGCAGAAATGCCAGCACTGTTTGCTGGAAGTCTCCTTAGAGACAGCCCAGGCATTCAATTCCCCAGGAAGTCTCAATAGCTGGAGAATATTGTGGCAGAGGCTCGGGGCCAGGGTGGTTTAACCTCTGCAGTGTGGCACAGCCAGCAGGCACCAGGCAGGCACGCTGCCCGCCCTCCTGGCACCCAGGGCACCCCAGTGCCAGCTCCAGAGCCTGGGCAGCATCCCCAGCACCCCAGGGCTGGCAGCAGCTGCAGCAGATCCCCCCGGGAAGGAAACAGACCACCTCATTACCCGGGCCCGAGATCATTTTAGGATGACAGCTATCTCCGGAGATAAGAAAGAAAAATCCACCCTGCAGCTGCTGGGGGGAGGGAAGGAGAAACCACTTCCACTGTGAGAGCTGGGCGAGCCCCTGAGCGCCCACGGGGACAGCAGTGGCACCGAGCTGGCCCTGCCCAGCCCCAAAAACTGCCCACAGCAGCCCCCGACAAAACAGCCAAAACACCCAACACCCCTCATCCAAACAGCTCCCACAAAACAGCCAACACCCCTCATCCAAACAGCTCCCACAAAACACCCAACACCCCTCATCCAAAACATTTCCCTCCAAAGCAGCTCCCTGCCAGCCCAGGGAGGGGCAGGAGCAGCGGGACCAGCCCAGGTGGCAGCTCCAGGGCCAGCCTGGCAGGGACCCTGCCAGGGGCACCTGTTCCCATCTCCTGTGCTCTGTGTGCACTGGGCTGTGCACGCCACAGCCCAGCCGTGCAGCGGGGCCAGCCCCACTTCCCTTTTCTGCTGTACCTGCTCTGCAGAGCTGCCCTGCTGCCACAGCCCCGTGGGGACAGACAGCCCCTGGCCTGGGGACAGACAGCCCCTGGCCTGGGGACACGGCTCCAGCACCCAGAGCTGCGTTACCACGGCCAGGAGCACCAAGCCCCCTCCGAAATCGTGTTTCCAATTTCTGCAGCATTATATAATTAGCATCATTTGTGTTGCAAAAGTAATTGCAGTAACATTTTTAATTAGTCTATTTGAACACTAACATTTCTCCAGTGTGCATAATATGTTGACACGAAATTACTGGGTTTGAGGAACTCGGGATGATTGGAGTTTGTTTTGCTTTTGTTTCTGACTTGTTTAATGCAGTCAATAAGAGGCGGCAGCCAGCCCGCAGCGTGGCTCGAGCCGCTCTGGAGAGCAAAGTGTGATGGGTTTCACTTCCGTCTGGGGGGAGGAAGGGTGGCTTCTGAGGGCTCCAACACCAGAGAAATACTTGCTTGAGAGGTAGGGCCTGGGTGACATTTCCCAGCTGCTCACTTCTGGACTCAGATGTTGACTCGTGAGAAGACAAAACAGACCGAGAGCAGTGGCCTTGGAGGGCAGGGAGAGGAAACCTGGAGGGAGGAATTCTGCTGGCACAAGGTTTGGAAGGAGATCTAATCTGAAGAGTCTCTTTGCTTACTGAGTCACCAGCAGGGACAAGAAGTAAACATTCTCCCCAGAAAAGTTACTGCATGACATCCAAGCACACATTACCAAATTATGCTTTTTTCCCCTTTCGCTTGGGGAAGAATCAGGATTCTCCTTTCCAAGATCCTTTCTACACTGTACACACAAAAGCAGCGACAGATGCAGGTTATTTTTGCTCCCAAGTGTGAATCATGTTCCACTGCTCCTCACCTCTGCCCAGCCCAGCAGCTCTGGCTGCGCAAGCCCAGCTCCAGGGACCACGTCCCCCTCAGCACCCCGAGCCACACAGGGACCAGATCTGCCTGGACAGCAGGAGAAACAGCCCCGAGGATGCCAGGGTGGGAAACACGAGCAGGGAGGGAGCTGCCAGCTCCCAGCAGCAGCACATTCCCAGAAGGCGACCGAGAACTTCACTCAAAGGCTTTCAGAGCAGTTCCCTTCCCCATCCTCCAGCACTTCCCCGTCAGGAGAGCCAAGGCTTGGCCGTGTGCTCCTTCCCAGCCTGCAGCACCCAGGGCTGCTCCCGCGCTCCCTCCCAAAGCATTCCTGCTGCCGGGGCTGCCTGGGTGAGCCCCAGGGAAGGGGAGGACTCCACTCCACCTTCTGCTCCTGAGAAGTGTCTGCACCTTCCAGCTGCACTCTGTGCCCGGGCTGAGGGGCAGCCAGGGGACACCGAGCCTCCCTCGGCAGCAGTGCATCCTCCTGGCAGCCCCAGGCACATCCCTCAGCCTCCGACACCCACGAGGTATTGATTCCTTCCTGTTCACCTGCCAGGAGCAGGGGCTGTGCTCAGCCCCCCTGCCCACACCCAGACACTTTCTGGCTCAGAGAGAGACGCTGGCCCAGGAAGTCTTCAGATGAGCACAAGGATAAGGAGGAGATCGTGTGCGAGGATAAGAAGCAGATTAGCAGGCAATTAAGTGGCATTTTGTGGTATCCATTAGTATTTCAAGCTACAAAGAGTCAGTTTCTGCTAACTTCCTGCCAAAAGTCACAAGTAATGAGCTAATTAACAATCTAATTATTGCAAATGCCCTAGAAAGAAATCAGGGCACAGGTGAAAACCTACTTAAAGCGGGCACAGCAGTAGGAGCAGCTGAGAGCAGCCAGGCTGTGCCCCAGCTGCATTCCCAGCCATCCCACAGCACTCGGGGATGAGACACTCAGGGAGCGGGCACAGCAGTAGGAGCAGCTGAGAGCAGCCAGGCTGTGCCCAGCTGCATTCCCAGCCATCCCACAGCACTCTGAGACACTCAGGGGAGTGTTCAAGCTGGATGAAAGCTGTGCTCAGGAAAGGGAGAGGCAGACCCTCACCCCAGAGCTCCCTGCCCCCCCTGTGGGGCTGAAGGACCCCTACACAAAAGCCAGCCCTGGGATTTTCTGCCTCCATGTCAACATTTGCCAAGTTCAACCTGTGGGGCACAAGCCCAAAGCTGGTGCTCCCTGCACAGCCCAGCACGAGCACAGCTCCCCTGGCACGGCTGGAGCAGGGCAGTGCCAGCCCTGGCAGCCCCAGCTCTGCCTCCCACCAGGACAGGCCCCGGGGCAGCCGTGATTCCAGAGCAGATGGCAGTGCCAGGGACCTCTGTGTGGAATTCCCGAGCTGGGAATGCCCTGCAGGGAGCTGGGAGTGCCCTGCAGGGAGCCGGGAGTGCCCTTGCCCTGATGGGCACAGCCCACAGCTGCTTCCCCCTCAGGGGCACCTTCCCCTGGCACCTTCCCTGACACCCCAGCACTCCCAGCCGGGCTCTGGAGAACCCCCAGATCGCTGATTTTAGGCAGGAAGAGCCCGGGCTGGCGTGCAGAGCGCGATCTGCAGCATTCCCGGCTGCACAGTCCACGCTCCCCGTGGCACACACCACAGTGACCTGCCAAGGGGGTTCCCAAGGCACAAAGGGATGTCACAGACCTGCCACACACCCCTGGGGGTGGCACTGACACCCTGGCAGCGCTGCTGGTGCCACAGCACCCCCGAGCCAGGGCTGCACCTCTGCACCACCCCGAGCCCACCTGCTGCCCTGGCACCCAGGGTGATTCACACTGCCCAGAAACACCTGAGCACAGCCCTCGAACAGGAGCACGTTACAGGCTTGGATAACAGCTCCCGACAGCTGCAGGGGATTTGGAAAGGCTCCAGTCACCCGACACGGGGTGCTCCAGGTGGAGCTGAGCAGGCTCTGGAAACAACGCAGGCAAAGGCTGCTCCACACACACTCTGCATTTCACAGACACGGTGTGTGCACTCATACACCTCGCTGTGAGCCAGCTCAGGGAATTCACAGCCAGCAAAGCCTGGGAGGACCAAAGCAGAGACTGAGGTGCACAAAACCCCTCTCAGTAACGTGACTGAACTGCCCATGTGTGAAACCTCAGGTACCAGGGGAAGCTGTGACCTTGAGAAACAGCCCTAGGATACATTTTCGTCTCCATATCCACTTTCCTCTGCCTGCCAACACCTGTCCAGGCCTTCAGGCTGGGCTTTGGAGGTGGCAGGGAGATGGGTTTGGTATTTTAAGGTGCTATGCATGTGGCAAGTGTTAAGGATGAGAAGCAGCATCGTTTAAATTGGATTAGCCTCACACTGCTGGTACAGGCAGCTGCAGGGATGCTCCAGACCCACCCAGCTCCTCACAGCCACTCCAAAACCTCAAGGACAGCTCTGAAGAGGAGCCTTTCAGAGCTCTAAAGCACGCTTGTTTTCATGCCAAATACCTCAGCTTGGGAGTCAGCCACCCGCCAAAATAAAACTCTGTCCCAAATATTCACAAAAGCAAAATTTCGCTGCCAGCAGCTGCGAGCAGCAGCCCCGTTTGAACCCAGGTGGGAGCCACGGGCCAGGGCGAGCCCGAGCAGCAGCAGCCCAGCTGGGCTGGCCACGACAGCAAGCCGAGAACGCCTGGGTAATTCAGCCGAATCTCCCGGAGGGACATCCCAAATCCCCCAGGAGCCTCTCCAGGATCCCAGCATTATCAGAACAAAGAATTATGGTCATAGTAACCCGGCTACTGCAACATATTCGGTTATTAAGCCTCATTTTTTTCCCCAGCAACACAACCAAGCCATTGAAGTCCTCGCCGGCTGCGCAGTTCCAGCCGGGAGCAGCCCTCGCCCAGCCCGCTCGCCACCCGACACACGTTTTGGTGTTAAGTACATTAAAAACAAACTCCCCTCGGCCTTTTTCGGGGATTTAGCTGAAGCCCCGGGCGCTTATCTCTGCTAACGAGACCCGACCGGCTTAAAGGCACCGACTAGTTGCTGGGTTGATTAAAAAAATGACTAAGCTGCTTCGCGGAGCCGCGGGGATGCTCGGGGCCGGGGACGCGGGGACGCTCCCGGGGGGACGCGGGGATGCTCCCGGGGATGCTCCCGGGGGGCGGACGCGGAGTGCGGACCCCTCCTCGCCCCCGGCAGCGCCACACTCACCTTGACACTGGAAGCCCTGCTTGCCGAAGCCCCTGCGGAGAGAGAGGCGGAGTGAGACACCGGCCCTGCCGGAGGGGAGCGGGCACCGGGGCACCGGGAGGGATGCGGGGGTGAGGGGAGCCGGGACGGGAGGAGAGGAAGGGGCCCGGGGGATGGGAGGGTGAGCCCGGGGAGGGATGTCCCGCCGAGCCGCGGTCCCGGAGCGGCGGCGGCGGTCGCGGCAAGGCTCACCAGATGAAGTCGGTGCAGTGGCTGCAGAAGGTGGGCTGCTTGAAGAACCGCGCCGTGAACTTGTGGTTCTTCACCTCGTGCACGTTCTTCTGCCGCAGGGCGCCCTTGCGGGCGAAGCGCACCGGGCCCTCCTCGCCCTCGGGGGCCGGCGCTGCCGCGGGCGGCTCGGCCATGCTGCGCGGGGCTGCGGGCCCGGCCCGCTGCGCTCCGCTGCTCCGCCGGGGCTGCTCCGGCTCCGGCTCCGCTGCGCTGCCGGGGCCGCTGCCCGCAGCTGGCGGGAGGCTCCGACACCGCCCGCCGGGACACGCCCCCTCATTTACATGCGGCACCGCCCCGCCCTCATCTGCATCGCCGGCCACGCCCCCGGCCCCTCGCTGCACCGCCAGCCCCGCCCCCCGCGCGCGGCCGCGCCCACCTCGATTTGCATGGTGATTTGCATGGTGATTTGCATGGTGATTTGCATGGGGCAGGGTCCGCCCTTCGTTTGCATGGAGCGTCTGCATCCCGCGGGGATGCGCGGGCAGCACCGGGCACGGGCAGGGATGGACACTGGGAATGGGCAGGGATGGACACAGGGCATGGGCAGGGATGGACACCGGGACACCAGGAATGAGCAGGGATGGACACAGGGGATGGGCAGGGATGGACACTGGGCATGGGCAGGCATGGACACCGGGAATGGGCAGGGATGGACACCAGGAATGGGCAGGGATGGACACTGGCCACAGGCAGGGATGGACACTGGCCACAGGCAGGGATGGACACTGGGCACGGGCAGGGATGGACACCGGGACAGCGGGAATGAACAGGGATGGACACAGGGGATGGGCAGGGATGGACACCGGGACACCGGGAATGGGCAGGGATGGACACTGGGCACAGGCAGGGATGGACACTGGGCACGGGCAGGGATGACCCCAGCTGTTGGCCCACGTGAGGCAGGGCTCTGGGCAGGGTCACCAAGGCAGGGACATTGCCCTGTCCCAGTGCCCGAGCCGGCAGGTGGGGAATGAGCAGGACTCAGTGGGAGCTGGGTATGGATGTCTTGGTGCCAGCCATGGGGACACCAGCATTGCCCCATGCCCTCTGCAGGACTGGCAGTGACACTGCTGGGTCCTTGCGAGTCCCAGACTTCCCACTGTTGAGGCCAGAATGGTTTTTTTCCACCCTGATTTTCTGCACAGCACGAGTCAAGTCCAGAGGGGATCCGGGCAGGAGCTCGGGCACAGCAGCTGTGCCAGGCTGGGCACTGGGCTGGCCGTGCCTGGGGGAGCAGGAGCGTGGCCACGAGCAGCCCACGCCAGGCCACGTGCCCAGGGCTCACACAGACCCTGGGCTCACACAGACCCTGGGCACCAGCCACCAGCTCACTGGGTCTCTGGGAATGATATTTTGAATTTGCAGTTGGAATAATGAATGATCTTCTTTTCCCAGCCCACTGCAGGCACCTCAGCTGGCTGGCACAGAGGAGTTTCCAACCACATCCACCGTTCGTCTCTCTCGCTCCCTGACAGCACCCACAGACGTGGAAAATCAGGTCCAGCAGCCTCCTCCTCTGACATCCAGGTCTCCCTGGCCAGCCTGGTGCTGCATTGTCCTGCTCTGAGGACAATGAGAATTCAAATCAAAACACGAGACAACTCCAAGTGAAACGTAACCGTATTTCCACAAACAAGTCTTTCCAAATTCTCATTTCTGGGATTTAATTCTGGATCTGCATCCACGTGATCCTTCCCCTTTTGAGGCCCAGGACCATCCCTGCTCCGCTGTGATCCAGCCCTCCATCCTACATGCTCTTTCTGTGAAGAAAGCCCCGCTCACTCCATGGAATTAAACACCCAGGAGGCTTTCCCGAAATAGGCCCAGGGCTGTTATTATGCAGCTGCTCTAAAAGGTTCACTGCAGTAATGAAACGGGGCTGACCTGTCCTGCTGGTGTCACCCCCCCAGGACCAGCAGGCTGCTTCCATCTCTCAGCACCGTCTGATTTTCCTGCTAAGAAGGAGAAATCGATTGCAGCCGTCCCTGCTGGTGCTGAGTGTGCTGGGAGGGGCTGAGGGAGGGTCCCCGGGGTGTGTGGGGGCCACACGTGGGGCTGTCTGTGCCCAGCAGCCCCGGGTCCCCCTGCCCCAGGAGCCCCCCTCGCTGCGGGATCACACAGGGGCTGTGGAGCAGAAATAACTCCTCCAGCACGGAAAGGAACCCAGCAATAACGGGAATAATTACAGGGCGTTTTGGCTCCCTCGCTCTGCTCCGTTCGAGGGGTGCTCCCCTCTGAGCTGCTGCACTGCACGTGGAGCCACACCGGGCTGGGTTCTGCTCCTTTTAACTCTGAACTCTAGGCTCTGCCTGGTTCTGCCTTCTTGTTTTTTACTGTATGTTCCCATTTTCCAAGGACAGCCCCCATAGCTGCTGCATGTGGAACGCAGAGAATATGGCTTTCATTTCCCCCTACGAGTGTTGATAATCATGATAATCATGCTCAAACTTTTGTCACTGCTGGGCCACGGTACAAAAGTACAAAAGTACAAAAGCCAGGTACAGTTCTTGCTCTCGGGGGATTGCTTTCTTCTTTCCTTAGTTTACGTAATTCCACTTAATTTTACATTTTTCATTATTTAGTGCACTCTGAGTCACGTCATATTACAGGCAGGATCTTCACGGCCGTGTTAATTTTCACAAAAGCTGAGGACCCAGATCCCCCAGCACTCTGGGACGTCGGGATGAACATCCCAGCAGCTCCTTCCTCTGAGGAAGCTGTTATATTTATTTCAGCGGGGCAGTCCCCAGGTGTGCACAGGGGCTCACACACACAAACAACCCCGAGCGGCGCTCTCGGGGGAGAACAGTGCCGGAGCACAGGGAAACCAGCCCAGTCCATCCCCGTTCCCATGAAAATCTGCGTTCTGACGCTGTTCTGCTGCAGGGAAGGCTCCAAAGCCCCCCGGCGCTGGGCAGAGGTGTGGAAGAGATCACTGCCTGCCGCAGGGATCTCCATGGAGCTGCCTCGGCCCCGGGCCTCCCCGGCCGCCGGGGCACCGCGGGAGCAGGGCAGCGTCCCCGGAGCGTGATTCACATCCTCAGGAAGGGCCCTCATCCTCCCGCTCCTCATCCTCCCCCGGGCAGCCCAGGAGCTGCTCTGGGAGGGGGAGCTCGGAGCAGCACAGGGGTGGAAATGCGGGAGCAGCGAGCCCGGGGGGTCGGGGCAGGAGCTGGGGGGCTCCAACCTTGCCAGAAAAAACCGCAGCCCAAACAGGGGCTGAGGGCTCGGGGCAGAGCGCGGGATGCACTGTGCTGGACAGCTCCAGCCCCGCCTCGCCCCACAGCCAGCCCCAAAGCCCAGCAAAGGGATACAACCCCAGAGCCAGCGGAATTCCCCCATTTCCTGGGGGAGCTGGGCCCCAGGCGTGCGGGATCCCCTTGGTGTGAGGAGCCCCTGGGGGTGCGGGAGCCCCTGGGTGTGAGGAGTCCCTGTGTGTGGGGATCCCCTGGGTGTGCAGAGCCCCTGGGTGTGCAGGATCCCCTCGGTGTGGGGATCCCCTCGGTGTGCAGGATCCCCTCGGTGTGAGGAGCCCCTGGGTGTGGGGATCCCCTGGGTGTGGGGATCCCCTCTGTGTGTGGGATCCCCTCGGTGTGCGGGAGCTGCCCTCCCGGAGCAGCGGCTGCCGTGGGAGCTCCGGGCGTGTCCTGCAGCCCCAGCCCGGCTGAGGGGGATGCTGCTGCCCTGCTGCCCGCACCGATCTCTTCTGAAGAGTCCAAAAAAGCTGCACAACAGATTCCTTTCTGTTTCTTAATCTCTTTTTTCTTCAGGACCCAAATCCGCTGCAGGAAACAGGTGGAGGAAAAGTCCAGCTCTAATTACATATAAAGGTGCCTGAGCAGCACTCGGCAGCCTCCACATCCGTTTGTCCTCTTGCCCTCACCCAGCAGGCCAGGAGAGATCCTGGAGAGGGACAGGGATCCTGGAGTGGGACAGGGATCCTGGAACAGGGATCTTGGAATGGGGACAGGGATCCTGGAGTGGGACAGGGATCCTGGAACAGGGACAGGGATCCTGGAACAGGGTCAGGGATCTTAGGCAGAAAATCCTGGTCGCTGCCAACTGCGGAGGACGCTGTCGCTGCTCACAGCCGCTCTCCAGCCCCCGCTCAGCGGTGCCCGGGGTCCCGGGGGCAGCAGAGCCGCGGTCAAACCCCGCGGGACAAAGGGCCGGGGCAGAGCCGCAGCGGAGCCGCAGCGGAGCCGCAGCGGAGCCGCGGGCTGGGGCAGCGCTGGGGTGGGGACCTGCCCCGGGTGCCGTGGGGACACCGGGGACGGCCGGGGTGACGGGCACCCCCCGCAGCGGGGTGGCATCAGCTGCTCCGCTTTTTCCCTTTCTGCTTTCACAGCTTTGGCGTGTGCCACGTCCTCCGTGCAGCGAGGATGGAGCGGGGAGAGCGATGCTGCGTGCGTGTGAGGAGAGACCCGGCTCCCCACGCACCGGCGGCAGGAGATCCCCCGGGGCCGCCGCGGGCGAGAAAGAGCCCAGAGGCTGGAGCCTGAGCTTACAGAGAGCTCCGGAGTGGGGACAGAGCGAGGGGACAGCCGCGGGGACACAGGGAGAGCAGCAGGGACACGGGACAGCCGCGGGGACACGGGACAGCCGCGGGGACACGGGGACAGCAGCAGGGACAGGGGGACAGCAGCAGGGACAGGGGGACAGCAGCAGGGACACGGGGACAGCCGCGGGGACACGGGGACAGACGCGGGGACACGGCCGCAGCGCCGCCCGGCTGGAGCAGCCCCTGCTCCCGTCCTGGATGTGAAAATCCATCATTTCCTTTGCCTCCCCCAGCGGCCTGGCCGTGCCCGGCAGGGCGGATGTGCAATGCCTGCTGCCCCGGGCTGCAGGGGTGTGACGGGCAGGGGCCGGGCAGGGCTGTCCTGAGGGCATCGGGACACTGCCGGCCGTGCCAGCGCTGCCGGGGCACAGAGGGCTCCCCTGCAGAGCACCTCTGCCCACCGGGAGCGGGGTAAACCGGGGGCAGAGCACCCAGGAGTGCCGGGCAGAGAGGAGGGAAGCCGGGCAGAGAGGAGGGAAGCCGGGCACAGAGGAGGGAAGCCGGGCAGAGAGGAGGGAAGCCGGGCGAAGCGAGCACGGAGCCGCTGCTCCCTGCCCGGGGCTGCGCATCCCCGGCTCCCTGCAGCGAGGGGCGCTGCCCAGAGCCGCTCCGAGCCCCGAGCCCGCGGGCTCAGCCCCTCTGGGTGCTCGCATGGCTCGGCACATGCCAAACATGCTTAGGCTATTTAAATATTTCATATTCCTGGCTGCTGGCTTGCAGGGAGAACAAATTAATTCTGTTTTATGTACCCAGAAACGGCCCACATCAAACCGCCTTCCTGCACAGTTGGTTAAGCAAAGTTTGTGGTGAAATCCTTGGGGTGTTGTTGCTTGGTTCCCAAACCATCTGATCGATAATTGGCTTCCATGTCCTATAACTCTACAGGAAGTTGTCATTATTCCTTGCTACTGATCCAACTGTTTGGTTTCCCTCTGTGCTCCACACTGGGTTAGTGCACGGCCGGGTCAGGGTGGTGGCAGGGGCAGAGTGGCACTGCCACCCCCACAGGACACACAGGGAGCTTCGGGCTTGGGACAGCCAGGCAAGAGCACAAGAGTCAAGGACTGCATGAAATTTTTGTGCTGGATAAAAAAGCAAGACTCAAACTCAACAGCAAGACCGAGCTGTGAGTGATGGGTGCAAGATGAAGAGAAGGCTCCAGGGAGAGCTCAGAGCCCCTCCCAGCGCCTGTGGGATTCCCAGGAGAGCTGCAGAGGGACTGGGGACAAGGCATGGAGGGACAGGACACAGGGAATGGCTCCCACTGCCAGAGGGCAGGGCTGGATGGGATATTGGGAATGAGGAATTCCTGGCTGGGAAGGTGGGCAGCCCTGGCACAGGTGCCCAGAGCAGCTGGGGCTGCCCCTGGATCCCTGGCAGTGCCCAGGCCAGGCTGGACAGGGCTGGGAGCAGCCCGATGTCGCTGCCCAGCTCAGCAGGCAGAGCCAGGGGAAGCAGGAGAGCAGCAGAGCCACCAAGCCCCTGCTGTCCCCGGGCCGGGCTGCGGCACCTGCCCCCTCCGGGCCGCGCAGCAATTCTGCTTGTGCCATGGCAAGCTCCAGCTGCTCTCCCCCCGGAGCTGAATTTCTCTGCAGCTTCCTCCTCCCGAGGGAAGGCTGGTTTTACATCCATCATTCATCACATTGCTCAGAAAATTCATCTCATAATGAATTCTTCACCCAGCCCTTCCAGGAGCCTCATTTAAATAACAACGAGGCTCATTAACGGCGCAGGGCTGATCCCTGAACAATGATTTCTTCATTAAGCTTTGCCTGGGAGGGTTTTCCTCCCAGCCGAGGCAGTAATCCCTTCCCTGGCAGCCGCTCGCTGCTGCTCCACTCTCAGGGATGCCATGGGCTGCAGCTGTGGGGCAGGGATGTGCCGGGCTGCTCCTGCTCCTGTCACCCGGGTGCCTCAGGGCCTGGGATGTGCAAATCCCAGATGTTCCTGCCCTGCCTTTGGCCTTTGGCCACCTCGGCTTATCCGGCCTGGCCGGGGGCCCTGGGTGCCCTGGCTGCTAAATCCCTGCCCGCAGATGCTGCGCAGAGCATCGGGGCTCGCTGGGTCTGTGCCCGGTGCCCGGGGGCTCTGTGCCCTCCCAGGAGCCCCGGCCCGGCTGCCCGGGCACTTCCCAGGACAGAGGAGCCCGGGGCGCCGGGGGGGCTCGTTCTGTGGGCCGGAGTGCCAGAGCCCTGCCTCGCTGTCCCCTACTGTCCCCCTGGTCACCCTCCCCAGTGCCACATCCAGTGCTTCGTGTCCCCTCTGCTCCTCACTGGGAGGAAAAACCATGAAAAAAATACTGCAGACACAGGACAACATACCTGTCATGAATTAGCAGATATATTTTTAAAAAGTTTCATAGAAGAAGAAGAAGAAGAAGAAGAAGAAGAAGAAGAAGAAGAAGAAGAAGAAGAAGAAGAAGAAGAAGAAGAAGAGTCCTCCAGAAAGAGCACCTTCAATGGTTTAGGAACCAAAGTAATTCTGGACTGGAAAACATTTGCATGAGGCTTTCCCTGGGCTCAGATGAAGTGACTCGGGGTACTTTTGCAGCGGTGCCTCGGCTGCTCCTGGGCTCCTGGCCCTGAGGGCACCCCTGGGGCAGCAGCTGGGAGGACACCGTGTCCCCTGTGCCCAGCGGTGCCCCCGGTGCCCAGCGGTGTTCCCTGTGCCCAGCGGTGCCCCCGGTGCCCAGCGGTCTTCCCTGTGCCCAGCGGTGTTCCCTGTGCCCAGCCGTGCCCCCGGTGCCCAGCCGTGCCCCAGGGGTGCCCCGGTCCTGCCGCAGCACTCATCCCGGCGCAGGGATGGGGAGCCCGGCGCTGGCCGAGCGGGAATGTTCTGCAGCAAAGCCCAGCGGGTTGTTTTACTCCGCGAGCTGCGAGGTTTATTTATCCCTCCCTCCCTCCTGCTCATCTGTGCTTGTCAGCCAGATCGTACCGGTTGCCATCTGCAGGAAGCTGTAAATTGTTTTCTGGCTTTTCCCTCTCGGCTGCAGCTCCTGCAGCTCCTTCCTGCTGCCGGTGGAGCCGGGGATCCGCAGCACCGGCAGCGGGCAGTGCCCGGCCCGGCCCGGCTCCCTCCTGCAGCTCCGGGGGGAACAGAGCCCCAGCAGCTCCGGTGTCCGTGGCTTTCCCGTGACGGTGTCTGTGGGTTTTCCTTGGCCATCGGGCAGTGGCTGCCCCCTGGCTGTGCCCAGCTCGGGGCTGTTGAGCCGTGCGCAGGCTGTGCCATGTCCAGGATGAGCCGTGCCCAGGCTGAGCTATGCCCAGGCCCTGCCCTCCCAGGCTGTGCCCTCCCAGGCTGTGCCCTGTCGCTCGGGGGTCGCGCTGGCACTGACACACGGCAGGGGCTCGGAGCCCACCGCATTCCCCTCTCGGTTCCTTCCCCAGTGCCCCCATGAAGCCCAGCTGCCCCTGCACCCCCAGGACAGCCCCTGAGCTGTCACCTGGGCTCCCCGGGCATCCCCCTGCTCCAGGAACAATTGAATTCTCCGTAATCCCAAATTTCCCTGGATCGCATCCATCAGGTCCTGCGAGCTCCTCTATTAACCAACACTTGGATGCCAAGGGCCATCCTGCCTGTCCCCCCACCCACCCCGTCCGTTCAGACGGAATTTCCTCCCCTGGAAGGACTCTCCGGACTGGCAGCAGGAGCTCGAGGGTAATTAAATCGCGCTGCTCTTTCCGCTGGAACAGGAGCGCTCCGGGGGAATTCCCTGCCCGTGGGAGCCCCCAGCCCGTGGGATCCCCACCCGTGGGACCCCCGCCCGTGTCCGGGGTGGCCCCGGGCAGCCGCGCTCCCTCCGCTCCGCCCGGCTCGGGATGTCACCGTTCCCATGGCAACGGCAGTTCTGCAAAAAAAATATATAATAAAAAACCAAAACAAGGAGGAAAGGAGCTGAGGGAAGAGCTCGGAATGGGAGGGGGCTGGGAGAAGAGCAGCCCCGGGACAGGCGTCTCCCCGGCACCGCACAGCCACCCGCTGCCAGCCCATCCCGGGCTGAGCGGCCCTGGCAGCTCAGCATCCCCTGCAGCACCGCCCCGGCTCTCTTTGGCCGAGCCGCGCCACAGCCGAGCTGCCAGAGCCTGCTGGTCCTGCTGGGCACTGCGGTCCTGCTGGGCACCCCTGTCCTGGCACCCCGGTCCTGCAGGGCACGGGAGCAGAGGCAGCGCCTGGCACCCCGGTCCTGCAGGGCACCCCGGTCCTGGCACCCCTGTCCTGCAGGGCACGGGAGCAGAGGCAGCCCCGGCAGCTCGAGGTGCCAGTCTCAGCAGCAATCTCATGCCAACCTCCATCCGCAGCCCGAGGATTCCTCCATCAGCCCCGCGCTTCTCTGCGCAGTGTTGATCATTTTGATGGAGCATTTGTTTTAATTTCCCAAATGAGGAAGCAATCTTGTAAATATTGTGCAGTAATTAAAAAGGCTATTTATTGTGCGGCGCTCTGGCTGCTGCCGGCACAGAACACCAGCAGCATTCCCGTCCCGAGCCCCGGCTCCCGCCGGCCCCGGGTGACCGGAGCTGCCCGCACCGCGGCCCCGCTGCTGGCTGCTGGCAAACTGCGGGAGCTGGCACCTCCCGGAGCTGGGGGACACGGCAAGGAGCGACAGCAGCCCGGGCTGCCGCTGAGGATCGCCGCTGTGACCCTGGGCTGCCACCCTCGCCGCATTTGCATGAGCACAAACGAGTTCTCTGAGGCTTTCCCTGCTGTGGTTTCTGTCTGTTATTTCTTCTCCACAAACATTCAAAGTGGCAAAAGCTGAAAAAAAAATAACACTTGCAAATAAATGTCTGTGCAAATCCATTCTAAAAGCCCTTTAAAATGTAAATCCTTCAGCTCGAGCAGTGCTGGGCACAGGAAGCCGTCGGAGCTGGGGGAAGCAGGGATGCTGGATGGCAGCGGGGACGAGGGGGGTCTGCTCCCCCTCCCCTGCGGGGAATGGGGCTGCAGGGACCCGGGGGTCCCCAGGGGACCCCTCTGTGCCAGCCCCTCTCCAGGGAGCCCCCGCGGGTGGCGGATGCCAGTGAGAGGAAATGAAAGATCAGTGGAGTGAGCAGGAGAAGCGGGGTGGAACGGAGAGAGCCCCTGTTCCCACATTCCCTGCCAGCAGCCTTGCTCCGGGGCTGTCCCCGCTGTGCCACGGGGAGCAGCTGTGGCACCGACAGCGCTGAGCTGGGAGTGTGCCCACTGCCCCGGGGAACACTGCCAGGCGGCCCTGGAGCTCTGCACGAGCTGGGGAGGCTCCTCGGGGCTCTGCACAGCCTGGGGGGCTGGGGGAGCACTGCAGGCACGGTGCTGGGGCACTGCACGGTGGGCAGGGAGGTGGCACTGTGTTGGGGACATGGGACAGTGCTGGGGACACGGGGCAGTGTTGGGGACACGGGGCAGTGCTGGGGACACGAGGCAGTGCTGGGACACCGGGCAGTGCTGGGGACACGGGGCACTGCTGGGACACCGGGCAGTGATGGGGACACAGGCACTGCTGGGGGATTTGGCACAGGGACAAGGACCACGGCACAGCAGGAGGGACGTGGCACGGTGTTGAGGGCCATGGCACACCACTGGGGCAGGTGGCACAGCGGCGAGGGATGCTGCCCAGCCCCGCAGCCCCGCGGGCACAGCCGAGGCGGGCCGGAGCCATCCCCACGCCGCCTGCAGCGGCCGGCGGCGGCGCGGCTGCCGCAGCTTCCCCACAATGCCATCCCCGCTCCCACTCCCGCATCGCCTCGCTCCCCGCTCCTACCGGCAGCTGCCAGCTCACGCGCAGAGCTGGCTCCGCGCGTCATCGCCACCTCCGCTGTCCCCCGGCTGTGCCCACGCAGCCACCCAGCCCCGCCCGGCCCGGGCACCCTTGGGAGCCCCCGGGCACCGGGCGCGGGCCGGGAGCTGCCGGGGATGCTGCAGCGCCAGAGAGGAGCTCGGGGTTCTGCAGCCGCTGCGGCTCTGCCTGGTGGGCAGCCTGAGCTGAGAGGATTCATTCACCTCTTTCTTTCAGTTTCAGGCAGGGATTTCTCCAGCTGCAGAAAACCTTTGGGGCTGAGCAACAGGAGAATTCCCAGGTGCCCTCACAGGGCACGTTCTGAAGTGTCCATCCATCCTAACCCGCCCAGCCCTGCTCCTGGCACCCCTCACTGTGCTGCCTTTGCTTCTGCTGTTCGAGCACCAGGCTTTGGGAACACAGTGCCAGACCCCCCAGTCCTGCTGGAGGGAGGATTGGGAAGGGAAAGGCTGGGAGCTGCTCCTTCCCCAGACCGAGGGTGAGGGCTGGTGAGCAGCAGGCACAGGGAAGGGCTGGGTGTTCTTCTGCAGCACCCTGGTTGTTCTCCCTGTGTTCCCACAGTGCTGGCACCGGGCACAGCTGGTGGCACCTGGGCCGGCATGTGCCTGGTGTCTGTGCAGCCTTTGGCACCTCTCCCGAGTGCCCTGAGCTCATCCAGCTTTCCACCACGCAGGGGCTGTGTCGGTGCCTCTGCAGCCCCTCACTCGGCCATGGCCACGCTGTGACTGCAGCAGGATCCTGCCCCCTGCTCCTGAGTGCCACCCCCACCCCTATGGATCCTTTCCATCCCAACGGGCACCAGGACCGGGAATCCCAGGGCAGCATCCCAGCAGAGCCATGTGCTGATAAAAACACGGCGCAGACCCATGTCCAGGCCTGATGCAAATTTAATTGAATGGGAATGAGATGTATTTTATGTCCTTAAAGCACATTAAGTGCTTGGAAGTTAATTGGTATTTAATTAGCATAAATCAAGCACTTTAATAATACTCAAGGAAAAACAACGTGGTGTTACAGATGCTTTATCAGAGTCACCCTGACAAACGAAAGAGGAATGTGCCCAACACAGCAGCACACGAGGCCGTGCACGGGCTGTCCCCCTGCTGTCCCCTGCTGTCCCCTGCTGTCCCTGGCTCTCCCCTGCTGTCCCCTGCACCCGGGCACCGCAGGCAGTGGCACCACTGCCCTGGAGGGCCCTACTGAGCCCCCTGCCCTCAGCTCTGGGGAGAGGTGCCTTGAACCTGGGGTGCAGCAGGGAGATGGGGGCTGGGAGGGATCTGGGATGCAGGAGGGAGCTGGGGTGCAGGGTGGATTTGGGGTCCAGGGCTCCAGGATGCAGGATGGATTTGAGGTGCAGGATGGATTTGGGGTGCAGGGCTCCTGGATGCAGGCAGTACCCGTGGTGCAGGATGGATTTGGGGTGCACGGCTCCAGGATGCAGGATGGATTTGGGGTGCAGGGTTCCAGGATGCCAGCAGTACCCACGGTGCAGGATGGATTTGGGGTGCAGGGTTTCGGGGTGCAGGGTGGGTCTGGGGTGCAGGAGGCTGCCCGCTGCAGAGGCAGCCGCAGCCAAGCGCGTTTCCTGCGGGCCCGAGCATCCTCTCGAAAGGGGAAGGTGGGAGCCCCGGGGCCCAGCCCCGCTCCCCCCGAGCGCGGGGCCCGAGCCGGGCGGGGACTCGCTGGGGTCCCCGCGGGCTCCCCTCGGGCAGGAAACAGCCGTTCTGCTCCGCGTTTGGTTCGGCATTTTTGTGGCGTTGCCATGACAACCGTCCCGGTGACATCTTCATGCTGTTTGTCTCCTTCTGGGGGCTGCACCATTTCCCTCCCTGAGTGAGCAGCTGCCGGGCTCCGGCTCACCTGGAGCCGCCCCGGCTCCCGGCTCCCGGGCAGCCCCGGCCGGGGATGCTCCATTCCCCCGCTCCGGCCCCTCTGCAGCGCTGTCCTTCCCTAAAAACACATCCCTGTGCTGCCTGCGCCCTGCGTGGGTCACCTCCCGGCACGGCAAAGCGGAAAACAAGCCGAAAATAGAGAGGTGACATTGGCAGCGCCCTGCCAGCCCCACGGGGACAGCTGGGAAGTGCCCGGGCACGGCGACTGCGAGAGCCACCCGTGCGATCGGGGGGAGGCATCTGCCCTCCCCGGGGCTGTCCGGACCCGCCGGAGGGGGAACAACCCCGTTCCAGCCCGGCCCTTCCCGCTCCTGCCTCCCGCTGCCTCCCAGCCCCGTCGCTGCCCTGGTGCCCCGGGTTTGGGCAGGGTGGGCAGCCCGGTGTGCGGGCACAGCCCTCCCGCAGCACGACCCCCGCCCCAGGGCACCTCCGAGCCACGCTGGGAAAGCAACAGGCATTTCCCAAGTTATCGTTTCCCAAAATCCGGAGTGACCACCCAGGGAACACGAGGGGCTCCTGCGTGGGGCTGGGGGTGCTCGCAGTGACAGCCGTGTGCCAGGGCAGCCCCCGGCGGGGCACGGCCCCCTCGAGCCCCCCCAGGGGAGGCTGGCGGCCGCAGGATGAGTCAGGGCAGCGCTGCCGGGGGGACGGATGCCCGGCTGACGCAGAGCTGCTGCGCTGGCTCCTCTCCCCCTGCCCACACAGCTCCATCCTCTCCTGCCTCTGGCAGAGCCCCCTCTGCCCAGCAGCCCCCCGCAGCACTCCTCCCCTGGCAGGGCAGGGATGCCCACCCTGGCAGCTGAGCGCCTCTCCCCGTGTCCTCCTGCTGCCCGCAGGGACAGGAGGTGTCCCCAGAGCCCCTTCTGTCACCCTCTGGGGCAGGAGCTGCCATCACCCCGGCCAGTGTCAGTGGGGGCAGTGGTGCCCACCCAGTGGGCACAGGGCTCCCGGGGTGCCCGGGCACAGCTCTGGGGTCAGTGCCAGAGCAGCCGGGGGCACCACGGACCCGGTGCTGCCAGAGGGTGCTCCCGGTGAGCCGGTGCCATGGCAGGGCTGGCAGAGCCAGGTTTCCACCCTCCCCCAGCAGCACAGGAAGAGTGGCTGGGTCATGGGTGCCAGGGAGATGCCAGGGGGGCAGGACGAAGGGGAGGAGCAGGGGCAGGGGGTTCCATGGCAGCTGGGCTGGGCTGCACCTGCTGCCCAGGGACGGGGCCCTGTGCCCGCTGTCACTTCAGGAGCAGGCGGGTGGCCTGGTCACCCAGCAGGAGCCTGTGGGGGGGAAAAAGAGACAGAAATGCGGGGTCAGCGTTTCTGCCACAGCAAGGGGACAACAAGGACACGGGGACAGCACCAGCCCCGGGCTGATTCACCACACAAGGCACGTGGGACACAGGCTGGGCCTTTGCTGTCACCCTGTCCTCCTGGGAAGGAGAAGGGAAAGGAGTCTCCCCTCTGGAAAAGCACCTGCTGGGAGCCTTGCCCGAGGGTGGAGGCAGCAGCACGGGGGCAAAGGCAGGCTCAGCCTGCGGGGTGCCAGTCCCAGTGCCACTGAGCTGTCACGTACCTCAGCAGGGCCCCGACCAGGAGCGCGGCCAGCATGGGCCCCAGCCAGTACACCCAGTGGTAGTCCCAGCAGTTGGCCACCAGGGCTGGCCCGAAGGCTCGGGCTGGGTTCATGCAGGCTCCGGACACGCCGCCCCTGCAAGGGGAGCACGGGGCCGTGTCATGCCAGGGGGACAGGGAGCAGCAGCCTCCCCTCGGGGAGGGCAGTGGTGGGGTGGGCAGCAGCATCCCCCTCCTGGGGTCTTCCCGGGGCTCTGCTGGGCACTGGGCTGGGGCCAGGGAGCCAGGCTTGGCTCAGGAGGGCTGCACACCACACGGCTCACACTCGGGAGCAGGGCGGCAGCAATCACAGCTTTAGGGGTAAATATTTGCCCGGGGGTTTGTGCAAACACGGCCCGGGGTGCTGCCACAGGGGGTGGGCGCTGCCTCAACCCAGCACTCCATCACCATCGCTGACTGCTGAGGCTGGCAGTGCTGCCAGCAGCCGTGGGGACACGGGGGACACAAACCCGGGGGGACCCGAGGGACACAAACCCGGGGGGACCCGGGGGACACAAACCGGGGGGGACGCGGGGGACACAAACCCGGGGGGGACGCGGGGGACACAAAGCCCCCTGTTTGCTCAGGGCTTCCCACGGCAAACACAGCCCGGGCGGGCCCAGGGTTTATCACCCACTACGGGGGGCTGCACCGGCTGGGTGCCACATGCAGGAGGAGCTGAGGCTGCTCCTGCTCCAGGCTGAGCCCGGGCTGCTCCTGCCCCCAGCCCAACAGTGCCAGAGTGCCCACTGGGCTCATTTGATGGCATCCCCAGTGTGCTCCATGTCCCTGGGCACAGGGTCTGTGCTGTGCTGCAGGAGGGCAGGTCTGTCCCATCCCATCCCATCCCATCCCATCCCATCCCATTATCCCATCCCACCCCATTATCCCACCCCATCCCAGCTCAGTCTCCTCCCTGGTGCAGCAGGTCAGTGGGATTTGGGGTGCCCTGATGGAGGGTGCTACAGCTGCCCCCAGCTCCACCCCACAGCCCAGGGTCCCTCCTGAGCCCGCCTGGTGCCAGCAGCCCCGCAGCCATGGCTGGGTGGCTCTGTGGGGACAGAGGGGACAGAGCTCACCCTGCCAGGATGTCGGCGGTGACGGCGAGGCCGATGCACAGCGGGGCCAGCGGGGTGCTGGTCCTGCCGTTGACGGCTCCCATGCAGACCACCAGCAGCAGGAAGGAGCTCAGGATGATCTCAGCCCCCAGCACAGCAGGGACCTGCTCGCCAGCCGTGATGCCAACGAAGGCTGCTCCGCTGGCATTGCCAAAGCGCTCGCTGGGTGCCACAGCCTGTGGGGACAGCCGTGAGTGCCCACTGTGCTCCTGGCTGTGCCCTGGGACAGCAATGGGCTCACTGTCCAGTGCCCGGGCTGTGCCCTGGGACAGCAGTGGGCTCACTACGCAGTGTCCAGGCTGTGCCCTGTGCCAGCAATGGGACAGCAATGGGCTCACTGTCCAGTGCCCAGGCTGTGCCCTGTGCCAGCAGTGGGCTCACTGTCCAGTGCTCACTGTTCAGTGCCCACCATGCTCCAGACTGTGCCCTGTGCCAGCAGATGGGCTCACTGTCAGGGCAGCGTGGGCAGCGTGGGCGGGTTAAAGAGGAGCTAAACTGGGCATTTGCAGGAGGAAAAGCAGCCTGATTGCCTGGCAAGCACAGACCCGTCTGAGAGGGCTCTGGGCACCTTGGAGGGCACCGGTCCCGGCAGGGTGAGAGCCCCGGGTGCCCAGGGGGTGTGAGGAACAGCACACGGTGCTGGAATGGGCAGCACCGAGCCCAAACGGCCCTTAGGGCACCGTGCTGGGGGAAGGAGAGCGGGGAAACACCTGGGTGAACATGGGGAAAGGCCTGGGTGAACACGGGGAAAGGCCTGAGGGAACATGGGGAAAGGCCTGAGGGAACACAGGGAAACACCTGGGTGAACACGGGGAAAGGTCTGGGTGAGCATGGGGAAAGGTCTGGGTGAACACAGGGAAACACCTTTGTGAACATGGGGAAAGGCCTGTGTGAGCATGGCAGCGCTGCATGGGCACCCAAGCCCTCAGGTACCCCCTGAGAGGGCACAGCAAGCCTCCACAGGGCACAGGCCAGGCTGGCAGGGACAGTCCCCGGGCCCAGGGACGCCCCGGCTCCGTACCTTCGCCAGGCTGGCTCCGATCACCCCTCCGCAGAGCTGGCACAGCCAGTAGGGGATGAGCATGGTGGAGTGGAGCCCCCCGAGCAGCCACACGGCCAGCGACACGGCGGGGTTCAGGTGGCCGCCGCTGCCAGGAGAGAGGAGCGTCAGCGGCACAGCCCCGGCCTGCAGCACCGCGGCTTTCCCGGCTCTTCCAGGGGACAGGATTTGGGATGTGTCCCCTCCCTGGGCACACGGCCCCTGCTGCAGGGCCGGAGGGACCGAGGGACAGGAGCTGGGGATGTGTCACTGATCCAGTGTGTCCTCGAGGCTGTAGCACTGGCAGGGACAGTTTGAGGGACAGGAGCTGGGGATGTGTCACTGATCCAGTGTGTCCTCGAGGCTGCAGCACCGGCAGGGACAGTTTGAGGGACAGGACCTGGGGATGTGTCACTGAGGTGCTCCCAGCAGCTGCTGCAGCTCTGCCAGGGCTGCTGTGGGCAGCAGGGGCCTGGCAGAGCTGCAGGAAGGCAGCGCTGGGGCTGGCACCAGCCTGGCAGGACACAGCTCCCCCAGAGCAGGGCTGCAGGCTGAGCAGCCTGGCTGGCCCTCAGCACCAGACCTAAATCCTTCACCTCAAAAAGCACAAGCAAGCCAGACACAGAGACCCTCTAATTAATTCTGATTACCATGAGACACAGGTTAATGAACAGGTTTCATAACTGATCAGCCTGATAATTGCTGGTGATGAGTCAGAGAGTCTGGGAGCCACAAGCACATGTGATGCTCAGCTGGGACTGAGCCCCCAGGAGAGCAGGGAGCTGGGCTGCTCGGGGAGCCTGGGCTGGACAGGGCTGCACTGCCAGCTCTGGGCTGGGGGGAGCCTGGGCTCAGGGGGACCTGGCTGCACACAAACCCCCCCGGGGCAGCAGCCTGCCTGGGGAACCCCCCGAGCAGGGCTCCTCTGCAGCTGCCTGGGCAATCCTTCCCTGGGCAATCCTTCCCTGGGCAATCCTTCCCTGGGCAATCCTTCCCTGGGCAATCCTGAGGGACAGGACCTGGGGATGTGTCACTGAGGTGCTCCCAGCAGCTGCTGCAGCTCTGCCAGGGCTGCTGTGGGCAGCAGGGGCCTGGCAGAGCTGCAGGAAGGCAGCGCTGGGGCTGGCACCAGCCTGGCAGGACACAGCTCCCCCAGAGCAGGGCTGCAGGCTGAGCAGCCTGGCTGGCCCTCAGCACCAGACCTAAATCCTTCACCTCAAAAAGCACAAGCAAGCCAGACACAGAGACCCTCTAATTAATTCTGATTACCATGAGACACAGGTTAATGAACAGGTTTCATAACTGATCAGCCTGATAATTGCTGGTGATGAGTCAGAGAGTCTGGGAGCCACAAGCACATGTGATGCTCAGCTGGGACTGAGCCCCCAGGAGAGCAGGGAGCTGGGCTGCTCGGGGAGCCTGGGCTGGACAGGGCTGCACTGCCAGCTCTGGGCTGGGGGGAGCCTGGGCTCAGGGGGACCTGGCTGCACACAAACCCCCCCGGGGCAGCAGCCTGCCTGGGGAACCCCCCGAGCAGGGCTCCTCTGCAGCTGCCTGGGCAATCCTTCCCTGGGCAATCCTTCCCTGGGCTCAATCCTTCCCTGGGCTCAATCCTTCCCTGGGCTCAATCCTTCCACGGCTGCACTGCTTCCCCCTGCTCAATCCTTCCCTGGGCTCAATCCTTCCCTGGGCTCAATCCTTCCCAAGGCTCAATCCTTCCCTGGGCTCAATCCTTCCCTGGGCTCAATCCTTCCCTGGGCAATCCTTCCCTGGGCTCAATCCTTCCCTGGGCTCAATCCTTCCCTGGGCAATCCTTCCAGGCCCTGGCACAGGGTGCCCAGAGCAGATTCCCTGGATCCCTGGCAGTGCCCAAGGCCAGCTTGGATAGGGCTTCGGCCAGCCTGGGACAAGTGGAAGGTGTCCCTGCCATGGCAGGGGTGGACTTTGGTGGGATTTCAGGTCCTCTCTAAGCCCAACCATTTCAGGATTCAGTGGGAACCTGCAGCCCCTCACCACGAAGCCCCCAGTGCTGCTGCCCTGGTTTCACCACGCCAGGGTTGGGGTGCAGCAGGACCTGGCACAGGCACCGTGGGTCAGGAGTGCCCCCTGCACAAACCCCACCCTGGGCTGTTCTCCCCCTACTGATGAATTATCACCCCATTGCTCTGGACTCCAGGCTGGCCCTGATCCTGCCCAGCCCCCCAGGACAGCCTGGAGAGCCCCAGCCCCTGTGGGGCTGGCACAGGGAAGGCAAGAAACCCCCAGGGACTCTTCCAGCATCTTCCTTGGGGATCAATCTATATCTCAGCTCCACACAACAGCTTTTCAATGAGCAGAGTTGTCCAAATGTTGCTTTTGAGTAATTGAAACCACGTTTTTTTTAGCCTGAAAATACCCTGAGGAGAAGCACAGTTGGGTCAAAATGTTTTGCTCTGACATCCTTGTAAAAGGAATCATCTCAGCTTCACAGAGAATCATAAAATCACAGAATGGTTTGGGCTGGAAGGGCCCTTAAACATCTCCTAGCTCCGGCTCCCAGAGGAGAACGTTCCTGTTCCAGCTTCACCATTTTTATTAGAAGGGGCTAAAAATTGAAACGCTGCAATCCAAAGCCAGGTGAGCAGCCCCAAACCCACGGCGTTACAGGTGCCACCAGTGATGCCACCAGCGATGCCACCACCCCCCAAAGGGCCACGCTGCCCACCGGGGCTCCGTGGCAAGGCAGGGGTGCAGAGGGCAGAGGGTTTGGGCAGGGAAGGGCCCGAAGGTGGGGGCACCTCCCCGCTCCTGGCAGGGCCCCGGCGCGCTCGCTGTCCCTTACCTGATGTCCCCCAGCACGGCCACGGTGACGGCCAGGGCCAGCCCGTGTGCCAGGGCGGGCTGCAGCCGGCCCGTGCCCCCCGCGTCCTCCAGCACGGCCAGGCAGCCGATGAAGACGAAGAGGGCAGTGCCCAGCAGCTCGGCCACGCAGGGCTGCACGTGGCGCTCGAGGCAGCGCGGCCGCGGGGCCGAGGGCTTGGCCTCCATGTCCAGCCTGTCCTGGATGGCACGGCTGGGCACGGCTGGCGAGGCTGGGGCACGGCTGGGGCACGGCTGGCGAGGCTGGGCACGGCTGGGCACGGCTGGGGCACGGCTGGCACGGCTGGGCACGGCTGGGCACGGCTGGCGAGGCTGCAGGCAGAGGCTGGCTGTGCAGCACCCGGGGCTCCCAGCAGGGATGAGCACCCCAGGAGGCTCCGGGCTCCCCCCGAGTGTCTGAGAGGCAGCTCTGCACGGGAGGCTCTAAATACAGATTGGATTTGCATTGCTAAGGAAAAAAAGGGGTCATAAAACTGCTGGGCCGGCCCCCAGGGATATCAAAGCTCGTTATCACTGCCAAGCCTTGGCTCAAGGCTTGGGATTTTTGCCTCGGATTTCTGTTGCTGTTGGTGGCGGTGTGAGGGGTCCTGCCAAGGGGCAGGATGTGGTTCCTGCCCCCTCACCTGCAGTGTGGCACCTGTGCTCAGCCCTGGGGGCTCTGTCCTGCAGGAGCCACCAAGGGCAGCAGCCTGGGAAGGAGCTGGTGCTGCCAGCCCAGAGCCCCACACTGCTCCAGGTGGGAAGGGAGCTCTGGAAAGGGAACCATCCTGTGCCACCCCTGCCCTGGGCAGGGCACCTTCCACCATCCCCATCCACGGGGCACTGCCAGGGATGCAGGGCAGCCAGAGCTGCTCTGGGCGCCCCGTGCCAGGGCTGCCCACCCTGTGAGTGGAGACCACCAGTGACAATTCCTCTAAAGCTCAGCCCACCTCCTGCCCGTGATTCCAGGGCTGGGGTTCATGTCCCTCTTGCACTGCTCTCAAATAAAGAGGAGGGAAAGATGCCAAGGGATCCACCAGCCACTGCAAAAGCTGGCACTGATCAAGCACTGATTAAACCCCGCCCAAATCCTCCTCATCCCAGCGGGATCACTGCCTGGAACAGCAGATCCAGCCAGGGCAGGGGGAGCAGGGGGCCCCCAGGCACCTGCATCCCACAGCTCCCAGCAGGACCAGCAAGGCTCCCGCTGGGAGGGCTTTGAGCTGGGGCTGAAGGAGCCCAGATGTGGCTGATCTTTGGGGCACTGATTGAGAGGGGTCAGTGTGACCCTGCCCAGGGATGGGCACGGCCGGGTGGTGCCAGGGCAGCTCCTGGGAGCAGCAGGAATGTGCCCAGGATGCAGGCAGGGAGCAGCCCAGCCCTGCAGGGAGCTTGAGCAGCCTCGTGCAGCCCCGTGTTTGTGTGGCTGCCCCAGGACTGGGGTTTCCAGGGCTCTTCTCTCCTGTCAGCAGGGTAAAGAACGCCACCGTGGTTTATGGTGTTGTCACAAGGCACTGGGGATGGGAAGGAAATTTCCACTGGCCTGTCCCTGTGGCCACACCACAGACAAGGGTCAGGCAGGAGAATCCCAGTAAAGGCACCTCTGAATGAGCCTCCATCGACCCTCTTCCCCTCTCAAGAGCTTCCTGCAGCCAAGAGGTCTTGGCATCAGCTCGTGGATACAGCTGGGATGTGGAGAGTGGCAGCTGGGTCTGCCTGGACCCCCAGGAACCCCCAGACCTGGGGGGCAGGGAAACACCTGACCCAATCCCACAGGGCACCCCAGCTTCCAGCAGGTCATGGAACCCATCTGGCACCTCAGCTCCCAGCACGACCAGCCGGGTGCTCCTTTGGCAAGAAACTGAACTTGGGCAGAAGGAATCCAGATTTCATTTATTTTTGGGGTGCTTATCATGAGAAATCAATGTAACACATATCAGTGTAACACGTACCCAGATTTCAGCTGCTCCTTCCTTGCAGCAGCTCCCACGGTGCCAGGCAGGCACTGCCAGGAGCTGGGCTGTCCCAGACCCCAGACCCTAGATCTCAGATCCCAAATCCCAGACCCCAGATCCCAGACCCCAAACCCAAGATCTCAGATCCCAAATCCCAGACCCCAGATCCCAGACCCCAAACCCAAGACCCCAAACCTGAGATCCCAGACCCCATATCCCAGACCCCAGACCCCAAACCTGAGATCCCAGACCCATATCCCAGACCCCAAACTCCAGATCCCATATCCCAGAGCCCAGAGCCCCCAGCAGCATGGGTGAGCCCCAGGAGCTCCAGGACTCTCCCTGGCCAGGGAGCAGCCAGGTGGCCGAGCCAGGGTGCTGCTGGGTGCTCCTGGCACAGGAGATGCCCAGGCTGGTGCCACCCTGCCCGTGCTCTGTCTCCCACCCCAGTGGTGGCTTCAGAGCACGGCAAGGTCACAGCCCAAACGCCAGGATTAACCCCTGTCCTTGGCTTTTAAACATTTACCACTCCTGAGGGCGCGGGGATGTTTGCCTGAGCCTGCAGAGGAAATACTCCACATTCAGGCAACAGAGGCTTCAGTTCTTGCTGAGCACAGGCCTGAAACTGGAGGGAAAAAAAGCTCAGCCCTGAGGGAAGGGTTTCCCTTCACTGGAGCTTCAGCCTCAGCACCTGCCAGGTGTTCAGGGGTGCCAGCAGCACGCCAAGGCCAGAGCCCTGCTCTGAGCAGGAGCTGGAATCCTCAGCACCAAGGTTTGCTCAGAGAGACACACGGGAACTCTGCCCGTGGGAAAAGGCGTGGGGATGAGAACAGATAAATCTGTTCATATCAGCAGACACTTATTTTTGTCCTTGTTTGGGCTTGCACCGATTTGTTAGATAAGTGACAATAGCAACTGTGTCAATTAGTACAGGAAGTGGTGGCACCAAGCAAGCCAAGGCTTCCAAAAATGGTTTTTAGGAATCACAGAGAACGTTTCCCTCGCCCATCCACCTGGCCAGGAAAAGCAGAACACCCCTGGTTTATCCTCCCCCTGTTTCACTCCTCTCCTCGTTTCACCGTGCAGATCTGCCCCCTTTCCTTGGCTTTCCCATGCCACCAAAGCACCCAGACGAGGGTCTGTGCAGAAAACCAGATTTGAGGGTTGGATGATCTCCGGTGTCCCTTCCAACCCCAACCATTCTGGGGCTCTAAACCCAAACCACCCAAACTGCAAAAAGCACTGAAGCAGAACTAAAGAACATCACTGAGTGCTCTCAATGCTCAGTCCCAGAATCCCAGACTGCTTTGGGCTGGAAGGGACACTGAAACCACCTGTGCCAGGGCCTCCCCACCCTCCCAGGGAAGAATCTCATCCCAAAATCTAATCTAAACCTCCTTTCTATCAGCTTGAATTCATTCCCCTTTTTCCTGTCACTCCATCCTCTTGAAATGCTTCGAGTGCTCTCCGTGAATTGGTGCTGGTACATCTGAAAGGCCAGAATTCCAGATGGCATCTATAAAAAGGTTATTCCAAAATATTCTGGTGCTGCAAGGAAGGACCCCGGCAAATCCAGCATCAGCTCTTTCACAGAGCCATAAAGAAGCAGAGCAGCTCCTCTGACACTGCCTTATCTTCCCACGTTTATCTCGGAGCCGGAGAGTCCCGGCATTACACAACGGGGCTGAAAGAGAACTTGCAGAATGATTTGCAGCTCGTAGCTGTGGCACAGGTGAGGTGACCTCTGCCCCTTACAGAGCCCACTTGTGTAAGAGTTTTCCTCCCCGTCGCTGTCTCAGAGCAGATGGAAATTTCCAGGGATCCCTCGGGCGGGCTGAGCGTTGCCTGGTGCAGAGCAGGGATGGATCTGTCAGTCCTGCAGCCCAGGCTGGTGTTTGAGCTGGGAAAATCACCACCTGAGCAGGACGAAGCCACCCAGACCTTCATTCTGCTGTTTCATGTGCTTAAGTCTGGTGCTTAGCATTAAAATCCACTGAGATCCCACAGAAGGGGTGGATGCTCCTGGTCCCCCACACCCCTGCACATCTTCCCTGCAATGACCTGGCCCCTGGCTGTCCTGCCAGCCCACCCACATTTCCATCCTCAATAACCACGCTCTCCTGTGCCCCAGCAGCCCAGGCACCTGAAAAACTGTGTAAACTCGGGCTGGGGAGCTGGACTTCCTGCCCGCCCACCCACATTTCCATCCTCAATAACCACGCTCTCCTGTGCCCCAGCAGCCCAGGCACCTGAAAAACTGTAAACTCGGAATGGAGAGCTGGTCACTGCAGAGAGGCTGAAATACCATGCACTGAGCCAACCACTGCTTTTCCTTCAGCTCCTAAAATGAAATAGTTGAAGGTAAATAATTTCATTTCCTGGAAGGCAGCTGCTTGTACCCACGAGTGAAGAGCGAGCAGGCAGGGCTCAGGGATGGAACGGGGATGGACACAGGTGCAGGCAGGGCCACACCAGGAGCAGGGAGCCACGGCAGCAGTGAGTGTGGGCAGGCAGGAGCAGCCCCTGGCTCCTGGAGGGGCAGGCAGGGGCAGGCAGCTCCCGGGCAGGGAGCACTGCCTGACTTTGCAGGCACACAGGACCCAGTGCCTGCTGAGCAAAGCTTCCCTTCCACCCCCATCCTGGGCACGGCTCCTCTCCAGCCTCTCTGGGCACAATCCTGCCCTGCCAGGGTGGGCAGCCCTGGCACAGGTGGCAGAGCAGCTGTGGCTGCCCCTGGATCCCTGGCAGTGCCCCAGAACAGAGCTTGGAGCAGCCTGGGGCAGTGGGAGGTGTCCCTGCCATGGCAGGGGTGGCCCTGGAGGGGCTTTAAAGGCTCCTTCCAGTCTGAAGCATTCTGTGACCCCCAGAGATGAATTTCGTTGCCCCATCAGTAGCAATCCCCCAGGAGGAAGGCCAGGCTGGAGCAGGAGGGAGAGGCAGAGAGGCAGGGCACCTGCAGGGTCACACATCCCCGGCAGCAGCAGCACAGGGCAGAGCTGGAGCCTCTCCTGCCTGCAAAAGCTTCCTGAGCCAGCAGCACCCTGCACACCCAAACATTCCCCAGAGGGGTGAAGGGTTTATTGATCTGTTCCAGCCAGCACAACCCTGAGCCCGGGCTGCCCACCCTGTCCTCCCCCAGCTCCCCGGGACCGGGTTCCTTCAGTGCTGCTGGAACCCTGGAGCACAAGGTGACCCAATTTCCCAGCACTGCTGGCAGCACCCAGCAGACGCTGGCAGAGCCTTGGCAGCAGATTCCCCTCTCCCAGCTGGATGCTGAGGAGCTGGGAGGGGAAGGCAGGCTGCAGCAGGGCAGGGGCACCGTGCTGCCTCCCCTCCCAGGGCAGCAGGGATGCTCCAGGGCTGCAGAGCACACAGGCACCCAAAATAGCACTGATGAGCACCAGGATCTGCCTCACGCTAGCTGAGCCATTATTCCCAAACACAAAGGGATGAAATCATGACAAAAAGACACAAAAGACTGATGGAGCCCAGGACAGCCCTGCAGTGAGCTGTGCTCCAAGCCTCTGAGAGGAAAACTGCAGCAGCTCAGGGGGTGTTCCCAGGGGAAGCAGCTCCAAAGGAACAATTGGGATGTTCCAGGGCAGGTACAACTCCAGCTTGGCTCCCACTCAGGGAGATGCTGCAGGGGGCTCAGGGAACACGGGGCCAGAGGGGGTCTGGCCAAAATTCAACTGATAGCAGATGGGCTTTCATGCAACTCGGAATTCCTCACTGAATTCCCAAGAAAGCAGGACAGGGTGGTGCCTCTGGGCATTGGGGACTGCTCAGGACGGCCCTGCAGGGCAGAGGGGCTGTGGGGCACTGCTGGGTGGGGGATTGGGCTCATTTTTAATCCCTGAAGGATCCCACAGGATCCCAGAAAGGGCTGGAGGGACCTCAGAGCCCACCCAGTGCCACCCCTGCCATGGCAGGGACACCTTCCCCTGCCCCAGGCTGCTCCAAGCCCTGGGACACTGCCAGCAACTGCTTAAAAAATACTCCTGGTGAGGCATTGGGTGAGAGGAAAATGTCACTAAACCAGATAGAAAGCAGTCATTTCTAGCAAGGAAGACAGAGACAAATTACAAATACTAAACATTTATTGGTTTTCCTCATAGGAAGGTTGCAAGATTCAATTTCAAACAACAGGACAAGGGCTTTCATTGCTGTTGGGATTTTGTTTTGCTTCTTTTAAGGGGAAAGAGAGGAGGAACTGGTGTAAAGATACTACCAGAAGCAGTGCAAATTGAGATAAATTTCCTTCTTCAGCATGCCAGTGCTGAAACCTCAAGCCAAGCCCTTCCCAGTTAAATCAGGTCTATTTTCCAGTTTCCTGTACATCACTGAACAGTCAGGGCCCTCCTCTGCAGCCTCCCCTCCAGGAGCTCCCAGCAGTGAGAGCCCTGCGGGGCAGTGAAGCCTGCAGGAGCCAGCACGGTGACACTGCACCAACATGAGACCTGAACAGAACAGAAATGCACAAACCCCCTCCTGCCAGGCACCCCCAGCTGCCTGCCACAAACACGGGTTACACAGCCACAAAAACACACGAGAGGGAAATCAAGGAACCCAAACACACCTGCCTTGCAGTGCTAGGCCAAGGAAGGCAAGCTTTGAACAGGAGTTACTGACACCTTGTGCGAGCCCACCGTTGAACAGCTGGGCCCAGTCCTGCTCACAGAAATTGCTCCCTGGATCCCCCAGGGGCAGCAGGCCCGTCCCCAGCAGCAGCACCACGAGTGTCCCAGCCCCAGCTGGGGCTGCCACGTGCAAATCCCATCCTCTCCACGTCCTGGCCCCAGCCCTGGGCTCCCCAGGGCTCCCTCCCTGCAGCCCTCAGAAGTCGATGTCTGCCAGACCTGTGGGAAGACAAAGAGGGATTTGGGGCAAGGAAGGAGGGTTTGTTCTTACCCTCGCTGCACCAGGGTCCTTACATACAGCAGGGGAGATGCTTTCAGAGTTATTTCGTATTTTTAAACTTAAACATGAAGGATTTGGTGTGAGGAAAGCAGGAAACAGGTTGGGCTGTACTTTTAAACCCTTTTTTGATTGTGATGCAGCAATTAATTTAATGAAGTCAATTTGCAGAGGCGCTGGAATTATTCATGGCAATGTTCAGGAACCTCAGGGTCTGCCCATGAAACCAGGAAGATAAAGCAGGGGAAGGTGCCATTCATGAGGGCAGTAAATTCACTCAGGATAAAAAAGCCCTGCTTCAGACTAAGGCACACCCAGGCCATGTCCACTGGACACTTGATTATCACCCCTGAGATCAGTGTCTCCTGTAACTGCTGAGACACCCCAACCTCACACCCTGAGCTGTATTTTCACTAATCACAGCACAGAGCAGAGCTGAGAGCCCCAGACTGGGGCTGCTGTGAACACCTGAGCCTTTGGGCCCCAGCTCCTCCAAACCAGGCTGTTACAGTCACCACTGCTCAGCCTGAAGAAATGCAGTGTAGAAAGGGGGTCTGCAGCTCACAACTCTGGAGATGCAGGAGCACCAGCACAAGGCAGCAGCTCTGTCACAGCAGCAGCAGCAGGGTGTTGAAGAGCTCCTTTTACCAGTTTTTATTTGAAGATCTCCTTTTAGCAGCTCTGTCAGAGGCTGTGCTGCCCAGCCAGGCTGCAGAGACCAAATCTATTCCCATTTGCTGAGGAACAGTCAATAAATAAAATCTGCTCTTGGATACTCAGTCAGGAGCAGGGAAAGGGCAGAGAGGATGAAGGGGAGGAAATGATTTAAGTGGCAGGCAGAGTTTTTCTGGAAAGACTGAAGTCCCTGAAATTGCAGCCAGAAGTAGAGACAAACTGACTGCAACAGAGTTGTCTTTCTAATCTGGACAAATACAGGCTGTGGCCATCCATGCTTCAGCCAAGCAACAGCTCCCCTCATTTTATCATCTCTTGAGCAGCAGCAACATCCAAATGCTACAGAAAGCCTAAATCAAGTCTCTCTCTCACAGAAATTCCAGTCCAGGAGAGACAGAATTTTAGGAACAAAAGGAACAGGTAGAAGAGTTCATTTCAGAGGGAATATTTTTCCCCAGGGAGAAAGCAGTGTGGAAAACTTCAGTGTCAGATGGCTGCAAATGGGGACAGTGCAGAGAAGCTGGGATAAGTAATACAAATTTATTTTTGTGTTGTCAGGACACTGTGCCTTCATATACCGTGTGCCCATATGGCACTTCCCATGCATGGATTTGTAAACCTTTCAATTAGCACTGATGGGATAAAGCAGGCAGTTATTTAAAGGAACCCATACGGCATCTTCTGGTGGAAAAATTCCAACTCCCCTGTACTGGACAGGCTTCCCACTTGGAGGCCATAAAGCCCCAAAGGAGCAGCAGAGCCCTGGCACAGGGGGCTCTGAGCACCCCTGGGGATACAGCCCAGCCCAGCCCTCCCCAGGACATCTCCAGGGCAGGATCACCCCCAGGGGCAGGAGAGCATTACCCAGGTTGCTGCTGTCCTTGGAAGCCCAGCAGATGCAGTAGTGCTGCATGAGCTGCTCAAACAGTTCCTTTTCATCCAGGAATTCAAGGGCTTCTATTCTGTAGGAATAAAATAAAGGTCGGGATTTGAGCTGGATTCTCAGCAGAGTTTTTACTGAATTTTCACTCCATGGGAGTGAGAACTATGGCCAGAAAGGCAATTAGCTCTCCAGGGAATAATTACAGGTATTGTCCATGATGCCACCACTGGTCCCACCCCTGCCAATGCATGGAACAAGTGACCCCCAGGCTGCTTCCAGCTCCTCATCCCTGGAATTCCTGTCCAGGACTCATCTGTGTAACTCCTCACAAATACCAGGGCTGCTGCTGAGGCTCCAAGGGGCAGAAGTTCCTCAATGCACTGCCAGGTGTGAAGTGCTGCAGAGGAGCACTCTGGGAAAGACTTTTCTGAAGAAAAAGCATTTGCCTCAGAGATTCTGGAGGACAGAGTTTACATAACCCTATTTCCTGGCATGTGGAACAAGTGCAAGGAGCTGAACAGATCCGAGGTAGCCAAAAATGCTGCAGAGAAAGCACGAGCTCTGTGTCTCCACCAGTGCCATATGGTCCCACCACACATCCCTGTTCCTATTTAAACCACCTCTGATTTCCACTCTCACCTGTTCAGTTCCAGGCTCTGAGAAACCCCCATAGGTGAAGATTTTGACCAAGGTAACTTGCTCAGCTAATTCCCCCTATGAATGACTCACAGCAGTTCACATTTCACATTATATCCCTAAGAAGTTACTCCTCAAAATTTCCCACTGTTTAGCATTTAATGCAGGAACATTAACAAAATCCAGGCAGGGTAGTGAGTGTTTAACAGCCTTTAGTCCCTGCTCTGAGTTCTGCAGACCCAGCAGTCTCCCCCTCATGATTTCAACATCTCGTGGTTTAACCCCAGCCAAAATCTTCACAAGGAACATTCTGGGGACTGCAAAAACTCAGCACAGCATTTCTGTGGCATCTCCCAGCTGCAAATTTCTGTCAGGAGATGCCTTCTGTCACACCCAAAGCAGCCATCGCTGCTCCCAGCCTGCTCCTGGCAGTTCACGCTCTGCACCATCAGCCCAGGCATTGCCCTGGAGGCTCTGCAGAGCCTCAGGAGTGCTGTGTCCCCTGGGCAGCCTGCTCTGCTCCACCAGGGGAGCCCACGCGTGGCAAGGACCTTGGAAATGGCACGTGAGGATGGCTCTGGGGTGCAGGGGGGGTACCTTTTGACGTCAGCCTGTGGCAGGAAGCTGTACACCTTCATCATATCCACGGCACGGGCGTTCTCCCAGCCACTCTGCAGCAGCCTTTCCCTCTGGAGAGCAAAGCACAGCTTTCACAGGCCCCCAGGGGAAGCACCAGAGCACAGCTCTGCCCCGAAGGATCTCACTGGGCAGTGCTTGACCTGTCCTCTGAAGGGCTCCCAAACTCTTCCCTAAGTGTGTGCTGCTGATCTCTGCAGGGCCAGGCAGGGCTGCTCTGCCCAGGTTTGTGCAGCCACTGACATTCAGCAGCAGAGAGAAGCTCTGGCCTGACCTAACTGTGGCCTGCCAGGACCTGAAGGAGCCAACAAGAAACATGGAGAGAGACTGATTACAAGGGACACAGGGAATGGCTCCCACTGCCAGAGGGCAGGGAGGGGTGGGAGACTGGGAACTGTTCCCTGGGAGGGTGTGAGGCTCTGGCACAGGTGCCCAGAGCAGCTGGGGCTGCCCCTGGATCCCTGGCAGTGCCCAGACCAGGATGGACAGGGCTTGGAGCCCCCTGGGCCAGTGGAAGTGTCCCTGCCATGGCAGGGTGGCACTGGGTGGGCTCCACAGTCCCTGCCAAACCAAAGCATGCCCCGACCCCAGTGGCCAGCAAAGGGCTCAGTGCTTGCCCCACCCTGCCCTGGCCCTGCTGAGCCCCCAGGGCATACTGAGAACTCACAGGCAGGTCAGCAAAGCTCAGAGCAGCCCTGTGCCCCTACCTGGGAGTCCAGGGAGCTGCAGAGCTCCACCCCAGCCAGGTTGCAGTGCCGGCGCTGCAGGTTCTCGATCATGATCTGCCCAAAGCGGTCCCTCATGTTCACCTGGGGGGCACAAGGGGACAGAAACGGTCCCTTCCCAGCACAGCAGAGCCTGCCTGAGCCCTGGCACTGCCTGGGTCACACGGGGTGCCCGTGAGTGGCACAGCTGACAGCAGCTCTCACTGCCCAGGAGAGCCCAGTGCCAGGGGGACAGTGGCACTGCCCGCAGGGACACGGGGCTGGCAGCACAGCTGCCTCAGCTCCCAGCACCCTGCTCGGCTCCCCAGCAGCCATTTACAGCTTGGGAGAGCCTGTCATAAATCCTGCAGCCACCCAGCTCCCCCGAGGCAGTGCTTCACTTGCACAGGGAGAAACAGAGTTCGTGCTGATGTGATTTCTGCTCCACTTTGCCAGAGAACACAGAGGTAATTATGTAATGTGATACAGCCAGAGCCAGCACTCAGCACCGTTTCTTTCTGCTCTGCTTTAGCCAAATCAATATTCTATGGTTTTTTCTCCACGTATGGATTAAGTCTCAATTATTTTACTTCAACATAGTTCAGAAATTGTCTTTCAGAATAGCTGTATTTTCTCTACAATGAGCTAAGCAAGCTGCAAGTTAAAACACATTACTCCAGAAATTCAGCAGAAACTGCTGTTCCTACAAAAGGACATGGCCCACTCTCATTCCTCAGCAACTCCCACCTACGAGAGCAATTTGAATGACAACAATGCAGGTCTAAAAATGCCCCTTGGGTTTTACCTGCTCATAATTGATAACCATGGCCACGGGGAAGGTGCTTGCTGCCCACTTGAGCAGGTTTGCAGACTGCTGGGGGGTCATGTAAACCAGCACACACTCGGCCACCAGCAGCGTTGGCAAACTGTAAAACAGAACCAGAGCAGAACATGATTTCCAGCACAAGAACAAGAAAAATCTGCTAAGGACTGTGAGCAAGCAAGTCACTTCATGTCTGCACAATTTCCTGAAAGAGCTCCATCTTTTATGAACTAGACACTGAAGACTGAATGAAATCTCTCCATCACATTGACTCAAACTGGGCTTTCTGGCAGCTGTGAATTAATGAACCACAGAGACTCCTGTGGTTGTGAACCAGAGATTTCAGGGATCAATCTCCCCAAAAGCCAGCCCTGAGCACAGAACCTTGTGCATTCTGTGAGTCCTCTCTACAGCAGGAACTGGGGTGTGTTAAAATTCCCTTTGCAGGACCATTGTGCCCTGTACACACAGCTCACAGTCTTGTGGAGATCAGTGAATTCAGGCATTAATTACAAATAGAAAAAAAAAAGTTTTCTCTTCAAAAAAGTTCTAGGAAGAATTTTAATTAGACAAATTTGTTCAGTATCTGTAAAACAATCTTCACATATTATTATCTAACAAAATGTAATCTATAGTTTGCACGTTGCCTCTTCCCCCTCCATCCACAAAACAACAAAAATAGACATCTACACAAGTGATTTTCTTCACAATTATTGAGTTTGCTTTTAATTGCTGGAATGAAAGGGGAAAAAAAGTCACTAGAAGCAGGAGAAATTCCACAAGGAGCAGCAATGTAGGCAAGCAAGGCAACATTTCAGAGGATGGAAGTGTAAAGAATTAAATGGCAATTTGATGCATTCTGCTTCCCCATATGCTCTCTCCCACCCAGCCAGATCGCTGCTATTTATATTGCTTCCATTTGAAAGGTCTGTCCATCATCCACTCAGAACTCAACTCCTGCCCCCCCAAAGCCTCGTGTTGAACAAGAGAACCCCAGGGGAGCTTTGGCATTCACATCCCAAGGACTCCACTGCAGCCCCACCACAATGTTTAGGAAACAACAGGGGTATGAGAGGAGGCCACAGAAAAGGATTACAGAGCTAAAACTCAGAAATTCAGAATCCTGGGATGGTTTGGGTTTGGAGGGATCACAGAGCCCAGCCAGTGCAACCCCTGCCCCGGCAGGGACAGCTCCCACTGTCCCAGCTCCAAGCCCTGCCCAGCCTGGCCCAGGGCATCCCCGAGCCCCCACTGAAAAAAAAAACCAAAAAAAAAACCCACAAAAAGCCAATGGGCCCCCCCAAAAAAAAAAAAAAAAAAAAAACAACCAAAAAAAAACCCCCACAAGAAGCCAACTAAAGCCCTGTGATCTCACTGTGTATCCAAGCCATGCTTCTTCAGCTTGTCCTCCAGATCTGGGGAGGAGCGGAGGTCTGCTCCCACGATGGAGTAGCGGCTGGAGTCCAGGCTGTGGGAATCTGCAAGCACAGGTGGAGGGACAGCTGAGAGGGAGGTGCAGTTAGGAACCACAACCCCTGCAGGGGAGCACAGGGCTGGAGCCCAGTCTGCTCTGTTACACCCAGCTGTGAGCAGCAAACTCTTCTTTTTGAACCTGAATTCCCCTCCTGGCTGTGTTTTGCAGTGCTCCATCACCACCAGACCCTGCACTGAGCTCCTCTCCCTCTGCAGCCATGCAGAGAGGTTAGCCCAGCTGTTACCATGGTTTCCAGCAATGCAGAGAGAAGGAAAATGGCAAGATTAAAGGCTGGGTTTTTGTTTTGTTTGGGGAGTCTTCTTAGATGGCCCAATGTATGCACATAGGAACTAGATAAAAGTACATCAATTTCGGAAAAACTAAGCTAGGTGACAATATTTCAAATATTAACAGATACAGCTATACAAATTAACTGCATATGTAGTTATATAATAAATATGGGGAGCAGCCAGAGACTTGGGGCAAAAAGAAGGTATCATTTAGCCTTTTGGTATGATTTAGTGGTGCTATTTAAGAAAGAGTCAAATGACAGAAGGTATTCTGATTTTGCTGATATTCCCCTGGGATACACCAGGAGCCTGTGGATGCTCCCCAGCACGAAGGAGGGACAAATGCAGAGTCCAAGGAGGCCCTGCCACCCTGGCCCAGCTGGGAGCAGGCAGCAGAGCCTCTGGCCATCAGTGACTCTGACACCCAGCAGCAATGAGGGCACCCAGAGGAGCCCAGTGCCCACAGGAGGCACCTCCCAAGTGCTCCATGACACCCAGGCAGAGCCAACGTCCTGCAGAATACTGGGATGGCTCTGGAGGGGACTCAAAGCTCCCTGGGCAGCCCCTTCCAGTGCCTGGCCACCCTGTCCATGGAGAAATTCCTCCTGATGTCCAGCCTGAGCCTGCCCTGGCACAGGCTGAGTGAGCAGAGAGCTGGCTGAAGGGGCAGCATGAAAGGGGCTTCCATTTCAGGAGAGGGGAGCAAAACAACTGGGGCCAAGTGTGGGTTTGCCCAGCCATGACCAGCAGTGACCAAACACCCCAGAGGATGCACCTCTGCTTGCTTTTCAACTCCCTGGAAGTGCCACTAGCAAGGAAAATAGCTGCCATTCCAGCAACACTTGGGAGCAGATCCAGGAATCAGAAACAGTTCAGAAAGAGAGTTACAAGGGAAGAAAAGAGAGAAAAAAAAAAGTTGTGCAGCATGTTGAATGATTCAACATTTTGAGTCAAGGCTTTTTCCATGTGCATGTTCTGTAATAGCTTTACTACTTCCCACACCCTTCTATTTAAGTGATTACATCAAGGCCATGATAATGGCATCAAAAAAAGCCACCCAAAAACCCCACCACACACAGGGAAGTGTTTAAATAGGGATTGGTTTCTGTCCCTGGATACGGCACAGCGAGCGTCAGCCACCACAATTAGTAGGGAATTAATGCCAGCTCCCTGTCCAGCCTCGGAGGCTGGGTCACACAAATACATCCACAAAGAACAGAAATAAAAGCCAGAAATAAACCACAAAACTTTTTAAGTGATCAGGAGAGAAGGAGCACAAACACTCCAAGGTGGAAGTAAGCGTGCTTTGCTCACACCTCACTGACTGGAGCATTTTTATCACAAAACCCTGAATTGGTTTGGGGTGGAAGGGACCACAGAGCCCATCCAGTGCCACCCTGCCATGGGCAGGGACACCTCCCACTGTCCCAGGCTGCTCCAGCCTGGCCTTGGGCACTGCCAGGGATCCAGGGGCAGCCACAGCTGCTCTGGGCACCTGTGCCAGGGCCTGCCCACCCTGCCAGGGAAGGATCTCTCCTCAGTATGTCACTGAATTTCCCCCTTTTCAGTCTGATCATACTGAACTAGGCAAGCTTCAACTGCCCCAGCACCTCCCCTTAGGGAGCAAACACACACTGAGAGCAGGGCAGGGGCAGCTGGGAGTGCCCCTGTCCCCAGCCTGGAGACAACATCCACCCACAAACATCCCAAAAACTGCTGGGACAGGGCCTGGCACCAACTCCTGCAGAGCTGGAGGCTCTTGGGGCTGTGCTGTGCAGGGAGGGGCTGGACTGGGGTGCTCCCTGAGGGTCCCTGAGCACTCAGGATGCTCTGGGCAGTACAGAGTGAGCAATCTGCTGCCCAAGGTGAGCAGCCCTGCTGCAAATGGATTTTACAATTCCTGCCATCCACAGGGCAGCTGGAAAAGCAAAACCGAGGTCCAGCTTGGCAGCACAGTCACGTGGTGCCCATTGATTTCTTGTGAGGAACAGGAGCTTGTTTTACCTGAATTGATTCTGGGTGCATGTTCACAGCCCTCTGCTCACTCTCACTGCAGGGCTGTGACTCAGGCCAGCTGCCCACAGCCAGTGACACTTGGTGGCTTCAGGCACTGCAAATTCCATGTTCCAGACACTAATTCCTAGCAGGCACAGCAGCTCGTGCTGGTTTTTAGTGAGGCTGTTGGTTGGTGCTCTCCCCTAGAGCTGCCCTGGGGATCTGTGTGATGCTCACACTCATGTACAACGATTCTCTCTGAACATGGCTGAAATGAAGGTGTGAGAAACACCAAGCTCAGATTTAATTGCAGAAATACAAGGGAGGGAATGGAGAATGGGGGAAAGATGAGCCCCCGCCCCACCTACCCCAGCCCTGGCACAGGTTCAGCTCTCCAGGGATATCCAGTAGAGAATGCTCTGCCCTGGGCACACACCTGTGGTTATTTTCCCTGACTCTGGCCCACAGGCAACAACACAAGTGGTTCAGATCCCACAGGCATAGAACAAGACAAGCTTGTAGTAACTGAATATTAGCAGGAGCTGCTTGTAGTTGCCTTTTGACCTCAGCACATAGAATCTTTTCTTCCCAGCTGTGTCAGAACTGCTGCTGTGCTGGAGGGAGGCCCCAGGCCCTCCTGCTGCCCTAACCCAGCTGCTGGGGCAGCACTGCAGCCTCCAGGCACACCAAGCTCTGCCTCTGCCTCAAGAGCTCAGCTTTCTTCTCTTGCTCTCTTCTCACATTAATGCAACAATTTCCTGGAGCTGTTCCAAGAGCCAGCATGCAGGATACCATTGACTGCAAGTGATTTCATCAGGATTTTCATGCTCAGGTATGTGTGCAGCTTCTGAAAGCAGCAGCCCCTGCAGCCTGCCCTGCACGCTGCTCTGCCCCAGCCCAGCTTCACCCCACCAGCCCAGCAGCACCGCACGCTCCCAGCCTGTCCTGGAGGCCCAGGGCCAGCCCTGCAAGTCCCCTGACACCCACACTGGGCCACAAGAAGCTCTGGGGATGGAGGAAGCTGAAAGAACCAAGCTGGCCAGGGCAGAAGGCTGAGAGGCACACAATGAACAGGCACGGTGTGACAACAGCAGGGTGAGCAGAGCAGCAGAGAGAGGACCTGGATGTCCCTCCATATCAGCACAACTCAGCCAAAATTCCAAACACCTAAACATTCCTGGTGCACCAGAGGCAGGAGTGTGCCTGATGTGGGCAGGCAGGCACAGGGAAGGACAGGATTCCAAAATCCCAGCCCACATCCCCACAGGAATGAGCAACCTTTGCTGCTCCTGTGCCAGGGGGTGACCCCAGAACACTGCAGGCTCTAACACCTGTACCAGGACACTCCAGAGGCCTCCCCAGGATGACACCCAGCCTTCCAGAGGCCAACAGCAGCTCCAAAGGGAAAAGTCAAAGACAGGAAACATCTACTAACACTGGCACCCAAGTTGTTTTCTAGCTTTTTCCAAAAGTACTTAAAACTGCTTTGTATTTCTGGACCATTACTGAGCTCATGCTTTCATCTATCTATTTATTCTAATACCCAGATCCTGCAGGAAGGCAGCAATAATCATTTACATGTGAGGCACAAACTGTTTCCCCCCCATGTGCATCACTTTCTATTAATCCACATTGAAATCATCATCAAGTCACTAATTTCACAAGATACTTCTACAGTTCTTTACCACTCTTCAGAGTTTGGATTTGCCAACAAGCTGCCACTTACTAATCACTATTTTCCCAATTTTTTCTTAGTGTTGAACAACAACATACCCTCAAGCACAGATCTCCATCTCCTCCATAACAAAAATGAACAACATATGCTCGCCCTCCATCCCAGCTCCTCATCCATATGAGAGCCATTCCTTCCCCACAACCACTGTGCCATTTCTCTGGCACACTTTGCCATGGGACACAGTCAAAACACGTTCTTGAAAAGCAAGCACTGTGCTGATGTCCTTTTCCAACAGCTATGTTGGTTTAGGGAGCTCCAGCAGAGCTGGAAGCACAGCTCACCCTTCAAAGGCCACAGGACTCCTTCCCAACACATCCCGTGATTCCTGTGTTCCACAAGGCTGTCACAGCTCCCATGACATGCCCAGCAGAGACATCAGTCCTGCTGCCTTGGGGCTCCCTGGATTTCCCTGGAGCCATCTGAGGCACAGCCACAACCTCCAGCTGAAGAGTTTGAAATGAGAGGGCACAGCCCAACCAGAGGCTGAGTAAATTCCTTGTCAAGTCCCTTTAGACCTGTAAGAGCTCTCAGCTCATCTCTTTGATTTATCCATTTATTCCAGCACCTCTCCTGCTGGCCCTTCCCCAGGAAGCAGCTCCCTTAACTGATCCTTAAACCAGAGCTCTCAGGGCTCTCACGGGGCCTGGCCTGTGGCTGGGCTCAGCTCAAACTGGAGTCCCACAGCCCTTCCACACCTCCTGGGCACTGCTGCACCCCAAAACCTCGGTGCAGAGCCTCCCCCAGCCTGGCAGCAGGCTGTGACTGAGCTGTGACACGCAGCCTGAGAGGGGAGCAGCTCCAGAGAAACCAGTCCCAGCAGTGCAGCCCAGGGCAGGGGAAGTGGCCACTAACAGCCCAGGTCACAGCAGGGCAGGCTGAGAGCTCTGCAGGGGTTCTGCTGCTCCAGATGTGCCTGCAGCTCCTCAGGGACACAAAGGGACACTGCCAGGGCTGCCTCTGGGCAGTGCAGGTGCAGAGCTCTCCCTGGGGCCAGATGTGCCCCAGCAGGGCCAGCCTGCAAGCCAGGGGTCCCCAGGAGCCCTTTCTGAGCTGGACTCTGGGCCTTCATCTCTGGAGGCCTGAGGGGCCAGGGGAGAGCTCTGCCCTAGGAAGGACATCTGCAGGGCTGGGAAGAGCAATAACGTGCAGCAGTAAAATCTGCAGCATGTGCCCAAAGCTGGGCTGGAACTGTGCCAGGGAAGGGCCCCGTGGTGACAGCAGGGAACAGCAGGCTGTGCCAGGTCCCACTGCTCACACAGAGCACTCTGGGGGATGCAGGACTGCTGCCCCCTGAACTGTGCAAGGCAGCTGCTGCAGCTCAGCACCTGCACTGAGAACATGAACTCAACGGAGCCCAGGGAATTTTCCACAGGTAAAAAGGTTTTCAAGTGCAGTCCTGACACAAATACACAATTATAGGATGATTTGGGCTGGGAGGGACCCTAGAGATCATCCAGTGCCACCCCTGCCATGGCAGGGACACCTTCCCCTGTCCCAGGCTGCTCCCAGCCCTGTCCAGCCTGGCCTGGGCACTGCCAGGGATGGGAGCACACAACCTGCTGTTCCCTAACGAGGGCAGAAACAACAGAGCACAGCCACATCACACCTGAAGTTATTATCCTTTAATACTGAAATGTAACAAACAGCCCTGGCTCAGGAGCCTGGACTGTGCAGGCTGTGTTTCTGCTGTGAAAACTCTGCTAAATGTAAAGATTTGTGCTCTTAATGAGACAGAAAGCAGATAAACACTCAATAGATATTTTAATCCAGTATCCATGCCTCTCTGTAGCACTTTTTTTCTTTCCTGTGACAGAAAAGGAGCTACATATGAGAGAAAAAGAAAAAACCCAACAACTTTCTGCCAGAATAAAACCACTTAAAGAGAAGACATTTCTAACATGACATGGAACAAATGGGCAGGAGTCTGTAAGAGAAGAAAAAAGCCTCTTTTCCCTCCCAATTCTCTGTCCAAACAGCATTTCAAACATTAAAAGCCTGCCCACATAGCAGAACAAAATGATCAGAAAAGTTTTAAAAGTGCTGCAGTACATCACTGACTGAGTTTGAAGATGACTCACCTATTAGAAGAGAGTCCCCTGAATGGGATTCCATAATTGGTTTTGACAGGGGAGGTTTTGATCTGTGGGAAGAAGGAAGAAGCATCTCAGAGCAGTTCAGCCTGTTGAACAGTGTGCTTACAGCTTTTTTCTTAACATATATATATATATGTGTGTGTGTGTCTGTGTGTGTGCCAAAGGCAGCTGAGGGAATATCTCTGCCCTCTGCTGGAAAGGAAAACCTTTGCAAGTCTGGTGGAGCTGGAGCTGACTTTTATACACAATTTCTGCAATTCTGAGAGAACATTTCAAGAGAAATCCAGGCAAATTAAAAGGTGTCCTCAACAACCCTGATGGTTCATTCCAACAGGACATTCCCAAGCAGCAGCAGCTGCCTGCCTCCAGCTAAGCAGGCACATCTGGGAATTCAGTGCTGTCCTCAACAGAAAGAGAAGGTTTCATCACCTCCAAGTGCCAGGACACTGCCCCTGCCACACAGCAAGCTCTGCTTGGCTCCCCAAAGCCTCTCACCCCCTCTGCAGCCTGGGGCAGTGCTGCAGAGCCTGCCTGCACCATGAGCCTTTATTCTACCTCCAGTCCTGGAATGGCTTGGGAAAGGAGCTCAGAGCCCACCCAGTGCCCCCCTGCCATGGCAGGGACACCTCCACAGCCCCAGGGTGCCCCAAGCCCTGTCCAGCCTGGCCTGGGCACTGCCAGGGATCCAGGGGCAGCCCCAGCTGCTCTGGCACCCTGTGCCAGCCCTGCCCACCCTGCCAGCCCAGAACACAAAGAGTTTCTCAGCAGAGATGCAATAATGGCCCAGACTGGCAGCCAGTCTCCACAGCTGAACACAGGCCTCACACTTACTTGATATTATGTATTTTTCTTGCAACGATCATTGGAAAATCCACTTCAAAATATTTCTTAGGGAGGAGATTTTCATCCTGGGAATTGCAGGAAGACACTAGAATTAGGGACACTTGAGTTTCACATGCACAGGACAAGACAGAACCTCAAATCCTGAACAGTTCTGGTTTGGCTTACACTGCCCTTTGTAACAGTGCTGAACCAGTGTCCCACAGCTTAAACCCTCTAAAATCCAGCTGAGAGACATTACAATGCCCTCTAAGAGCTAAAGAAATGATTTACACTGGATGTGATCACAGAACCAGCACAGCTGGGGTGGGAAGGGACCTGTGGAGCTCACCCAGTGCAAGCCCTGCCCAGGCAGGTGACAGGAATGTGACCAGGTGGGGCTGGGATGGCTCCTGCCAGGAGAAGGACTCTAACCCCAGGCACAGGGCAGTGAAACACACCCTCCAGCTGTGTCCTGGGCTGTGGGAGGGCACAGCACAGCAAACTGCCACAGCACGGAGCAGCACTTCCAGCACAGCCTCCTGGGGCAGAGCCAGCAAGGTTCTGCAGGGGCTCACCCAGACAGTGAGCACAGGGCAGCTCTCCCCAGCCCACAGCCAGGGCACAGGCACCCAGCCTGCTGGACACCACAGAGGGCAGAGCTCTTCCTTCCATGCTGGCAGGACTTCCAGCCTGCTGGAGAACTGTGCCAGGTTTCTCCCTTTGTGCTGGCTGTCAAGCTGTGGGTTTCTGAGGTGAAAGCAGCACCCACCACTCCAGGAACTGCCCCAGCTCTGCACACTCATTACACCACACCTGCTCTCTGCAAGGACAAACAACTGGAATTACAGGCCCCACTTCAGCTCTTAAATCACTGTTACCAAAACAGTATATTGGCAGAGCTTTTATAGGAATGCAGGTAAGGGAAAAGCTTCACATCTCAGGAAAAAAAAAATAAATCAGAATTGTCTCTCTTCCACTGATGGAATACAATAAACTGTGACCAAGCAAAATGCTCCTCAGGCTTCCCTCCAGGACCCAAATTTACCCATGTAAATGCTAACGAGAAGACAATTCACTTAGATGTGTGTTCACCCAGAATGATACCATCAAACAACATCTGAGTAACTGAATTTCCATGAATCACACACACACAAACAGTGCTATATAAGGAACAGGCTGCCCAGAGCAGCTGTGGCTGCCCCTGGATCCCTGGCAGTGCCCAAGGCCAGGCTGGACAGGGCTGGGAGCAGCCTGGGACAGTGGCAGGTGTCCCTGCCATGGCAGGGCTGGCACTGGATGATTTTCCAGATCACTTCCAACCCAAACCACTCTGTGATTCCATGATTTACATAAATAAACTCACAGCTGGGGTCCCAGGGGATGTGGAGAAAGCATGGCAGCAGGTCAGGGAGTGCTCCTGGCAGGGGATTTACAAGAATATAAATACAATTTATTCTATTCACTCGTCCCTGGAGAGCTGCAGGGTCCAGTCCTGACCCCCAAGAAAGACAAGGAGCTGCTGGAGAGGGTCCAGCAGAAGCCACAGAGATGATTTGGGCTCTGGAGCATCTCTGTGATGAGGAGAGACTGCAGGAGCTGGGCCTGGCCAGTCTGGAGAAGGGAAGGCTGCGAGGGGATCCATCAATCCATACAAATCCCTCCCAGGGGTGTCAGAGGATGGTGCCAGACTCTGTTCAGTGACAGGATGAGGAGCAATGGCCAGGAACTAAAACACAGCAGGTTCCACCTGACAGGAGGAAGAACCTCTTTCCATGAGAGGGGAAAGAGCCGAGCCCTGACACGGCAGAGCCTGGAACAGCTGCCCAGGGAGGGTGTGGAGCCTCCCCCAGGAGCCATCCCAATCCAGTCCTGTGTCACCTGCTCCAGGTGACCCTGCCTGCGCAGGGGCTGCCCTGGATGAGCTCCAGAGGGGTCCCAGCTGTGGTGGGGCTGTGAGAGCTCCTGCAGTGCTGCCCTGGGGGACAGAGCCAGGCTGCAGAGCCCAGGCAGCCCCTCAGGAGCCCCCAGCCCCGCTGCCCTGGTTACCTTCAGCCTCCAGAAGAGGGTGTCCATGCCAGCCCCAAGGTTGACAATCTGGCAGTTGCATGCTGTCTTCTCCAGGAAAGCCTTGACCAGGTGACTGACGCCGTGCACACGAGCATAGTAACCTGCAGCACACACAGACCTGCCAGTCACCACTGGCACACAACTGGCCACATCTAACACTCGGGAGGGGCCCCAGGCTGTCTGCAGAACAACAATGCCTCTTTTTGAGATGCCTGAGGGCTTCTGGTTTTCTAATTACAAACAAAACGCCATGCACTGATAAAACTCAGCCCCCTGGGCAAACAGAAGTTTTAGTCAAGTTTCACCTCCAGCAGAAAAGAATAATTCTACACGTGCAGAGACACAACTGCCCTGAGTCAAACCAACATTTCTGATTGCTTTGAGGAGATCTCTGCACTGGGACACACAGAGACAGCCCATTCAGAACTCAGAAAGCAAAGGAAGAGACTCACAGATTGATATTTAAAATATCAGACACAGCATGGATGGAATTACTGCTGTGAAGAAACCTTGTCTCACACACATTCTCTGCCCCCCAAAACTCCCAGGGTGCAGAGGTTTTGTCAGGACAGGTAAGGTGCCCCCATCCCTGTTCCAACTTGCCTCTGTTGATCTCAGGAGCCTTCCTTTCCTTGGCTTGTCTCACAAAATACTGGATGTAAGGGTCCTTCCAGTAGCCAACACTCACAGCAAACCTGTGCAGCAGCAGGGAAAAGAGAGAATTATGAAATAAGGTCCCCAAAAGTCACCCTGAAAGATACACAGGCTGGAAAGTCCCTCTGCCCTGGGTATGCACATGCAGACACGGTTTAAAAATCTGTTCCATGTGTGGAACTACTTGAATGAAAAGACTGTATAAAGTTTAGTCAGAAATTTTAGCTGTTGCCATATTCAAAATGCATCTCCTTAATGGCCTCTTCATTATTGGATGAAATTTTGTGAGCAAAGACCCAAATCTCAAATATTCCCTCCTGGGGGACCCAGAAGATGAGCTGTCTGCCTCCAGCTCCTCAGGCACACAAGTGAGGCTGTACTTCTACCCACTGTTCCATGGCACGGTGTTTGCACGGATTCCAGAGCTCCAACACACCACTCCAGCACAGTGCCACTCTGATTAACAGAACTCACGGCTTGTACGACAGCTTCCCAAAGGAAAACCCTCCCGCCAACAACCGCCCTGCCGCCACGAGCCCAAAGCACAGAGCCGGGCAGCGACACCGTGCCGGGCAGCGCCCATCCCGGCGGGACGGGCACGGGCACGGAGAGCCCCGGGCGGGCTCCCGGCTCAGGGATCGACCACTGCCCCGCGGGCCGGCCGGCAACGAGCCCCGGCAGCAGCAGCCGCTCCTGCCCGGGGCTCACACCGGAGCCGAGCCGGGCCGGGCCGGGCCGGGCCCTGACCCCCCGCCGCCGCTCATTGGGCAGCCCGCGCCGCAACTCGGCGGCCATTGGCCCGTGCGCTCAGGGCCGTGCACGGCGCCCAATGGGAGCGCGCGGGGTGCGGCGCCCCGCCTGGGAAGCGGCGGCGGCAGCGCAAGGCGGGCCGGGAGTTGTAGTCCGGCAGCCGGCGGGCGGTACCAGCGCGGATGCGGGGCGGCGGCTGCCCGGGGGCTCGGTCCGGCTGCCCCTCGTGAAGCAGCAGCGCCCGGTGCCAGCCAGCGAGCGAGCGGCGCAGGAAGAGCCGCGGCGCTGAGCGCAGCGCCATCCGGGCCGCGGGCGGGACATCCGGGCCGGGGGCGCCCGTCACGCGCGGCGCGGGCGGAGGGAGGGTTCCTTTCTGCCGCGTTGCTGTCGGGCTGTTTGCTGTGTTTCTCCTTTCTCTCCCAGCGGAGAACGCCCCGAGCGCCTCTCCCGGACCCCGCTGGCCTCCCCAGGACTCTGGAGGAGCCCTGTAGCTGCAGTTCCCAGCCGTTCCCAGCTGCGGGGCTCGGGAAGGTTTTTAACCGGGTAGCAACAAATCTGTTCCCAGCCAGGGAAGTGCCCTGCAGCTGTCCCCGAGCTCAGCATGCAAATTTCACCCATGTCACACACTGCTTCTCTGGCAGAAATCAACGCAGAAACTTCCTTCTGCTTTTGGTAAAGATTTCATTTGAAAAGCAGTTCTTCTGTTGAGAGTATAAATTGAAAGTCTACCAGTACTGACAGTGTAAAGTTTTTATCTGAGTTTATGTCTTGGTGGCCTCCTTTCCAAGAACTCCCTCCACGGGTGTTTGTTTTCCTTGGAGCCCACACAGCCCAGGGCAGGTGTGCCAGCTCATAAAGCCCAAGGAAGAGATTTTTAATAGCTTTGTTTTGCTATTAAAGAGGGAACAACTTCCCAACCAGCCTCCCGTTCCCATTTCACATGACTGAAAGGATTTTTTTGTGTTGGGGGGATTAGTGGCGTTCCCCGTTCGCGTGTGCCAGCCCCCAGCCCCAAATCCCGGGTGGAATGTGGAGCAGCCCGGGCTGTACCGGGCGGGATAAACGGCTCGGGGTGCCTGGTGCTGCCCGCAGGAATGCAGGGCAGGCTGAGCCTGGGTGGGGAGGCTGCCACTGACCTTTGCCCGGGCACCTGAGGGCAGCGGGGCGCTGGGGTGTGGTGTGTGGGCAGCTCCTGCCCCTGTGCCACGCACTGGGGGTGCCCTGGGCGTGCTGGGCTGGGGGAGGCTGCTCCCGGGGAGTGCTGGCACTGCTGGCACTGCTTTCGTTAAAAGCTGTGTAAGTGACACCCAGTCGCTGGGTTTTGCAGGTTTGGTGTTCATTAATGGTGACTGTTTCATATTGCTCACCTGCTGCTCACATTTCGTGTGCTAGTCAAGCATTCCTGGAGTCACCAGGCCCTTATTTTGTTTCCCAGAGCAAAATCCCATAGCAGGGATGGCTTTTAACAGGTTTCACTTCCAGGTATCAGGGCTGAGGCTTTCAGAGTGGTTTGAGAAGCACTGCAGGGCTCATGAAGACATGGGAGACACTCAGCAGGGTCCCACACGGGGGTCCCGAGGCGCTCTGGGGGTCCCGAGGCGCTCCCGGGGCCGTTCGCATCGGGCGCTGCCGGTGTGCGCCCTGGCGGCTTTCGTTTCCTTTCTGCCGCGTTGCTGTCGGGCTGTTTGCTGTGTTTCTCCTTTCTCTCAGGTTTCACTTCCAGGTATCAGGGCTGAGGCTTTCAGAGTGGTTTGAGAAGCACTGCAGGGCTCATGAAGACATGGGAGACACTCAGCAGGGTCCCACAGGCAGCAGTATATGCTCTGTTCTGTTGAGTTTGTTATGTTCTGTTGAGTTTATTGTGTTGTGTTGAGTTTATTGTGTTCTGTTGAGTTTATTGTGTTCTATTGAGCTGGAGAACTCGTCTGTTGGTTCTTTGCTCTGGGATGGAGTGGGGGTCAGGGGGATCCCTGGGGTGTGTGAATGCTGCACAGGGGGTGGCTCTGTGTTCAGGGCCCTGCAGGGAGGGGGCTGCTCCCAGGAGAAGCAGTGCTGGGAGCTGTTTGGGGTCTGTGGGAGGGTCCATCCCCTGGGGCTGATCCCTGCCTGCCTGCTGCAGCTCCTGGGGCTGTGTTTGGAAGGGCTGTCTCCTCCTGCTCTGCTTTTCCCTCCCTCAGAGCTTCCTGGGCTGTGGGAGGGCAGCCACGTTCCCCTGAGGTCAGCAGGGCTGGGCACCCTGGCGTTGTTGCCTTAATAAAGGCAAATAGTTTATCCTTAAAAACCTTATAGACAAAAAAAATACAGCTTCATTTTTTAGTTTATTAGAGTGAGTACTATAAAACTCATGGATTGTGAAACTATGATATAGATAAAAAACTAATAAACTTCTGAATCCAAACAAAAAATACCATCTCACACATTTAATCCCAAACCTGACAAAGAAAAAGATAAAACTCCACAAGGAGCTGTCTGAGTGCAGGGAGAAATGGCACTGCCCTTCTTCCAGCCAGCTTCCAGGGGTGCCATCCTGGGCCTTGCACCCCAAACACCAGACCTGGCATCAGGGAAGGAACACCTTGATATGGGAAATAAGAAAGGATGGGCAAGAGCTCCATCAAAGCTGAGGAATGGCATTTATGAGAAGCCTGTGAGTCCACAGATGAATTATATGGAGTTATGAAATACATGTAGGAAACTAATTAAAGAGGGGATTAGCTCAGTGGAACAGGATTCCACGATAATTAATAGATGTGTTAAATATTTTGCAGCAATTATCTCATGGATGTTCTTGGCTGCCTTGAGTGTTCAATCTGCTGCTGAGGACCTTATGTTTCATGTATTGGACAGATTTGTTGTCAGTGCTGCTGAGGGGAGCAGCACGAGCCCTGGGAAACCTCAAAAGTGAAATATCAGAGCTTGGCAGGGGCACTGGAGGTGGCATCACGGGGTGATCTCAGGGCAGGCTTAGCTGGAGGAGAGAGCTGGGAGTCCTGGTGTGTGTTGGTGCTCGTGGCATCCTCCAGGCTCTCACATGCAGTCGGGAGAACCCAAAAAGCAGGGCTGGGAGTTGCAGGTGAGCAGGGGCAGGGCTTGCCGCATCAGTTCCTCATGAGCTGAATTAATGCGTGGCCATGAAGTGGCATCATACCCACAACGGGCACAGGGCTGATCACCCAGAGGAACCAGCTCAGCTGGCTTCATCTTGGGCTGCAGCCTGAATCCAGCTGCAAACAGCTGGGAAGTTCAGTTCGCCTGAAAAAATGAGCTGGGGAGGGAGTGGAGAAGAAAGGAGTGACTTTAATTCTGAGCTTCATGAGTTTCAGTGATTTGTTAGGGGCCATGTGCTGGGATTGCTTTTGGTGGGATTTCTGTCCTAATTCCTCTAAATCTTTATCTCTGTATCCCCTGGGAGCAGCTGGTGTGCCTGGCCTGGGCACAGAGCACTTGTGGGCTGGTTTAGGGTATGCTGTCTCACAGGTTGGAGGAGGTGAGGTAGTTCCTTCCCTTGGGATGCTTCCTGAGCAGATCCTCACTGCAGCAGAGCACCTGAGTGTTAGGCTCAGAAATTTAAATGATATCATGTTTGATGTCAGCAAAGTAATTCTTCACGTAGCTACAAGGGCTTGTCTTGGTTTCTGTACTCTTTTGTAAATTACAAAGGAGACAGATTTGATTAGAAGCTTGGGAATATTCTCCTTTATAGCTGCATCATCCCTAATGAAAATAAATGTTCAGAGCTATTGTCATCAAAGCTTTGCAGTGATACACTAATAAGCATTTGAACGACATAGCTGAGTAATTTCCATGAGGAATGAGCCCGTGGAGAGGTCTGGATGTGCTGTTTGCTTCCAGAGCCCAGGTTGGTAATTAATGACATTTCAGGCTGTGACAATCTCCACGAGCTGGGCTTCCAGCCCCTGGGGCCCGACTGCTGCTGCTTCCATCAGGTTCTCTCTTCATCCTTTAGGTGCAATCCCCGAGTGCCATTCTGATTAAAAATGATTCCAGACAACTGCTGGGGAGGTTTGGCTCTGCTGGAGTCACCCCAGATCAGACAGGTGGATTTCCTTACTGCCTTTGCTGGGAGAGATACTCGATCTGCCCCGAGGCTCTGGCAGTAATTTAAACCAGGCACAGGCAGCTCTGACTAATTAGAAATCTGGAGGAGCCCACAGAGTGCCTCAGAAGGCTCTGGTTTTGTGCAGAGGCTGACTTACTGCAGTTTCTGTGCTCGTTTCCCACTGCTCAAATACAACTCCTTGTGTACAAATCGGTTTTTCCAGGCCCTGGACTCATGGCATTGCTGTGACTCACCAGGGCTTTTGGAACGTGCCTTTTAATAGCGCATGTCCTGCATAAAAGTTACTGTGCTGAGCTATATTTAGTGTTTCTTCAAGCCACTTGGCAATGCTCGGGTCTTGAGTTGGAGCTGGAGTTGTAACATAATTATTAGATTAAAGCAGGTTATGTTAAAATGCCTGTTATTGAAATATTGTACAAGGAGGAGCTGCCTGCGTTTATCTGTACATGGAAAACCTGCTGGAAAGCAACAATTTCTAGTAATACTTCATGGAAAATGTGGATGGTCCAAATTATTCCTTTTTTTTTACTGCTAAAGCATTAACTGCTGATTCTTGTCTTTCTTAGAATTGCTCTGCCTATTATTACTTAAGGAAGGTTGTTCTGCTTCTTCATGTTGTGTTGACAGTACTTTGAAACTCACTTTTTCAGTGTCCAGGGTGGTAAAACAAAAGTGCATCCATCTCTCAATACTTCCATCAGTATAACATTAACCCTACGGTGCCATTTAATATCAAAGAATGTTTTCTTTAATATTTTTCTGGTTTTTGGTGGGGGAAAAATTGAATAGGACCCCAGTACTTGGAAATTTCTGGTTCACCCAAACATCCTTTAATAGAAGTTAAATCTGCTGGGTGTTATTTACTTGCACTGCTTGTTGTGTTTGGCAGAGATCTTTGAAGAAGTGGTAAACAGGGTTGAAATATTTCATATTTACAGGAGTTTGCAGGTTGGCATTTGTCTCCATCAGAGTGCTCATGAAAAGAAAAATCTCATTTCAGTGTTTATAATCGTTATCTTAAGCATTTCCTGTTTATCTCCAAATGAAGTTCCAGGTCTCTAATTAGGAAATTGCATTAGGTCTTTCTGGATGGCAGCTGAATGCAATGATGGGTTTAAAGGAGTCTGAGTGGATTTAATTAGGGGGATGCAGGGGCAGGGTTTGGGGCTGCAGGTCAGGCAGGGTGGGGAATGACAGCCCAGGGGGCACAGCTGGAATGAACATCTGGGGCTGTGGGGCAGGGAGACTGCAGGAGCTGCACTGGGGCTGTGCACAGGCACAGAACTCAGCCAAGAGGAGTTTCCATGCAGGGTGGGAGCAGGGAAAGAGCTCACTTACCCCAGCAGGCTCGGCAGGCTCAGTATCAGTGCATTTATCTGTTTCCTGCCCTTTGGGGACCTGTGACACAATGTAATGGCTTGTGCAGCTTGGGACTTGGGTTTTTCTACCAGGACAAAGTTCCAGTTATAGAAAACCACTATTCTGTGTCCAGTTTGGGGCTGCTGCTTGTGCTGAGACTTGGCACCAGTGGGGACTGTGTTATCACAGCCATGGCCACAGGTTATAGAAACCATTCCAGAAGTGGGTGTTAGAGGTTGGGTCCGAGCTGTGGTCTGGATTGAATTTTGTGAGCATGTCTGGTATTCCCATTGATCCCCTTCAGAGCAGATTGCTGAAGGAAATGAAAAATCACCTGAATGTCCCGAAGGTGAGGGCTTTGTAGGGAGTTTATTGCAGTGCTCTGGAGAGCCTGGCAGCTGGGGAGACCCGTGGGGTTGAGCTGCTGCATTGCTGTGGGAGCCCTGCTAGGACCCGAGGTCCTGGCTGTGAATGGGGAAGAAAACAATATATTCTGGCCTAGTTCTGGTGTTTCCTTTAGGGTTTGTAAAAGCAGCGGGTTTATCAGGATCCTGTAATTCCTCATGGGCCAAGGTGATCTCATGTTTAAAGTCCAGGTCATGAGGAATCCTGAAGATCAGACACTTCAGAAATGACGCTGTTTTTTTGAGAAACTTCTTCCTCGTGCCCTTACAAGGGCAGCAGCAGGTTTTAAATCAATGAGTAAGGAGTTGCTCAGCCCTCAGTTTGGAAGCCTCATCGCTTGTGATCTGCTTCCAGACCACATGAAACCTGGGAATGCCTTGCCCACGTCCAGAGGCGTGACGTGGGCAGGGTGTGATGCCCAGGGATCCGTGGGTGGCATTTCCCACCTGTGTGCTCCCAGCTCCGAGCCAGGGCTGCCTGCTGCCTGCTGGCATCTGGCAGCACCAGGTCTTCAGTGTCCACCACACCTGGGGATGCCATTCCCCCTTGGCCTGGCACTCCAGGCCCTTGGGAGCAGTCTCTCCCTGTCTGTCTCATCAGCTCTCTCAGGTGCTGGAAGGCCACAATTAGGTCACCCCAAAGCTTCTCTTTCCCAGAGAGAACTAAACAACAAACTATATTTTGTTTACTTGAACAGTAAATTGTTGTGAATTCCAGTAGGAACCAGTTAAAGCCTGTTGGTGAAAAGAAAAAGTAACTATATAACTTTGTGTCCGACTTGTGTGTCAGGTGCTGAGTGGGCAGTGGGTAAAATACTTGAGATTTTTGTTGCAGAAAAAGAAATAAAAAAGATTCCAAGCTGGGGGATTTGGGTAGTATTAATTGCCTTCTTGCATGCGTGTCCTCTTCTCCTTTGGCTCTGTTCGAGCTGCTGCTTGATGATACAGATGAGAGGGCTGATAAAATATTCACAATCCAGACAGACATCGTGGGATCTGCTCTGCTGCCCTGTTCTGCTGGGGTCAGGATGGTGTGGGGATAAAGGGAGCCTCTGTCTCGAGAGAGCCTGGTCTCACCGTGCCTCAAAGTGAGGAATAAAGGGTCCTCTTTCTGTGCAGGTGACTCCAGGTGGCTCCAGCAGGGTTTGGAGGCAGTGCCAAAGCTGGCACGCCGTGCCCTGTCACAGCACGGAGCCTGAGTCACCACTCCTGGCTGGAGCTGTGGGGCAGTGGGGAGGGATGTTGTCCATGGGGGTTAGGAGCACCCAGGGTGCAGGGTTTGGTGTCTGACGTAGCACCAGGATGGGGAGGGAAAAGTACACCTGGATCTGCTTCGGTGGCAGCTGAGGGCACTGGAGCTGCCTCTTTTCCTCCTGATATTTATTCATATAAACAAAGTAATTCCCATCATGGATGATTCCCTGATTCTGACTTGATCCAATGGGTGTTCTTCAGAGTGAATAATTTCAGTATCGGGTTATGCCCAGAGTCAAAATCTTGAAATAGTCATGATTTGATCTGCTGAAATAGCCAGGAGTGATGTAAGAGTCTGTTTCAGCCTGATGCTGTAATGGGATACACTCGGAATTGGTGAAGGCAAATGTATTTCTTAGACACTTGCATGTTATTTTAAGGTTATGATAATGGATCTGTGGCCAGAGCTGCTTGTTAGAGGTCATTGTATTAGCAATGATGAAATGCCCAATAACAGGATCTTTCTAGGAAGGGGTTAAATAAATAGTGTCTTTCTGGGAAGAAAGGAATTGTAACTTCAATGAAGTAGCTCCAATTTTTGGCATTTAGGAGAGCCTCCAGCCCACAGTAGTGGGCCTTGTGTGAGGCAGCAGTTGGCCATGCACAGCTCTGGTCTGGAGCCATGGGAGTTTGATTAAACACCAGTTAAACACCAGGTGATTTGGATGGATTATGTACTGGATTCCTCATTTTCCAGGCTCTTTGGCTGTTGTAGGTACCAGTCCAAAAGGCTAAACTCAATCCTCGGTCTCTCCCAACCCAAACCCTTCCAGGATTCTGTGGTTTTGATTCAAATGTATTTAGGAACCAAATAGCCTTAGAACCTCGGAGCTGGAAGCTGCTGTTCCCTGGCTGATCCCAGGACAGTCGGGGTGCTTGTGCAGCTCCTCCTTCTCACCAGGAAACAGCTCCTGGAGCCGGGGCCAGCTGGGTGAGGTCACGGGAGCTCCTCTGGCTGAGGTGGAGCCTCTTTTCCTGGCCAGGGATTGTTGTCTGCTGGAGTGAGTGCTCTGCAGAGTGCCAGGGACATCCTGGAGGGATGCAGGGCAGTGAGTCCAAGGGCCAGCCGTGCAGGATGGCCAGATGGCCTTTGGGGCACAAGGATTGACAGAGGAGGAGTTTTTCCTTCTGTCTTGCAAGTTGTCCTGTGCTCCACATTGTCTGAGTTTTTGGTGTACATATCCTCGCTGGTTTCTCAGGATCCCAGTGATGTTTCAGGGTGAAATTTAAAATCAGTTAAAGGATAAGTGGTGGCTTGTACAGCTCCATATTGCATGGACAAGGTAGGTCACTGGTGAGAGCTGGAAATGCTGTTGTACACCCAGGTAACACATCCTCTGTGTTTAAAGCTAAGAAAGCTACTTTAGCCAGTGACAGGAAAGTTAATTTCAAAGGTGGGCTGGTTTTTAGAAGATGAATTGTCCTGCAGGCAGTTTGAAAAGTCACAGCTGAGATATGGCTGTGGGAAATCCAGCACTTACTCAAACGTGGACTCCTCACATATAAATATCAAGCGATTGTTAGGAAACATCAATCCCTAGCTTAAAAATTCTATTTTCTGTAGGAAATAAAGCTGATAAAACCCTGATATGCTCACACAGAGGAATCAGTGTGTGAGCTGAGCTTGCAGCTTCTGTTCGTGTTGAGCAGCGAGTGCTGCGCCTGCTGCAGAGTGATTTCACACACAGATTAAGTGTTCTGAGCTGCTGGGCTTTGCAGGCCAGAACAGCGAGCTCAAGTGATCCTGCTTTTGTACCAGCAGGTCCAGGCGTGTGTGGAAGTGCAGGATCATAAACTTTGATGAGCGTGAGGCTCCTGATTCCCTCCGGAGCGCTGGGGCTGGGTTTCAGCTGGAGCCTGCTGCCAGGGGGCATGGTGCTGGCACCCCTGGCTCTGTGTGCCGTGTCCAGGCAACGGCCAGGCAGCAAACAGGAGCCAGGCAGCAGGGCAGGGGCCGTGGCCAGCCCGGGATCCCGGGGATGCCTGCCTCCTCCTGCACAAACACAACCGAGGGCTCAGCATTAATTGTTAATCACGGCGTGCTCAGGAAATCAGCGCAAAGGCTCCGTTGTGAAATCGTGGCCATAGGGAAGAGTGCCTGGATTGTCCCCAGCTGATTTTTGATAACTTCAGATCCCGATTCCCTTGCAGCCTTGCTGCTGTTACTGCAATGCTTCAGCTCCTCTTGCAGCCCGACTTTCTATTCCTGCTTCATTGTTCTGCCTTTTCTGCGTTTCCTTGTTTTGCTTCTTGTGTTGATTCACTTTGGTTCCTTCTCCAAGACTTTCTCTTGCCAGTTTTGTGAATCCCCAAACTTAAAATAGATCAGGCTGGGCAATACATTAAAAAAGAGCAGTGTTACCTTTGGTGAAATAATAATTTCTGGACTGGAGTTTTTTGACACTTATGCAAGACTGGAGCCATTGAATCCCTGGGTGCCCTGTGCCAGGGCCTCACCCCCTTCCCCGGGAAGACCTTACTTCTTAATATCCAATCTAAACCTGTTTGCTGTCAGCATGGAGCCATTCCCCCTTGTCTTGTCAAAGTTTAAAAAAAAGGAGCAAATATGCAAAAAACGCCCAGGGTTTTTCAGCAGTTCAGTGAATTTTGTTCATTCCTGTAGTGCATTTTTTTCTTATTCAGACATGTCTGTCCTGTAAAAAGCTTGTCTGTGGAAAAGGCAGTGCTTCTTGGGGTCCTTTCCAGCAACTGACAATGCAAGACTTCTGGGAAAAGAAATCATGAATCACTAAAAATGTCTTGAGTCGGTGCTGATCCACCTGTCTCATGGCTGCAGTGGGAGTCAGGATCTGTTGGGAAGTTCAGGAGGTGTTGGAGGTGTTTTGGTAGATTTTAAAATTCCCTTTTCACGTGTGGAGGAGCTCTCATGTCAGCAGGTGGTTTGGCCAGGGGGCTGCACTCACTCAAAAGTGCAAGCTGACAAAGGCACAGAGGGAATCCCTGAGCCCTCCTGGTATCAATCCCTGTTATCAATACCTGAGCCCTCCTGTTATCAATCCCTGTTATCAGTCCCTGAGCCCTCCTGGTACCAATCCCTGTTATCAGTCCCTGTTATCAATCCCTGAGCCCTGTTATCAATCCCTGTTATCAATCCCTGAGCCCCCCTGGTACCAATCCCTGTTATCAATCCCTGTTACCAATCCCTGAGCTCTCCTGTTATCAATCCCTGTTATCAGTCCCTGAACCCTCCTGGTACCAGTCTCTGAGCCCTGTTACCCATCCCTGAGCCCTGTTATCAGTCCCTGAGCCCCCCTGGTACCAATCCCTGTTACCCATCCCTGAGCCCTCCTGTTGTCCCCAGCCCTGCTCAGACCTGCAGCTGCCTGGGTGCCCAGCACCCTGCCAGCCTGATTCCAGCTGCCCTTCCCCTTGTCCCCGGTCCCTGGAGCTCACACCTCTGGCCTCTGGGTGGGAAATGCCTTTTCTCCAGCCAGGCCATCCCTGGAGCTGCTGAGGTGGGGATGCTCCTCTCCCAGCCCCCGGTGTCAGCAGCCCTGCCAGCTGGTGTCACCTCCTGGAGTGACATGTGGGCCCCAGGGCACGGTTCATTATCAGCTGAAGCTGATCTTGGTGGCTGCTGTTGCTGAGAGGGACAGATTTCCCTGTCCCCAGCCGTGCAGGGCCGGGGTAGCTGGAAGCAGTGTGTGTGTTACTGGTGTGATTGCAGTGTGAGCTGCAAGGACCTGCAGGAGCTGGGGAAGGGGCAGTGCTTTGGCAGGGCACAGGGAGGGCAGAGGGTGTAGGGAGGTGACTGGGGGCCAGTCCAGCCCTGCTCCGTGCCCTGGCTTTGCCCTGGCACACACTGGGTGCCTGCAGGGCCCGGCTGAGCACCTGGCCAGGTGTTGCAGGATCATTTCTTGCTCCTGGTGCCCAGGTTGAATTTCACCTGGAGCTGCTGCTGTGGCCCAAAGCACAGGAATCCCTGCTCTGGCAGCACCTAGTGTTGTGTTGGCACGCAGGGGTTGTAAAATTGCACCTGACATTCAGGAATAGCAATTCAGGAATTATTTAGGTTGCTTTCTGCTGGGCTGTGTCCTAGAGCAGAACTGTACCCAGCTGATTTTACATAAATGATTCTGCATAAGTAAGAGACTATTGCTTGCTAGAGAGACCTTGTGTGAGACAATAAGCTTTTAAATGTAAATAAATACCTGGCAGTTAAATATTAAAAGCAGTTACCAAGACATGGTGTGGAGTGTGTTTGTGTACCTTTCTTTAAAATAAATTGTGTTAATAAACTGACATGCTTGGAAAGCTCAAGTTTTGTAGTAAAGTAAGCATAAGAAATGTAGATTGTAGTACTTAAGGGGGAAAAAAAAGCATAGGAAATACACCATCATTTGATAAGCTACACCAGAAACTTTCAAAATTTTGTCTCAAACTCTCTGGGGTTTTTTGGTCACTAACTTATGACAGCTTGTCATAGGACTTTTTTCTTTGGGGAGCAAAACATGAGAGCACTGCTGGATTTTAGCAGTTAGAATGTTAATCCCCTGCAGCAGCACTTTGCCTTTCCTTCAGAAGCTATTCATAGTTTCACCAATCAAAGGCACTTTTTAAAAGAAGTCACATTGTTATTTGCCTGACAGAGGTTTGGGGTTTTTCAAAGTCAAAAGGAATATGGGGAGAGCTTTAATAGCTGTATGGAATAGGAGGTCAGCAGTCAGTATTTGGTTTGCTGGGCTAGCAGGTGATTGGAAGCACTGAATTGTAATTTTGTATTTATAAACCCAGAAGTTTACAAGCTGTTGGACTCATCAGGCTGCTCGCTGAAACATCGCTTCCTTCCCTCAGACAAAACTGCTCCAAATGGGCTTCTACTTTTAGACCACACTTGTACTTTTGCCTGTAGAAAGCTCAGCTTGAATTCCTGTCAGCTTTGCAGAGCTGTGGCTCCAGGTGATGAGCCCGGCTTTGCTGCTCTGAGCTGCCAGTGCTTTTGTTGAGCTGCTCTCAAGGTGTGACAGTAAAACCACTCAGCGTGTGTCTCACAGGGAGGAGCTGTGCACGGCCTTGGGACTGGCCTGGAAATGGGATTTGGCTTGAGCTGTGGTTGTTCTCCAGAGCTAAATTTACTGCCTGGCTGCGGAGCCCAGCCTTGGATCCATTTCACCAGGCAGGAATTCCAGTCCCCCCCTGTGCAGAGCCTGTGCTGGGCTTCCCTGCCCTGCTCAGGAGCTCTCTGCTCTCCTGCCAAGATGGTTATCTGTTCCCTGCAGCCTCTGAGGGCAGGCAGCTCCCACTGCAGGGCTCAGGAGGAGCAGTCACAGCTGAGCCTGCAGAGCGAGGGACCAGGCACGGTTTGATGGAGCTCAGTGCAGATCAGAAAGAGGGAAGGCAAAGCAGCAGAAATCTTTCTTTATGCACTCCCTGAGGTGGAGCTGTGCAGCTCTGAGGTGTTTGCATCACTGGAATGTTTTGGAGGTGATGCACCATTTTTAAAGGACTCCTGAAGGACTGGAAGCAGCTGGGGGTGAGCTCCAGAGCAGCAGCCTTTGGTGGGATTTCTGCATCACTGACACATCCGTGGTCACCAGATTTACAATAAAATCAAATTTAATACATGTACAGAAGCTTGCATTTTTAATATGTGTGAAAAATGAGAATAGGAGGCAGACTAGAAATCATGCTGATGGCTGGTTGTGGTGTTCCCTAAATACTAATACTGAAAGTGAGTGGTGACTAGCACCTGACAGTGTTCTCGGAGTTATTTTTGAACATTTGAAACCCACTTCAGAATATTGGTGTTTACTTGGGTCATGCTGGTTTCCATTCAAAAATTAGCCTAAGGTCAAACAGGCAGGAGTGAGCTGGTGGTCCTGAAACACCTTGGAGTTGTATTTATTGTGGAGTTTGTCTTGGTGAGTGTTAGAAAAGCACACCTTTTTGAAGGGAAATTGCCATCTAATTCTGGATTCCTTGTTTTGGAGCAGAGCTGCTGATTCTTTCACTTTTCCTGGCAGCAAGTGCTGCCTATTGTATGTGGAAAGCAGGCAGGATGTGCTGCCAGCCCAAGGTGCTCAGTGTTACCTCACCAGTGGCTGAGCTGGTAACAAGCACAGCCTTTGTCTGAGGAAAACCACCCAGCAGGGAAGGCTGGCCGAGTCTGTCTCCAGTTTGGGGTGGATGTCTCCTTGCTGCCACTGAAACCTTTCCAGGGTTGAGGACTGGTCCCTGCCCTCCCATGGCATCAGCTCTGCCAGGGCCCCCGCCCAGCTGGGTGAGTCAGGGTTTGTTTCCAGGGTGACATTGCCACTGAGTCACTTGTTCTGCTGCCACTGGCCAGGGTTTTATGGCTCATGTGTCAGGTTAGCTCTCCTTCCTTCCTGGTCAGCCTTTCAGGAGTGTGCATTTCACAGAATCCTGGAATGGTTTGGGGTGGAAGGGACCCTAAATCCCACCCAGTGCCACTCCTGCCATGGCAGGGACACCTCCCACTGTCCCAAGCCCTGTCCAGCCTGGCCTGGGCACTGCCAGGGATCCAGGGGCAGCCACAGCTGCTCTGGGCACCTGTGCCAGGGCCTGCCCCCCCTGCCAGGGAGGAATTCCTTCCTCTATCCCATTTATCCCTCTGACAGAGAGATTCCCCAGCCCCTGTAAAAAGTCTCTTGCAGTGATTCTGCAGCTTTCACCTGCCTTGGAGGTCAGCCCTGATGCCCCAGTGATGGGCAGGACCAGGGGCGGACCAAGGGGCTCTCAGATACTCTTTAGATGAAGATTTACATGGAAATGTAAATCCCTTCCCCATGGAAGATAGACACTTTTGTCTCAGGAATTCCCATCTGCTCTTTCCAGATGTACAGAGAAGACTTCTGGCCTGGACGTGTGAAGGAGCTGCAAAATGACCAAGTCATTTTGGGGAAGAATGAGTGAGGGGATGAGTTTTTAACCTGTGGGCTGGGGGCTGTTCTGCCCACCTGGGCTGAGGCAGGCTTTGAGCTGCAGCAGAGCCCCGTGGCTTGGCTGGGCTTCAGGCTAGGGCAGAAAGAAAGGAAAAAGTAAAGGGAGTTAAAAGGCATTATACCATAGAGCACTCTGACAGGAGTTCAATTAGGGGCACATGGAATTAATTTTTAAAACGTCACAGCAAGCCAAAGTATTGTGATTAACATGTCTAGAATAAAAAGATACAGTCTTTCCCTGTGAAACCAATTGGGTTTTTTCTTGGACTGAGTTAAAGCCATGCCACCCACAAATAGGAAATGGCACCAGCACTTCTGTCCCATATCCTGTTTCATGCTAAGTACTGTATTTACTGTCTTGAAAATAAAATTTGCCTGGAGAACCAACAGTTTAGTTAAAAATGACAGTTTCTCAGTGCCCTGGCATCACGGGGGGCAAGGCTGCTGTGCTCAGGGTTCTGGCTGAGCCTGGCAGCTGGGCTGCCTCTGCCACTGGAGCTGTGCCAGGGAGGCTGCGTGTGCCCCGGGGTGCCCTGGGGAGCTGCTTTGGTGAGCAGCAGCTCTTTCTGTCAGGTTTTGATCCCTGCAGGAGAGGGGCAGTGCAGGGGGCTCTGGGGGACCTGTGCTCCCTGTCAAAGACTGATTCCACAGAGCTCAGTGGCTTTATCCCTCCTGTCATTAAGAGGATTATTACAGCCGGAACAAACGATTGTTCTGTTGTGTTTTTCACAATCAGTCTTTTAAAAGGCACTGCTGGCTGAAGGCCTCAGTGCCAGTTGATTCATGCCAGGGTTCCTGTGTGCAGCAGGGCAGCCTGGGCTGCACAAGTTCCTTTCCCAGGGGAGCAGCTCCATTCTGCAGTGCAGATATTTGGGATTGGGGCAGCTGAGCCTGTGCTGCTGCTGTGGGTGGGGTGCCAGCCCTGTGTGCCCAGTCCAGCATTCCTGTGTGCCCTGCTCTGTCCCGTGTGCCAGCACCACCGCTGGCACTGCCACCTGTGTCACCAGAGGCTCTGGGCCAGGCAGGTGCCCCTTTCCCTGTGGATCCTGTCCCCAGGGCACAGGGACAGCTCCTGCAGGACCATCCCATGCTGGGGGGCAGGAGGGGCTGGGCAGGGCTAATTACCCGTTACTAATGGCTCTGCAAGGCAGATGTCACTGTTTGGGCTGGAGCTCAGCTCTGGGCATGTGAACAGCCCTGGCTGGGCTCAGGGTGTCCCAGGGCAGGCTGGCCAGGCTGGTGGCCAGTGACCAGCACTGCTGGGCTTGGGAAGCCCTTGGGAGCACTCTGCAGCTTCCAGTTCTTATTCCAGAAGGATTTCTTCACTGCTTCAATTAGATAAGGTGCAAATAAGCCCTAACAAGGGCTGAGGACAGAAGTTTAGCAGTGAAAAAGAAAATCTGTTCTTTTTTAGAAGTTTGCTGCTTCCCTGATTAGCTGGCAGAAGGAATTAGCATCCCTCGAAGCTGCAGTTGGATGGAAACTTCAAACTGGTCATACCTGTAGTTCCAGGGAGACAGAGGTTAATTCCAAGGGAGACAGAGGTTAACTCCAGGGAGCCAGAGATTAACTCCAGGGAGCCAGGTCCCTTTGATGGTTTGCTGCTTTCCCCTGTGCAGGGAGGAGATGGGCCGTGCTGCTATCACCGGGCTGACTTTTCTCTTTCATGGTTGTGATCACCGAAAAACAACATTATTTAGTGGCTCTTTCTTGGCTTCCTTATTAAAGGTGGAATGTGGGCCTGCAGGAAGGGTGAGGTCTTCCCTCGCTGCACTTCCGACCTGACATCACCACCAGGGGCTGTTGTGGCCTGGCCAGGCTCCTGCTGCCACCAGGGCTGGGGACAGCATCCCCAGGGAGGGGACCTGCACTGCCCCAGGGGGCTTTGGGTCCTGTTCTGTTTGAGAAAAAGAAATACCATTATTGTACACTTCACAAAAGGATCCATAGTATGTGGGTGAGCACACTCAAACTGGAGCAAACTTCTGCTGGCACAGTCCTGAGCCCCACTCACTGCACTGGATGGAATATCCTGGGGAGAAGGAAGGGAAGAGAAATCAAACTCTCTATTACTCTAAAGTTGTATGGAAGCTCTGTTCTAATGTTTGAGGGGGTTTGAATCACAGTTGTGGTTGCAGCAAAGTGGGTTATGCAGGGATAAAAAATAAATATATATATAAGTAATAAGTATAAATAATTGCTCTCTCACAGGATGTAATTTCCGTCAGACGAAATATTTCTGTTTGGGTGGGAAAAAAGTTTATCAATCTTGTCTGTGTTTTCCTCAACAAATAAATATTGCAGTGCTGTCAGAGTATTTCAGCTGCTTTTGTCTGAGTCTGGCTGAGGTTTTGAGCTTTTACTTCATTCTGGCATTTAATTATTAAACACCTTATGGTTCACAACTAGTTGAAGCAGATAATGTGCTGTAAAATTGAAGTCAAATAAATGCTTTAAAAGCACCAACCCAAACCTGCGGGAATCTTGTCCTTGGAGGCTTTTGGCACGTTCAGCTGCTGGGGGCTGCTCAGGAACAGGAGCTTGCTGTGCATGCCTGGGTTTGCAGTGGGTTGTTTGACAGATTGCAGGGTCTGATAAAGCCTGGGGTAGCTGAGGGACTCTGGCAGCAGCAGGGGAAACTCTCAGAACAGGAAGAGTGTGCTGGAGTCCCTCCAAGGGCTCCCTGGTGTAGATGTGCAGTAACGGTGAGCAGCAGAGAGCAGGGAACTGAATTTATCTTTATTTTATAGGCCTGGCAGAGGGAGACTCAATCACATTAGAGCCAAAACCAAATAAACCTGTGTCAACACTGGACAATGTAAAGTGTGTGCAGGCTGGGCTGACAGGGGCTGTGGAGGGGTGTGCAGGGACAGCAGTGGGGCTGCAGTCTGCAGGAGTGTGGGAGCAGCCAGGGGTTGCTGTGGAAGGCAGCTTTTCCTGGGAATACATTCACCTCTGCTGAGCTTCTCAGGTACCAAAGCCTCTGATTTAGTGCTGGGAGCTCAGCAGGATGAGGTGATGGCAGGTTTTGGTGAAGCCTGTGTGTGTAGGGCTGAGGGAAGCTTCAGGCTGCTCGGGGGATGAAGCTCTGCAGTGCTCCAGCACTGAGCTGGTGCTGGCTCCCCTGCTGGCTCTGAATTCCTTTACACCCAGGTGCGTTGGTGCGGTGTGCTTTGGGTTATTTTGGTTATTTGATGCTGGAAGCAGCCCCTGCAGCTCGGTGCAGTGGGTCTGTGCTGCAGGCTGGGCACTGCAGGGCCCAGGGCTCCCCAGCCCCTGGGACAGCTGAGCGTGGTGCTGTTTGCAGCAGTGGCACTCACAGCACCAGAACTTGCAACTGAGCAGGTTTCCTGGGAATTCAGTGACCCTGAACATGCCAATTGTCTGACAATGTCTTTTTTCCTCCCTTAGGGCTGAGAGAACAGAGGTACTCAGTGAAGACCTGTTGCAGGTATTGTAACATGCTTCATATGTGTTTTTTTAATGCTGTGATGTCTGAGCCTTCTGAGGTTTGTGGAGAACCTGGTGTGGGGAGAAATTCTGCACGTGTCAGGGATGGAACGCTGGATTTTTCAGCATCTGAAAAAAAATGGTACATTTTGAGTAGAAAAACTCAGTTATTTCTGAGTCCAGTCACATGGCTTGGTGCAGTGGAGGAGGAACCTTCCTGATTTTAATGAGATGAGCAGGCCTGCTGAGCCCAGGAGCCTTTGGTGCTGGGGACGTGCCAGTGTGTCTGGGGAGGATGAAGAAACCCTGCTGGGCACAGCTGGTTTCTGTCCTCGCTGCTTCCACCTGGGCAGATCAACTGGGCCTTCAGAGAAGTGGCACAAAAATCATTCCAACTGCTCACTAACGAAGTCTGTTACTGCTTCAAGTGAGTGTACAAATGCTTCTTGTTTAGCTGTGATACTTGTTCTCAGATTTGTCATGCTGACATCCATTTGTTTGCAGACTTGTCATCTTTGTGCAGATTTATCATCTCATCAAACACGACTTTCGTGGTGGAATTTAAGCTGCAGCTGTCACATTAACAAGGGTGACTGATTCCAGGGAGCAGATTTGCCTGCAGGCTTGTCCCACGGAGCTGTCTTCCTCTGGTTTCTCTGTGAAGGAGCACAAACCAGCGAGGGCAGGCAGGCTGGCTGCTCCTGGGGTCGAGTGTGTGCTCATTGCTGGTTCCTTGCAAAGCACCTCGGCCTGCCTGAGCTCAGGGCCCAGGGAGCTCAGGCAGATGCTGGAAGTGCCTCTGCTTCAGAGCTTCCAGGCTCGGGAGGCAGCTGAGGGAGTGTGTCAGCCCTCAGACATGAATTCAGCACAAATACACAGAATTACAGAATCCCAGACTGGCTTGGGGTGGAGGGACCCCAAAGCCCACCCAGTGCCACCCTGCCATGGCAGGGACACCTTCCCCTGTCCCAGGTGCTCCAGCCCCAGTGTCCAGCCTGGCCTGGGCACTGCCAGGGACCCAGGGGCAGCCCCAGCTGCTCTGGGCACCTGTGCCAGTGTAAGGGGGTGGCTTTATTTAAACTAAATATCATCTCCCCAGCTTGTCAGTTGTGTTCTCAGCTTCTGAGGAGGTGTGCAGCCCAGTGGCACAGAGGATGTTGAACACCTTGGTGGCCTGCGAGGGCCCAGCTGCTTTCTTGCTTAGCTGCAGAATAGTAACAAGAAGTGAAAGCCAAAAGCTCTGCTGCTTGTTGCCAAAAAAATTTTGCAAGCAAGGCTTTCCCAGGCCCCGAGCAGCCTGGCTACACCCAAGTGGAAGAATTTACTCACTTGTTTGTTTGCTCTTGGGGGCTTGAGCAGGGGCAGGAGGCTCTTATCTAAGCCACGAGTTTGGAAACATGGTGCTGCTCACTTCACAAACACGCTTCACAGTTGGGCTTTTTTATATTTAGCCCAAGCTTTGCCACAGGATTGTTACAGCTTTTTTTTGTTCTGTTTGCTGAAGGGTTGTGCTCCATTTCAAGTGTCTGTTCAGTGTGTTTCATCTGAAGACAAGGGCTGTAATTCAGAGCTCAAAGGCCTTTACAATAGCCCTGCTTTCTGGCACGGCCCTGTGGCAGATAATAAAGCAACTGTGTGATGTTCTGTGCTCTGGGGATGGCCTGAGGGGACAGACAGCCTGCCTGTGGGTCACACTGTCACTTCAGAGGTGGCTCGAAGGAAATTAATGTCCCTTGTGGTGTTCCTGACATCTCTGCACTAGAAAGCAGATCAGAGAGGAGAGGGTGCACTGTGGAGCTGTGGGGTCATGTTCCTCCTGTCCCTCATGTGCCCTCTGCACTTCAGGCCCCAGGATGTCACTGTGCCCCAGGGTGTCACCGTGCCCCAGGGTGTCACCATGCCCCAGGTGTGGGAAAACCTGCTCAGTGTTAGGGGTTTTAACTGCCTGACCTTGCAGAAGTGAGTTCTTCTGTAACAAGAGGATGGCTGAGAGTGTGGTGGTGTTTGCTCCCTGTGAGGGTGGGCAGCCCTGGCACAGGTGCCCAGAGCAGCTGTGGCTGCCCCTGGATCCCTGGCAGTGCCCAGGCCAGGCTGGATGGTGCTGGGAGCAGCCTGGGACAGTGGAAGGTGTCCCTGCCATGGCAGGGCTGGCACTGGGTGGGCTCTGAGGTCCCTTCCACCCCAAACCATTCCAGGATTGCATTTTGAAGATAACACAAGTCAATAATCTTGGCTGCAACAATAGAGCACAAACAATACCTGCTTGTTCATTGGTCTCCTCTTGGACTTTTCCCACCTGGACTCAATTTTGAATTTGTTGCTCCGTGCTCTGTAGATAAAAGGCAGAGCCTTGTGCTCTCAGAGCAATCTCTGGGCAGTTTCTCTGCAGCTTTTTCTACCCTAACAGATTTTTACTGATTGTTTTGAGCACTTCAACTTGGGTTCATTTTGCCCTCCTGAAAATAGAATAAAAGTGATTTTAGAGCTGTATCAAAAACTGGAATCTGTTCAGATTATTTCTACAGATGAAATCTGCTTTTTTTTTTCCCTTGCTTTTTAAATAGAATCCATTCCAAAGGGCCTCCTGTTATTCTTGGTGAGTCATCAAAATGCAGATAAACAGCATTCTTTGGGTGCTGTGCACAGAAAGCTCAGTGCCATGAGCAGTTCTGTCCCACTGCTCATCACTTTGTTTGTTTTTGGTGTTCTTTGAAATAAAATAGTCCAAATTCCTTGCTTAAAATCCCTTAAAAGAACAGTTTATCATGTATATATTTGTCCTATTCACAGGCTGTGTATTAAGCCCTGTTTGAATTAGATGCTGATAAACAGAACTCTTGTTTGGGCTTTGACTCCTATTTTTTCATTCCATATCCCATCTGAATCTCAGTAGTCTCTCCCTGGAAATTCTGTTTTGCTCAGCATGTGGGAGCTTTGTCCTTGTGTTTAACAGCCAGGGAAGGACACGCAGGAGGAGCTTGGAGTGCAGGTTTGTGCAGTGGGAAGGAGCTGTCAGAGGTGTCTTCAGCACCTGCTTCACAAGGTCACAGTGAAAATTAGGAGTTTTCCCACAGCTTCCTCTCTGAATTAGTGTCTTGCATACCTGCATGTGCCATTCATCTCAGATGCCCAGTGCCACCCTGGTTCCCTTTTGCAGAGATGCCAAGCAGGGCAATGCTTTTTCCCTTTCCCACTTTCCAGTGCCATGAGCTCTGACTGAATTTCTGTGCCACTGAAGAGAAAACCAATTTCAGTTTCCCCCCAAGCATTTCTGCTGTCAGGCACTTCTGCTAAGCAGCTGCACTTCTTGTAAGCTGGAGAATTTGAGAAATCTGCAGCCCAGAGCGGCTGTGGCACAGGGGGAAGGTTTTCTGCTGAGGCCAGGGAAATAACTTCTGGTTTTTGTGTTGTTTTCTCTCCCTCCCTCCGGCCGAGCAGATCGAGAGGCGCCTGGACGCCGTGAGGTCCGTGTGCCACCTGGCCCAGAAGAGGCTGATTGCCTGTCTGCAGGGCCAGCATGGCACTGACCCTGACAAGAGACACGTGAGTACAGCTGCCCTGCCAGGGCAGCCAGGGCACCACGGCTCTGCCACAGCAGCTCGCTGCTGGCACTGGTGAAATCTAGAGAAACACCAGGGAAACACCAGGGAAACACCAGGGAAACACCAGGGAAACACCAGTGATATCCCAGTGAAACTCCAGTGAAACTTCACTGAAATCCCAGTGAAACTTAACTGAAACCCCAATGCCACGTGATATCCCAGTGAAACTCCAGTGAAACTTCACTGAAATCCCAGTGAAACTTCACTAAAACACTAAAACACCCCAGGGAAACACCAGTGAAACACCAGTGACACTCCAGTGACATCCCTGTGACACTCCAGGGAAACTTCAGTGACACTGCAGTGACACACCAGTGTCACCCCAGTGACACCCCAGTGAAACCCCAGTGACATCCCAGTGAAACACCAGTGAAACCCCAGTGAAACACCAGTAATAACCCAGTGAAACCAGTAATAACCCAGTGAAACTTCACTGAAATCCCAGTGCCAGCCCAGAGAAGCCCCATCCCAGCACAGCTGGGAGCAGCTCAGCAGTGCCAGGACCCTTCTTGTCCCTGCTGGGCTCTCCTGGCACAGCTGGCGAGGACAATCTGCAGCTCTGCCCCAGCTCTCAGATCTGGAGGTGCCCTTGGACCCTGGCAGCTCCAGCTGCCTGGAAATGCTTTTCTGTAAGTTTGATTCTGCCCTGCTTAGCAAAGCTGTCTGTAGCTTTTCTGTAAGCATCAGAGCCAGAAGGAATTCACATTCACACTTTCCTTTTATTGAGTAACAGAGACCTGGGAGCAGGAGAGAAAGGTGACAAGCTGGGTGCTTAAATCTCTGCTTGAAGCTGTTTATCTCTCCTTGGCAGTGGTTGAGATGTGCTTTGGGCCAGCCATTCCAGCTAAAACTGAGAAAAAAGTGCTTTTCAGAGTGTCTGAGAACAGGAGTCTTGGTGCTCAAAACTTTTAGTGCCTTGGCATTTTCCTGGAGTCCAAGAAGGAGCTGTTTGTGTAATAGAAACCATATGGAAGGGGAGCAGGACCTGAGAGGGGATGTGCTGGGGAGGCTGGAAAGAGTGAGCAGCACTAAAGCTCTGTTCCTCCTGCTCCACAGAAAAAACTTCCTCTAACAGCTCTGGCTCAGAACATGCAGGAAGGATCCATCCAGCTGAGTGATGAGACTCTGCTGGGGTAAGTGTTTGCCTTTCTTTCCCGACTGGCTGTCTGACTTCTTATTGCCTGCAGGGCTCTAACAGAGCCTCTGGTGCACAAAGGCTGGTTTCAGTCTAATAAAACGGAATATTTCTAGATTCTTTCTGCAGTCCAAAGGGAGAAACTGTGAGCAAGCAGTTTTTCTGGAATGATTTGGGGACAAGTTTTAGGCTGAATTGCATTCCAGAGGATTCTGGTGCTCTGCTGTCATAAAAGCTTTTAAGATGGCTTTTTTCCTTCTGGGTTGGTAGAATTATCATCTCCACTGGAAGTTTAAAATGTTGTGTATTCTGCAATTAAAGTGCATTTTTATTTTAAACTGCATTCTGCAGGTTTGGCTTGATGACTTAAAATAATGTCAATTTGCATTAATGGCTCCAGGTCCAAAGTAGCCCAAATGTATCTATCCTGGCAAAGTGGTTATTTACAATTTACAGGAAAGTGGCTGAAACAAACAAAGCTCCCTGTGCTGAATTCCTGGAGCCAAGTGGGTTTTCCTTTGCTGGTGGGAATTCTTATGGAGACAGTGTAGAATGACCTCAGAAACCTTTGAGAACATATTTCTGAGCCACTGCAGGAGATTTAAACCTGGATAAAAATCTTGCAGAATAGGGGTTTTCCTTATAACAAGCATAAAATGAAGGTCAAGCCTTGGGTTTGGAGCCTGAGACTGCTGGGGATGGGATTGCTGGGAATTAGGGTGTTAAAACCTTCACATTAAAGGGGCTTAGCAGAAAATTAAATACTGCATTGAGCAATTCCTCTTGCATCTGTGAGATGGAAGGATGGGCTTGGAATTAAATACTGACTTCTGTGCCCTCAGGGTGCTGTAATCACCTGGATGTCTGAGAGCCTCCAAAGTGTTGTCATGGCTCAGGAATTCAGAAGAAAAAGGTTTAATAACAACACTTTCCTGTCCCAGATTTCTCCAAGAGAGCACAGAGCAGTTGGGTTCAGGCCATGAAGGGATGCTTTGCTTTCTAGAGCTTTCCAAAGCCCTGCCCTGCCTTCAGTCAGTGGTAACTGCCATGACAATTTCTGTAATTCCTACAGGAAAATGCTGGATACCTGTGGGGATGCAGAGAACAAACTGGCAATGGAGCTGTCCCAGCATGAAGTACAGATTGAGAGAGAAGTTATAGACCCACTGTGCCTGCTGACAGAGGTGAGGCAGCTCAGCCTGAGAGGAGTCTGGGCTGATGCATAAACTGAGCAGCAGGGGTTTATCTCAGGGCTGGTGTTAAAAAACTGCTTTAAGGGGCCCTGTGTTAGTGGTGGAAAGTGGGTGTGAAACCTACAGCGTGTAACTTGTTACAATGCACAGTTTAAAATGGAATGTAAGCCCCTAATTCTCCTTTCAGACAGAGATCCCAAACATTCAGAAGCAGAGGAAGCAGCTTGCAAAGCTGGTGCTGGACTGGGATTCTGCCAGGGGAAGGTAGGAGAGCACTGTAGTTACTGGGTGCTTTTCTGTCCATGTGAGCTCCTTGTTGGCATCTCATGGCACCTGCTCTGCTCTGGTGCTTGCTCCTGAAATGCTGCTGTGAGCAGGCAAGAGGTGAAAAAAGACAAACTTACATTTAAGCTCCACCAGAGGAGGATCCATGACTGCTAGATCCAAACAGAATCAAGATTTCAGAGTCCTTACATGCCTGTGTACAATTGGGAAGATGTTGGAAACTCATCCAGTTTCCAGTTCATGCACGTGTTTAACTTCAGTAAGGAATCACTGAAGTTCTCAGCTTAAAGAGGGAGCAGGAACCTCTCTGTGCTTTCACAGCCCTGCTTGGAGCCATCTCACTGGGAGGCTCCTGGGCTGTCCAGCTCAGCTTTGAATGGTTTTCCACTGCCCTGGGAACTGGTGGAGCCCTTTTCAGCATATTCTACACCCATGTTATGGGGCACACAGAGGATCCCTGGTGATTTTTATGCCTGCTGGTGGATTGTGTCAGCATGTCAGGAATGGTGTGTTTGGAACATTTGGTTCTGTTGGAAAACCTCTGGAGCTGTGGGGATTGTTTCCTGTAGAGAGAAACCAATTCCAAGGGAGCCATAAATGCAGATTCATGTTGAATATTGAGTCTCACAGCATGAAACTTTTCTTCCCCAGGTACAACCAAGCCCACAAGACTTCAGGAACAAATTTCCAAGTGCATCCTTCAAAAATAGAATCTCTTAAGGAAGAGATGGATGAAGCTGGAAATAAAGTAGAGCAGTGCAAGGTAAGGACAGGAGGAGTGTCCCTTCACAGCTCCCATGGATTGCCCAGTTTGCAGCTGCGATCATGTGGCTGTGACAGTGTCTGTCCTGGGGGCATTTTCATGCCAGCTGATCTCTGGAGTGCTTTAGTTCAATGAGGAACTCCATCCAGGGTGTTTCTAAGTTGGGTGTTGGACATTATTTTCAGTTTCAGTCTGAGCTGGCTGTGTCCTGGCCATGAGTGAATGCTCTGGGTGTCTGGGTGCCCCAAGCCATGGGGCAGCTGTGCAGCAGGAGGCACCTGGAGGAGACTGAAGCTGGGCCACCCCAGGACCTGTGACAGCTCTGAGCAGCTCACATTCATTTTCACTTCTCAGCAGCAAATGCTCCATTGAGTATTGAGAACTGAAACCATTTTTATTAGTACTTGTCTTGGAGTGCTGTAAATAACTGGACTGGATGGCAATGTGTCCTTGACTGAGGGGGGCACTGCTTTGCTGCATAAACCAGAGTTACGATTCTGAAATCGTTTTGCTTGGATCAGAGCAGGTGCATTACAGCTTCTTAGGCAAAATAAACGCAACGAACCTGCCTGTGCAGTGTGAGATGAGTGAATGTGCTGTCCTGCCTTGCATTCCCCAGGACCAGCTGGCTGCAGACATGTACAGCTTCGTGTCCAAGGAGGGGGAGTACGCGCGCTGCTTCGTGACGGTGAGTGCTGCCCGGCCCTGCTGCAGCACAGCTGGGCACACACACGGCCTTCACACACGACCTTTTGTGTGCTGAACCTTTAGGCTTGTCTTATGTGCTCATCAGAAGCTAATGCTCTTTTTGTTTTTAAAATGTGGCTTCTGTTCTCAGTTATTAGAAGCACAAGCAGATTACCATAGAAAAGCATTAGCAGTCATAGAAAAGGTCCTACCCGAAATTCAAGCCCATCAAGGTAAAGTAACCTGTGCTCTGGCTGATGCTTCTCCTTGCCTGTGCCACCTATGCACAATATTCTCCTCCTCTATCTTGACTCTCTTGCATGCAGACTGATTTAATAAGGCCATTTTGATCTGCTTAACAATTTTACATTCCCGAGCATAATTCCATCTTCCTGTTCTCCAGAGTTCTCCAGCCATGTTTAACACACTAATAAATTATTAATTAAGGATCTCTCTGATATCCAGGAGGGTAAAGGAAGGATTTTTCTATTTGGCTTACCTGTTTTCCTTTTGCCCTTTTGCTGAGTCGCAGCTGGCTCTTCAGGCCAATGAAAGTGTCATTGTGATTTGGTTCTTGAGGTGATTATCAGGAAAACTCCATGGATTTTAAGGAGTTTGATTTTTTTTCCCCTCATTTTGTGCAGTCCTCTTCCCCAGTGTGCACTACATGCAGGGAAACTGAGACTTTGTGTTTTTGTGCTGATGATCAGCTGTTAAAAAATTGAATTGTACAGCTTCATTTCTTCCCTAAGAAGACTGGAGCTGCTGCTAAGCTTCCACTGTCAGGGGACTTGCAGGTGTATCACTGATTTGGGATGAAGATGCACTGTGTGTTTTGGAAACTGCTCTCCAAAATATTGGCTGTGCTGTCCCTGAATCTTTGGAGCAATAGTTGAACAGAGTCTGAGGGAAAATACAGTCAGAGCTGAGGAAGGTCAGGTATCTGCAGCTGATGAATTGTAAAAGATGAACCAATTCAATAGATAAACCAGAAGGAGCGTTGTGGAAAATGGTGTGGGATGTCTGTACTCTGTGTGAGCAGCAGGGATCAGCAGGGCTGTGCAGAAGGTTCTTTGGGGATATGGCTGCTTGAAATTTGTTATTATTGCATGGAAAGTTTGGACACAGCAGCTGAGCAGCAAAGGCTTCAGAACAGACTGGCCTCCCTAGAAGGTGGCCAAGTGGCTGAATGTAGGGAATTTCTCACCTTGTGTGCAGTGTAAATTAGAATCCCATAAAGGTTTGGGTTCAGGGGACCCTAAAGCCCATCCAGTGCCACCCCTGCCATGGCAGGGACACCTTCCCCTGTCCCAGGGTGCCCCAAGCCCTGTCCAGCCTGGCCTGGGCACTGCCAGGGGTGGGAGCTGGGGCTCTGAACAAGTGCTGAGGTTTCTTTTCCTAATGCTTGCTGTAATTTGCAGAGGTTGGGAAATGCCATGTGCATCTCATGGTGTGTTAACAAATGAGAGGGACTAAAACCAGGCAAGGGAGGTGATTGATGTGGTTTTGTAAAGAAAAAGGGGGAATTAAATCCTTTGCAGAAACACTTTGCCTTCAGAGCACTCTTTGAAGTCCTCTGAAGTTTTTGTCCTTCTTGGCCTCTTTTCCACATAAAAGAAATAACACATCTGTACTAACAATAACCTTTTACATCTGCATTTTTTCAGTTAAAGTAGCAGAAATGGGTCAGAACGTAAATTGTAGGAAAGAAGAAATTCACATTCAATTTGGAGAAATTTGTGCAAATTGGAGTTAAACAAGAGTTGAAGAATCAAATTGGAAATTTGAACATTATGGTGCTGAGCTGTTACCATGGTAGTTCTGATGTGATACACTGGGGCTGTTAACATCCATTGTAATTTGCTGATTTAAGGGATCAAATTTAAGGAATAAAACAGCTCAGTTTTTATTCACCTTAAATGCAGTTAAAACCAAAATCAGCTCAGGTCATGCAGTCTGGACAAAATTTGCTTCACGGGTTCTTGCAGAGCCAAATCAGTGTTACTGGAACATGCAGCCTTGTGCTGGCACTTGTTGAGGTTTGTTATTTATAATTCTAGTTATACACAGAATTTGTATGTGATATTCCATCCAGAAAGATGCAGAAGTATTTTTTTCTTGACCACCAGCAGCCTCATTTTCTCTTTGCTCATGATCCAAGGGACTTTACCAATCAAGGGCTGTAAAACTCCTGCTGTAGTCTGAACATTTCTGTGCTGCACTAGAGGCTTTTCTCTCTTCCTGCCTGGGCTGTAATTCAGGGGTTTGGTGCTGTCCTGCTCAGTGTTCTGATACTCTCCAACTTAGACAAATGGACTGAAAAGCCAGCTTTTGGAACTCCCCTGGAGGAGCATCTCAAGCGCAGCGGGCGGGAAGTCGCGGTTCCCATCGAAGCCTGTGTCATGATGCTGCTGGAAACAGGGATGAGAGAGGAGGTGGGTGACTCCAGATCACAGGGGGGACAGGGCCCAGTGGGGCTCATCAGCTGCTCTCTGGTTGTTAATATGTTGCTTAACTAATTTCTCCATTTAGTAGTTGGTAAATGTTTTGCAACAGAACAACCTCAGCACTGTGTGAAGCGTTTTGGAAGTGGATGCACATGCAGTGAAATTAGGGCTGGGCCAAGGGTGGGAAAGAGCTGAACCATGGTCAGGTGGCAGTGACAGGGCACGTGCAGGGCCAGCTGGGTCATTGCTGCCAGGGGAAGGCACCACAGCTGGAATGTTCTGAAAGAGGCTGCTGTAAACCTGGTGCTGTGCCGTGCTTGTGCCAATGTGTGGTTACCAATCAATGCATTTTATTTCTCTGATGCAGGGCTTGTTCAGGATTGCTGCTGGAGCCTCCAAGTTAAAAAAGCTGAAAGCTGCCCTGGACTGTTCCACTTCGCAGCTGGATGAGTTTTACTCAGATCCCCACGCTGTTGCAGGTATTGGGAGTGTTCTGAACCAAACCAGGTGTAAATTGGCACAACACAGCTTCGTGCTGTTCAGGGGCTGATCTCCACAGTTAGCCTGGGAGAGGTGACAGTCAGTGGACAGTTCACTGCACAGTTTGACACAGATAAGTGTAAGGTTCCTGTGCTGATCACAGCTGCTGTATTTGTGACAATGGTGTGTGAAATTCAGGTGATCACAATGGCCGAGCTGTCACATCTCTCATGGCAAGAGTGTTAACATGGTCAGGGTAGGTTAGAGCCACGTGTAGACCTGCAGTACATCTTTATAAGAAGTCCTTGTCCTGAAGAGATGATTCAGAGTTTTACAGCATGTTTCTGTCAAATTGCACCAATTACTGACAGACCCTTTGTGCTGAGATCTGAGCAGCTCCACTGTGCAGGTCTTGCCACTTTCCCTGGTACATTGCACAGATAAAACTGCAAAGTGAGGGCAGAATTTTCCCTGGAGTGTGAGAGCAGTGGCTGAGGAGCCAACCTGTCCCTGTCTGCATTGCAGGTGCCTTGAAATCCTATTTGCGGGAGCTGCCAGAGCCTCTCATGACCTACAGCCTGTATGAGGAGTGGACACAAGCTGCAAAGTAAGCATGCTAGAAGTACCTGGAGAGGAAATCATGCTGCATATTTCTGTGAAATTTGATTCTTCACAAATGAATTCAAAAGAAACAACCAACCTCACACAGTTATTTATTATTTCACTAACGGGCATTTCGTTTAACAAATTATTTTAAACAATAAATAGCTTAATAAAAACTGCACAAAATGTGGTGAAATATCTACTTTGTGTAACTATTAGGGGTGCTTCAGGCTGCTGGCTGCACGGTATTGATGCTCAAGCAGTTTTGTTGCAGGTAGAGATAATTCAGGGATCTGACATGCAGGTTATTGAGTACAGAACATTTCTTTGGCAGAAATGGAAGTTGATACCATCATCTCTTTGTCACTGCAGAAACAACTAATTCCTGCCCTGAAAGTAAGATGTCATGGCATTTTTTGTCCTTTCAGTATTCAGGACCAGGATAAGAAGCTCCAGGAGTTATGGAGGATTTGTAACAGATTACCTGAGCATTACCGTGTTAACTTCAGGTGGGTGTGAACATCTCTTAGCTCAGCTGTGCCCCAAAGCCAGTTAAACTAAACTCTAGTCCAGGTGTGCTGTTCTTGGCCAAATTCAGTGAGATTTATAAAAATACCTCCTGTTTCATGCAGCAGTGGCCATGCATAGGTGGTGTCCTTGGATTAATTCCCTGTTGGCTGTCAGGAGGTAGTGATGCACAGAGCCTTTCTGCTTATGGCTCATGCTCTGCTCTTTGCTGTAGTTTCCAGTCTTAGAAATCACCTGGATCTATCTTAAACATTTCATTTTCCCTTTTGGTTTTGTGTTTTGGAAATGAACCGGAACAAAACCAGCTCTGGTGATTCCTAGAAGCATGGAATTTCCATTACAGGACATGAAACTAGCTGAAGTTAAGCATTTTTCTCTGGAAGTATAATATTTCTGTGGTTCTGTTTTGCTAAGATGGGAGCTGCTTTCTTTGCTCCCCAGTTCAGCTTCCATGAGTCAGGAGCAGAAGCTTTGGGCAGCTGCCAAGCAAGAAGGCTGCTCATCTCATTTCCGTGTTGGGAGCTCTCTGTACAAGCTCTTGAATTTTTATTTACTTGCTTTCAACAAGAAACGCTCATGGTTCCTGCTGTTTAATTGTTTCTTTCCTTTTTGAAGGTATTTAATCAAATTTTTAGCCAAGCTTGCCCAGAACAGTGACGTTAACAAAATGACACCGAGCAACATCGCCATCGTCTTGGGCCCCAACTTGTTGTGGGCAAAGAATGAAGGGTGAGTTCTTTTGAGAAAGCTACAAAGCACAAAGGGCTGAAGCTGTAGAACTGATGGGTTTAAATCCTTTAGCAAGGAATTTAGCAGTTCACAGCAATGGGCTGTTTACCTAAAAAATATTATAAGTGTTTTTCCAGCCCATGCCTCCAGGTGCTGTGAGGCAGGAGGGTTTTAGGGGTGTTTCCAAAAGCTCTGAATGTTACTGAATGGTCTGGAGTCCAGCACTGTTGCTCTTTCTCTGATTCTGAGAAGCTGATCCATCATGCTTAGCCCAAGTTGTTATTTAGGTAGTCTGAATTGATTTTAATTTTCTTACTTTGATGGAACTCTGAGTAAAGTGTTGTTCAAATCTGTCCCACAGATCCCTTGCTGAAATGGCAGCAGCCACCTCGGTGCATGTGGTAGCAGTTATTGAGCCCATCATTCAGCATGCAGACTGGTTCTTCCCTGGAGGTGAGTTCTGCCACGGCCCAGCAGTGTCACACTGCCCTCAGGTCACCCTCGGTGCCTTGTGCAGCGAGGCAGCCCTTGGGATGTGTGTGTGTGTGTCTCTAAGGAGGCATTCTGTCTGTCCCTCTTCAGATGAAGATTTCAATGTGTCTGGGGCGTTTGTGGCAGTTCCTGCTGTAAATTCCAATCACTTGTCACACACTGGCAATGACTATGAATGTGGGACCCTGGAGAGGAAGAGGCCTCTGAGCATGACTGTGATGGAAGGGGATTTGCTGAAGAAGGACAGGTAGGTGTAATTCTCACTTTAGGGGTCCATTTTAGCCCTCTTCCAGTGAGGCTTTAGTCAGACACCTTCACTGGTGTCAGGAGAGGAATTTCATGGAAATGCTCTAAATAACAATAGTTATTTATTTCCTGTTGCTGCAGCCTGAGGATGGCCCAGAGGTAATGTACTGTTACTTCCTTCCAGTTGCACTCCATGCATGATAAATCCCCAGCAGATATTGCTGCTCCCAGTCCCCATTCTCCTGGTACAGACTGGGGGTGGTCTGAGATCACTGAAGAGTCTGCAGTAGCCTCTCTCAGTCTCTAACTCCTGGTATTCCATGGCTTCTCTTTCAAAGCCCATAAGCTGAGGTGGTGTTACCTGGTGCCTTCATGATAAGACTTCTGAGTGATGATGGTACAGTATTGCCACAGCAAGCAGTAGAATGCTAAAAACTCCCAGTAAAACGTGCTGTTTCCCATATAACATGTAGTGTAACGTTCATTCTTATCACTCATCATGAGTATTCAAGTGATGTGCTTGTTTTTAGCTGTTGATGCAAGTGTTGTTACCTGTTAGCTATGAGCAGCCACATGCAAATTTGTCAGCACTCACAGAGGAAGAAGAAAATCAGTTCAAGATTCAGTGTTTAATACAACAAGAATAAAATAATTTCTAGAAAGAATGTGCTGTATGCATTCTAAAATCTGTTGTGGTCTGTTTCTCCACTGTTCTCCTTGAAACACAAATAGAATTATTTGGGTTGGAGAGGACTGTAATGATCTCTCATTCCAGCCCCTAAATCACAGCCTGTAGCCAGTAGCTTTTTTTGAATCTCTGCTGCAACTTAGTGTGTGATAGAAACAAAATTCATGTGGCAAAACACATTTAGTGAGGAGCTACCGTGGTATGTAAGGAAATGTCTGTATTTACATGTGAGGTTCCGAGTGCTCTGACCTCATTGTCATCAGTGTTTGTCTCCAAATGTAATTGAGTAGTTTGTTCACTGGCGTCGAGCTTATCCCTCTGTGGGGATAAGCCAAGTCCTGTTGCATGTCTTAACCTTGCTGGTGTTGGGCAGCCACTGGAGGCTCCAGCGAGGCAGCCCTTGGGATGTGCTGTAACCTCTAACCTTGCTGGTGTTGGGCAGCCACTGGAGGCTCTAACATTGCTGGTGTTATACAGCCAGTGGTTTTAACATCATGGTGTTGTGCAGCCACTGGCAGCTCTAACCTTGCTGGTGTTGGGCAGCCACTGGAGGCTCTAACATTGCTGGTGTTGGGCAGCCAGTGGTGGGTCTAACACCATGGTGTTGTGCAACCACTGGAAGCTCTAACACCATGGTGTTGTGCAGACACTGGAGGCTTTAACATCATGGTCTTGTTGCAGCCACTCTAATCATGCTGGTATTGTGCAGCCAGTGGTGGCTCTAACACCATGGTGTTTGTGGTGCAGCCAGTGGTGGCTCTAACGCCGTGGTGTTGTGCAGCCAGTGGTGGCTCTAACACCGTGGTGTTGTGCAGCCAGTGGTGGCTCTAACACCGTGGTGTTGTGCAGCCAGTGGAGGCTCTAACATGGTGTTTGTGGTGCAGCCAGCAGAGCTTTCCTCGTCGCTGCTTTGCATGTGGGTTTGTCTGGGGTGGGACACCCAGGGTCCTGCTGCAGCAGCGCCGGGGTGGCCGCCTGCTGTGTTCACTCTCTGTTCTCTCTGTAGCTTTGGTGTGAAGGTGCTGGAGCTGCCCGCGACGCCGCGGCGCTGTGGCACTGTGAGCAGAAAGCTCACGTCGCCCGCCTTCCAGCCGCCGCTGCCGCCCGGCGAGCCCGCGGGCACCGAGCAGCCCTGCCCGCCCGCCGGGGCTGAGCCCGGCCCCGGGGCTGCCCCCGCACCCGCTGCTGCCCCCCCGGAGCAGCCCCAGCCTCCCGGCTCTGAGGATGCCAGGTAAGAGGCACGGCTTGCGCTGGCAGCGGCTTGGCAGCGGCTCCGGCAGCCCCTGGTGCCACCTGTGCCCCCTGGCATGTGCCCTGGCATGTGCCCTGGCAGTGTGGGCAGCAGCGCCCTGCAGGAGCTCTCCTGCCACGGGTATGGCTCCACAATTGGGCTTCTGAAATTACACACTGAATTGGTCTTACAAAAGAGCATCCATGGTTCTGGGTGTTCTGGAATTGATCTGTTAATAAAACACACAGAGTTCTGTCTGTTCTGGAGCTCATCTTCTGGGTGATCTCATCTGGAGCTCGTCTCATTCTGGAGCTCATCTTCTGGGTGATCTCATCTGGAGCTCGTCTCATTCTGGAGCTCATCTTCTGGAATTCTTGGGAGAAAAATCATGCTGAAAAATACACTCTGTTTCCAGTGCCCACACTGACCCTCCCAGGTTATGTTCTGGAGGTGTGCACACAGGTGATACCAGCTGGCTGCTGAAGGAGCAAAACCTACAGTGGCAATACCAGAAACCTGTTGGTCTTGTTTGTTGTTTCTTGTACTCGTTATCTGGTTATGTCTTGTTTTGTTTATTTGTCTGTGGCAGGTGTTAGTGATGAGCAGACTTGCTTACTAGAAATCAGGCAGTCAGTTTATCACATTTCAGGATTAGTTTCTTTAGGACAAGTAGGTACACAGGCTCTTTGCTGTTTAATTTCTCTTGAAGCTCTGTGCTTGTGTCCCTGAACTCCAAGGCTAGTTGCAGCAGCCTGACTTCCTGCTGTGAGGTGGAAGCAGCACTTTGCTGTCAGCTCCTCAGTGTTCTGAGCTGTGACAAACCATGTGTGAAGCCTGCAGTGCTCCCAGATGTCAGCCTCAGGGTGAGATCCACCGTGGGGCTTGGTGCAGCACTGGCTCCTGTGCACAAAGCTCGTTCTCAGGTGACATATTTACAAAACCAGCTCGTTTGGAAATCCCCTGCACACCAGTATTTCCTCCACAGATGGCTTTTGTGACAGGCAGCTGAAGATGAACCTCGGGGGTCGTGTCTGAAAGTTGCACTTAAAATCTGCACAGCCTCTGTGCAAGCACTCACAGGTTGTTAACAGCATCTGGAGAAACAGGGATTGCATTTCCAGTGGAAGTGAATAAAGTCAGTCCTTTTGAGGGCTAAATTGCTGCAGGTGACTCCAGATACAAAGAAGTGAGAGAAGGCTGCAGGTGCACGGCCACAGGAGGGAACACTGCCAGAACCACCTCAGCTGGCTCATCCTCATCATCACCCAGCAGCCCAGCACTGCCCCAGCGTCCACCACTGAGCCACGTCCTCAGGGGCCACATCCACGTGTTTGTAACACTTCCCTGGGCACCTGTGCCAGGGCTTGGCAATGCCTTCCATGAAAACTGTTCCCTGTATGTGATCCCCAGCACGGTCTGTGAGGGAGCAGTGCAGCTGAGCCGCACAAGGCACGTTACCCCGTCTCTAACTGAGCTCTTTCCTTTGCAGCACCTCGAAACCCAAGGAGAGCGCGAGTGCAGCCACTCCTCCCCCGGTGAGGAACGGCGCCCCGGCGGGCCCTGCCCCGGGCCAGGCCGTGCCCAGCAGCTCCCAGCTCTCTGTCAGCCAGCCCCCGGGCGCTGCTGGGCCCAGTCCCCACGCCCTGAGGAGAGGTGTGTGTCCTTTGCTTTCCATCCGCTGTGTCCCAAGCCTTGATGGACTGCATTCCCTGCAGGAATGCTGCTGGAATGACTTCAGCAGCATCCCTGCCCTTACTCAGCAGCTCAATCTGTTGGCTTGTCCCCAAGGCCTGGCTGTAAAGCTGCTGTGACTTTTGGACTCTCTGGATGGTGACAGTGTCACCAGTGCTGTTTAACAAACTCTCAAAAGCTATTGATCAGTAATGCTTGTGTTTGATAATGCAGCACTTTATTTTGATAATGTAGCTGGGGATTTTTTGTGCTGCTAATTCTTTTCTTTGGGAGCTTGGTTTGGAATCGTACAATTCCAAAATGGTTTGGGTTGGAAGGTACCTTAAAACTCATCTTGTTCCATCCTCTGCTATGGGCAGGGACACCTTCCACTGTCCCAGGGTGCTCCAAGCTCCATCCAGCCTGGCCTTGGGCACTGCCAGGGATCCAGGGGCAGCCACAGCTGCTCTGGGCACCTGTGCCAGGGTTCCCCAGCATCACAGAGAGCAATTCCTGCCCAATATCCCATCTATCCCCGTCCTGTGGCAGTGGGAGCCGTTCCCCATGTCCTGTCACTGCCTGTCCCTGATGCTGGAATCTCCCCTCTTCTCTCCACAGCCATGAAGAAGCCGGCGCCAGCCCCCCCCAAACCAGCCAACCCCCCCCCGGGGCAGCCAGGAAGCCAAAGCTCTTCCCCAGCTGCCCAGCCACCTTCTGTCTCTCCAAAACCCCCTGCCAGAAGCTCTTCTCCTCCTGCCCAGCACCCAAACCAAGGAGCAGCCCAGACCTCCTCCCCTTGCCAGGTTTCTGCCCCTCGGAGATACTCCAGCAGCCTGTCCCCACTCCAAGCCCCCAGCCACCCACCCCCGCAGCCCCCAGCGCAGGCAACTCCTCCCCTGCAGCCCAAGGGCAGCAGCCAAGCATCTCCTGGCAGCAGCCAAGCCTCTCCTGGCAGCAGCCAAGCCTCTCCTGGCGAGCAGGGCCCGGAGCAGCCCTGCTCCTCCTCCTCTGTGCCCCTGCCGCAGACCCCGACCCCTCCCGACACGCCCCCGCTGGGCAAGCACCCGGGCAGCGCCCCGGCCGTGCCCCCCGAGCCCTGCCTGCCCCACGGGGGCACCCTGCCCCGGCCCCGGCCCGTGCCCAAGCCCAGGAACAGACCCAGCGTGCCCCCTCCGCCGCACCCGCCCTCCGCAGACGGGCTGGCTGCAAACCCACCACAAACAGCCTCCAAAATCGTCACAGGTGAGTGCATCCCCCCGGGCTGCTGCCTCCCTGGGGGCAGAGCCAGTGCCTGGGGCTGGGGGCAGCTGGGGGGCACAAATCTCAGGCCAAGAGCTGGTTTCCAGTCAGTGCCCACCCGGCTGCCCTGCGCACCAGGGCGCCGTTCCTCGGGCACAATGTTTGGGGGCAAGTGGAGATGAACTTTTGTTGGTTTTTTTTTCTCTGTTTGGAAGTTTAGCGCTGTGACAGCAGCTCCAGTGTCTTGGCAGTCAATTCTGCTTGTACATCTGTTGCCAAAAAGCAAATATTTAGAGGAGGGAGAAGATGTAGCCGGGGATGGTGGATTTCAGCACATACTGAGATAAGAAAAGGGCACCAGTGGTCACTGACACGTGTTCTAGTACGCAAAACATGCAGAGAGTGTTTTACCTTACGAGAACAGAACCTTCTGATGTGCATTTCAATTGGACATCCAGAAGCTGAGGAATCACCTCTATTAAACTGTATGTCTTAGGTCAGTATTTATAGAGCCTCACATTTTAAGTGCAATCCTGGTTTTAAGACAACCATGAAGTGAAGAGAAACTTTTGTCTTCTCACAGAAACTTCATGAAGCTTGTAGTTACCAATTTGGTTTGGATAATGTTACTTTAATAAAGCTTTTTTTTTTTTTAATGTAGTTGTTGAGGCCATTCAAAACCAGCAGATTTTGGAATGTTTTCCTGCTGAGTCACTGCTTATTCTGGGAAATGCTGAAGGAAGAGATAGTAAATGTGGGAGACTAATGCTTTTAAATCTACTTATAATTAATAATGGTTGGAACTTTCCCATGACACTGCAGCTTCTCTAGAATTAGACTAATGTATTGGAATGCAGAGTATCAATTCTGTTGCCTAACAGCTCTACCCCAATGCCTTCACAGGTGGGGATGGTTACTGCGAATAAGGTTTGTACTCACAGAGTCTGCAAGTGCAGCTCAACTGCTCCTGTTTGTAGCTTGAGTTCAGACGTGTGCTTGGAACTGTGCTCTGCCAGCCCTGTGTCCTCATCCCTCCATAGGAACTGTTCTGCCAGCCCTGTGTCCTCATCCCCACATAGGAACTGCTCTGCCAGCCCTGTGTCCTCATCCCCACGTAGGAACTGAGCTGTACCAGCCCTGTGTGCTCATCCCCACATAGGGACTGAGCTGTACCAGCCCTGTGTCCTCATCCCCACATAGGGACTGAGCTGTACCAGCCCTGTATCCTCATCCCCACATAGGGACTGAGCTCTGCCAGCCCTGTGTCCTCATCCCCACATAGGGACTGAGCTGTACCAGCCCTGTGTGCTCATCCCTCCATAGAACTGAGCTCTGCCAGCCCTGTGTCCTCACCCCCTTGTAGGAACTGTGCTCTACCAGTCCTTTATCCTCATCCCCATGCAGGGACTGAGCTGTACCAGCCCTGTGTGCTCATCCCCATGCAGGAACTGAGCTCTGCCAGCTCTGTACCTCGTCCCTCCACAGCATTCTGCCAGCAGGAGGGTTTGAGGCTCTGCTGCTCAGCTGTAATGGGACTGTGAGCCTTCAGTTATTCCTTAAGTCCCTGGAGAGAATTACACTTCACACCAGGCCCCCAGAGTTAGTCCCCAAGTCAGGTGTGATGGGTGACCCCTTTCCAGCAGGTTTGTTCTCTTCAGTGCAGGGAAATATGATTTTTCCTACAATTTGGTGGTTTGTGGTTACCTTTTAGTGTAGCTCTCCCTTTAGCTTTGCAGTTATCTTTAACCACTTGGAGTTTTTCTGGCAAAACCCAGGCTGATGTGCCTAAACCCTGGCAGAAGAGCAGCTGCAGCATGGCACGCTGGCTGCCAGCTCCCTGCTGGCTCTGCCTGCTCAGTCCCCCCTGCACACCCCACTCGTGTCCCTGCTGGGCTGGGGGCCCTGGCTGCTGCTGCTGCTCCTGAGCCCTGCCACAGCTGGGGACTCGGGCTGCCTGCTGAGGAGAGCAGCACAGGACACTGAAAGCAGGCTGGAAGTCAGGCTGGAAATCACTCAGGTTTGGGGTTTCTGTGAATTGGAGAAGGAGGTGGCCTGGGGGCTGCCCTGCATCCCTGGAGGTGGCCAAGGCCAGGAACCTGGGATGGTGGGAGGTGTCCCTGCTCATTTTGGGGTTCCATGAAGAATCCTGCAGTAAATGAGCTGCTTAAGCAACTGAAGAGTAGCTTTGATTCTTAAAACAACTGACTTCTGATTGTACTTTTGTCACTATATTTAAAATAGGAGGATAATTCACTCCCAAGCTGAAGTCAGAAGTGGGGCTGGGCTCTGAATCCTGACAGCACTTCACAGTGGAGTTAACAGCAGCAGCTGTGCTAGTGAATCAAACTTCCAGGAAAGACTTAATCTAAATTTCCAAGTGTTCCATAGTTTGACCATATTTATTTTCACTTTAGGGTTTTCCTGGTTCTGAGGAAATTGCTTCAATGGTGGCAGGCAGGGAGGGTTTGTTTTACCCCAGTTCAATGGGAGAAATCCTGATCTTGTAATTAGCATCCAGCCGGGGCTCTTCATGAGAATTGGCCACAGCAAGCACCTGCCAGAGGGGCTGCAAAGCAGAGCAGAGTGGCCCAGGTGTGTGCTGTGACCAGGATGGGAGCTGCCACGCAGGAGAACTGGCACAGGAAAGCTGCTGAGGGAGGGTTCTCTCCAAAACTGGTGAAGGGACCTGGAAGATCCAGCCTGCTCAGCTAAAATCCCTTGGGGAGGGGTTGAAGTGACTCTCAAGCTCACCTGCAGCAGTACACTCCATGCTAAAGCATCCACCTTCTCCAGATCAGTGTGTTTTTAAAGGATTAATAATCTGAATTAACACCACCACCTGTCACATAAGAGTGTCTGCTCTAATATTCACACCTGCACATAAAAGCACTTACAGACTCACTAATTCACAATGTGCAGCTGCTGGTTTTAATTTGAACCTTAACGAGTGGAATGAGGGGACAAAATTAAGGTGCCAGCAATCCTCATCATGACCCCTGTACTGTTGGCTCCCTTGTCCATGTACTGGGCTTTAGTAATGCCTCTGATTCTATTTAGGGTGTTCAAGTAAGAAGCCCTAGAATATTCTAATCAAAGGTTTTATTAAATAATCCAGATGTTTGACCAGCATTCAGTAGGAACTGTATTGGCAAGTGCAATGGTAAGGAAAAGGCCCCTGATTGGCCGACACTGTTGCTAATTGCTAATGATGTGTGTGCTAACGACTAACCCCCCAGTGCCCTGCTGCGTGTGTCCCTGGCATGGCCAGAGAGGGGCTGCTGCTGCTCCCATTAACCCACTAAGCCCTGGAGAGCAGAATGTGCAGCTCTTGCTGTCCCCTGGCCACTGTCCCTTGTGCTGTGCCGTGTGCAGGAGCGCAGAGCTGCTGTGTCCCTGCAGAGCCTCCTGCTGTCACCGCTGGCACCAGTGTCCCTGTGCTGTGTCACAAGTGCTGCCCCGGTGCCACAGCCTCCCAGAGGGCTGCTGCAGGGGCTCAGGCTGCTGGGGTGCCCCTGCCCGTGCCAGCCTGGGGTGGGGTGGGGTGTAAGGTGCCTTCCAGCCCATTTGGGGGCCTGGGGCTGAAGCTCGTGCTCAGTGCCAGGCCAGGGTGGGGTTCAGCTGCTCTGTGCAGGGTCCCAGATCCCTGCAGCCTGGAGGCTCAGGAGCAGGGCAGGCTGCACTCAGGGGCTGCTTCCCCCTCTTCCAGGTCATTTAGCTCAGAAACCTCCAACTTGAGCTTTTCTGCAGTAACTTCTGGGTTAACTCCAGGATTTTGTGCTTGAGTTATGAGTCCCAGTCTCTCTAGGATGCCTGTCTGCACCTCCTGTGCTTGAAAACAAGGCATTTATTTGGATTTTTTGTTGATTTAAGTGATCTAAATTACTTCCTATGTGGAGCAGCTGCTGGACTGCAGTAAGGGATGTCATGGCACATTGTAAATCAGCTTTCCAAAATCTTGACAAGATTTTCAGTTACCTTTCTTTGAGCTGCTAGGGATTTTTCTGGTCTGATAATTCTAGCTGCCAGGGCAGTCAGTCACCAGAGATGCAGCAGAGATCCTTTTTTGACACCTTGGTTTGAACAAAATCCTCTCCTCAGAAGAGGCAAAGACCATGACATGCCCTGTGTACACAGGAGAGAGGTTTAATCTGCACTTGGTGTACATAACTTGTGACACCATCCTTGTTCCTGCTGCTTCTCAGAGTCACGGGTGGTGTTCCCTGCTGGATGATTTAGGTGCCAGATCATTTTGCTGAGTGTTTGACATGAAAGTCCAGAGTAGCTCTCCAGGGGCACTGAGGGATCTGAGCCGAAGTCAGGCTCGGTGTCCTCCCTCCCTCAGGAAGAAGAGGGTTTCTGTTCCTCTGCCCAGGCCTGGCCCAGGGGCTGTAGGAGGAGCAGTCCCAGGTGCCCAGCTGGGCTCAGCCCTGTGTGCCCACGGGGCCAGCTCTGTGCCCAGAGCCTTTGTTGATCTCTGCTTTCCCTTCTCTGTCTAAGGAGATGCCCAGGACCCCCCGACTGAGTGAGCTGGCCCTGGCCCGGCTGCTAAACTTGCTGTTCCCTTTTTGTGCAGACTCTAATTCCAGTATTCCAGAGCCACTTGCAAACCCTCCTCCAGAGCTTGCTGCAGAGCTGGCGGGCAGAGAGCTGCACAACCACCTGCTGCTGGACATTGACAATGACACGGAGAGCACGGCGCTGTGACGCGGCGCTCCGGCTTCCCTGGCTCCTCTCCGGGGGGAAAACCACAGACCTGACAGGGAAAGGCTTCTTCTGCAGCGTGCCACGGCCGGGCAGAGCTGGCCCTGGGGCCGCGTGGGGACACTGAGCTCCAGGGTGGCCGAGGTTGGAGGAGACCTCTCAGGAAACCGAGCCCAACCTTTGGCCGCGCTCCGGTTTCGCCCTCAGAAGAAGTTTAATGATCTGGGTCTGGACAACGGTTTTCAAACTCTTGGATGGAAGGAATGAATTCCTGCAGGAACTCGCCTAGGAAGCGTGGTCAGTGCTGCTACAGGTGGTGGTAGCAGAAATTCCAAAAGAATAAGAAGGTTAGTTATTTAAAGTGCATGTCTGTATTACGGAAATAATCCTTGCCACGGCACGGTTAGAGGTTCTTGTAGTTCTTAGCCCGTCCCAGGAGCTGCCTCCCAAGGGACATTCCCTCTCGGATTTGCTGCAGATTCCCCCCAGGCCATGAAGCAAGCCCTGCCCCAGTGCTGGTGGTGACTGCTGGTTCTCAGTCACCTGTGGAACTGTGGATGCATCCAGTGCCTCGAAGGACTGTCGTGCTGTAGGAGGAACTTCTGTCTCTTTAATCATTTCATTGCTACTTAGGATCAGTACTTACCCTGATTTCATAGTTACTTGTATTAACCTGCTTTGTTCATGTGCAACTGGCAACTGTTTCACGAGGAAACCGTGGAAATGGGGTTTGTGCTTTTGTTGAAAACGGTTGAATTTTGAAAGAACTTTGAAACAGCTGTTTGGATTCAGAAGTTGAGTGAACATTTATAAAATTAAAGATTGTTTTTTGTCAACTTAAGGCATCTTTATTCTAGTTTTGTTGCTTCCACTGGGTCCTGAATGTCACAGTGATCCCCTGGACTGTAGCTTGGAGTCACTGGCTGCTCAGCGTGGTTTTCCCTTAAGGACTTCAGTGGGAGCACTGAGACCTTCCTGTGTAACAAATCTTTGTGACTCTGAGTTCAGTTTGAAGAGCCACAGACTCCATCCTGTGCCTGATTTTGATGTTTATCCCCCAGACTGTCAGTGCCTCTCTCCCCCAGGTTTCCAGCAGCGTTTCACAGGCTCAGGAAGGATCCCCCAGTGCCAATTCCCTTTGTGTGCTTTAACAAGAGGATTTCCTGACTCTGTGAGCTGCTGCAGGTGCCCAGGTGCTCCTGCCTGCTGTCACTGCCTGCACATGGAGTGCTGGCAGCTCTGGGGTGAGCTTTGCTCTGACCCTGCAGTGTTCAGTGAATTCTGGGGAGCCCCAGCAGGCTGGGGAGGGCAGCAGGCTCTGCAGGGTCAGCTTTGCTCCCACCCTGCAGTGTTCAGTGAATTCTGGGGAGCCCCAGCAGGCTGGGGAGGGCAGCAGGCTCTGCAGGCAGCCAGGGCAGCTGGGGGGCTCCAGGAGCTTGGGGCCCAGAGGTCTTGGCAGCCCCCCCATCCCCACAGACTCCAGGCAGGCAGGGACCAGCTCTCACTCTTTAATGTTTCTCTGCAGCTGCACGAGGCCCAGGGCCAGTGGTGGTCCCAGCCCAGGGCTCTCTGCTCAGGCACTCCAGAAGGGCTGTGGGTGCCCAGGCCATGAGGGGCTGGCCCTGGCACCTCTGCCCTGGCACAGCTGGTGGGTTTGGCTGGCTCAGGTCCTGCAGGTGGCCCCAGCAGAGTTGAGGGGCAGTTTCCACGCTGGGTGCTGGTGCTGCCATTGGAGTGTCAGTGGTCCCAGGCAGGCCCTTCAGCACTCACTGCACACAGGGAAGGAGCTGAACGGGCACGGCTGGGCCAGGGGCACACCAGAGCCCAGGGAACAGCCCCTGGCTCTGCTCTGGGCACTCGAGGTGTCACTCCTGTCCCTCAGGGCTGAACCAGAGGGAACCCAAGTGGTCGTAGCTGGTTATAGAGGCATAAATAAGAAGAGATTCCAGACTTCCTGAATTCCAGGCAGTGCTCTAAGGCCAAAGAGCAAAATTAAATATTTAAAATAACCAAACCAACCTTCCTCAGCTGGTTGGTGCCGGGTGGGGTCTGACAGTGCCAGTGCCAAGTGGGCACAGCCAGGCCCCCATTAGAAATAAGGAAAATATTACGTCTTTAAAATGTCTTAAATAAAGAAATAAAATTTAGAAAGCATTAAGAATTACATTAACCCTCTGCTAATCATTAATATGTACACCAGTTAGGATTAGGTGGTGCTGTGGGCACTGGCAGCCCCCTGGCTATGCGAAGTACGCCCAGAGGAAGACCCCAGCACACACACACAGGAGCAGGTTGATGTTCAGGACGTGCTTCACCAGCGGCTCCTCCTCCAGGGCCGCCAGGGGCAGGGGCTCAGCCCTGGGCACGTTCTCAGCAGGCTCCTGCCTGCGCTCCATCCCGCAGAGCCACAGCAAGGTGCTCAGCAGCTTGGAGCTGCCCTTGGCCTCGGCTGCACCTGCAACAGGAGGTGAGGGATGAGCCTGGCCAGCCCAGCTGGGGTGCAGGGTTTGGTGCAGAGACAGCCCTGCTCTCTGCTGAGCACTGGCACCCTCCAGGCAGCACCAGTTCCACTCTCCAGCTGCACCAGTTCCACTCTCAGCTGCACCAGTTCCACTCTCCAGGCAGCACCAGTTCCACCCTCCAGCCAGCACCAGTTCCCTCCTCCAGCCAGCACCAGTTCCCTCCTCCCTGCACTCTGAGCTCAGCTTCTGCTCTCCCCAGCAGCCGTGGGAACGATAAACCAACCCAAAAAGCGAGCTGCAGCTGCCTGGTGCCCCTCAGGTGAGTGCTGCTGGGGTCCATCCCTGCCACACCTGGAGCCTGGCTCCCCAGTGCCTCACATGGGACACATCATTAAACGCTCATGTCCAAGGAGTGTGAGACTTCCCAGCAGCAGGGGAGCTGCCCCATAACTCATTAACCCACAGCAGCTTGTCACAGATCAAAGGGACAGCAGCGAAGCTGACCCGTTACATAAACAGGGTGAGCCTGGCAAAAACAAGGGATGGAACCACGGCTGCAGAATGCACAGGAGCTCTGGCTCTGCCAATCCTGACAGCACCAGCTTTGAAACACACACATCCTCCCTCTCTGCTCTGCCAAGAACCCGGCCCAGGGCTCTGGGCTCTCCCTGCTGCTAGAGCTGATCAGAGAACACTGCTGGAGAACAAAGGGAATTTCCTCAACATTGCTGTGCTTTCCTCCACCCTCCCCTTTTCCAGCCACTTCTGGCAGCAGGTGCCACAGCCCCAGGCACGGGACAGTGGCCATGGCTCTGTGTCCCCTCCAGCTCCTTTGTTCCAAGCTTTTGGAATGCCATCCAGAGCAGGAACAGAGACTGAACTCCTGCTTAGGTGAAATGCCAGGTAGAGCCTTTCTGCCCTGGACAGGAGGAGATGGAGGCCAGAGCTCCCTGTGCTCTGCAGCTCCTCCCGAGGGGCAGCTCCCAGCTCAGCTCTGGGGCAGGGACAGGACCAGGGCAGGGCTGGAGCTGGGCCAGGGAGGCTCAGGCTGGAGATCAGGAAAGGCTCTGCCCCAGAGGGGCTGGCACTGCCCGGGCTCCCCAGGGGATGGGCACTGCCAGAGCTCCAGGAGCCTTTGGCCAGCACTGCAGGGATGCTGGGTGGGATTGCTGGGGTCTGTGCAGGGCCAGGGCTGGCCTGGATGGCCCTGGGGGTCCCTCCCCACCCAGCAGATCCTCTGTTCTTTAACTCCACGATTCTTCCAGCACACGCTGAAGCTCCAGAGCTCCAGAGGAGGGAGTTTGAAGGTTCCCTGTCCTGCGGGCCGCTGGAAGGGGCTGTGGCTGGGGGTCACTGACCTTTGTTCCCTTCGGAGCTCTCGGGGCCCAGCTCCAGCTGCAGCGGCTCCTTGGCAGCGCCGGGGCCGGGGGCTGCCCCCTCCTGCCCGGCCGGAGCATCCCCGCGGGTGAACCAGGTGAGCCGGCTGATCTGATGGCATGGAGAGAGCTGCTCAGGGGCTGCCGGCCCAATGCCCCTCCTGCCCGGCAGCACCGGGGGGCGTCCCCCGGAGCACGGCAGCTGCTCCTCCTCCACCCAGAAGAAGGGTCTGTGAGGTCTGTGCCGAGGGACAGCTCGGTGTGGGACCGTCCCTGGGCACAGCAGCTCAGGGAGGGGCAAAAAGAGCAGAAATTGTGGCCAGGGAGGGCTGCCTTGAACTGGGGGTGGGAAATAGGGGGTTTTTTTCCTTCAAATATCTAAAGGACATTATAGAGGGATGTTCTCAATGGCAGCATGGATAGAGAGGGATGAGCACCACGTAAAGCTGAAAGATTCAGGCTGGAGATGAGGAAAAGCTGTTCCAGGGAGGGCAGGTGAGCTCTGGGCTGGTCACACACCTGCAGCACCTCCCTTGCTGGCCAGTTCTGAGTTCAGGGTTAGTCCTGAACTGAAGCAAGAGGATGAGCTGCTGTGTGAGCTCTGCAGCCCCCCTGCCCCTCCTTTCTGCTCGCGGGCCCTTCCTGCAGCCCCAGCACCAGGACCCAGAAGAAGGGTCTGTGAGGTCTGTGCCGAGGGACAGCTCGGTGTGGGACCGTCCCTGGGCACAGCAGCTCAGGGAGGGGCAAAAAGAGCAGAAATTGTGGCCAGGGAGGGCTGCCTTGAACTGGGGGTGGGAAATAGTTTTTTTTTTCCTTCAAATATCTAAAGGACATTATAGAGGGATGTTCTCAATGGCAGCATGGATAGAGAGGGATGAGCACCACGTAAAGCTGAAAGATTCAGGCTGGAGATGAGGAAAAGCTGTTCCAGGGAGGGCAGGTGAGCTCTGGGCTGCTCACACACCTGCAGCACCTCCCTTGCTGGCCAGTTCTGAGTTCAGGGTTAGTCCTGAACTGAAGCAAGAGGATGAGCTGCTGTGTGAGCTCTGAGCTCTGGGCTGCTCACACACCTGCAGCACCTCCCTTGCTGGCCAGTTCTGAGTTCAGGGTTAGTCCTGAACTGAGGATGAGGATGAGCTGCTGTGTGAGCTGTGCAGCCCCCCTGCCCCTCCTTTCTGCTCTCGGGCCCTTCCTGCAGCCCCAGCACCAGGACAAACTGCAAACAGCCAAACTGCACAAACCTGCTCCAGAGGAGAGGTGTCCCTGCACGGGGTTTCTCTTTCTGTGAGTAAAAACCTTTCCTCGCTAAGTTAGTAAGAGAGCTGGCAAAGATGACCCAGAAGCTGGAATTTCTTGGGAAATGGAGGGGGAAAGGCTGATTTGTCATGGATGAAACACACATGCTTTAACTTAACAACAGCTCTTGCTGGAATCTGCTGCTGACCAGTGCCCAGGGTGGGATTTATGTGCCCCAAATCAGAAAGAGCAGCAAAGGGGCTGCAGCAGAGGAGGGGTCACTGTGCCACAAACCCAGAATGGACAGGGGCTCACCCTGCAGCTCATCCCCCCGGGGATGCAGCGAGGGGCACCCAGGAAGGCGTTTAGGGCTCAGGGAGCACGGGGGGGACACGCACCATTTCGGGGGCCGGGGGCTCGGTGGCCAGGCTGACCAGGAGCACGGTGAGGGTGGTGACGGCCCCCAGCACCATGGAGAAGTAGAGGTAGTGCATGTACTTGAGCAGGCCGGGGCGGCCGTCGGGCTCCCCGCAGCGCGGCTCGGGGAAGGCGAAATCCAGCACCAGGCGCACGGCGCCCAGCAGCAGCCCCACCAGCAGCCCCCAGAAGGCACCCTGGCGAGGGAAGGGAGGCAATTCCGTGCTGCAGCAGCGCCCGGCCGGCTGCAGGGCTGCTCCCGGGCCAGCACAGCCCCTACCTTCTCGTTGGCCCTCCTCCAGAAGCAGCCCAGGATGAAGACCACGGCCACGGGCGGCTGCAGGTAGGAGCTGATGGACTGGATGTAGATGAAGAGCTGCCCGCCCTGGCCAGCCTGCACCAGGGGGATCCACAGGATGGACACCACGGTCAGCAGCAGCACGAACACCCTGAGTGGCACAGAGGATCGTTGCTGTCAGCCCAGGCCCTGCTGCTCGGGGTGACCACGGTGTCCCACCCAAGGTGCCTCGGCTGCGGTGCTGCCCGGGCTGGGCAGGGTGTGCCACCTCAGCAGCTGTGCCAGCTGTGCCAGGCACCCAGGCTCACGCCCAGCTCATCCCAGTTGTCCCCACCTGCCCACGATCATCAGCTCCCACTCGGAGCAGCGAGGCCTGAAGTGTTTCCAGAGGTCCATGGTGAAAATGGTGCTGGAGCTGTTGAAGATGGAGGTCAGGGAGGACATGAGGGCTGCTATCATCACGGACATCATCAGGCCCCTGAGCCCTGGGAACGAGGAGAGGCACAGCCACCCTGAGGAACCCTCAGAGGCTCCGCTGCAGGGTGGCCTTGAGCTCTTCTGTGGGCTAGAACAGACTTGTAAAACTGGTTTTAGCTCCAATTCAAAATGACAGTGGCAGGTTCTCCCCACACAAACCCCACTAAACAACAGTTCCAGGCTATTTGCCTCTCTCAGCTTCCCTCCCAGGCGCCTGTGGCTGCCACGTGCCAACCCCACCAGTGCCAGAACCATCACCAGGCTCTTACCCACGGGCAGGAGCTCCAACACCAGCTTGGGATAAGCAATATCAGAACAGCCAGAGGGGTTGCCACAGATTTTTTGGCAAATTTCCGGGTCCGCACAAGCCACCAGATCTGAAAGAAGCAGTGTGGGGTGAGAGGCAGCACTCCCAGGCACAGCAGTGTCCCTGATCTCCTCTGCTGAGTGTTGTAAAGTGTTTTCTGAGGGAATTCCTGGAGAGCCTGGGGGGCTCCCAGCAGTGACAGCTCAGCACAGGGGTGTCTGGGGCTGCTCTCCAGGATCTGCACCCTCCAGCTCCTAACTGGAAGGACATTTCCTCGTGTGTTGGGCATTGGATGCACCGGGAGCTCTCCCTGGTTGAGGAGAGGCTTCTCCAGCTCTGCAGCTGGCCCAGCCAGAGCAGGGGAGATCTCCCGCAGCACTTACCTGGGAAGAGAACCCGGCTGATCATGCCTGGCATTACCATCATAAAGAGGGGCAAAATCTTCAAGTAGGAGGTCATCAAGGAGCCCCCTTTGGCGTGGGAGAGGTTTTTGGCAGCGAGGGACCTCTGAACAATGACCTAGGAATGAAGGAATGGGTTTGGTTGGCTGCCAGCAGCAGGAGCTGCCTGGGGTGGAGGACCTGGCTTTGATCTCCACTGAACTCTGCAGGTCTCACAGGGTGATCACAGGGCCTGGCTGTGCCTCTGGAGCACAGCTTTGGGTCCTGGCACAGGCACTGACTCTAGGCACTGACTCCGTGCTGCAGGGCCTGACCCTCGCCTACCCAGAAGCAGGATTTCCATTCTCCTGCTCGGGGACTGCCCTGGCCCTGCGGAGGAGCCTGGCCAAGGAGCAGCACAGAGCTGAAATGGGCACAGCTAAATGAGAGAGCAAGAAAGCACAGCTGGAGCAGCAGCAGTGATTTAGGGCTGCAGGTCCCGGGCTCTGACGGTGCCACTGGGACGGTGGGAGCCAGACCCAGGAAAGGTGAGAGAGGAAATCCACAGGTGGCTCACAAGGAACACAAGGATCAAGTTAAAAAGCAAACAAACAAACAAAAGACTTCTTTATAGACTGCGATTAAAACACAAACACATTCTTATTCCTTTTTCCACGGAGATGATTACGAATATTTAGTTGTATTTAATATCAATAGTATATATTTAATATATATAGGTATAATACATTATATATAATATATATTTTATATATAATATATTTTTATATATCAGTATATTTATATATAATAATTATATTTTAATATATTTTCATGTATTTAATATATCAGTATATTTATATTAATAGAATATATGTAATATAAATATATTTAATATCAATATTTCCTTCTTTAGGACTTAACCATCTGATTTTGCCAATGGTAAAATAAGATTTTACTGATGATCCCCCTCAGAAAATCAGTCCAGGTGAGGTGGCAGCCCCAGGTGTGTAACGGGATCCACCCTGCCACAGGAACCACAGTGACCCACCTGATCTGTGCACCAGTACCACAGGGAGGGGATGGTCATTCCCAGCAGGACGCCTGGCCAGGGCAGGTCGGAGCTGACGGGGTCTCGGAAGATGTGGAAAGCATCTTCCCTGGGCAGGCCACAGCTGCTGTTCTCCCTGCGGATGCTGGGAATGGCATCAAAGTATTTTTCCTGTAAACCTTCAAGGCCACCAACTTCAATAAAACCTGAAAAGGGTCGTGAGAAGCTGTTACTGCACCCGCCCAGGGCAGGACTCTGATTCCAGTCTCTGGGGATGATGCTCCACAAGTATTCCTTAAAAATCAGCAGCTCCTGACCCTCCCCCTGGGCTGGGGAAGGGCAGGCACTCGCTGCTGGCTGGAGCAGGTGCTGCCTCCCCTGTGGAATCACAGAGTCCTGCCGTGGTTTGGGTTGGGAGGGGTCCTAAAGCCCACCCAGTGCCATCTTAAATCCCACTCAGTGTCACCCCTGCCATGGCAGGGACACTTTCCACCACCCCAGGGTGCTCCCAGCCCCATCCAGCCTGGCCTTGGGCACTGCCAGGGATCCAGGGGCAGCCACAGCTGCTCTGGGCACCTGTGCCAGGGCTGCCCACCCTCTAGAGAAGAGGATTTCTCCCTAATTTCTCCCCAGTATTTAAGGTGATGAGGCTCCTGTCAGCCCCAGGACAGCACTCACTGAAGACCATGAGGGACAGGGCCCCGATGAGCATGATGAGGGTCTGCAGGGCATCCGTGTAGATCACAGCTGCCAGGCCACCTGCAGAGCACAGAGCCACAGTCTGGGGTCAGCCGGGCCTGTCCTGCCACCTCATTTCACACTTTGCACAGGGTCTTGCCCAGCAGCACGAGCTGAGCCCCAGCCTGGCTGGGGGCAACCTTGGCCGATGACTCCTTGGAATTCCTCAGGACTGGAGTCACCATGAGTCACTATTTTGTCATTACAAGCCAAAACCAGAAGTAGTTCTACGGGAAATACATGGAAAAGCTCTAAAACAAAGCTCAAGCTGGAAAAGGAGGAGGGGAAAAAAGGGGGTGGGATTTTTCATCACTGGGAAAGGAATAACCTTTATTTGTCTGGGGTTTCTGTGTGGCTGCTCTCCATTTGGCCACTCCTAAACCCTGAAAGGGCATCCAAGCCCGGAGTCTTTCTGCATTACACGCTCGTTGTGCTGCAAATCCCTCACACCTCCGAGCCCGGGGAACAGGGGAATGCACCCTGAGAATGCCCTGCAGAGCTTCTCCTGGGGCAGAGCGACCTGCACCCACCTGGGGCAGCCCCTCAGGAGTGTTCACCTACCCTCACTGGGCAATTGCTTCCAAAAAGGTGACTTTTCTATGGCTTTCCCACCCCAGTATCCATACTCATGGCAAAACCAGGCTGCTGTGGGGCAGGACACAGTGCATGGCACAAATCACAGAGTCCTGGAATGGCTTGGGTGGGAGGGGACCTCAGAGCCCACCCAGTGCCACCCCTGCCATGGCAGGGACACCTCCCACTGCCCCAGGTGCTCCCAGCCCTGCCCAGCCTGGCCTGGGACACTCGAATGGCTCAGCTGAGTGGGCAGGGCAGGGACAGGGTCTGGACAGGGCAGGGACAGGGACAGGGGAAGGTCAGAGACACGGGCAGGGACAGTGCAGGGTCTGGGGAAGGTTTGGGGCAGGGTCAGTGCAGGGTCAGGGTCAGTGCTGGTCAGTGCAGGGTCTGGGGCAGGGTCAGTGCAGGTCAGTGCTGGTCAGGGTGTCCCCAGCACCCACCAGACACGGTGTACACGGCAGTGATGGCCAGCAGCCCGGCCACGGCGATGTACAGGTCCCAGTGCAGGGCCTGCTGGATGAACAGGGCCCCGGCGTACATGTCCACCTGCAGGACAGCAGAGAGACTGTCACACCGAGGGGACAGCACTGTCACACACCGAGGGGACAGCAGAGAAACTGTCACACACCGAGGGGACAGCACTGTCACTGTCACACTGCAGGGACAGCGCTGTCACTGTCACACACTGCAGGACAGCAGAGAGACTGTCACACTGAGGGGACAGCACTGTCACACACTGCAGGGACAGCAGAGAAACTGTCACACACCGAGGGGACAGCACTGTCACTGTCACACTGCAGGGACAGCGCTGTCACTGTCACACACTGCAGGGGCAGCGCTGTCACTGTCACACACTGCAGGGACAGCAGAGAAACTGTCACACACCGAGGGGACAGCACTGTCACAGTCACACACTGCAGGGCAGCAGAGTCACAGTCACACACTGCAGGGACAGCACCGTCACTGTCACACACTGCAGGGACAGCACCACCCAGCCCCTCCCAGTGTCCCCACTCCGCCCCCAGCCCCCTTTACTGGGACCAGCCTGGTTTGTTCCTGGCCCCCCAGCCCCAGCTGCCCCCACAGCAGGACCAGGGCCATTCCTGAGCAGTTTGTCACTGCAGTGGTGACAGCAGGGGGGTGGCAGGGCGGTCACCAGAGGGGACGTGCCCAGCTCTGGGACAAAGGGTGGGGTGAGCTTCTCCCTTTCCCCAAGCCCAGGGTGGGGAGCTGGGCTGGGCTGGGGAATCTGCCCTGCACCCCCTGCCCGGCTGCCCCGGGAGCTGTCCCTGCTGCCGTGGGGACAGGGTGACCAGCAGCAGTGTCCCCAGGGCCAGCCCTGCCCTGCCCAGCCCGCTCTGCAGCACGGTGAGAATGCTGCGGGATAGAGAGCTCCAGGACAGGGCAGGGGAGGGCAGGAGGGGTAAAACAGCCCGGGCACAGGAGCTGCACTGGCAGGCATCCCCGCAGATGGAGATGGATCAATGCCCTTTGATCTGGGGGGAAGCTGAGCCTTCCCCATCGGTGCCATCCCAACCCCAGCACTCACACCCATTCCATACAACCCTGGAGGTTCAAGGGACCCTAAAGCCCACCCAGTGCCACCCCTGCCATGGCAGGGACACCTCCCATGTCCCAGGGTGACCCAGCCTGCCTCCAGCCTGGCCTGGGCACTGCCAGGGACCCAGGGGCAGCCCCAGCTGCTCTGGCACCTGCGCCTCACATCTCTCCCAGGAAGAATTCCTGCCCAATGTCCCATCCAGCCCTGCCCTCTGGCAGTGGGGAGCCATTCCCTGTGTCCTGGCACTCCAAGCCTTTGTCAGAAGTTCTGGGAGGTTCAGAGGCAGGGTCGGACACCGTGTCCCCCTCTGGACAGGAAAAACCCCAGCAGGGATCTGTCTGTTCCAGGGATCCGTGCCCTGGATCCAGTTAATGAACAGCCACCAAGCTGTTGTGCAAGGCTTGATTCAGTTATTTATTCAAACAGGTGCAATAAAGGAATGAAGAGTTCTCTTCCAACCCTCCCAGCTCGTCCATCCTGCCCTAACAGCACCTGGTGTCTGCACAGGCAATAAATGTGCAAAGGGGAGAAACTGGGGGAGCTGCCAGGGGTGCAAAATCTAACAACCACCACATCCACCCTCACAGCCCCACCTTTCCGTGGACTATTGCTCAGGACACTGACACGAGCTCTCCTTCCTGCTGTAACAAGCATTCAGGTGCTAACTGAGCAAAAAAAGAGAAGCTACTCATTTTTGTGTAGGTTCTAAAAAAACAGAGCCTCTCTTCCTCGGGTGTTTGATCACAAACCCTTCTGTGCTCATCCAGGCAGAGCCACCCTTGCCTTTCTCAGCCTCACTGCTCAGCACACATTTCCAAAGCGAATCCAACCCAACCCATTTCCCTTTTTCTTTTTTTCCTACTCACGGATATTTTGGTGAAGATGTAGATGAACAAGTAGAGAATGGCCAGGAATATCTGAATTCTTTTGCCTCCAAAACGTCTCTGCAAATACTCCGGCATGGTCGTAACCTGCAGAGGGAATGGAGTGAGGGAAGGTGGGAGGGTCCCTGGGGCACTCCTGGAGCTGCCAGGGGCTCCCCAAGGACCTGGGGGTGTTTGCAGAGGGACAGGGGCAGGAGGGCCCCGGGGCTGCCCCGGGCTGGTGTTTGGCTCTCCGTGATGCTGCACGGGGCTCTCCATCAACCGTGAGTCCCCATCCCCGTGCTGGGGACATGGAGGGACTCTGCCCATGGCCAGGGGATGGGGGCAGCCTGAGCCCCTGCCAGCAGCTCTGCCACCCAGCCGGGCCAGGGGAGCAGAGCCAGGAGCAGCGGAGGGAATCCATCCATCATCCATCGTCCGTCCATCCATCCATCATCCAATCCATCCCTCCCCCCAGGCACAGCCAGCCCACACCTACCCCCGAGGCGATGTAGATGGGCAGGAAGAGCCAGGCCAGCACCAGCACACAGAACATCCCCTGCGGAGGGAGGGAAGGGTCAGAGTGGGGCTCGGGGCTCCGGGCTGGGCTGGCACAGGTGTCCCCACAGCTGGGGACTGCCAGCCCCGCAGCAGGAGCGGGCTGAGCCCCGCTGTCCCCCAGGGAGGGCAGGGCAGGAGGGCAGGGAGGGCTCCAGCCGCCTGTGCCACTCACGTTCCACTCATAGGCTGTGGCTGCAATGCCCGAGGCAGCTCCCGAGCCTGCCAGGCCGATGAAGTGCCCGCTGCCCACGTTGCTGGCAAACAGGGATGCACCCACCTGGGGAAAGGGAGAAATCAGCTCTGGCCCTGGCACAGGGGGCACAGGGAAGCTGTCCCCGCTCCTGGCTGCAGAGGACAGGGAATCCTTGTCAGCCTCTGCCACCTTCTTCTTTTCCCTACAGGTTCAGTGGCCTTGGCACCTCTCTCCAGCTCCTTTCACCATTCACTGCCCATTTGTGCTCAGGACCATCCTTCTTCCAAAGCATCCAGTCTTGCAGAGATTGGTGAGGGGAACAGGTAGAAATGTCAGGTTGTGGCATCAGCACCTGCTGAGGGACCAGCCCAGCCCAGAGGAGACACCCAGCCAGCACAGGCTCAGCACAAAGCTGAGGGCCCCTAGGGAATTCTGGAAATCTCCAGAAGCCACCAGGTTTTGTCAGGCATTGGGCTGGGCCTCGCCCTGCAGCCTCAAATCTGGGGGAAAAGCCAACATGAAGCTGGCAAAGCACAGGAGCAACTTCTGCTTGTCCGTTCCTGTTTGGAGAGGCGGGCAGTGCCCCAGCGGCAGCGCTGGTGCAGCACGGGGCCGTGGGCAGGGGACAGGGGTACTCACGGGCCACCAGACCATCTGTCCCCCGGCGAGGAAATAGCCCTTGACGGTGCTGCGCTGCGTCTTCCACATGGACTGCGGGCACACAGAGGGGCACGGGCTCAGGGCTGCCCCAGGCCAGCCCAGCAGAGCCCCCAGCTGCCCTGGGCTGCAGCAGAAGGCTTTCCTGAGGGACACTTGCTGCTGCAGATCCTGGGGCTGAGGGACGTGCCCCGAGCCCCAGGCAGTTTTCCATCACCTGGGCCCCTGATGGAAAGTTTTGAGTAAGCAGCAAACTCGATCCCTCCAGGGCAGAAAGGAAGGCAAGCAGTTTTGGGCAAGAACTGCAGAATCCTGGGTATCAGGAGCACGCAGGAGGAATGCTGGGCACTGCACGTGTGACTCCCCTGCCCCAGAGGTGATCCGTGCAATGCTCTGAGCTGTGCACCCCATCCAAGGAGCAGCTATTCCCTCTGCCTCCTGACAGCCAGGCCGTCACAAAAGCCATCCCAGAGGATGTCCTTCTGCCTTAATTGTATATAGGCAGCGTTAATAATTTAAGGAATCTGCTGTCAGGACCCCTGTGGACGAGCACAGGTGATTTATAGGACAGCAGTTCCTTCCTGGATGAACAAAACACCATTGTTAGCAAGAGTTTGTGCTCAGACAGCCTCTTCCTCAGCAGGGCTCTCAAAACCTTGGCTAACACAGCCCTGGCCCTCCCCAGGGACAGTGAGGGCACTCCCCAGGCTGAGGGGAGGACGAGGACCTGTGAACTCCCCCCTCCAGCTGAGTGCAGGGGAAAGCAGCCCAATTCCAGCTAAAACAGCCCCGTTTTCCAGCAGAGCAGGGCACACGGGGAGCTCTGGAAGTCTCTGCTCACCCAGAGCCCCACGGCGAGGACGAAGAGGAAATAGAGCACGAGCACAGCGATGTCCACGGGCTCCAGGGTCTGCTGGGGGAACACGTCCCACGAGGGGGTCACAGAGGCGGGGGGCACGCTGGTGGGCTCCATGGCTTCCTGAGCACGCCTCTGTCCTGCTGCACACGCCTGTGGAAGGACGGGAACGTGGCCAGGGAAAGCCCCAGGCAGGTGGACTGGTCTTGGAGGGGTTCAGGGTGCCGAGGAGCTGCTGCTGCCAGAGCTCTGGGCAGGCTCCTGCCCCTGGCATCTGCCCCATGCAGTTGCAGATGCTGGTGCAGTTCCTGGGTGGTTTTCTGACTGCTGAGGAATGGGGGCATTAGAGAGAAGGTGAAAGCAGCTGGAGCAGGCAGAGGGAAGGGGCAGAGCTGGGGGTGACAGCCTGGGGGCAGCAGGGCAGGACTGGCCCCAGAGAGGAGCTGCTGCCAGAAACGTGTCCCTCACACCCAGCAGAGTGTGGTGGCACATGCACAGCCCCAGCAGTGCTGCCATTCTCCTCCTCTGCCACAGCAAGGGCTCGAGCCCTGTGCAGAGCACTTGGGTCTCCTCCTGAGCCAGGGAACCCTGTCCCCTGCTCCTTGTCAGGAGCAGAGACTGGCAACATGTCACCAAGGAGCACAAAACCCATTTTCTTCTCCGGAATCGCCTGATGGTGAGGTGTGGCAGCACTGTGGGGTCCCTGAAGGGCTCCCTGGAGCATCCCCTTGGCAGAAGGGGCAGGATGAAGCCCAGGTGGGGAGGTTGGTCAGGGGTGTTTGAATTAATGCAGTTCCTTCCCATTTCCTCCTTCCCTCAGTCAGGCACACTGGGAGCAGGACAGGAGAGGCACCCGAGGCCACCTGGGCAGTGCCTGGCTCAGCAGTGGCCACAGTCGGTCCCCAAGGAGCCCTCGGGGCTGCACAGAGCAGGTTTGGGATCGTTCCTCTTACCCTGCTGGGTTCCCCAGGGAGAGCAGCCACCAGCCCCGGTGTCACCACACACCTGTGCCAGGTGTCTGCTGGTCCCCTCCTGCGCCTCTGGCCGGCTCCTCTGGCCTCTCTGCGCTTCTCAGGGGACACTTATAGGCTGCCCCTGCCAAAAGGCTGCGGGAGGTGTGGCGAGGGTGCCGCGACAGCCGGCACGGACTCACAAGCTGTCCGACAAGTTCTTCCTCTGAGCCGAGGGCAGCAGAGCCGGGCCGGGGCATTCTCCTGCCCCACGGGCTCCACAACACCTCTGGCCAGCTGTGCAGCCGAGCTGGACCTGCCCTCAGCTGGCCTGTGGCCTGGGGGCTCGCCCAGAGCGTGCTCCCACCCCGGTGGGTGAGCCAGGAGAGCAGCAGGGTGAGGAGCGGGAGGATGAGGAGGGCAAGGCCTGCCCTGCCTCCTGCAGCACCGCCGGGCTCATCCTCTTACCAAAGGTCGGGCAGTAAATAAGGAGCTCCCGGGGCAGGACCCACCCCAGCACCTGCTGCCCACAGCTGGCAGCTGCATCCTGGCCCTGCAGCCTCCAGCACAGGTGCCAGAGCTGGAGGAGAGCCGTGAGCCAGCTGAGGGCAGTGGTGCCAGCCCCAGGCTGGGGCTGGGCACACTCAGCACCCCGGCAGAGCCTGTTCCATGCTCTATGAGCCCCTGGATCCCTCTGGACCCCGGGGCAGGGTGCAGGGCACTGGTGGCCAGCCCGCTGCTATCTTACCTCCTCGAGGGCCGATGTGTCTTGGCTGCTGCTGAGTTTTTACTGGCACGCCTAACCTCTGACTCGGAGAGGAAAAACAGGGTTTGGTATGTCAGCCCGGGAAGCTGCTCACCCTGCTCCTCTCCTCCAGCGGCCCCGGCTCCTTCCAGCCCGGGCCCGCGGAGCAGGGCACAGAACCCCGGGATCAGGGACCCTCCTGGGCTGCGAGGGACCCCCGGGATCGCCCGAGTGCGCCCAGGGTCACAGCGTGGGGACAGCGGGGCCGAGCCCGGGACGGGCCGGGACACCCTCGTCTGTCTGTCCCTCCAGAGGGGACGGGACGGGACACCCGTGTCTGTCTGTCCCTCCAGAGGCACGGGCAGGGGACAGCTGCGTCTGTCTGTCCCTCCAGAGGGGACGGGCCGGGACACCCGTGTCTGTCTGTCCCTCCAGAGGCACGGGCAGGGACAGCCGTGTCTGTCTGTCCCTCCAGAGGGACGGGCAGGGACAGCTGTGTCTGTCTGTCCTTCCAGAGGTGTGCATACAGGGGACAGACCTGTGTACACAGGGAGACCCATGTCTGTCTGTCCTTCCAGAGGTGTGCATACAGGGGACAGACCTGTGTACACAGGGAGACCCATGTCTGTCTGTCCTTCCAGAGGTGTCGGGCAGGGGGACAGGGCTGTGCCTGTCCCTCCCAGAGGTGCCGGACCCAGGACACCTGTGTCCGTCTGTCCCTCCAGAGGTGTGCACACAGGGACACCTGTGTCCGTCTGTCCCTCCAGAGGTGTGCACACAGGGACAGCCGTGTCCGTCTGTCCCTCCAGAGGTGTGCACACAGGGACACCTGTGTCCGTCTGTCCCTCCAGAGGTGTGCACACAGGGACAGCCGTGTCCGTCTGTCCCTCCAGAGGTGCCGGGCAGGGCCCAGCCCCGCAGCCCCTGCCGTGCCCGGGCACCGGAGGGAGGGCGGGTGCCCTGCGGGGACGTGCCCGCGGTGCCGCCGGTGCCGCTCCCGCTCCTCCCGGGGCACGACAGCGCCGCGGATCCCCAGATCCCGACTCCGCCGTGGCCCAGTGGAAATTTTGCCCGTTTTGTGAATTCAGCTCACAGCCCGCTGTCCCCCGGTGCCTGGCACAGGCGGCGGCGCTTTCCTCGCCAGAGATTGTGAGCAAGGCACGGCCGCGGCATGGGAATGAAGCTGCTGCGGCCGGCCGAGCATCGGCAGCGCAGCACACGTGGCTCCGAGCAGCCCGGCACCGCCGACCCCTCCTCGGGGGGTTTGAAGCGTTCCCGGGGCCAGCCGCCTCCTCCGCAGCCGGGCCCCGAGCAGCCCCGCAGAGCCCGACCCGCCGGAGCTCCCGACTCGAGGTAGAAGCTGAAAGGGAACTTACTGCGCTCAGCCGGGTCTTATTCTGCTCCCCGCGCCGGGCACCAGCAGGGCTCTGCCAACTGACAGGCAGCTTAAATATTGCCAGAGAATCGGGGTTTGCCAGCGGAGCTGTTAACAGGGTCACAAGGAATGAGAAGGAATATTTATAGTCAAAGTTAAACTAATTGACCGAAGTTACTCTTTTGGTCTCCCGTGGCTCTGGTGAGAAGTGCATTATTTTCACTATCAAGGCTCCCGGGTCAAACTCCACGGAGTGCCATTCTCTTAAGCAATCTGTGCGGCTATGCGAGGGACACAGAACAATAAAAAATCGGGGCTGATGTCCTCTGGGGCTGACAGCCCGTGGCACAGGGAGGAGCTGACAGCCAGCCCCGTGCCTGTGTTTGTGCCCGAGCCTGGCAGAGCGCAGGATCCACCCGTGGGCTGGGGTTGGTGGCACGCTGCTGAGGCTGTGGGTTCATCCCAGAACCAAGTCCCTCTCTGGGAACTGGCTGGGGTTTTCTCTTCAGCATCACCTGTCTGAAATCCCTGACAAACCCTCAGGGCCAGGCACACAGAGCGATGCTGAAGAGGCACTCACAGCACAGTGACCCTGGCAGGAGCAGCTCTCAGCCCCTGGAATTGGGTGCCCACATCCCAGCAGCACCACTGAGGAGCCCCTGGCTGGCAGGTGACCCACGAGCCTGATGGACAATGGGCACTGGGCCCTCACAAGCCCAATCCACTCCCAGCCTTGATGTCACCAACAGACTTTACTGCAGGTGACCCCTAAGGGCATTTAGCCTGCCAGGGGCAGGGGCAGCTGGGATATTGGGAATAAATTCTTCCCTGTGAGCGTGGGGAGGCCCTGGCACAGGAGAAGCTGTGGCTGCTCCATCCTGGAAATGTCCCAGGCCAGGCTGGACAGGGCTTGGAGCAGCCTGGGACAGGGGAAGGTGTCCCTGCCATGGCAGGGTTAGGGTTGGATGGTTTTCAAAGTCCCTTCCAGTGCAAACTTGATGATTCCATGAAAAAAACAGTGGCTGTATTTCATCTCCTTGTTTCCCAGTCACAGCTCTGATGAACATAACCGCAGCTCTGAATCTTGCAATTGGAGATGTGTTAATTAATCCATGTTAATCAGAGATGTGTTAATTGATCTGCTATGATTTGGAAACCCCAAATTTTCCTAAAGGTGGATCCTGCAAAAGCAGCACCAGGAGTCTTGTGCTGCCTCCCAGTCTGTGCCCCCTTTTCCCCCTGACTTACCCTTCCAGTCCACAGCTGAGATCCTTCTTTGCCCCTTGGGCATCTTTCATGGCACCTGGGGAGTAATTACAGATCGTGGCCCTGCAAACCACAGTCAAGGCACTTAGAGGGAGGTTCCCAGGTGGTTCCACTTTGCCTGGTTCCAATGTGCCCAGCTCTGACCCACCTGCTTGTGCTCAAGCTGCTCCTTTCCCCTCTGAGGTCTTTTCCCCTCTGCTTCTTGCACAAAAGAACGAAGCCCCTGAACCTCCTGGGGTTTGGGATGTAAGTGGCATTTCCAGGGACACCATTTCAGGGGGTGGAAGTGGCACCCGTGGAGCAGGAGCAGCCAGGGCTGTGCTCCCTGCCCTGCCCTGCCCTGGCTGCTGCCCGAGCTGGTATTTCCTTTCCAAGGACAGCCTTTCCTGTGAGGATGATCCCGGGCAGGGCTGCCACACGAATCCTGAGTGAGGCTCAAGGGTGCCAGCTTGGGTCAGGAATTACCTCGTGTGTGCAGAAGGGTTACCAGAGCCAGGAGAGTGGGGCCGTGCAGGGAACGGTGTGGGTGCTGTGGGGACGTGGGGAATGGGGCTTGGGGACATCATCCTGCTGGGTTATGGCCTCAGGAATGGGGAATGGGGCTTGGGGACACCATCCTGCTGGGTTATGGGCTCAGGAATGGGGAATGGGGCTTGGGGACACCATCCTGCTGGGTTATGGGCTCGGGAACACCATCCTGCTGGGTTATGGGCTCAGCCCTGCCCTGCAGCTGTGACAGCAGCACTGGGCCGGTCCCTGGGGCAGGAGGAGTGGAGCACTCCAAATGGAATTTCAGGAGGGCTCAGGCTGCACGGGAGCCCCGCAGGTCGCTGATCCCCGCTCCTGGAGCGCAGCCCCGGGGTCCTGTGCCGTATTTCCAGGTGCTTTCGGTACCTCCAGGGAAGGAGGGGACGTGCCCAGCCAGGGACACTGTGGGTGACTCTGCACGGAGCTGCTCCAGCCCCCGGGCAGCCCCAGCAGGCTGCTGGGAGCCAGCTGGAGCACAGCACCTGACAGGGAGCTGCTCCTGTCCGTCTGTCCGAGTGTCACGGGGGACAAATCGCCCCAGGACATAACTCAGCCTCAGCCAAGAATTCTTTTTCAGAGGGAAACAATTCATTGGCTCATACAGTTCACGAAATGTTTTCTTCTGAAGGCTGGAGTTAAAAATCCATAGTATTTTAAGAATTTGCTGCTGATTTTGATCCCTCCAGCCTGGATGCTGTGGTGCAGGGAGGTTCTTCTCCACACCAGCCCCAGCCCAGCCAGGTGAGAGCCTGCAGGTGTCAGGGCCAGGATGAACAAGTGCAGAACTCCTCACACATCAGCAGCAGCACTTCTGGACAGAAGACAGAGGCCTGTGCAGTCAGGAGGCAGAAGGCAGTAGCTTTATTTTAGGAATAGCACACAGGCATTGGGCAGAGACTGAACTGTGAATATACATCGTCCCGTTATCAAATCATATCATCAGGAGTTCTGGCTCTTTGAAAATATTCACATAAAAATACCAAAGGGATTGGAGTCCTAACTATGTCAGAAAGTTACAACACGTAGCAAAATCTATGTACAGCATCTTCTGTCAGGACAGTTTCAAAAGAACCTCTGGTGGTTTAAATATTGGGTATGTTTTTTAAAAAAAGGAAAACAAAATCCAACGGAATGCAGTGTGCAACATCCAGAAGGGAAGGGCAGCAGGGGGAGCGTGGCCCTGTCCTGGACCTCTGGGAACACAAGGCTACCCACTACCTGGCACTTAGAGCTGTACAAACGGAGAGAACACGTGAAAATAAACTTCACTTTCTACAGCAGGGCTTAAAAAAATACCCAAACCCGGAGATCTGAGGGGCGTGAGGTGTCCCGTAAGTAATGCACCGGTCGGTGATTGCGTCCTGGAGCCGCGGCTGCAGGAGGAGCCCTTGTGCTGGCCGGGGGCAGGGGGGACCTGCAGGGCCCTGCGGGGGCCGGGGGGACACGGGGGGACACGGGTGGGGCTGGGGGGACTCGGGTGGGTTTTGCACGGAGGGGACTCGGGTGGGTTTTGCACGGAGGGGATGCTCACAAAGCATCGAGAGCTCGGGAGCCCCCGCAGGAGATGCACTGGCCGCGGAACGCTGTCCCTCCCTGCCCGGGGCAGAACGGGGGGATCCGGGGGGGATCCGGGCAGCTGAGGGACAGCCGGGCCACGGGGAGAGAGGGACGGCTGGGCACGGGGAGACATGGGTGTGCACATCAAGGGAAGGGGGTGCACGGCTGGAGGTGGGTGTGCACCCTGGGAGGTGGGTGTGCACTGTGGGTGTGCACGGCTGGAGCTGGGTGTGCACATCAAGAGGTGGGTGTGCACGGCTGGAGGAGGGTGTGCACTGTGGGTGTGCACGGCTGGAGGTGGGTGTGCACTGTGGGTGTGCACATCAAGAGGTGGGTGTGCACGGTTGGAGCTGGGTGTGCACCCTGGGAGGTGGGTGTGCACTGTGGGTGTGCACGGCTGGAGGTAGCCGTGGACACCTCTGCAGTTCCCTGGGCTGTTCCCCATGGAACCTGCCCCTCCAGCAAAGGGGCTCCCGGAATCGTGCACTCATTTAGGCTGGGACAGCCCTCCAAGGTCACCAGGGCTGTTCCCCTGCCCTGCCAAAGCCAGCACTGTCCCCTGGCCCCAGGTGCCACGTGCCCAGGGCTGTTCAGCCCCCCCAGGCCCAGCGGGGCAGGGATGCCTTCCCCAGGGCCCCTGCCCTCTCTGGGGGCTCCTGCTCCTCTCCAGGCCTCTGTGCTTTCCAAGGAGGCTGCCATGCTCAGGGCTGGCTGCTGGCGAGCTCCAACGACCTCGTGCTCAGGCTGTTCCTCCCTTGGGAAGCTTTCAAGGCCCGTCAGCCCCTGGCACAGCTCTGAGCAGAGCTGGTGGCCAGGAAGGACCCGTGAGCTGGAAGGATCAGACCGGATCCATCCTCGGGCCCCAGGGATGTGCCAGAAGGGTCTGCAAGGTCCTGCTGCTTTCCAGTGCCCCTGGCTGCCAGGGGAAGGGAGCTGAGGCTTCCAGGCACCTGCAGGGCTCTCTGCTCCACTGCTCCCCTTGGGCAGGTGCAGCTGCAGCCCCCTGCTCTGCCCAGGGCAGAAGGGCTGGGACAGGGACGGGAGGGGACAGCAGCGTCCTCAGGGTCCCAGGGGAGTGGAGGTGGCCACGCTCCCTCCCTGCTGGCCGGCTCTGGGCTCGCAGGGCTCTGAGGCCGGGCTGTCCCCAGCCCAGGGCAGCCTGGGCAGAGCCCCCACGCTGGGCAGGGGCCGGGGGGTGTGGGGGCTCTGCAGCTGCTGGGGGGGTCACAGGAGTCTGGGAAACGTGGCACGGTGGGGTTTTACCCGATGGACACAAAACCCTGGGCTCGGGGATGCCCTGGGAGTGGAGGGTGCTGAGGCAGCTCTGTCAGAGCAGGAGCAGGCAGGGTTTATCTTCGTGTCACCCTGTGTCACCCTGTGCCACCCTGTGCCACCTGCGGTGCCTCCCCGGTGTCCCCTGGGGCTCTGCTGGGTGGTAGCAGGTGGCAGCAGCGTATTTACAACCAGACTGGACAGGAGCAAATTGCACTTTGTTGGCAAGGAATTGTCACCCCTCAGGTGGCCTCGGGCCGTCACCAGGCAAGGGGGGAGGTCATCCTGGGGCTGCGCTGGCTCTCGCCCACCTGCACGTCACTGAGAGCCCGCTGTGGGACACAAAGGGCAGCGCTGAGAGGCTGCTGTGCCAGGAGCAGCTTCAGGGGCTGGCACAGGTGCCCAGAGCAGCTGGGGCTGCCCCTGGATCCCTGGCAGTGCCCAGGCCAGGCTGGACAGGGCTTGGGGCAGCCTGGGGCAGTGGGAGGTGTCCCTGCCATGGCAGGGGTGAACATGGGGTGATTTTAAGGTCCCTTCCAGCCCAAACCATTCCAGGACTCTGTGAACAACCACATCACTCTCCCCTGGGGCTTGTGCTTGGGGCCTCCCTCAGTGTGCCACGCCGGCCAGCTGATTGTGTGTTAGAAGAATTGCACTTTATCAGCATCAGAAAAGCTGCCTCTAACTCGGGTCAGCTGCTCACAAAATCCCATCCCTCACACACCAATGACACACCTCAGTGACCCCACAGGAGACACCTGGCTGCCCTGCAAAGCTCCAACTCACCTCAAACTTGCTCATGAATTCTGCAAAAATGCCAAAGAAGGCTTCAGAAGTGGTCATCTTGGAGTCCTCCCCGAAGAAGGAGAGCACCTTGCTGAACTCCTCCATGGCCTTGTGCTGCAGCTCGTCCAGGGAGCGCATGGCAGGCTGGGCGCTCTCCAGGAAGGACTGCAGAGCTGCTTAAGGACCACACCTGCTCTGGGCTGCACCCCAGCCTTATCAATCCCTTATCAATCCCTTATCAATCCCTTATCAATCCCTTATCAGCCGGCTGGCCTCCAGCCCAGCTGGCAGCAGGGAGCGCACGTGGAGGGGCTGGCAGGCTCTGCTGTGCCCAAGGACGCCGTGCCAGCTCTGTGCCACACGGGGCAGCCCCAAAGCTGCTCCCAGCCGTGCCAGGCACGGGGAGCCCCCCGGGCAGAGCCCCCCGGCAGAGGCAGGGTGTCCCCGGGCTCCCCTCTCCCGCAAGGATACGCTCATGACGATGGCAAACCTGTCCTCGGCGGTGGCTGGCATGCTGTGACACGCCTTCTGGATGTCACTCACCGTGCTGTGCAGGTCCTTCAGCTCGGCTGTCAGCGTCCTCTGGTTCACTGCGGGGCACAGCGGGGTCAGCGGGGCGGGGGGGGCAGCGTGGGCAGCCTGTCTGTCTGTCTGTCTGCAGCACGTCCTGCTGTCCAGGCAGGGTGGGCAGCCAGAGGTGTCCAGCAGGGCACCAGGGCTCACACCAGAGCAGCCAGGAGTGCCAAAGCATGCCAGGGACAGGGGGCACACAGGGCTCGTGGGATGGACACCCGGGAGTGCTGCTTTGATCTTCTAAGCTTCCTGATGTTTGCATTTTTGTAGCAAACTTTCTGTAAACAACTCAATGTTTTGCATCTTTTCATGGAAGAGGAGAAATTTGATGGGCTGTTGGTTGTCTGTCTGCAGCACGTCCTGCTGTCCAGGCAGGGTGGGCAGCCAGAGGTGTCCAGCAGGGCACCAGGGCTCACACCAGAGCAGCCAGGAGTGCCAAAGCATGCCAGGGACAGGGGGCACACAGGGCTCGTGGGATGGACACCCGGGAGTGCTGCTTTGATCTTCTAAGCTTTTCTAAGCTTCCTGATGTTTGCATTTTTGTAGCAAACTTTCTGTAAACAACTCAATGTTTTGCATCTTTTCATGGAAGAGGAGAAATTTGATGGGCTGTTGGTTTGTCCAGCGTCACTGGAGAGGTGGCACTGCCACCCTGCAATCCACTGCCACCTTTGGAAACCTATAACTGTTGGAGTCAGAAAATAAACTTCCTTTTTCCTGCCTTGAGAGCAGCAGCGTGTCCACCTCGTGTTGTTTCGTGTCCTACAGTGACACAGGAGGGACACAGACATCAGGACAAGGGCACACAGTGGCAGGAGTTTGGGCAGCTGGGGGCCTCCAGGCAGGGAAGGGTTATTTAGAGTTAGGCCAGATAGAAATTCCAGCTGGGAAAGCTCCAGGGGCAGACCTTCCTCCAGTGGAATCCACAGCTCCAGGCGAGTTTGCTCCTTTATTTACCCAGGGCAGCACCAATTCCCAAGGGAATTGCTCACACACAGCAGGATGGGCAAGGGGGATGCAGCTCGTGCTTTGCACAAATTCACTGCATCATTTAGAATCTCAATCAGGGAATCATTTAGGTTGGGAAAGCCCTGCAAGGTCACCCAGCCCAGCTGTTCCCCTGCTCTGCCAAAGCCACCCAAGCACTGTCCCCAGGTGCCACATGCCCAGGGCTGTTAAACCCCTCAGGGATGGGGACTCCACCCTGCCCTGGGCAGCTGGGCCAGGGCTGGGCAGCCCCTCCAGGAGGAAATTCTCCCAAAATCCACCCTGAGCTGCCCTGGCCCAGCCTGGGGCCGTTCCCTCTGCTCCTGTCTCTGTTCCCTGGGATAAGATCCCAAATCCCCCCGGCTGTCCCCTCCTGTCAGGAGCTGTGCAGAGACTGAAATTCCCCCTGATCCCCCTTTTCTCCAGGCTGAGCCCCTCCCCAGCTCCCTCGGGAATTCTCCAGCCCCTCCCCAGCTCCCTCAGCCCCTCCTGGGGCTCAGCCCCTTCCCAGCCCTGTTCCCTGCCCTGGCCACGCTCCAGCCCCTCGTGTCCCTGTCGTGGGGGCCCAGAGCTGCCCCAGGGCTCCGCAGCAGTGCCAGCTCAGGGACGGGCACTGCCCTGCTCCCGTGTCACCCCTGCCAGCCTCCTGTGCCACCCCAGCTCCGGAGCAGGCAGAACAGCTCCAGAGTGTGTGTGTGATGGATTTTCATTGCAGAAAACTGAGCTCCTCGTTCAAGGTGAGCCAGCTGTGACTGAGCTGAGACCCTCCCCGGGGCTCTGCAGCACCGGGGACAGTGGCACTGCAGTGCTGGCAGCTGCAGCACACCTGCACACCTGCACAGAGCCCGGGCCACGCCATCTCCTGGCTCTTCCATTCCCTCTGCTCCCCTGCACTTCCAAGATGCTCCGAGCCTGGGATCAGGGTTCTGAGGCAGAAGGGAGCAGCAGGGCAGGGGCAGAGCCTTGCCCAGGCACTGCCACCTGCAGCAGTGTGGGATGGCTGTCACCTCCCTGTCACTGAGCTCAGCCCTCCCTGAGGCTCTCCCCCTGCTCAGGGCCCTTCCTCACCTGCCCAGGCTCCCGTCCTGCTCCTGCCAGGGCTGTGCAGCTCCGGGCTGAGCCCAGGCTCACAGCAAGCCCCGAGGGCACACAGCTCGTCTGTGCTTTACCTTTGGCAGCCAGCGGCACCGTGGGGAGGTCCTTGGCGAAGCCCAGGAGCTCTGGGAAGTGTTGGCTGAGGGATTTGGCGAGGATGTGCAGGAAGGTGGATTTCCCATCGACGGTCTTGGTGGTGTTCAGCTGCAGCAAAGCACAACGAGTGAGGAGCCCCCCGCGGAGGGAGGGGGTCACACACACACTCGGGGGGTGGGCTGCTCCTGCCTCAGCCCCACGTGCCCAGGGTTGGTGGTTAGAGTGCACATTCAATGCTTGCACAGCACCTGTGCCAGCTGGGGGCTGTGGGGGTGCCCCTCCTGCAGGGCAGGGCTGTCCCCTGTCACCCTGTGGGGTGAGGACCTCTGCCACCACCCCTGGCCCCTGCCAGCCCTGGTGGGCAGGATTCCCACCAGAGCCACAGCAGAGCCCCTCTGAAGCGCCCCTGCGGATCAACCCAGCCCCTCCTGGCCCCCGGGGTCTCCTTGAGAGCAGCTTGGCTCCCAGGCTCGGTGTCCCTGCCCCGGGGGCGAGCCTGGCTCTCCTCACCTCGGTCAGGAAGTTGATTTTGAATCCTGTCGTTTTGCTGGTCTTGGGCTGCCCGTTGTTCAGGTAGTTGCCCATGGCCAGCACGAACTGCAAAGAGGAGAGCAGGGGATGAGGGGCTGTGGGCTCCTGCCCCTGTGTCCTCCCAGCTCCCAGAATTTCTGTTCCCCACCCAAAAATGTGCAGGCAAACACTGTCCCCATGGATTTAAGGATCTGGTGAGGGGTCACTGGCCAGGAGCTACTGAGGAGCTTCATCCCTCCTCTGCGAATACCTCTGAGCACACAGCGACTTCATTTGTCCCACCTGCTTTTTTTTTAAGGTAAAACCAAATGAATTAACAGCAATTTGGGACAGCTCATCTGAGGAGGGTCAGGGAGGACCTGCAGTGGAATTTGTTCTCTCTCTGCCGGGTACAGCCCATCCCAGGACCCCAAAACCAGCTCCTCAGGGGGAAGGGCAGTGTGGGGGGCACAGGGGGCAGCCTGGGATGCTGCCCAGCAGTGGGACACAGCCCTGGGGGCTCCGGGGCAATGCTGAGGGCCAGAGGTGGCTGCCCCAAGGGGGAGGCAGCGCTCTCACCTCCAGGATCTTCGCCAGCTTCTTGCTGCTCTTCAGCTCCAGGGAGGCCTTGCAGATGCACTCGTAGCTGGCTTTGATCTCCTCGGTCTTCTCCTGCAGGGTGGTCTTGAAGTGCAGGCTGCGCAGGCGGATCTTGTACTCGGGCACCGACAGCATCTGGGCAGGGCAGGGCAGGGCAGGGTCACCCTCTGCAGTGCCACAGCCCCCTCTCAGGGCTCTCCTGCTGCCCTGTGCCCAGAGCAGGAGCTGCAGCTGGCACGGGGAGAGCAGGAGCTGCAGGTGGCACAGAGAATACAGGAGCTGCAGGTGGCACGGGGAGGGCTGGAGCTGCAGGTGGCACGGGGAGGGCTGGAGCTGCAGGTGGCACAGGGAATACAGGAGCTGCAGGTGGCACGGGGAGGGCTGGAGCTGCAGGTGGCACGGGGAGGGCTGGAGCTGCAGGTGGCACAGGGAATACAGGAGCTGCAGGTGGCACGGGGAATGCAGGAGCTGCAGCTGGCACGGGCAGGGCAGGGTCACCCTCTGCAGTGCCACAGCCCCCTCTCAGGGCTCTCCTGCTGCCCTGTGCCCGGAGCAGGAGCTGCAGCTGGCACGGGGAATACAGGAGCTGCAGCTGGCACGGGGAGAGCAGGAGCTGCAGCTGGCCCGGGAAGGCTGGGCAGGTGTGCTGCCACGGGATGGGCACTCCCACACCACCATCCACGGGTGGCTTCCTCAATGGAAGATGAATCAGAGCTGGGCAAAGTCACTGTCAGCAGGGAGCAAACGTGGTGGTGGCGCTGCAGCTCTGAACCTGCCCCTGGGGGCTGCCAGACCCTGCAGGCATCAACTGAGCCTCACCCCCAGGTCCCAGTGCCACCAGCCCCAGGTGAGTGTGCCCAGGTGTGAGTGTGCCCAGGTGAGTGTGCCCAGGTGAGTGTGCCCCGGTGTGAGTGTGCTGCTCCAGGATGGGCACACAGAGCCCAGGTGAGTGTGCCCAGGTGAGTGTGCCCCCCCAGGCCGGGCACACACAGCCCCGGAGCCCAGCCCTGGCCGTACCTGCAGCACGAACTGGTCGGGCTCGCTCAGCTTGCCGGGGCTCTCCGTGTAGCTCTGGAAGCGCTGCACCTCGTCCCCGTCCGGGGCGTAGAGCAGGAGCTGCTTGATGTGGGACGGCTCCAGGCGATCCGTCTCCATCGTCATCAGGATCTGCCGCAGCTCCACGTGCGACAGCTTCAGGTGGGCGATCAGGATGGCTGCGGAGGGAGGCACACACTGTCACTCGGGGGGAGGGAGGGAGGGGACCCCGGGGGTGGCAGTGCTGGGGACACACTGCCCGCAGTGCCGGAACAGGACCGGGACAGGACCGGGACACACTGCCCCGCAGTGCCGGAACAGGACCGGGACAGGACCGGGACACACTGCCCCGCAGTGCTGGGACAGGACCGGGACAGGACCGAGACATCCCCCTCCCCCGGGCCTGAGCCCCGTGCCCGTGCCCAGGCAGGCACAGCCCTGGCACAGGGAGGGTTTTCCCCTCGCTGGGACCCTGCGGGGGCTGCGTGGGGCCCCACGGGTGGCTCCGGTCCCACAGCCCCCCAGGGCACGGTGTGCACCGCACCCACACCCCGGGCTGGGCTGCCCTGGCACCGGCCCTGCTCCCGCCTCCCCCGGAGCCCGGGGGTCCCTGGCAGGGTCCCACCGAGCCCTCCCAGCCTCCTCCGGACCAGGAACACCCTGGAGAGGCAGCACTGCCCCTGCACTGCCCCAGTTCCGTGCGGGCTCTGCAGGACCACCAGGCACATCCCATCCCATCCCATCCCATCCCATCCCATCCCATCCCATCCCATCCCCATCCTCCCCCAAAGGTTCCCTCCTGCCCCTGGCCAGGCTGAACGCAGTCTGGGCTGCAGAAGAGTCCATCCCAGCTGAGCTGTGCCCATGCCATGGAGCTCGTGTTCCTTCCCTTTACCTTTCCAGTTCTCTACATCCCACCTGTGGGCCCCTTTCGGGGCTACCTTCACCCTGGACTTCACTTACATGTGTTGTAGGCCTTTTTGTGGGACAAAATTTCAACCACGTCTTTCTTTTTAAAGTTTTCAGGCATGAGGGTTGGCTCTGGAAGAGAAACTGAAAGATTTAATCACGGGTAAGGACAGGCTCAGGCGGCTCCAGCGGGAAGAAATCTGTGCTGCAAACAGTGAAACCACGAATGAGAGGGAGCAGGACGGATGCTCGGCACACTGCAATGGCTCCAGGAATCCTTGAATTCTGCAATTCAAAGATCTCCCCAATGGAGGACTCAGCTGGAGCTGAAAGAGGTAAAACAAGAGGTGAAGCACACAGAAACCCCAGACTGCTCAGAAACATCCCACAAACGTCTCAGTGTCCCCTGAGATGGGTCCCTTTCACCCTCTGCCAGCTGGGCTCCCTGCAGCAGAGCTCAGCCATCCCAGCAGCCGTGCTGGAGTGTTCCCACAGCACCACCAGTGATCAGCCCAGCCTGGAGCCTGCTCTGGGCCTGGGGCACCCAAAAACTCCTCTGGTGGGGGTCCCAGTGGGGCCGTGGGGGACCCCAGTGAAGAGTGATGGGAGCTGCACGGGCACAGAGCTCCAGAGCCACCACAGCTCCTGGGACACCACTGATTGTTTCATAAAGAGAAAAGTGCTGCTGGTGAGGATTTCTTTGGACACAGGAATGTTTCCACGGCTTTTTCAGCATTCCCAGGGTTCTCAAGCTTGAATTGGTGGAATTGCAACTGGTGAAAGCCTCCAGCCGGGTTTCAGTGCCCAGTGAAATGGAGAGAAAATAGACCATGGCAGCAGAGATCATTAAGGGAGATAATGAAACCATCTCCACCTTAATGACCCTCTGTGCCACCAGCCACAAAACCCTGAGGATGAACAAATTCGTGCCAGGGTGATGTCACAGACAGGCACTGCCTTGCTGCCCGTGCAGCCCCAGCTCCTCCCAGTCCCTCCCAGTCCCTCCCAGTTCCCCCCAGCTGGCACCAGGACCTGTTCTGGGGCTCAGTACTTACTCGTGGGCTTCTGAGTCCCAAAGTGCAGCTCCAGGTCGAGGTATTTGACCATATCACTCAGCTTGTCGTAATCCGAGTCTTCCCCGAGCTGTGGGGAGGAGTCAGGAGCTGTGCTGGCTCAGGGACAGCGCGACAGTGCCACCTCTGCGGGCACATTCCCTGTCCCAGCAGGCAGGACAGGCTGGTGGCACCCTCCTGTGACAGGAGGCTCAGCCACTGCCCTGCAGATTCCCTCAGCTCCTGACACAGCTGAAATCCTACAGAGCACCTCTGTCTCCATTGCTCCTTGGGCATGATCCCACACTGCAGGATAAAACGGGAATTCCAGGAGCTTCAGGGATTTTTCTGCACGCAGAAAAATCACTGGGAAGAAGGATCTTCCTTTCTGGAGCGCTGGGCAGAGGGACCTGCAGGGTTTCAGTGCCTGTGGGACGGGAAGATGATCCCAGGGCCCCCCTCTGGCTGCTCAGGGCACAGGGCACAGGAGAGAGCCGAGGCTGGAGCTAAACCCCGGGGAGGGATGGATCCACCTGAGTCCTGCACCACTTCACGGCCACCATGCCAGGGGATTGTCGTGTCTTGTCTCACCCCTCACCTCTGCTGTCCCCTCCACTGTCCTGCCCTCCCAGGGCTCTCCCATCACTGCTCCAACCATCCTCATCTTTCCCACTGAACCCCCCAGCTGCAGAACACATCTGGAGGCAACCCCCGAGGGCAGGGAAGTGCTCCCAGGATGCTGCAGACAAATCCGGCACCTCAGAGGCTTCCCAGGGCCTCTCCCAGCCCGGCGGTTTGGTGCAAAGCCCCGAAGGACGAGCGGGAGCCCTGCAGAGCCTCGCACAGCCTGCTCCCCCGGCACGGCCGGGACCCCCGTGCCTCGCCCATCCCCTCTCCCGGGCCATACCTGCCCCCAGATGGTGCCCTCCGAGTTCTCCACCTGCTCCCAGCGCAGCCTCTTGACGCTCATGTGGTTGCAGTCGCTGCGGCGGTGCAGCAGCCCCCGGTGCAGGGGGGGGGCGCAGGGCACGGGGGGCTGAGCGGGGGCGGGGGGATGTGGTCCGAGAGCGTGGAGTAGGTCAGGGAGCTGCCCTCGTCGCTGCTGCTGATGTACTCGCTGCTGCTGACATCGTTGGTGACGTAGCTGCCCTGGTCGTCCTGGAAACTCATCTGGGTGGGCACACAGCAGGGGCTGAAGGTGGCACCTGGTCCTCCACCCACATCCTCCATGCTCCTCGTCCTCCATCCACCATCCACAATGCTCCTCATCCTCCATCCACATCCTCCATCTGCCATCCTCCATCCTTCTCCCACATCCTCCATGGTCCTCATCCTCCACCCACCATCTTCCACATCCTCACCCACATCCTCCATCCATCCATCCATCCATCCATCCTCCATCCATCCATCATCCATCCATCATCCATCCATCCATCGATCCATCCATCCTCCATCCATCCATCATCCATCCATCATCCATCCATCCATCGATCCATCCATCCTCCATCCATCCATCATCCATCCATCATCCATCCATCCATCGATCCATCCATCCTCCATCCATCCATCATCCATCCATCATCCATCCATCCATCGATCCATCCATCCTCCATCCATCCATCATCCATCCATCATCCATCCATCCATCGATCCATCCATCCTCCATCCATCCATCATCCATCCATCATCCATCCATCCATCGATCCATCCATCCTCCATCCATCCATCATCCATCCATCATCCATCCATCCATCGATCCATCCATCCTCCATCCATCCATCATCCATCCATCATCCATCCATCCATCGATCCATCCATCCTCCATCCATCCATCATCCATCCATCATCCATCCATCCATCGATCCATCCATCCTCCATCCATCCATCATCCATCCATCATCCATCCATCCATCGATCCATCCATCCTCCATCCATCCATCATCCATCCATCATCCATCCATCCATCGATCCATCCATCCTCCATCCATCCATCATCCATCCATCATCCATCCATCCATCGATCCATCCATCCTCCATCCATCCATCATCCATCCATCATCCATCCATCCATCGATCCATCCATCCTCCATCCATCCATCATCCATCCATCATCCATCCATCCATCGATCCATCCATCCTCCATCCATCCATCATCCATCCATCATCCATCCATCCATCGATCCATCCATCCTCCATCCATCCATCATCCATCCATCATCCATCCATCCATCGATCCATCCATCCTCCATCCATCCATCATCCATCCATCATCCATCCATCCATCGATCCATCCATCCTCCATCCATCCATCATCCATCCATCATCCATCCATCCATCGATCCATCCATCCTCCATCCATCCATCATCCATCCATCATCCATCCATCCATCGATCCATCCATCCTCCATCCATCCATCATCCATCCATCATCCATCCATCCATCGATCCATCCATCCTCCATCCATCCATCATCCATCCATCATCCATCCATCCATCGATCCATCCATCCTCCATCCATCCATCATCCATCCATCATCCATCCATCCATCGATCCATCCATCCTCCATCCATCCATCATCCATCCATCATCCATCCATCCATCGATCCATCCATCCTCCATCCATCCATCATCCATCCATCATCCATCCATCCATCGATCCATCCATCCTCCATCCATCCATCATCCATCCATCATCCATCCATCCATCGATCCATCCATCCTCCATCCATCCATCCATCATCCATCATCCATCCATCCATCCATCCCACCCTGGGGTCTCCTGCCCCTCCCTGCCACCTGCAGAGCCCAGGACGTGTCCCCTCAGCCCTCACATGGGCGGCTCCATGCCCAGGCGCTGCAGCTCCTGCTCTGAGCAGCCTGTGCCACGCTCACCTCCTCGTAGTCGTTCTCGGGGGTGAGGAAGTCATCCACGATGGTGACGCGGTGTCCCAGCTGCTCGCTGAGGGCGTCCAGGAAGCGGTCGGTGTCGCGGCTGCGCGGGGGCCGGGAGAAGGTGAAGAGCTTCTTGCGCCGCGACAGCGGCGAGTACTGGCGGTGCTTGGGCGACGGGGCCGGGCTGCTGTCCAGGCTGACGTAGGGGTTGGACTCGGTGCTGCACGGCGAGGCCACGCTGCTGTGCAGCCGGTAGTAGCAGGGCTGGCTCGCCAGCTCGCTCGGCCACGCCAGCCCCGGCTTGCGGCCACCTGCGGGGCACAGCCGAGGGGTTCCTGGGTGTCCTGCAGCCCCCGGGCACGGCAGGCAGCAGCCCGAGGAGAGGAGAGGAGCAGGGAGCTGCCAGGCTGTGATCCCAGGGGATGAACCATCCCACACACGCCGCTGCCCCCCGGCAGAGCCAGCCCTGCCCGCGGGACCACGGCTGCTGCCTCGTGAAACGGCACCCAGGGGACGCTGCCCTCTCCCCAGCCTGGCCAGCACTGCCCGCCCCCCCCGAGGTCCCCCCGAGGTACCTGCAGCGTGGGGCAGCTCGGGGGCGGGGGGCGATGTCCTGTGCAGGGCAGCGTTGCCCACCTTGCCCGCAAAGCCGCCGATCAGGCGGTTCTCCAGCTCCGCGTACACGGCCGACATCTGGGGAAGGACAGAGCTGCTGCTGTGCCTGTGGGGCCCCAGACCTGCCCCAGAGACCTGCCCTGCCCTGGGGACAGGACAGTCCCCACGGGCCAGGCTGCCCAGAGCAGCTGGGGCTGCCCCTGGATCCCTGGCAGTGCCCAGGCCAGGCTGGACAGGGCTTGGGGCAGCCTGGGACAGTGGGAGGTGTCCCTGCCATGGCAGGGGTGGCACTGGATGGGCGCTGAGGTCCTTCCAACCCAAACCAGTCTGGGACTCTCTGACTTATCTCTTACTCTTTAAAGGGGGGCTTCACCCCAGCCCAGGCTGCTCTGCCCTGTCTGAGCCCCCCAAGAGCCTCTCACTGCTGAGGCTGCAGGAAGACACTGGCAGACATCAGCCTCATTAAAGGTGACTAATTGCCCAGGGAGGTGACCTCAGAGAGGGGCAGGGACACCGTCAGCCCCTGCAGGTGTTCACCCCCAGACACATCATTCCTTTTTTCCTGCTGCCCTGTGCTCGCAGTAAAGGAACCAAACTGCCTTCCCGTGGACACGCCATCCCACACACGTGGCCGAAGCCCTGCCAGAGGTGTCCCCTGCCCCCACACACCATTTTGGGGTTGGGTGTCTCCGGGAGGGACGTGCCATCACCAGCCTGCCTCTCTCCAGGGATGAGGCGAACGGGGACCTCCACGGTGTCACTGCCTGTGGGAGGGAGAGACAAACCCGTCACTGCTCTGCCCGTGCCCCCAGCCCCCAGCCTGACCCACACGGGGCCCAGGGTGACCCCCCTGCCCCAGCTCCTGGCCCTGGGGTCCTGAGGGAGCAGTGCAGGGCGGGTTTGAGGTCAGCAGACAGTTCCAAGCTGCTCCACTCCTCCCTCGGGGCAGCTGAGGACAGGGCTGCTCCCCACAGCTGGCCAACATCTGCCCAGACAGGGCTCCCCTCCAGCACGCACAGCTGTCGGCTGCTCTGCGGGCTCTAATCCCCAGCAGGAGAAATCCTCAGAGCCAGGGCAGAGGATCTTCCCTGGGAAGTGTCTGAGACCCCCCTGACAGCTGAGGGGGTCAGCAGCACAGGTCAAGGGCCCGTCAGCACCAGCCAGGAGCCATGGGACAGGCGGGGCTGTGTCCCTGAAGGGAGGCAGGGCTGGTGCCTCAAATGGGGTTTGTCAGGAGTCTCAAAGCGGCCCTGAGCCATCATCTCCTTCCTCACAGGGATTTCACAAGTGTGGTTCTCCCTGATAATTTGATGGATTCTGAGAATGTTCAGAGGGAAGCCATAAATTTTCCTTCCAGAAGGGGGGGCCCAGACCAGCAGGACCAGTTCACATCTGAGTAATGGAAGGGGTTGGAAATAACGTTCAGCCTCATGATCAAGTGCTCTCTTACTGAATTGGTTCTGTCACTATGGAATTGCTGTCCCTGGAGGTGTGGCACTCAGTGCTCTGGGCCGGGTGACAAGGTGGGGATCAGTCACAGGTTGGACTCAGTGATCTTGGAGGGTTTTGCAACCTAAATGATTCTGTGATTCTGTAATTCTGTGATTCTGTTTCACAAACCAAGGATTTCCAGCCGATGCCTCGCTGCTGGCTCTATCTGACCTCCCTCCACCTTTCCCCATCGTTCATGCTTAGGAATGGGTCAGAATTTGGCTGGGGGCAGAGCAGGACGCAGCAGGCAGCACCCCCTGCCCCAGCCCCGTCACCCACCTGCTGCCCCCTCCTCGGGCCGGGGGGTCCGCAGGCTGCCCCGGCACAGGGAGGCACCGCGGACGGAGCTGCCTCGGTACCGATCCTCAGCCTCTGCCTCGGCTGCACGGGAAACACCTCTGTGAGGCACAGCCAGACCCCACGGCTCCCCACCCTGCACAGCCCCCAGAGCCCCCCAGAGCCCCCCAGGGCCCCCCAGGACTCACAGCAGCTGCCCTCCCCAGGCAGCTGAGCAGGCTCCAGGTGCTGCTGCCGGCACAGGGAGGGATGGATGCTCAGGGATAGCACATCCAGGCCCTTTTCCCAGCAGGATTGCCACCCAGCAGCTCATGGGCCGCATGGAACCCCAGCCCTGAGCTGGGCTGCTCCCAGCAAAGCCTTCCTGCCCCCAAGGGGAAGGAAGGAAGAGGGGCCAGCCTGGAATGCTGCCTGGAAGGAGCACGTGGCCCCTGTCCATCCATCAGGGAGCCATGTGGAGCCGTCCACCCAGCTCCGGGAGCTCAGAGCAGGATGGAGGAAGGGAGCATCCATCCCTGAGGCACCCTGCAGACCAGCTCTGGGACGTGGGGATCACCGGGGTTTGGGAGCCCAGGGGAAGGAGCAGCCCAGACCCGGAGATCTCTGGCCATGCTGCTGCCAGGCGCAGACACAGACACAGGACAGACCAGAACAACCAAAATGCTCATGCTCAGAGCCTGCCCCGCTCACTGAGACACTGAGAGGAGCCAGGGAGCAGCTGGGGCTGGGGGAGCAGCCTGGACGGGGAGATCTGCTCCTGTGCTTCGCTTTCCCCAGCTGGGCATTCCTGCTCTGCATTGCTGGAATGCAGCTGTGAACTTTACACTAAACAAGGGCATGGATTCCTGGGAAGCCACAGCCCGTGCCGAGTGTGATTCGGCACACACAAAGCAGGGGTGGCCGAGGGCAAATCCCGTGAGCAGATCCAGAGTGGAGCACAGGATCCCGGGCACGACAGGGAAGGTTTGCACCACGACTTGGAGCTGCTTCTGTTTTCTGCTCAAACCACTGTGTTCCTCCAAAACAACACTCCTTTTACCTTTGCTGAGTCTAAAATGAACACTTCTGTGTGAGCAGCTGAGAATAGGGAAATTGGAAGCAATTAAGAGCACAAACACACAGATTGGGACATTTCACTTCAAACCTGCTCTCCCCTGTCCATCACTGGCTTTGTGCTGCCACAGAACCAGGTGAGGGTGATGGTGAGGGGACAGGGGACCAGGGACAAGGGGATCACCAGCTGCCTTTGTGGCTTTTTGGGACAGCAGCACCTCTTCCAAGCAGGGCTGTTTCAGTGGCATCCCAAGGGACGCCGTGTCACCCTTATTTCACCTCTCTGATCCGAATGCTGCCCTCACAGCAGCTGCTCCTTTCCTGGACTCCCTCACCTCTAAGCACCTGAGCAGCTTCCAAAAGCTCCCAGAGCCACCCTTAGGTGCCATCTCTCCTCTCCACGCAGTTCCACTCCAAAAGCACAGCAGCACAAGGGACTGAGCTGCCACAGCCGTGAGGACACGGCGTGTCCCTCCTCCCTCTCACCTGCCAAGGCCTTGCACCCCAGAAACCTGTCCAGCTTTTGCTGGCAGTGCTCCTGCTCCTCGTAGCTCAGCAGCTGGTAGATAAACTGCCAGAGGACTTGCTTGGCTGGTGTGTCCAGCACCGGGTACACATCCACAATGAGAGTGTCAATGTTCCTGCAAAACAGGAGAGGGCTGGCAGGGACAGTGACAATGTGGGCTGGGCAGGGACAGTGACAATGAGAGCTGGGCAGGGACAGTGACAGTGAGGGCTGGGCAGGGACAGTGGCAGTGAGGGCTGGGCAGGGACAGTGACAATGCTCCTGAGCTGGGCAGGGACAGTGACAATGTTCCTGTGAAACAGGAGAGGGCTGGCAGTGACAGTGACAGTGAGGGCTGGGCAGGGACAGTGACAGTGAGAGCTGGGCAGGGACCGTGTCCCTCTGGCTGAGGCAGAAATGCAGCAGGGAGCGTGGCTGGCCTGGCAGCTCCTGGGGCCAAAGGCTCCATCTGATTTGGGTGTGTAGAGCAGGGAAAAGGGCTCTTGGGAACAGCTGAGCACCCATCCCATGAGGATAGAACAGCCTGCAACAGGATGAAATTCTGCCCTGGCACAGGTGCCCAGAGCAGCTGGGGCTGCCCCTGGATCCCTGGCAGTGCCCAGGCCAGGCTGGACAGGGCTGGGAGCAGCCTGGGACAGTGGAAGTGTCCCTGCCATGGCAGGGTGGGACAAGATGTTCTTTAAGGTCCCTTCTAACCCAAATCATTCCAAGATTCTGTGACAGCCTCTGATAAGACACTGCTGGAAGCCCAAGCCAGGGCAGGAAAGGAGGTCAGGGCTGGAATCTGGGGTGTGCCAGGGCACGTGGCTGGATCCCTGCACAGGACAGGGGATGTGCCCCATGGCAGGAGCAGGGCTCTGCCACCACAGCCATTCCCGTGCAGCCACCAAGGAATGCTGCAGGCAGGATTCTGGGAGTCCTGAGGAGACAAGGATGGAACTGAAAGAGGGGAACAGGATCTGTGTCAGGGACAGCCAGGCTGCACGACAGCCTGCACTGGGGGACAAGAGGTGACCAGCTTAACCTAAAGAACCAAACCCTGAAGGATGTGCCCGTCCCCAGGCAGGACACCTGGGCTGAGGTGAGCTCGTGCCAGGGAAGCCCTGGCTGGGGAGGCTGGAGAGCACAGAGCTGCTGTGCCAGCCTGCCCGCCCAGCCGTGCCCTGCCTGGCAGCGACCCTGGCACTGCTGCAGGCAGGCGAGGGAGGGCTCCCTGCTGGCAGGAGTTACCGGTGCTGGAAGAAGCCCTCCAGGGCCCTGCAGACGGAGAAACGCTCGGGCGGGGTCAGCAGGTGCTCCAGCTGCTGCGGGAACGTCCTCCCCTGGACCTTGATGCTACAGGGGAGGATCTCTGCAACCCACTGCAGGGAGGTGAGGGCCGAGGAGCTGCTCGGGCACTCGGCAGAGTCAGAGTCTGCAAAATAAACATTCTGTCTTTCCTCGGCTTCCTTTGGGGGCAGGGGAGCAGCTGGAGGGCACTGGCTGTGTGCTTTGGAGAGGGTCGGGATGGAAGGGTTTGGAACAGCCTGGTCTGGTGGAAGGTATCCCTGCCCCGGGCTGGGGGGTGAAATGAGATCATCTTTAGGTCCCCTGCAATCCAAACCATTCCAGGCTGCTGGGGTTGGTCTGGGTGCGCCTGCAAACGAGCTGGGGCATCCCAGGGCTCCTGACGTGGGGCTGAGGGGAGTCAGTGCTGCTCCAGAGGGACAGCCAGGCCCTGGCTCCCTGCTCTGGGCACTGGGGAGCAGCACCCCAACAGCACAGGGACACCCCAGCCTGCACAGGGACCCTCCAGGCTGCACAGGGACACCCCAGCCTGCACAGGGGACCCCTCCAGGCTGCACAGGGACACCCCAACAGCACAGGGACACCCCAGGCTGCACAGGGACAGCACAGGGTCACCCCAGCCTGCACAGGGACATCCCAGCCTGCACAGGGACACCCCAGGCTGCACAGGGACAGCACAGGGTCACCCCAGCCTGCACAGGGACATCCCAGCCTGCACAGGGACACCCCAGGCTGCACAGGGAACCCCCGGGGTCACCCCCAGCACAGGGTCACCCCTGCACAGGGACCCCCAGCCTGCACAGGGACACCCCCCAGCCTGCATTTCCTGGGGACCACGCTGTGCCCAGGGGATGCTGCCCTCCACGGGCCCCCTGCAGTGCCCCAGGCACGCTGAGCCCTGAGCAGGCACGGATCCTGCAGCAGGATAACAATCCTGCCCAGCTCAGCCCCGAGCCACGGGTGTGTGCAGCACCCTGGAGCTGGGTTTCTGCACACAGGACAGCACACGCTGCACAGCAAGGACAAGGGACACCGAGGACAGCCACGCAGCAGGATGAGCCCTCCTGGAGGGCAGCCAAGCCTGGGATCCAGCCTGATCCCACAGAGGCAGGCCCACGTGCCTGGGCAGAGCAGCATCCCCAGGCTGTGTGTTCACCTGCTCATCCCAGAGACCCCAGCACTCCCCTCCTGCAGCGGGGCCGGGGCTGGCGTGGCTCTGCAGACCCTCCCCCTGCTCTCTTACCGCTGGGGAAGCTGACGATGCCCTCTTCCACCACCAAGGTGGGCATGGCCCCGCTGCCCTGCAGCATCGACACCACCTTGTCGTGGGAGCAGTTCCTGCGGGCACAGAGAGCCCTGAGAGCTGCTGCAGCCCCCAGCAGCGAGCACACACTCTGAGATTCCCTGGGTTCTCTCCGACAGTGACAGTGAGGGCTGGGCAGGGACAGTGGCAGTGAGGGCTGGGCAGGGACCGTGTCCCTCTGGCTGAGGCAGAAATGCAGCAGGGAGCGTGGCTGGCCTGGCAGCTCCTGGGGCCAAAGGCTCCATCTGATTTGGGTGTGTAGAGCAGGGAAAAGGGCTCTTGGGAACAGCTGAGCACCCATCCCATGAGGATAGAACAGCCTGCAACAGGATGAAATTCTGCCCTGGCACAGGTGCCCAGAGCAGCTGGGGCTGCCCCTGGATCCCTGGCAGTGCCCAGGCCAGGCTGGACAGGGCTGGGAGCAGCCTGGGACAGTGGAAGTGTCCCTGCCATGGCAGGGGTGGGACAGGATGTTCTTTAAGGTCCCTTCTAACCCAAATCATTCCAAGATTCTGTGACAGCCTCTGATAAGACACTGCTGGAAGCCCAAGCCAGGGCAGGAAAGGAGGTCAGGGCTGGAATCTGGGGTGTGCCAGGGCACGTGGCTGGATCCCTGCACAGGACAGGGGATGTGCCCCATGGCAGGAGCAGGGCTCTGCCACCACAGCCATTCCCGTGCAGCCACCAAGGAATGCTGCAGGCAGGATTCTGGGAGTCCTGAGGAGACAAGGATGGAACTGAAAGAGGGGAACAGGATCTGTGTCAGGGACGGCCAGGCTGCACGACAGCCTGCACTGGGGGACAAGAGGTGACCAGCTTAACCTAAAGAACCAAACCCTGAAGGATGTGCCCGTCCCCAGGCAGGACACCTGGGCTGAGGTGAGCTCGTGCCAGGGAAGCCCTGGCTGGGGAGGCTGGAGAGCACAGAGCTGCTGTGCCAGCCTGCCCGCCCAGCCGTGCCCTGCCTGGCAGCGACCCTGGCACTGCTGCAGGCAGGCGAGGGAGGGCTCCCTGCTGGCAGGAGTTACCGGTGCTGGAAGAAGCCCTCCAGGGCCCTGCAGACGGAGAAACGCTCGGGCGGGGTCAGCAGGTGCTCCAGCTGCTGCGGGAACGTCCTCCCCTGGACCTTGATGCTACAGGGGAGGATCTCTGCAACCCACTGCAGGGAGGTGAGGGCCGAGGAGCTGCTCGGGCACTCGGCAGAGTCAGAGTCTGCAAAATAAACATTCTGTCTTTCCTCGGCTTCCTTTGAGGGCAGGGGAGCAGCTGGAGGGCACTGGCTGTGTGCTTTGGAGAGGGTCGGGATGGAAGGGTTGGGAACAGCCTGGTCTGGTGGAAGGTATCCCTGCCCCGGGCTGGGGGGTGAAATGAGATCATCTTTAGGTTCCCTGCAATCCAAACCATTCCAGGCTGCTGGGGTTGGTCTGGGTGCGCCTGCAAACGAGCTGGGGCATCCCAGGGCTCCTGACGTGGGGCTGAGGGGAGTCAGTGCTGCTCCAGAGGGACAGCCAGGCCCTGGCTCCCTGCTCTGGGCACTGGGGAGCAGCACCCCAACAGCACAGGGACACCTCAGGCTGCACAGGGACCCTCCAGGCTGCACAGGGACACCCCAGCCTGCACAGGGGACCCCTCCAGGCTGCACAGGGACACCCCAACAGCACAGGGACACCCCAGGCTGCACAGGGACAGCACAGGGTCACCCCAGCCTGCACAGGGACATCCCAGCCTGCACAGGGACACCCCAGGCTGCACAGGGACACCCCAGGCTGCACAGGGAACCCCCGGGGTCACCCCCAGCACAGGGTCACCCCTGCACAGGGACCCCCAGCCTGCACAGGGACACCCCCCAGCCTGCATTTCCTGGGGACCACGCTGTGCCCAGGGGATGCTGCCCTCCACGGGCCCCCTGCAGTGCCCCAGGCACGCTGAGCTGCACAGGGACACCCCAGGCTGCACAGGGAACTGAGGTGAGCTCGTGCAGCACAGGGTCACCCCTGCACAGGGAACCCCAGGCTGCACAGGGTCACCCCAGGCTGCACAGGCACCCCCCAGCCTGCATTTCCTGGGGACCACGCTGTGCCCAGGGGATGCTGCCCTCCACGGGCCCCCTGCAGTGCCCCAGGCACGCTGAGCCCTGAGCAGGCACGGATCCTGCAGCAGGATAACAATCCTGCCCAGCTCAGCCCCAAGCCACGGGTGTGTGCAGCACCCTGGAGCTGGGTTTCTGCACACAGGACAGCACACGCTGCACAGCAAGGACAAGGGACACCGAGGACAGCCACGCAGCAGGATGAGCCCTCCTGGAGGGCAGCCAAGCCTGGGATCCAGCCTGATCCCACAGAGCCAGGCCCACGTGCCTGGGCAGAGCAGCATCCCCAGGCTGTGTGTTCACCTGCTCATCCCAGAGACCCCAGCACTCCCCTCCTGCAGCGGGGCCGGGGCTGGCGTGGCTCTGCAGACCCTCCCCCTGCTCTCTTACCGCTGGGGAAGCTGACGATGCCCTCTTCCACCACCAAGGTGGGCATGGCCCCGCTGCCCTGCAGCATCGACACCACCTTGTCGTGGGAGCAGTTCCTGCGGGCACAGAGAGCCCTGAGAGCTGCTGCAGCCCCGAGCAGCGAGCACACACTCTGAGATTCCCTGGGTTCTCTCCACCCGTGCTGCTCAGGAGGAGCCCCCGAGGGAGAGGCTGGGCCCTGCACCCAGGAATAACCAAGGGAATGCCCCTGGCCGCCCTGAGGAGTGCCACGGCACAGGAAGGCAGGGCTAAGCTACACCCAGACCCAGAAAATGATTTTTCCTTTAAATAACACAGTGCTGCAGGTCTGTCCTTGCCTGCCCCAATTCTGCATGGAAAGAAAATGCAAGGTGAATATAAAGCGTCATTTTGTAGGTGAAAAAAATCTTGGGATGCCCTTGGAGAAGGGCATGGGCCAGGCTGGGACAATGCCTTCCAAAACCAGGGCTCAGAGGACAATCCTCAAGCCGGTCTCTTTGTTCTGGCAGTGCTGCATCAGCCAACAGTTCGCTGGATCAGCTGAAACGTGAGAACCTGGCCCTGACAGAGCAGCATCAGCTTAACTTTAAATATTCATCACCCCCTCTTGTCCTGCAGCCTCCTCTAGCCCTTTGCTCTTGGTTTTTATGCAGAAAGGCACAGCCGGGGACACAGCACTGCTGAGGGGCACAGGTACCCCTGGTGCCACAAACAGCACACAGAATTAACTTCTGGGTACACATGGGATTCCCACCTGGCTTTAAGGTTACGATCCCGTTGTGGGAGTGATTCCTGGGCTGGCTGGGGCTCTGCTGCTCTCCAAAGCAGAACCTCAGGTGTTTAACACGCACAGATTAACCCAGAGAGCCTGTTGGGGTCTGGGGGCAGGCTGCAGAGAAGCCAGGCTGTATAAACTGCACAGAGAACTCAGAGGAGGAGCAGGGGTGGAGAAAATGCTCCTCTCAGAGGCAGGTTCTGTACAGCAGCACTAAAGGAGCTGTCCCTGCTGTCCCCTCAGGGCACACTCCTGTGCACGGCAGGGACCAGGGCCTGCAGCTCCCATTCCCCTCGCCCAGGAGTGCCCACAGCGTGTGCCCACCCTGCCCTGGGTGCCCTCACAGCTCCTACCTCATGTCCAGGCCGTTGAGGAACAGGATCCTGTCTCCAGCTTTGAGGGCAGCCTTCTCTGCCGGGCTCCCTACAGGCACAAAGGGGGCCAGCTGCAGCAGCCCTGGCTGGGATGGGGTCTGGGGACACCCCCAGCCCCTGCACCTGGCCCAGCTGGGTGGGCTGGGAGCTCCCACCCCGCACTGGGAGCACTGGTGGCGTTTCAGGCTGGTCACTGAACACATCTCCCACTTCTCCCAGCGAGGAGTGGATAAAGCCAAGCTAAACTGTACCAAAGATGCTCCTTATTCCACTGGAAAAACTCCATCAGCGAGCCTTGGGCAAGTCCCTTTTGCTCTTTTCTAGCAAGCAGCACTGAGCATTTGCAGCTCGGAGCAGAGCTGAGTCTGTGATGCCCCAGGTCCGTGCCCTTACCTGGCAGGACAGACTCGATCCACACCGGGGCGTGCCCGCGGAGCGTGAAGCCGAAGCTCCTGTTGCCTTTATAAACTCGCACAGTCCTGGGGTGACAAAGGCAGACGGGATGTCAGAGTACAAGATCCAGCTCTGCTTTCCCTCCCCAGCCCCTCCACAGCCCTGTTAGCCCAGCTTCTCCTGAGTGTTCAAGTCCCCAATGTCCCCACGAGGTCCCTTTGATACCAAAGCATTTCAGATGTGGTTTCAAAGTGGAATGTAGGATAAATATATAGATTTAAAGAATAAATGTATGTATACAAGCTTAAAATCATCTGGTTCCAACCCCCCATGGCAGAGAGCTGGAATTGGATGATCTTTAAGGGCTCCTCCAACCCAAACCAGTCTGTGATTCTTTATTAGAGAATTAGAGACACAATGTGGTTCAGGGAGCAAAGGTCTCGTAGGCTGATGAGAGAGGAATTAAATTCCTGCAGGAAATTTTGGAAGGAGCATTAGGAAATCCCCCTGCTGGGAGGCTGATTGGAGCTGGGGGCTGCTCCTGCAGGGGGCTGGGGGCGGCAGCATCACTGAGATCATTTCCAACCAGCGGGATCCTGCGCTGGCAGGGAGGGGGACCGGGCTGGGAGTGCGTTTTGGACAAGGCACAGGGCAGAGCAGCCCGGCAGGAGGGTGGCTGGAGCCGGGCTCCCCCTGCTCTCTGCAGGCAGCCCGGGAGCTCCCCGCCCTCGGGCACCGGCAGGGAAGTGGGTTAATCCCGGGCTGGGATTGCCCTGCCTTCCACCCACAGCCTGGCACCCAGACCCTGCTGGGGCAGGGCAGGCACCGCCTCGAACCAGGGGCTCCTGGGGCTGGAAAAGACCTTTCAGGTAATGAACCCCACCTGCCAGCCAGCACCAGCTGCTCGCCAGTGCCACCCGGTGCCACACGCACCATGTCCTCCCCCCGGCAGAACGGGGATCGGCACTGCCCGGTGGCACTGCCCGGTGGCACTGCCCCGCAGCCCCTGCTGGGCAGGAACCTTCCCTGGCATCCAAACCAAACCTCCCCTGCTGCAGCTTGGGGCCATTTCCTCCCGTCCTGTCACTCCTGGGAAAAGAGACCAACCCCAGCCTGGCTCCATGCTGCTTTCATCCTGCTCTGTGCCCCGAGTCCTGCTGGCACAGCCTGGCACCCCGAATCCCACTGGCACGGCCGGGCACCCCAAATCCTGCTGGCACAGCCGGGTATCCCGAATCCTGCTGGCACAGCTGGGCATCCTGAATCCTGCTGGCTCAACCAGGCATCCTGATTCCTGCTGGCACAGCTGGGCACCCCAAATCCTAGTGCAAAGCCGGGTACACTGAATTCTGCTGGCACAGCTGGGCATCCTGAATCCCGCTGGCACAGCCTGGTACCCCTAATCCTGCTGGCACAACTGGGTACCCCGAATCCCGCTGGCACAGCCTGGCACCCCGAATCCCGCTGGCACAGCCTGCATCCCACCCAGCGAGCAGCAAACACCCCCTCTCAGCCTGCAAGTGCCACCCCAACTCCTCCGGCCAGCCCCGCGGAGCTGAGGGCACACAGAGGGTGCCCCGGAGCTGGGACAAGGGGCACACAGCTGCCCAGCCTTCCAGGGGGGGAGATCTTCGTTGACGCCGACCCCGGGAGAGCCGCACACCGAGCATCCCACCTTTCCCCCGGCAGCGCGGTACCTGCGGGCCGCCCCCGAGGCCGCATTGCTGCTGAGGAGCGAGGCGCTCTTGCGGAGGCTCTTGCTGAGCTCCTCGTGGCTGCGGGGCACGGAGCTGGCGCGGGTGGACACGAGCAGCCGCTCCTGCTGGTCCTCGCTGCGGCTGCGGCGCAGGCGGCTGCCGTGCTCGCTCCTGGAGCGGCACAGCTTGCTGATGAGGCTCTGCGACACCACCTCGTCAAAGCGCTGCCGGTGCTTCTTGGGGATGAAAATCCTGCGGGAGGGAGGCAAGGCAGCAGGGTGAGGAGCGAGGCGCGGGCAGGTGTGGCACGGAGCTGCGGATCCGGGCATCCCCGGGAGGGAAAGGGCAGAACTCCGCGTGTGAGCTCGGCCTCAGGCCTCAGGGAGCTGAGAATGCCGGGGCTGGGGACACCGAGGGTGCTGGGGACACCGGGGGTGCCGGGGACACCGGGGGTGCTGGGGACACCGGGGGGACGCCAGCCGCATCTCTTCCCCCATGCCATGCAGAGCTCAGCTGGAGCAATGATGTCGGACCCCTCCTCCAGACCTGTTTCTTCTGGTACCCCCCAAACGCTGCTCCCCATCTCCATGCCCCCATACTCCAGCCATGAACATCCCCACATTCCAGCTCCCTGCACAGCCAGGCAGGAGCCCCGTGTCCCTTGGGTGCTGCAGGGACGGGCAGGGTGATGCCACAGGCAAGGGGACACCCCCAGAACTCGCTCTGTTTCAGGTCACCTCCCCTCTGCTCGGTATGAGCAGCCAGGTTGCCTTTGTGCCCCTGCAAGGACCCCCAGGACCCCCAGAGGAGGCACAGGGAGAGCACAGCAGGATCCCAGGGGGGAGGGAGGGAGGGAGGAGGCACCGCTCCCACCCGGGCCGGGTGAGCTCCATAACCCCGGCAGACAATTTTCCTTTTCCTTTTCCTTCTGCCTCACAGCAGCCAGACCCCGCCACCTGCTCACCTTCCCCAGCCCTCTGCTCACACGTTTTGGGGTTTCGGGAGGAGCTGGCATCTCCGGCTGTTTCTATAGCAACTCCTGCAGCTCATTTACACAAAACCATCCCGGGGCTTGGTTCGCGCCCGGCACGGCGCGGGGTGAGAGCACGGCCGGTGTCATCACAGCCCGAGGGGTGCGAGTCCCCCCCGGCTGCCTGGGGACACGCGCCCCACCAGAGCAGGAACTGGGCCCAACTGGTGCCACAGGGCCCCGAGAAGCTGCTCCGAGGGGAAGGGACAGCGGGACACAGCCGGGGCAAGCAGGGGATCCCACAGCTCCACCAAGGGAACACAAAATCCTGGGTGGACACAGAGGAGGAGAGGCTTCAAATCCCAAACCTACAGAGCAGGACATCTGTACTTCCCCCAGGCGAAGGCAGAACTCAAAACAAGAGCTGGGGCAGGAGAAGGCAGAGCACAAGCCACCCCAGGCTGGCAGATGCTCACGCAGAGCATCTGGTGACAATTTGAAACAAGTAACACATTGGTGCGATTCACAGGTGATCTGTGATACAGCAGCAACTAGAAAAGAGTGACATTTTGCTAATAAATAGTTCACCCTGTAGGACACAGAAGATGTGGGTCCCCCAAGCCCCTGCCCCGGGCTGGGCACCCACCAGGGAGAAGTCCGGGTTCCTCACAGGCAGAATGAGCACAACCCCATTTAATTGGCCAAATTACATCTGCCTGTTCCGGCAGAGCTGTCCCACTTTGCACGAGCCTCTGCTTCAGCACTGGGCTGAGCAGCTCGGCCCCAGAGCCAGCCCAGGACCTGGCACTGGCACTGCCCCAGAGCTGGGGCACAGCGGGGCCCAGACAGGAGAGACCCGACCGACTGCTACAAACAATGCCACCAAAGCAGGAAAAACCATTTCCAGGCTGTTCCTGCAGTGTCCTGCCATGCCACAGGACAAACCTGCCTCTGTCCACTGCCATGGCACCAAGGAGCAGTGCCCAGCTGGGGTTTCCCTCTCCCAGCAAACCCCACCAGGATTCAGAGCCTGGATGTGCCCACCCTGCCTGTGGAGCTCCAGCAGGGCAGGGTGGCACAGTGCTGGCACTGTGCCTTCTGCTTCCTCCTCCTCCTCCTCGGGTGCTCCGAGTCAGCCCCAGCTCTGTTCCCTGTTGGAGAGGGGATGGAAAGGCACCCCCATCCCTGAGCCCTGTGCCCCCTGCCATGCCCGATGCCACTGAGCCCCCGGGCACCAGCCCTCCTCTGCAGCAGCTTCTGCACTCATTCGGGAGAGCTTGGTCTGCTCGAAGACGTGGATGTGAATTCAAGGCATTTTCCAGGCCAGGAAAAGTCCCAGATGCTCCAGGGCTGCTTCACCTTCGCCCCAGCCCCAAAGCAGCCCGGCCAGGATGGTGGCAGAGTGCCACTGTGCCCGTCCCCTGCCCTGGGCTCCTGCTCGGGGCTGCTCTCAGCCTGTGCCACACTCCCATGCCACAGCTGCCAGCTGGGCACAGTCCCGCTCCTGCAGCCCGCCCTGGCTGGGAGCTGCCCCCATCCCCAGCCAGCCCCTGTGCCACCCGCACACGTCCTGCGAGGGCACCGAGCTGCCCGGGACAGTGCCAGCCGGGATGGGGCTCAGCGGGACAGGACGCGTCCCCTGCAGGGCAGGGGCTCAGCAGGACAGGACCTGTCCCCTGCAGGGGCTCAGCAGGACAGGACCTGTCCCCTGCAGGGGCTCAGCAGGACAGGACGTGTCCCCGGCAGGGCAGGGGCTCAGCAGGACAGGACGTGTCCCCTGCAGGGGCTCAGCGGGACAGGACGTGTCCCCTGCAGGGGCTCAGCAGGACAGGACCTGTCCCCTGCAGGGGCTCAGCAGGACAGGACGTGTCCCCTGCAGGGGCTCAGCAGGACAGGACGTGTCCCCTGCAGGGGCTCAGCAGGACAGGACCTGTCCCCTGCAGGGGCTCAGCAGGACAGGACCTGTCCCTGGCAGGGCAGCAGGGCCGGCTCCAGCCTGGCCGGGGCGGGTGAAGCTCCCCCGAGTTTTCTCAGCCAGGGCAGCGAGGGGACAGCGAGCCTGGCTCCATCACACCCCCAGCCCCTCGTCCTCCCCCCGGCTGTCCTGCAGGCTGCAGTCGAAGCAGCCCCGGCTCTTCCAGCGCCCCCACCCCAGCCTCGCCCGGCTCCCCCCGCCGCCGCTGCCCCGGGGCAGTGCCAGGGCTCTGCGGTGGCACGGCGGTCCCGGGGACACAGCGGGGTCCCCCCAGCCCCCAGAGGCAGCCGAGCCATGCCAGGCACGGCCGCGGGGCACGAGGCTGTGCCAGAGCGGGCACCCGCGGGGCGGCGGAGCGGGGACACGTACCGAAAATGCCGGGAGAAACTCCGGTCCTTTCCCATTTGTCGGGGTGCGGCGGGAACAAAGGGGAGACGCCTCAGATGCTCATGCAGCTGAGCCCCAGGCTCGGCTCACGCCCAGCACGCCAGCCGGTGCCGCCCCGCGTGTGGCCCCCCCGCCGTGCCCGGGGAGCGGCACCTGCGCCCGGCTCGGCCCGGCTCGGCCCGGCTCGGCCCGGCTCGGCCCGGCTCGGCCCCGCTGCAGCCCCCGGGGCCGCTGCAGCATCGGCCGAGAGCCCCCGCTGCCGTGTGCCCGGCTCCGGTGCCAGCCGTGCCCTCCCCGCCGTCTCTCCCCAAAAACTGCCGGCGCTGGGATTTCCAGCTCCTCGGAAAGGAGGGCACGGCGCGGCGCCCAACTCCGGGGGGATGCCTCCCTGCCGCTAATTAGTTGCCTTCTAAAGTGCTGGTGTTTAAATTACGTGCTGCAGGAAGGGGTGAGGAACCTTAAAGGCAAACGGCACCAGGGGTTTTGGGCAGGAGCTGCCAGGCTCAGGCTCAGGAGCAGAGTCCCCAGCCCAAAGCCTCACCGGAGCATCCTTTACCCCAGGGTAACCCCAGTGGGAATAAAAGAGAAACCCCTTCTCTGATTTCAATAACGCCATCTTTAAGCTCATCGCTGGTGTTTGATGAGGAGGATGTGAGGCTCCCCGAGCTGCCAACATCACACACAGTCCCCAGGTAGGAACAAAGGAAGGAGAAATGAAAAACGTACGGTTTGGCCCCAAAACAACCAGTACAGACCTGACCTTGGGTTTGGCAGTTGTGCAGAAAAACACGTCCCAGAGTGGATTAAAACACTGAGCTACACTTGGATTATATCTAACTGTGCTGTGGAAACCACTGCCAGCCCTGAAGAGCTCTGCTGGTCCAGCCAGATGCTAAAATCCAGGAGAGAAAACTCCTGCAGGCTTTACCCCAGAACAGGAATTGTGCTGATGAACCCCAAATGCCCAAACCTCCTCCAGCCGTGTGTGGGACAGGGTCACAGCCCCGGGGCTGCCGAGCCTCCAGCCCCTCGTGCAGGAGCAGAGCTCGCTGAGCCCGCAGCAGCAGCAGCAGGGAGCTGTGCCCAGCCCCGCTCTCCCCGTGCTGGAGCCTCCACAACCCTCACCCAGGGCAGGTGGGACCATTGTCGCCCGTCACCAGGACAGGAGGCGCCTTTCCTGCGGGCAGGCAGGCTGAGCACGGGGCTGGAGCCCCCTCAGCCCTTCCCCGCCACCCTGCCACCCCCGGGGACAGCCCAGAGCCCCTTTCCTGCGGGCAGGCAGGCTGAGCACGGGGCTGGAGCCCCCTCAGCCCTTCCCCGGGCACTCTGCCACCCCCGGGGACAGCCCAGAGCGCCCCGGAGCTTCGGGAGAGGGTCACCCTCCTGCCACCTCCCTGCCCACTGAGGATTCATCTGCCCCGGAGCGGCCACAGCCCGTCCTGGCTGGGTCCCAGCAGCACCCCAGGGTGCCCTCGGCTGTCCCAAACCCAGTGTCCCTGTGCCCAAACCACGCTGTGCACCACGACCTGCTGGCTTTGTCCTTGTCCTGGCAGGGACAGGCGGTCCCACAGCTCTGGGGACACCGAGACCTTCAAAGAGACCCCAGAAAGGCTTTTCCTGCAGCTCCACTCTGCTTTTCCTGCAGCTCCACTCTGCTTTTCCTGTTTCCTTTAGGACACTGGGAAACTCATCCTAAGTAAGCACTTCCCAAAATCAAAGTTGTGGCTCCAGCAGGGTGCAGGCGGGCCAGGCTGATCCCATCTGCATCCCAGCCGGAGTTTGATTTGCCAAAGGAATTTAATCTCCCATCAGGAGATTTCCCACCGAGGCATTTTGGTCGTGACCTATTTGAACTCCGCCAATAAAAAAGGAACTCGCTCCCAATTGTCTCACTGCTGACACGTTTTGTTCCCTGCCGCCCTAATTCCCCTTTTTTTGGGCAGCTGAGCATATGCTGGGCCATCAGATTAGGGATTTTTTTTTTAATGGAAGCGAACAAGAGCTGCTTTTCCTCCATTAGCATCCTGTGACCCAGGTGGTTTTTCAGTGGGAATGGACAGGAGGACAGCGTCCGTGTCAGCATCAGGGACTCGGGGGTCTCTCATGTTCCATCCACACCCAAAAGAGCCGGGAAGCTCCCCCAGCCCCGGAGGGTGGGTCCGTGGAGGGGGCTGAGAAGCAGGGAAGCAGCACAATCCATAATATATAAATGCTAACGGCTGAAATGGAATTTCTGATCCAGGGCCGGTCACAGATGGCTGGAGCAGTTTAATACAGCAGCACGCCAGGCAGTTTTATTGCCGTGAAAAACAAGCTGGGACAAATAGATTGTGTTGGGAGCGTTCTGAACGCGGACTCGGCAGAATTTCTCCCGTCATGAGGGAGCCCCCGGGGGGCAGCGATTTCAGCTGCGCCGGCGATCAGAGCCGGGAGCGGGCTCGGCCCAGCCCGGCCCAGCCCAGCACGGCCCCCTCGGCGTTATCCCGGGAGCAAACGGAGCCAAACCAAAGCAGTGGGGAACAAACTGCCCCAAAGGGTCCTGCCCGCAGCCCTGAAGCACAACACGACCTACAGGAGAGCCGAGACAACACCTCACAGTCCGAAGGGAGCCGGAGCTTCTCCTGAGGATGCAGCCGGACCGCGGGGCTGGACCGCACACATCCCATCCCATCCCATCCCATCCCATCCCAGCCCAGCCCAGCCCAGGCCGGGCTCACGGACCCCGGCTGTGTCCCTGCTGCTGTCCCCGCTGCTGGCAAACCCAGACATTTCCCCCCAGTTCCACCGCAAACCGATGGTTTTAACCTGAACGGCGCTGCCAGGGGCTGCGCATCCCGGGCACGGCACCACCGGGAGAACCCGCGCTGCAAAGGGACACGGTGCCCGGACGCGGGGGTGTGCCAGCGCACAGCCCTGCTGGCACCGAGGGCACCCCGGGAGTCCCGCCCGGCCCCCAGGGTCACTCCAGCCCCCAGAGCCCGGGGACGGGCTGGGGGGCTCTGCAGACCTCCGGGCACGGAGCCGGCACCGAGCTGTGCCCGCTTTGGAACCGGCTCAGAAACCAGAGCAGCACCGGGGGACGGGACCCCCGAGACCGCGGTCGGCCCCAAATAACCCATCCCGGTCGGCCCCAAATAACCCATCCCGGCCGGCCCCAAATAACCCATCCCGGCCGGCCCCGGCCCGGGGGCCCGGCGGGGGGCAGAGGGGACAAGCCCCTCGCTCTGGTGTCGCAGGTGATGGCATAACCCAAATTAGAGCCTCCCTCCCCCGCCTGGCGGATCCCTCGCGCGGAGCAGCTCCGAGGCAATAAGGATGCTAAGAGTTAATTAACTTCCAGCACACCTCGTTTCCGCGGTGCCAGGGGCTGCCGCGTTCCAGGAGGAACGTGATTTAAACCCGTTTCCCTCAGTGCCGGGAAAGGTGCGCTCGTTACTCACCCGAGGCAGCTCATCTTCCCCCCCGGCAGCCGGCTCTCAGCATCCTCGGGCAGAGCTAGAGCTGTGCACTTTGCCCGCACACATCAGCCATATGGGCAGCGATGGGAGCGGGGAGGACCCGCGCAGCACGTGCATTATCCCCGCTCTCCACAGCCAAGCAGATGAAAAAAATGTCAGCAAATTAAAATCTGCAGGAGCTTAATACTGGGCAAATGGGATGAAATCCATTGGAGATAAAAAGAAAGAGGGGTGGAAAAAAAAATCCAATAGTGGGAAAGGCCGGCTGGAGGGCAGAGGAGGGGCGGCGGCAGCCCCGGGAGGATCCGTGCGCGGAGCCGGGGTCTGGGGCTCCGCTGAGCCGCAGCACTTCGCAGGGGGGGACAGAGGGGAGGGGACAGCAGGGGACAGCCGGCAGCAGCAACAGCACAGAAATAAACACAGCTGGTGCAGAGGGAAGATCCAATCAGGCCGGCGCGAGGGTCAGTGGGAGACGGGGACGGAGCGGCGGCTGGCCCTGCGTGCCAGGGCACACACGGGCACACACAGCCCGCCACCACCGCCTGCCCGTGCCAGGGCTCCGCCGCCCGCCCGGGGCAGGGAGCACGGCGGGGACCCCTCAGCCGGCATCCACCGCAGCCCCGGCCGGTGGCACGGCCCTCCTGGGGAGGAGAGGCTCATCCCCGCCTCCGAGGGCTCCTCTCCTCCCGGTGAGCACATGGAAGAGATCACGGGGCTGTCCCCGCCTCGGGTGGAAACAGAGCAGAGCTGGGCACAGCCTCAAGGGATGCGCCGTGGGCACTCCCGAGGTGCCAAGTGCCCCCTGGGTGATCCCACAGGACAAGCCCCAGGACACTCGCTGGCTCAGGCCTGAGGGCTCCAGACTGCACCCCCGTCAGTGCCCGGGGTGGCTGCCCCGTGCCCCAGGGCAGCACGACAGCCACAGCAGCACCCCCACACTGCACCCACCCCCAGGCAGCGCTGGAACCGGGCCAGCCCCTGCAGGAACCCCCTGCCCTCCCAGCCCCGGGTGCTGCTCCAGGGCACAGACCCCTCCTCAGGCAGGGACAGCCTGAACCGGCTGGAGTCACCCAGGAGTTCACAGCAGCCAGAGTTCACAGCTCCTGGGAGCTGCTCACCACCTGCAGGGACAGCAAAGCAGGGACAGCAAAAGCAGGGACAGCAAAGGCAGGGGAGCCAAGCCATGGGAGAGACCCCGGGATCAGGCACAGCAGCACGCCTGGCACTGCCCCAGCACCCACAGCTGGGAAACCTGCTCTCCAAGGCACCTCTTCTGTTTATTCTCTTGCCTTCATTTCATTAAGATTAGACGGTAAATCTTTTGCCCGAGCTAAATATTTCATTTCCATTAAAGCCAGATTAGCTGCCAGATCCACGGCGCCCCTTGGCCCAGCCCTGGCATTCACCTTTCACACGGGGGCAGGGGGCAGTCGGGGGGTTTGACCCTGTTTTGGGGAGCCATAAGGTGCTGCTGCCCCTGGCATCACAGGCTGGGCACGGGGCAAGCTCGGGGTGGCAGCCCCGGGTCCAGCCACGCTCTGCTCACTGACAGGGATTGCTGGGACAGGGACAGCCCGGGGGGACCCTGCTGTGCCCCCCACAGAGGGGCTTGGGTCCGGAAGAAGCTTTGGACACTTACTGAAATCCCCTGTGTGAGGGGAGGTAATCCTGTGTAATTCCCCAGGGATGATGGCAGGGGGGTACCCGAGGCGTTTGAGGCATTTTCAGGGATCTTGCTGGGGGAAAGAATTCTCCCGAATTGTGAGTGCTGGGGGCTTATTTTGTGATTCAGTTTGAAGTGATGGTTCAGGCCTGGCTCGGTGCCATCCATCCCTCCCCCAGCCCCAGCTGTTGGCAGGTCGGGTCCCTCCAGAACGCTCAGTGGCACAGGACAGGCTGGACATGGGCACGTGGACAAGGTGACTGCGGGCAGCTGACTGTGCCCCCTGCACCTGCAGGGCTCTGTGCCTGCTGTCCCCAGGTGGGCAGGGCTCTGGGGGACCCAGAGCAGTGACAGCATGGCAGGGGGACGCTGCATGGCCAGGGCCCCGAGCCACCCCCCCACCACGGTGGGTCAGAGCAGACCCCGCACAGGGACGTTGTTATGGAAACTGTAATATCTTACAATTCCTCTGATTAAAGCAGCAATTGGAAAGCTGGGCCCGGAGCGAGGCCAGATGGAGACCTGATTCCCTAATGGCCATGGTCTCAGCCTGGCTGTAATCCCACCACGTGTCCCGGGCCAGCACCAGCTCCAGCCCAGCTCCGGCCTCGCTGCCCTGGCACTGGGGCTCCAGAGGTGCCAGGGACCCTGAGCCCCAGCAGAGCATTGCCAGGGCACCCCAGGGTGAGCGGCCACTCTCTGGCACCCCGGGCAGCCCCTGGCCCCAGCAGAGACCCCCAGGCCCCCCCTGCCAGAGCTGCTGGCAGCGCTGGCTAAGCCCTCACCCACACCAGCTCTCACCCTGCAGAACTCAGATTATTTTCTGGCCAAGCTTCTGGAGAATCTCCAGTGCCTCTGCGGCTAATCCCATCTCCCTTCCACATCAGAGCCAAGAATGGGAGCCACATCCCCTGCTGCAGGCAGAGCAGTGGGACCAGGCCCCCACACACACCCTGGGCAGGAGGGCACAGGGGTGCTGGGCTAAGTGCCACCAAGCTTGGCTCAGCTGTCCCTTGGAAAGCTGGTTGGCATCCTCCCTTCAGGATCCTCCCAACCCTTCCCTGCAGGATTCTCCCAAACTTTCCCTGCAGGATCCTCCCAACCCTTCCCTGCAGGACCATCCCATCCCTTCCCTTCAGGACCATCCCAACCCTTCCCTGCAGGATTCTCCCAAACCTTCTCTGCAGGATCATCCCAACCCTCCCCTGCAGGATCATCCCAACCCTTCCTCCAGGATCATCTAACCCTTCCCTGCAGGATCATCCCAGCCCTTCCCTGCAGGATCATCCCAACCCTTCCTCCAGGATCATCCAGCCCTTCCCTGCAGGATCATCCCAACCCTTCCCTGCAGGATCATCCCAACCCTTCCCTGCAGGATCATCCCATCCCTTCCCTTCAGGACCCTCCCAGCCCTTCCCTGCAGGATCCTCCCAACCCTTCCTCCAGGATCATCCCAACCCTTCCTCCAGGATCATCTAACCCTTCCCTGCAGGATCATCCCATCCCTTCCCTTCAGGACCCTCCCAGCCCTTCCCTGCAGGATCATTCCAAACCTTCCCTGCAGGACCCTCCCAGCCCTTCCCTGCAGGATCCTCCCAGCCCTTCCTCCAGGACCATCCCAGCCCTTCCCCAGGACCCTCCCAGCTGCCCTGCTCAGCAGCAGGCACAGGAGGCCGTGGTTGGTGGCACAGGGCAGCGTCAGGTGCCCCTGTACCTGATGCTGTGGATGAGGTGCTGGTGGGACTCGTGGGTGAGCAGCATGCCCAGGGCATGGGCCAGGCTCTCCACCCTCCTCTGGGCAGCGTACTGCTTCAGCACGGTGAACAGCTTCTCCTTCAGCTCCGGCTGCTCCCCCAGGATGGCATCCACCTGCGTGTGGCACAGGGGAGGAGAGGGGCACTGAGCAGGAGGCCGTGGAGCAGGGCACTCCTGTGTCCCACTCCCTGCCCAGCCAGGGCAGAGGGAGCCACGCAGGGACAGAGGGACACTGCAGAGCCAGCCCATCACATGCTGCTCTGCTCCCACACGTGGCCCTGCAGCTGCTGGGCTGTCCCAACACTCCACCAGAGCAGCGCTGTGACCCCAAATTCCCAAAATTCTGCTGGCTCTCAGCCTGGGTGGGATCAGGCTGGAGCCTGCTGGCAGAGGAAGCTGCAATGGGCTTTTGGAGCTCTTCGTGCTTTGTGCTTCACTCCCTGATCCCTCTGGGCAGCTCTGTCTGCCCTGGGCACCGGGGCACAGAACAGGAGGGTGAGTGCCAGCCCTGGGTCAGCACTGACAGCTCCCCACCACTGCCCCCTCCTCTCCAGCTGGGACAGGCAGAGTGTTAGTTAATTACCATCGATTACCAATTACCCTTCATGGGACCCTCCTTATTCACCTCCTCCCACTCTGGGGGGGTGCCCCCTGCCCTTGGCAGTGGGAGCTGGTTCCTCACCTGGGGTGGGATGCAGAACTCCCAGTGACACCTCTCGGCACCTGGGGTTTCCTGAAGGTGATTCTTTGTGCTGCCAGCAGGTTTGCCTGCAGGGAGGGGAGAGGAGCCCCTCACCCTCCCCTGGGCACTGGGGGTGTGGGCAGAGCTCTGTGTGCACCCCCGTGCTGGCACTGCCAGGGAGCCGCGAGCATCACCTGCCTGGGGAAGGGGAAGAGCCGTTTCTCCAGGTGTTGTCCCACTTGGCAGCTCCCCAGGGAGGCTGACACCGGCACCAGGAGCCCGGCAGAGCCCCCTGGTGCTGCTGGCTCCCGGCAGCAGCAGCACTTCAAGGTTACCCGATGTGGGGCAGCCGCAGCAGTGTCCCCTGGGCTCACAGTCCCCAGGGCCAGCTCACGCTGACACACCGTGGTGCTCCTGGGGGGGTGGATCCCAGAGGGATGCTGTGAAATCTCTGCCTGGGCTGGGATTGCAGGGCTTGGTGGGTGGGAATCGCAGAATCACAAATCGTTTCAGCTGGAAGAGACCTCCCAGGTCCTCGAGTCCCAGCTGAGCCCGGTCCCCACCTCCTCAGCCAGCCCAGAGCCCGGAGTGCCACGTCCAGCCTCTCCTTGGACACCGACAGCGATGGGGACCCCACCACCACAGGGGTGCTGCCAGCCCTCAGGCGGTCCCCTGAGCACACAGGGGGCAAGAGAAGGCACTGCCCTGGAACTGAGACTGTCAGCACCTCCCTGGCTCCCCAGGACACCGGGACACGGCCCAGCCCTGCCCGCTGCCACTGACAGGGCCACCACTGTCTGCCAGGCAGGCGATTCAGCCTGGGGCTCTCCCAGACGAAGGAGGCAGGGCCAAGGTGACCCGTGGGCAGTGCAATGTCAAACACAAACCCCCTGAGCCCTCCAGCCTCACCCTGGGCAGGCAGCAGCCCCCGGGTGCTCACAGCACCGAGCAGAGGAGGGGTAAAACCCCCCCTGGTTCAGCATTTTCTACAGCACAGAGAAACTGAAGCCACTCCAAACATCTGCGCTGTGAATTCCCTCTGGAGAGGCTTCTGCCAGCTGAGCTGAGCTCCAGCAGCGCTGTGCTCCTGCCTGTGCCCACGCTGGCTGGAGCTGGCCCAGGGGGCTCCGTGGGCTGGGGAGGGAGGGGACAGCGGTCCCCATGGGCTGCTCACAGCACCGCTACAGAATTGCTGTCCTGTCATTGTCCAGGAATCTTTTACTCGCTTAATGTGACTTCAGAGACAGTCACATTCCCTCCTCGTTAATCTCCTGCAATCAGCAGGTATCTGTTTCCCACGCCCATGAATCCAAACCTCGGTGGGTATTCGTGAATCTTTAATGGAGAAGCTGACTGAGGGGATTCGCCTGATACCCACAAATCTCTTTATGGATGTCTTCTTCCTTTATTAACTCGGAATTAAAAAAAAAAAAAAAAAAAAAGAAGAAGCCCTACCAGCCTGGGCATTTTCATAACAGCATTTTAAAAGGCTACTTTGAAATGGAAATGAGAAAGATTGAAAAAAAACAACTGTGATCAAATTTATAATTAGCGCAAGGCGAGGTGTTTGGTAAAACACCCACTAGGAAGCTTTCAGGAGCACAATGAAGATGTAATCGCATTGATGTTTTCCCTTTTGCAACAAAACAAGAACTCAAATGTCTGCGGGGTGACGGGCTCAGGCTTTGAAGGGACACCCAGGCACGCAGCAGAGCAGGACCTGCCCTGTGGGTCTCTCCACCTCTCACAGTGCCAGGGAACGAGAACTTGGGGTCATCCCCAGGGACTCTCAAGCCCTTTGCAGCCCCCAGGCAATACCAGACTCTTCTCTCGGGTTGTCATGCCCCAGATCTGCACCGAAGCCCCGTGGCCAAGCCGGGACCGTTCCCCCGCAGCGTGCCAAGGCTGGCGGCGACAATCCCCAACCCCGCTGGGCACAGGGGGTGCCCAGCGCCCCGACCCCTCAGCGCACACCCCGGCCTCACCTTCCTGCTGAACTCCTGCGCCTTCTGCCTCCTGTCCCGGCGGGCGGAGCCGCCGCTGGCCCCGGGGTCCCGGGCGGTGTCACAGGCGGTGTCCCGGGCGATGTCATGGACGGTGTCCCCAGCCGTGTCCCCAGCCGTGTCCCCGCGCTGTGGCCGCAGCAGTGCCAGGCGCAGGGTCCTCCCTCGGCACGACCCCACGAGCGCGGCCGCCGCCTCCGGCAGCGCCACGGGGCTGCCGTCCACCTGCAGCAGGTAATCCCCGGGCTGCAGCCCGCAGGCCGCGGCCGGCGACTCGGGGCTCACGCTGCCCACGCGCGGGGGGCTCTCGCTCGCCAGCTCGAAGCCGAAGCCCCCCCGCGGCCCGGGGGGGATGCTGGCGTGCTGCAGCCGCGACACCACGCCGATGCTCGGGGGCACGTTGCGGCAGCGCCGGGCCAGCCCCAGCAGCGCCTGGCAGCCCAGCGAGGACACGGGCTGGCCCTCGAGCTCCAGCACTTCGTCCCCCGGGCGCAGCCCCGCCAGCGCCGCGCTGCTGCCCTCCTGCACCCAGAGGATGTAGCACGGCCCCGAGCCGCCGAGCCGGAACCCGAAGGACTCGGGCCAGCCCTGGTTGGTTGCCGGCATGGCTGCGACTGGAAAAGAAGGAGGGAAAGAGAGGAGTTGGGATGGGTTTTCCATCCTCTGGGGTCGTTCCTGTAGGTGCCGTGTGGGGCCCATGGGGTGGGGGGTTACAGCGTGTGCTGTGTCCCCCTCACCGTGCCCCAAAAGCCTGAATTTCCTCTAGATCTCCTGAAAATATCAGCTTTTACTCTGTCTTTGGCTGCTGGCAGTGTCACTGAGGAGGCCACGTTGGCTGGGAAGGTTGGGGCTACACGTGGCACTCAGATGTGACCTGGCACAGCCCTGGTCTCACCTGGGGCACCCTTCTGCCCCTTCCCCAGGAGCCTCACTTGGGCATCTTCTTGTATTTATTTGCCTGTCAAAACGATTAGTTCATTTCTCTGACATGATGCAAGTCAGAGACATGATGAATTTCTCATACATTAATGAATAGATGATCCAAGGACTTAAACCAGCTTGGTTTTAACCAGCCCTTCTCAACGCTCAGTATGTTAGCAGTTTGCCACTACAAAATTACTGTAAATCCATTCGAATTTGCCAGATCCTCTCAGCCCTCCCAGGATCACTTCTGTGCCCTCTCAGTCCCGTGTCTGAGCTGCCCTGATGGCAGCACCCCGAAATGGCAGGAGAAAGCTTTCAGCAGGGCTGGTTTGTGGTTCCCGTGAAGGGTTTGGACTGGCTCCACGGATGCTCCAGGAGACATCGGGCACATCTGAACATCTGCAGGAGTCGCCTTTGCCCGAGGTGATCCCGGCTGGCTGATGGGCACGGTGCCCTCGGGTGCCCTCTCCGAGCTGTGCTGCCCAGATGACCCTGCCAGGTCCCTCCCCACCCTCGCGTTCTGTGCGATGTGTGAGTGCCTGCACTGCCCGCTGACTCTCACTGAAGTAATTCCTATCTGGTTTTCCTGTCTGCTTGATCTCAGCTGTCTGTGAAGGTGCTTTTTACCCCCGTGTTTGCTCCATCCGTGTCACTGAACACGCATTAAGCACTTACAAAAATGAAACCCAGACAATTTCACCTGGGCAAATCATCTTCCAGAGACTGAGACTCAGAGGGGGAGAGCTGAGGGTGGAGCTCGGGGCAAGCCTGGCAGCGGCGGGATGAACCCACCTGTGACCAAACCCCATCCCCGGAGCTGCTGGGCAGGAGTTCTGACAGCCCCAGCGGGAATTCTGACAGCCCCAGCGGGAATTCTGACAGCCCCAGGAGGAGCCCAGCGAGCCCTGGGACGGGCCCAGGGGGAAGCCCGGGGTCTGCACCCTTGCACCTCCCCGGCCCTCGGCACTTACAGAATTCCATCGGGCACGCCGGGGGCTCTCAGCTCTGCCCCACCGAGCGCTCGGAGCTCTCCTGGCTCTCCTCCATCACCCCGGGAAGCGCTTCCCGTGTACCCGCAGGGCTCCAGGCAGCATCTTCCCGGCTTCCCCGCTCTCCTGCAGCCCCCGGGGCTGGGGGTGGCTCCGGGCCGGTGGAACGGCTGCCGTGGCACCGGGACACGGCGGGCAGGGGGTGGCTGCCCCTTCCCGGCCTTCTCACGGGAGCCTGCGCCCTGCCAGGCGCTCCAGCTCAGCGCCACACACGCGCTAAGGTCATCCTGGCCTTTTCCTTTCCTAATTAACTTTATTTCCAGCGCACAGAGGGGCGCGGGCAGACTAATTGCCGTGCTCGTCCTGGCTGAGCCTGGCGCTGACCTGAGCCTGCAGATCTGGGGGGAATTAGGAGCTGCAAGGAGGGAAAACAGATTAGTGCCCGGGGAGGGAAATCCTCCTCCCGCAGGGCAAATGCGAAGCGACAGCGCCGTGCGGAGAGCGGGGCCAGCGCCGGGGACAGCGGGGCCAGCCGGGCCCCCGGCACGGTGAGCGACACACCGAGGGGCTGGGACTGCAGCCCCCACCTGCTGTGCTGCAGGGATTTGGGGGTCCAGGGCTTTGGGGCTCACCAGGGGAGCTGTCCCCAGGCAGCAGAGCTGTCCCCAGGGAGCAGAGCTGTCCCAGGGAGCAGAGCTGTCCTCAGAGAGCAGAGCTGTCCCAGGGAGGAGAGCTGTCCCCAGGCAGGAGAGCTGTCCCCAGAGAGCAGAGCTGTGCCCAGGGAGCAGAGCTGTCCTCAGAGAGCAGAGCTGTCCCAGGGAGGAGAGCTGTCCCCAGGCAGGAGAGCTGTCCCCAGAGAGCAGAGCTGTGCCCAGGGAGCAGAGCTGTCCTCAGAGAGCAGAGCTGTCCCAGGGAGGAGAGCTGTCCCCAGGCAGGAGAGCTGTCCCCAGAGAGCAGAGCTGTGCCCAGGGAGCAGAGCTGTCCTCAGAGAGCAGAGCTGTCCCAGGGAGGAGAGCTGTCCCCAGGCAGGAGAGCTGTCCCCAGAGAGCAGAGCTGTGCCCAGGGAGCAGAGCTGTCCCCGGGGAGCAGAGCTGTGCCCAGAGAGCAGAGCTGTCCCCAGAGAGCAGAGCTGTGCCCAGAGAGCAGAGCTGTCCCAGGCAGCAGAGCTGTCCCCAGGGAGCAGAGCTGTCCCAGAGAGCAGAGCTGTCCCCAGGCAGGAGAGCTGTCCCCAGGGAGCAGAGCTGTCCCCAGGGAGCAGAGCTGTCCTCAGAGAGCAGAGCTGTCCCCAGAGAGCAGAGCTGTCCCAGGCAGGAGAGCTGTCCCCAGCCAGCAGAGCTGTCCCAGGCAGCAGAGCTGTCCCCAGGGAGCAGAGCTGTCCCAGCCAGCAGAGCTGTCCCAGAGAGCAGAGCTGTCCCCAGGGAGCAGAGCTGTCCCAGCCAGCAGAGCTGTCCCAGAGAGCAGAGCTGTCCCCAGGGAGCAGAGCTGTCCCAGCCAGCAGAGCTGTCCCAGAGAGCAGAGCTGTCCCCAGGGAGCAGAGCTGTCCCAGCCAGCAGAGCTGTCCCAGAGAGCAGAGCTGTCCCCAGGGAGCAGAGCTGTCCCAGCCAGCAGAGCTGTCCCAGAGAGCAGAGCTGTCCCCAGGGAGCAGAGCTGTCCCAGCCAGCAGAGCTGTCCCAGAGAGCAGAGCTGTCCCCAGGCTGCTCCCTGAGGGGATGAGGGGTCCCGGCAGGGGGAGCAGGGAGCGTTTGGCCGCAGAGCCCCCCGCTCTGTCACCGACTGTCCCTTAAGCTGCTATTTCTGATTTTCTCCTCGGCTTCCCCGGCACCGAGGGATGCCGGGGCTTAGCACGCTAAGAGGTTTCAGGGAATTACACGTCCTGCCGCGGCTCCAGCGGGAGGGGGGTCTGCATCTCCCCCTGGACCACGCCGTGATCCCCCCCACCTCGGCTCCGGCACGGCCGTGCTGCCGGGCGATGGATGGGCTGGGAAACCTCCCAGGACAGCTGGCACAGCTGGCACAGCTGGCACAGCTGGCATGGGGCTGGGCAAGGAGAGCTGCGGGGTTTTCCTCCTTCTCGGGACCTCTGTGGTCATGTCACTGCCTCAGGGGATTGAAACCCACTCCTTCCTCCTCCTCCTGCTCCTCCTGTCCCCTGCAGCTCCTTTCTGGCAGGTTCTGCTGCACAAATCTCCTTCTGAGCAGTAATCCCGGGGCTTTGGGGCATCTGTCCCCCTGAGCTGGCACTGACACCACAGCTCCTACAAACTCAGCATCTCTGTTGCCATTCCCTGCCCAAACAGTTAAAACTGCAATTAATTCCCTTTTGTTGTTGTTGTTGTTCAGCCAGTGAGGTAATTGCCTCTTTTCCCTCCATTTTTAACTGACCTGAGCACTTTAAACACTGACAGCAAATGTTAATCCTCGAAAGAGCTGAGTTCTGGGATCCCGAGTGAATGGATGTGCCTTCCATTAAAACCTTCTGCCAGGCTTTGGCCAGATGAGATTTTCTGAGTGATTTTCAGTGCTTGGACTGAGCGAGCTTCACCCCTCTGAGTCTCAGCCTCTGCCCAGCTCTTTGCTGGCTGCTTGTCCTTGAGCACAGCCTGTGAGGGCACCCAGAGTGGGCACTGCTGGTGCCAGCCCCAGTGCCGGTGCCAGTCCCAGTGCCCTCCCTGCAGCTCCTGGCCTGGCTGTGCCCAGGGACCATGGCACACACCCTGTGCCTGCCTGTCCCCCACAGATAAACCCCCTGGTGCCCACCCCAGCCCCTTCTGTGCCATCCAGTGACCGAGCCGAGCTGTTTCTGTACCTGCAGAAATTCTGCTGTCTCAGCAGGTTGGGGGAAATGTTTTTTCCCTCCATCCTCCACCAGGACCCAATGTGTTGGGCTGCACTCCAAGACAGCTGTGCCCCGGGAATATTTTGGCTGCATCTCTCCCTCTCATGTCCTGTTTGGTGCACTGGGCTTACCAAGGGAAAAAAAAAAGACTCTTCCTGAAACTCAAGCTCCTCTCCTGCCTCCCACCACGACGATTCTTCTCCTCTTTGGCCGAAGCCCCTGGGGCATCCCTGGAAGGCTTACCTGTGCTGTCCGAGCTGCAGCCAGCGGCACAGCGGGCCCCGGAGCCGGGAAAACCATCCCAGCCCTTGGGAGCCTTGGGGAGCCTCGGGATGGCGGCGCGGCCGCCCCCGGAGCGTTTCTCTGGCAGCTTCCAGGCAGGCAGGCCCGTAACCCGATCGGCCCCGGCGGTCTCAGCTGTCAGCCCCGCAGGGCCGGGCTGAGCCGGGAGCGCTCAGGGTGCGGAGCTCAGCCCGGCCCAGGTGAGACCGGCACCGGGGCAGCGAGCCGCGCACCTGGGCACGGCGGGACCGGGGGACCGGGGCTACCGGGGAACATCGCGCTCCCAGCCCCGGGAAGGCACGGGAATTCTGCTTTGGGGACTCCAACAAAAACTCCCTCAGGCTGCGGGAATTTCTGGCGGTTGCTGAGGATGGCACAGCGAGGGGACGGAGGCAGCGCATCACCGGCCCGGGGCTGCGGGTTGCGGCACCGCGGGGGCTGCGGGCTCGTTCCGCGGGTGTTTCCACGGCTGTGTTCCCCCTCGGCCTCCGCGGCTGTGCCCCGCTCCCGCCGGGGCGCCGGAGGGCGCTGGCAGCACCGGGAGCCGGAGCGGCGCCGCTTCCGCCGGGCCGCGGCTGCTCGGGGCCGGCCCCGGTGAGCCCCGGGGCTGCGGCGCGGCCAGGGAAGGGAGCGGGGCCGGGAGCGGCTGGGGACGTCCCGAGGGAGCTGGGGAGGGGCTCGGCCTGGAGGAAAACGGGGAGCAGGAGGGATGTCTGGCTCTGCGCAGCTCCTGCCCGGAGGGGACAGCCGGGGGGATTTGGGGTCTTATCCCAGGGAACGGGACAGGAGGAGAGGGAACGGCCCCAGGCTGGGCCAGGGGAGGGGCAGGGCGGGCACAGCAGGAATTTCCCCGTGGGAAGGCTGCTCAGGCACTGGAACTGCCCAGGGGGGTTTGCAGTGCCCATCCCCGGAGTGTCCCAGGAATTCCTGGAGGTGGCACTGAGCTCTGGGCTGGGGACAAGGTGGGCATGGGCACAGCCGGGGCTCCGTGGGCTGGGAGGCCATTTCCAGCCGAAAGGATGGAAATTTCTAGCCTAAAGGATGTGGGGATTGCGCGTTTGTGTTTCAGAGCTGCACCAAGCAGCGCCCTCGGTGCCTCCATCCCCGGGCTCAGGCAATGATATAGATATAGATATAGATATAGATATAGATATAGATATAGATATAGATATAGATATAGATATAGATATAGATATTTCACCCTGTTTTAATGCCTGCTCTCAAGGAAGTGAGCTAGAAGTGGACGTGCACTTCCTTTGAGATGGTTAAACCCTGCCCAAGCAGGCAGTACAAATCCCTTGGGTCTGCCAGCTGCTGTCCCTGCCTGGGGTGAGGATGGAGCTTCTCACCACGCCAGGAGTGCCCTCTTCACTAACACCACAACACAGCTTGGGAAAATTAAACAGGAATTTGCAGTTTTGTGGAATTGCTGCTGTCATCAAGAGGGAAAAGGTGGGGGATGTTTGAGGATTAAAATCGGGAGAGAATTATAAGTGGTGGCAGATATTTGAGGGAAAGCTCTTTAATGTGTGTACTAATGCTGCAGGCTCTTGTTCTCTAAGAAAGGAGCAGGAATGAGGAGCTTTAAAAGAGGATTAAGAATTGGCATTTTATTGTGAAAATGGGGAATTGGGAAAGCACCAGTTCGTTTTTCTGTCTGTTGGGCTGTGTCTGAATGAAAAGGGGAAAAAAATGCTGTAATACTTCTGGAAGGTAAAGGATGAGAGAATTATCACTTAAATTGTAAATTATGTTTAATGCTGTTCACAGGAGTTCAGACAGACTTTTTTTTATTACTGGTATTATACTTCCTTTTGGTTTATAGACACACTGTGCAGAGAAATTGATTTTTTTTTCCCCCCATATCTTAATAGCTGCTGCTATGAAGTGTTTAAACAGCAGCAATTAAATTCCTGCTGTGGTATGAAGCCACTGTCTGGAGGAATCCAGTCAATACTTGTGCCTGGGAAATAAATATATGTGGATATAATCAATATTTTACCTGGGATGTAAATACAGGCAATGCTGAGTGCAAGGTCACAATACAAGGTAAATTATTACAAGATAAATTATTTTAAGATAAGGAGCAATGCAATGCAAACCCCAGAATATCAGCAGGGTCTGAAGCCCTTAGAGAGCATCCAGAGGAGGGGCAGGGGGTGGGGAAGGGCCTGGAGGGGCCACGGGGGAGCAGCTCAGGGCACTGGGCACTACCCTGCAGAGTGCTGAGGTTTCCTGCAGGTTCTTTTTGCTGGGTTTGGTTTCCTCTTGCAGCACACTTGAAAAAAAACAACTTTATTTTTGCAAACACTCGTCCCTCGAGCCGCCGAGCTGCGACGCAGCAGTTCACACCAAAATATTTAGCATCTTCTCAGCTCCACATATGCTTGTTGCCTGCTGGTCTTTCACATCTGAGGCAAGAAGCTCTCACTGCATATTTTTGCCTCCGTGTCAGCTAGAAATAGGCACAGCCTCTGTAATTGCTGTGTTGCTGTAGAGATTGTCACTCGGAGCAGCGATCCCTGGGGCTCGTCCCTGCCCCAGGGAGCCCCTCCCTGAGCAGGGCAGCTCCTTCAGCAGGGCAGGCTCTGCTGGGAAGGACAATTGGACACGGAGCCATCGGGCTGGGGCTGCACAAACTGGATTTTTGGGGTTTGGTGGCTCGTGGGGTTTTTTTCCCCTCTCTTTTCTGGGGGCCACCAGCTTTATCCCTTCGCTTATCTCCCCTGGGCTGTCAGATGGGCTGATGGAGCATATTGTGGCTGGGGAATTGCTCAGTTCTATCCCCTGCTTAACCCAGCCTAAGCTCCTTAGAACTTTCACACATTAACCCAGATACGTTTGCTTGGGCCTGGGGGGCTCCCAGGGGCATGGAACCTCATTCCCCTGTGGAAAACCCCGGCAGCATTCCTGCCTCTCTTCCCTCCTCACGGAGAGGGGGCTCAGGCGCGGGAGGTTTGGGGTCCCCATCCCTGGGGGTGTCCAGGGAGGGACTGCAGGTGGCACTCAGAGCTCTGGGCTGGGACAAGGTGGGGGTCTGTCACAGCTGGGACTCGAGGGATGTGAAGCCTTGTCCAGCCTTCTGTGGTTCTGTGTTATGGCTGGACTGCATGAAGGTCTCTCCCACCTTTGATTCTGTGGTGGGAAGCCCCTGAAAAGGATCCTGCTGCCCAGTGCTGGGGCTGTGCAGCTCCAGAGCTGAGGGTGAGGGACTTGCAGTGAAATCTGAGCAGCAGGGATGGCCGGGTGACACAGAGCTTCATGTCCTCAGGTGCTGTCACTGGTGCTCCCCCGGCAGCTGCAGAGGGTGGCACAGCGGGCCCTGCACAGGCTCTTCCACACGAGGTATTGCCCTTCCATGCTTTGCCATTCCTTTTTACCCTGATTCCTGGTTGCTCTTGGGATCTCCTGCCACCGTCAGAGCTCTCAGTATTACCCTGAGACACCCTGTGTCCATTTGGGGTGCCTGGCAGGGGTTACAGAGTCCCTTTGTCTCTGCCTCCCCTGCTCCTTGTTTGGGGGGTGGTGCCTGGAATGTTTGAACACATTGACAAATGAGGATAACGTGGCTCAGTAGCAGATGTTGGTGACTGTGCTGGGATGCTGCAGCCCCACAGGAATTACCCCAGCCTCTGTGGCAGCTGCACGGAGTCAGACTGTCCCAGCCTCCATCCTCTGCCCCCAATCCCATTAGCCTCAGTCCAGCAGCCTGGCTGTCCAGGTGGCTGAGGGGGAGCCTGCCCCTGCATCCAGGTGGATTTTGTGTGTCTGTGAACTCTGGTGCCTCAGGAAGGATTTAAATACCTTTTCCCTGGGGACAGCAGCTCGCTGTGACAGTGGCCTCAGGGCTGTGAATCTGCAGCTGTGCTGGGCTGGTTCTGTGCCTGCTCTAACACTGCCAGAGGTGCTGGGATTCTGCACATTCTCTGGAACTGGTGCTCACTGCCCACCTCCTGCCACCCTTATTTCCTAACAGCTGGTTTTATTATTGTGGAGTTTTAAAGATTATTTTTGGGGCTTTTTCTTTGCTTTCAGAGTAGCAAATGTCTTCTGGCAGAATGTTTTGTGGCCCGTTGCTGTGGCATATTTTGTCAGCAGCAAGGGATTATAAGACTTTGTACTGACAGGGAAAAAACATCCAAAGGACATGTGAATAAAGCAGGGAATTTAGCTGACATATTTAAAGGAGTATATGTGGGAAGACGAGAAGGAGAAGCCAGTGGATGGAGAAAACACTATTAATATGCAATCCAAGCTGGCCTGAAAACCTAAAAGAGGCGTCTCCCTGCATTTGGAAAGTCTTTGATCACCTCTGAGTGTACTTGACCTGTTAATCAGGATGCTGGTATTAACTGCTGTCCCCTTTCCTCGGCAGGAGCTGTTTGTTTGTGGTGCTGCACGTGGCCCTGCAGGCTGCAGTGTTTGGGGAGTACACCTGCGAGGTGTTTGGGTACTGCTGGGAGCTGCAGTTCCCCCTCCTGCTGCTGCTCCTGCCCTACCTGCTGCTGGCTGCCAACCTGGGCTGCTTCCTGCTCTGCTCCCGGGCCGACCCAGGTCAGATCACACTCGTGCTCTGAAAACAGAAGAAAGTGCTACGAATGCCATGTTTGAGTTCTTTTTCTCGCCTCTTTGGCAGGCACAGTAACGAAATCCAACGCTGCATCCCTGGCTGAGGTTTATGCCTACGATGGGGTGCTGTTTCAGAGAGGCCTCGTGTGTCCCACGTGCGCCGTGCAGAAACCAGCCCGGTCCAAGCACTGCAGTAAGGATCTGAAATTCCTCGATTACTGTGGCAGTAGGACCTTCCCGAGGGCATCCTCCCCCGGGAGCTGCAGCTCCCACCACAGCTGTTCTGTTACCAGCTCAGTGCTCACAGGGCTGTGCTTGTGCTCCTGGGGTCCCAGGTCACTGCTGCATTTGCCCATCCCTGGAGCTGGTTGGGTGCTGTTTCTGCTCACAGAATTTACCAGTTCTGAGGGATAATTCACAGTCAGGAACAGCTGAGCTTGTGAGCAGCTGGAATTATAAATGAGAAATTATTATAAATGAGAAATTGTCACCTGCCAGGACCTCAGATCAGGATTTTCTGTTTCATAGTCACAGAGTCCTGTAATGGTTTGGGCTGGGAGGGATCTTTAAAGCCCATCTCATGCCCCCTGCCAGGGGCAGGGACACCTTCCACTGGCCCAGGGTGCTCCAAGGCCTGCCAGCCTGACCTGGAGCCCTGCCAGGGATAAGTCCACCACCTCTTTTTATCACCTAGAATAAAGGTGGGAGCTCTCATCTCTGCCTTCCAGGTGCTTTGCCTGGCAGTACTGTCAGAGAAAGCAAAGTCTTGGAGCAGCAATCTTGGTGAATAAAAGAGGAAACGAAATACATTGTTTTTCTTAGGATAGAGAATTGAATTTATTCAAGGTTACAGTCGGCTAAACCCTGACTGCAACTCCCACATATTTTCATCTTAAAAAAATCAAACCCACACATAAAGCTCAAACCGCCTACTGCAGAACAAAGTGCCAAGGCTCTCGTTTTGCCCCTGCCCCTGGAGGCGTGTGCAGGGCGTGCGTGCACCGCTTTGACCACCACTGCGTGTGGGTGAACAACTGCATCGGGGCGCGCAACGCCGGCGCCTTCCTGCTGTACCTGCTGTCCCTGGCGGCCACCGCCGGCGCCCTGGCTGCCGTCAGCGCTGCCCTGCTCGCCCAGCTGCTGCTGCTCTCCAACGCCCTGCACGGCTCCTACCGCGATGGCCAGGGCCAGGAGCACCCCGTGGACATCCCCCTCCTCGTCCAGGTCCGTCCTGTGTTCTGTCCGGCACTGAACAACGTCCTGTTCCCCCAGCACAGGACAGACTGCGGGGTTTGGGATGGACTGCAGGGTTTGGGACAGACTGAAGGGTTTGGGACAGAGGTTTGGGACAGACTGCAGACTGCAGGGTTTGGGACAGACTGCAGGGTTTGGGATGGACTGCAGGGTTTGGGGACAGACTGCAGGGTTTGGGATGGACTGCAGAGTTTTGGGATGGACTGCAGGGTTTGGGACAGACTGCAGGGTTTGGGATGGACTACAGGGTTTTGGGACAGACTGCAGGGTTTTAGCTGTTTCACGGATGGACTGCAGGGTTTTGGGATGGACTGCAGGGTTTTAGCTGTTTTATACATATAACTAGATTTAGAAAAGTGCCACTGCTGAATACTTTGGGAATGGGGTGTTTTTCTCACAGCACTTCCCATCCTACAGCCTCCTGTCTGCAGGATCTGTCACTCGGCAGCTCTGGTTCACAGAGATGGAATTTCCATTCCAGTGATCAGCTGCTGTAGTGAAGTTCAGGAAACAGCTGAGAGTCGCTGAGGTGCCTGGGTGGAGGTGCCCAAGCAGGACACAGCACCCTGGAATGCACAGTTCCACATGCAATGGATGTGCACTGCAGCTGGGCCCTGCTGTGCCCATGGGATTCAGCCCTCCCACGTTCTAACTCACTCCTCTCTCTCTCTGCAGCACCTTTTCCTGAATTTCCCCAGGATTGTCTTCATGCTGGGGTTTGTCATCCTGCTCACCCTCGTGCTGGGGGGATACTGCACCTTCAGCCTGTACCTGGCCCTCACCAACCAGACCACCAATGAATGGTGCAAATCCCGAAGGTTGGGGGGCTCCCCCCCTCTCCCCTCACAGCCTCAGGCCAGACCCCTCGTCTACAGAAACATTTATTCCAAAGGCATCTGGAGGAATTTGAAGGAAATCTTTAACCCTCCCACCGTGCTGGAAAGGAAGAAGAAAACATGAAGATATTGCTGGTGTTTCTCTGGGCATTTTTAAATGTTTTCTAAGACTGGAGTTCAGCACTGGGCTTGGCTGCCCCAGGCAGATTTTGGAACAGGATTACTGCAGAATTCACACACTGGTGCCTCAGCAGAGCATCACTGGAGCTCCCTCCCTCAGTGGGACTCAGGGCCAGCCCAGTCCTGGCCCCTGCACACAGGGCTTTGTCCATCTTCCCAAAGTGAATCTTTACCTCTGGCAAGGGCTAACAGAGCTCCTGTCAATTTGGAGGGAGCAGCATCTTTTTGTATCTTTCTTTGGGAAACAATTAAGCCATGACTGTTAACAATGGCTACAGCAGCTTGTGTGTATTGAGCTGAAAGAATGATTTCTGGCAGGGTCTTACCAGCAGAAACCGTGTCCTACTGACCTTTGAAGCACTAACTTCAGGAAGGAAATTAAATTCTCCTCTCCTTCCAGAAATTCTTCTGTTTGAGTATAATAGAATAGAAATTGGAAAAAAAAATGTAGTAAGAACTTTAAATAATTTTATTTTTAAAAATGTATTTATTTACATGCCAAATCTGTACAATATGCAATTAAAAATCCATATATGGTTAAAAAAAACCAAATTGCTATACAATATGGCTTTCCAGCCCCCAGGCTGGCTCTCAGAGCAGCCTGGCTGGCATTGCAGGGTACAATGATGCATTCATAGACCAGTACATAAGGCTACTTGTCCAGGATACCAAAGAAAAGAGAAATACTGCAGTACCGTGCCTTGGGAGGCCTGAAGGAGTGAGGTTAAAGGCATGAGAGTGTTTCAGTGGTGCTCAGCACACACCACCACTCCTTAGGTTTGGTTTTCTCAACTTGTTTTAAATGCATATATTTCAATAATCCCTCGTGAGACCCCCACACACTTGCTACACTTTCTGAATCCTTTTAAAAACCAGACCACTGCTGTCCCAGTGCTGGGCACAGGGGGCTGACTCCCAAAGGATCCTCCTTAATTCGAGGCTGCTGTACAGAACACTGAGTGCCACTTGGGACCTGTCAGTCTCCTGGGGTGACCAGGCCAAGGGTTTAACTCCCAGTGTTGGTTTGAGACTGAGAACACCTCAGTCCTGCCCTGTTATATCCCATTTTAGACCTGTTCTATCCAGTTTTAGACCTGTCCTCTCCCAACTTAGACCTGTTATATCCCATTTTAGACCTGTCCTCTCCCAATTTAGACCTGTTATATCCCATTTTAGACCTGTCCTCTCCCATTTCAGACCTGTTCTATCCAGTTTTAGACCTGTCCTGTCCCGTTTCAGACCTGTTCTATCCCATTTTAGACCTGTTCTATCCCATTTTAGACCTGCCCTGTCCCCTTTGGGCCTGTCTTGTCCCATTTTAGACCTGTCCTGTCCCATTTCAGACCTGCCCTGTCCCGTTTCAGACCTGCCCCATTCAGACCTGCCCTGCCCCGTTTCACACCTGCCCTGTCCCCTTTCCTGCCCCATTTCAGACCTGCCCTGTCCCGTTTCAGACCTGCCCTGTCCCGTTTCAGACCTGCCCTGTCCCGTTTCAGACCTGCCCTGTCCCGTTTCAGACCTGCCCTGTCCCGTTTCAGACCTGCCCTGTCCCGTTTCAGACCTGCCCCATTCAGCCCTGCCCTGCCCCGTTTCACACCTGCCCTGTCCCCTTTCCTGTCCCATTTCACACCTGCCCTCTCCCCTTTCCTGCCCCATTTCAGACCTGCCCTGTCCCGTTTCACACCTGCCCTGTCCTGTTTCAGACCTGCCCTGTCCCCTGACCACTCGCGTGCTCCCCGAGCAGCCCGAGCGCGGCTGTGCCGCCGCAGCCCCTCACACGATCACGGTCTGCACCTCCACCTCGCCCTCCTGCGCGGCGGCGATCACGAACTCGCCCGCGTGCTCCATGATCTCGATGTCCTCGGAGGCCACCATGGTGACGGTGGCCTCCTGCGCGGCCAGCCCGCCCTCGGCGGCCAGCACGGCGCCGTCGCCGATGGCCGAGGCCAGCGTCATGGCCACCTGCTCGGTGAGGCTCTCGGGCGTGGCGATGGTGATGGTGTCGGCGGCGTCGGCGGCCGCGGCGCCCTCGGCCACGGTGACGTTCTGCACGATGATCTGGTGGCCCGAGTTGGCCTGGTTGACGATCTGCTGCACCACCTTCATGATGTGGCTGTCCACCTGCAGGGGACAGGGCTGCTGCGTTGGCTGGCGTGGTTAGGAGCAGTTTTCACTGCACGGGGCGGCGGCAGGAGCAGCTCTGCATCCAGCTGCTCCAGCTGTTCACCCCAGGAACACACACTCTGCAACGTGTCACCCCTCCTGCCACTGCTTTACCTCGTGCCTTGTTCCCTCTATTATTTCAGTAGCTTCACTGGTCTCCATGTCTTCGGTAGAAGTCTGGAAGACAAAATAAGATTATTCTCTTTTTAGGTTCTTATAAAAAGAATTTTATCACTTGGATATAATTCACTAAGATCTTTTGCACAAGTCTTTCTGTTCCACTCACATGCAGCAGCTGCTCCAAAGACAACTCCTTGACATTCCCTCCCAATCCCATTATCAGGAACTACTTAAAAGGAATGCACAATGTTGACAAATAACTGAAAGAGAATGTCCTCCCTCAGCAGGATTTGGCCACGCAGCAGATTTTTCTCCTACTGGAGGAGAACTACAGCAGCACTCAACGACTGAGCTGTGTTACCCTGCTGAGAACTGGCTCTGTGTGACAGAGGGGAGAAAGTGAAATGCAGAATTCATTGCTTTTGGCAGCCTCTGTTAGAAACAACAGAGATTATCTGGGGCACAGTAAATTAAATAGAAATGGGAGAAAATAGGAGGGAAAGCTGAAGCAAGCTTGTGAGGACCTAAAATCTGGTGTGGTCAGTCCTCAGGCTCAGCCTCCTGGCACACACAGCACTTTGGGAGGGTGGGGAGGCTCCAAGTGCTTTCCTCCCAAACAAGGCTGATCCCACTGCAGGCAGGGCAGAGCCTGGAGCAGGAACATGAACAACTGCAGTTTTTCCTGACCAAAGCCTGTGCCAAGCTCCCCGTGAGCAGGCTGGCTGCCCCTCCTCACCTCGATGATGTACTCCTGGGTGTCTGCCACCACCGAGGAGAACTCCACCAGCACCGTGTGCGGATCCTCCGAAAGGACCGTGGCTGCCAGGTTGTCAGCAGACTGGCTCTCCTCTGACACTATCACTTCTTCCACCTCTTTCATAGCCAGGAGGCAGCCGCCTGCATGGGAGTCCAGAAAAACATCATTTTTTGTGACCATCTCCAGCAGCAGCAAGGGGATGCCACGGACAAGTGACCAGTGGCACGTGAGGGGCTCCTGGCCCACCAGGACAAGCCAAGGAACAGCCCAGGAGAGTCCCAGTGCCACCAGGAGCAGAGCAGCTCTCCAGTGCAACTCCAAGCACCACATGGGTAAATTCAGGTGGTAAAACCACTCAAGGGTTTCCAAGCCATTTGTGAGTAACATACAGTAAGAATTTGGTAATATTTTACATAATTGATCTTTTCTGCTGATACATCTCAGTATCTCCTACAAAAGTCCATTTTTTCCTCCAGTAAACTTGCATTGTTCCTTTGGAATAACACCGTCAGCACTACCTGAAGAAGTCTGGAAATCCCTGTCTAGGAGCTAAAGGAGCAGCAAGTCCAGTTCAGCTAATCCCACCAGACCAGATCATTGGTAAAACTTTACCCAGACATTTCCTTCCCAGAACTCCATGTGGGCCATTAGATCCACAGAATTCACAGAATGACCAGCTTGGAAGAGACCTTCAAGATCGAGTCCAACCCAGCCCTAGCACCTCAAGCAAACCATGGCACTGAGTGCCACATCCAGTCTTGGTTTAAACACATCCAGGGATGGTGACTCCACCACCTCCTGGGCACACCATTCCAGAACTTTCTGTAAAAAACCTTTCCTAATATCCAACCTATATTTCCCTTGACATTGCTTGAGATGTGTCCTCTGCTTCTGTCAGCTGCTGAGATCCACTCCCAGGTGCAAGCCCAGGGCAGCCCTGCTCTGCAACCATGATATTTTATGAAAAATCCTTTCCTAGGATTTTCCCATCCTGAGGAGCTGAGAGCCTCAGGAAAGAAATGTAAACAATAACTATCTGCTGCTGTGGAATGCAACAGGCGCATCTTCCATTGCTCCATATGGATTGTTTTTAATTGATGACCAATCACAGCTACCTGTGCCAAGGCTGTGAGCAGTCACAAGATTCTGTTAGGCATTCTATTCTATTCTATTCTATTCTATTCTATTCTATTCTATTCTATTCTATTCTATTCTATTCTATTCTATTCTATTCTATTCTATTCTATTCTATTCTATTCTATTCTATTCTATTCTATTCTATTCTATTCTATTCTTGGTCTTTGTAACCTTCTGATCTTTCTTCTCTCTCTGTTCTTTTAGTATAGTTTTAGTATAGTATTTTAATATAATATATAACACAATAAATCAGCCTTCTGAGCAAAATGGAGTCGTGTCCCCACAGTGGGAGGCACTGCTCACCTTTGGTTTTGAGGTGCCTGTTGAGGGTGCCGTGCTCGGCGAAGCCGCGGCCGCACTTGTAGCACTTGAAGGGCTTCTCGCCGGTGTGGTGGCGGATGTGGCGCACCAGGGAGCCCTTCTCCCGGAAGCCCCGGCTGCAGAACTGGCACACGTAGGGCTTGTCCTCCAGGTGGGTCCGGAAATGCACCTGCTGGGCGTTCTGCACGCCCAGGGAGGCAAGGCAAGGGCTCAGCAAGGACACGGCCAGCTCACAGGTTTCCTCCCACATTGGAACTCAACGTTTTATATAGGGCATGAGGATGGTTTTCTGGGGTGGTGGTTTAGGAATGGTACTTCCCAAGTCAGTGCTCACACCGTGACTCTCCAAACCATGAGCCACTCACTCGTTCTCCCTCTCCCCCTCCCCTCACAGTGGGCTGGGGAGGAGAATTGGAGGCACAAAAGGTGAAGATCATGGATTGAGATAAGAACAATTTACCAGAAACAGAAATAAGATAAAAAACCACTATTGATAGTTTCTTGCACGGAGAGTGCAAGAAAGAGGTGAGCAACTCACCTGCCCTAATAATAGACAGAAGGAACCCCTTTCCCCCCACACCAGATTGTTCTAGCCATGCACCCTCCTGGCTACTGCAAAAATTAACCCAGTCCTGGCCAGAACCAGGACACTGTTATTACATATTTGCTCCACACATAAAGGAACAGTTTCTTCAGAAACGTGATGGTTTTACAAAGACTGTCCTTTTGCCCACTAAACCCCAACATCTTTCTGGAGTTTCAGCTCACAGAATCACTGAATGGTTTAGGTTAGAAAGAACTGTAAGGAACATCTTGTTCCACCCCCCTGCCACGGGCAGGGACACCTTTCACTATCCCAGGTTCCTCCGAGCCCTGTCCAATCCAGCCTTGTACACTCGCAGGGACGGAGCAGCCACAACTTCTCTGGGCTACACGAGACAGGCGAGCTCTCTGAGGAGCAAAGCCTCCTGCCCTGTGCCAAAGCCAGGCTCTGGGCATGCCCTGAGGAGGTTTGGGAGGGGGGCCCACCTTTGTCTTGTAGCGCTTGCCGCACTTGGGGCAGGCGTAGGGCCGCTCGTCCGAGTGCACGCGCCGGTGCCCCTTGACGTGGGCTATGGTCTTGTAGAGCTTGCCACACTCCCCGCAGCGGAACCGCCGCTCGTTCACGTGCACCTCCTGGTGCTTCTTCAGCAGGTAGCCCTTGGTGAACTCCTTGCCACACTCCTCACACTTGAAAGGTTTGTACTCTGGAGGGACACAGGGGGAAAATGTGTGGTTGATCCAGGGCAAGCTGCAGCACAAGGATGTGGTACAGGTGTGACTGAAGTGTTATAAAAAGTGACCTGGAGAAGGGGAGGAATTGTATTGTCAACCATGTGTGTGGGCTTTCACAGAACCCCAAAATAGCTGGGTTGGGAAGGGACCTCTGGGGTGGGAAGGGACCTCTGGGGATCATCCAGTCCAGCCCTGTGCCCAGGCAGGGTCACCTGGAGCAGGTGACACAGGAATGTGTCCAGGGTTCTGCCACCCTCATTGCAAAGTGGTTTTTCCTCATGTCAACATGGAACTTGCTGTGTTTTAGTTCCTGGCCATTGCTCCTCATCCTGTCACTGAACAGAGTCTGGCACCATCCTCTGACACCCCTGGGAGGGATTTGTATGGATTGATGGATCCCCTCTCAGCCTTCCCTTCTCCAGACTGACCAGGCCCAGCTCCTGCAGTCTCTCCTCCTCAGGGGAGCTGTGCATGGCTGAGCTCACTGAGCCACAGCTCATGCCACACAGCAGCCCCAGCAGCACTTTACCTGTGTGACTCTTGCTGTGAGTTTCCAGGGCAGCAGCTTCACTGAAGGCTTCATTACAGTGAGAGCAAATGTAACGTTTGTACCCGTTGGTTCTTTCTGCAGGTGTCTGCTGGACAGAAAATGGGAAAACTGCTTTTCTATTTTTGTACTGGTGTGTCCAGTTAGGATTGCTACCCAAATTCCCAGTTAAGCACTGCAGCTTTGACAGGAAAGAGTTCTCTGTTGTGAAAAGAGACACCATGTGCCTGAAGGAACATCTTCCTTAAATCACACCTGCACAATGTAACTCTAAAACCTGACACAAAGCCACAGGCAGACACATGAGGACAACAGTGCTGCCCACAACCAAATAGAGACAAGGAAGGTTAAAAAATGAATCTGTTGATGGAATACAAACATACAGACTCTGCTCCTTCCAGTTTAGCACACTGCTCCCCACAAGGCTCCTCTTCTACTTCCACCCCTTTGTTTTCCAGCTCTTCTGGAGCAGCTGCCACAGGTTCCTCTGGCTTCTGCACCTCCTCCACGGCCACTCTCTCGATGACAATGCCCGAATTCCTCATGGCCTGCCTCAGCAGGTTCTCACTGTTCACCTCCCCCTCGCAGGGCAGCTCCTCAGGATGCGGCTGCTGAAGGAACAGAGAGGAAGTTGGGCACAGCCAACCCACAACGTTTTACAGCAACACTGCTGCAGGGCCACTCTCTCTGGGGTCTGCAGTGCTGTGCTGTGGGGTGCAAAGATCAACCAGGGAATACCTCGGGCTGAGGAGGAGGAGGAGGTGGCACAAGCCCACCAAGTTCATTCCACACCCGGATTTACTGTCAGTACCCGAGACACCTCTGCTCACGAGGAATGTTCTTTGTGTAAAACACACAGAGGGTGTTTGAGGCAAACAACACTCACATCTGGCTCCAGGGGTTTTGCATCCACCACGGGAAGCTCCTGCATCTGCACGTGGACCTCATGGAGCACATTGCCTTTTGCATCTGTCACGAGGTGGATGACAGGAGAGGCCTCGATGGATTCGCTCGCTATGGAGGACACCGTGTCTGTGCTGGAGCTGCAGGGCCCTGCAGGGATGAACCACGTGGGGAAATGCACCCCTCAGCAACTCCCTGTGCCCTAAAAAACCTGCCTCAGAGCACAAGGTGCCTGTTAACACCACCTTGGTACCAGATTCTCAAACATTCTTGAGTTCACACCTGGCTTCAAGGTAATAACTTTGCTCTATAAATTACTTTTTTCTGGTATAGAAAATGTAATTTCAAAACCGTGGGAATACTTCTTATCATAAACAAGAATCATGGAATGGTTTGGGTTGGAAGGGATCTTACAGGTCATCCAGTGCCACCCCTGCCATGGCAGGGACACCTTCCACCATCTCAGGCTGCACCAAGCCCTGTCCAGCCTGGCCTTGGGCACTGCCAGGGATCCAGGGGCAGCCACAGCTGCTCTGGCACCCTGTGTCAGAAGGAATTTCTATTCCAAGTGCTGTGAGGGTTTGGCTTTCTCAGACAGGAGGCAGGTCCTGGCAGCATCACTGACCTGATGGCAGATCATCTTTGTTGACAACTATTTCTTTGGTCACGTTGAAGCGGATTTTTTCAGTGCAAGGCGTCAGAGATTTAAGGTGCCGAGTCAAAGCTCCTGATTCCCGGAAGCTTTTCCCACATTTCTTGCATTTGTAAGGTCTTTCATCTGGAAATTACAAGAATCAAAACAACCATGTTAAAGCCAGCACTGCCAGGATCAGCACTGTATGACAGGCTGAAGAACATATTCAGCTTTCTAGAGAACATGACTGTGCCTATCCCAGAACCTTCCACTGCCTCCCAGCCCCCAATGGTCTCAGCTCAGCAAAACATGGGAAGCAGCAAGGAATTCCACTGGAAGGCAAATGGATAACCACAAACAGCTCCAGTAAGAAGGAGCTCTGTTTGGGAGAACTCTCACCCGTGTGCCGCCGATGGTGTCGGATCAGAGACCCCTTTGTCCTAAAGGAAGTCCCACAGAGTTTGCACTCATAGTCCTTCCTGCTGCTGTGAGTGATCATGTGAGCTTTGAGGATGCTGGCCTAGGGAAAGAATTTCCTTTAAGAGACGTTCCAAAGAGTTTAAAGATTTTACATTTTAGCTGTAAAGAACAACAACAAGGCTCCTTGTGAAGGCAGAACTTCCCTCTGGGAAGGGTGGCAGGCAGTAAAGCACACTGCTGCTGAGTCTTGGCATCTCTTAGCCTAAAAGGCTCCCCAAGCCACACCAGCAGAGGGGCTACTCACAGTTTTAAATGTCTTCTGGCACAGCTCACACACGTATCGCCCCTCCTTGTTGACCTGCAGCTTGACCTTGATCAGCTCGCTGGACATGTCCTGCTCCTGCTCCTCGGGGCTGCCCTGCTCCTCACTGACCTCCCCATCCACGTGGCCATTCGGGCTCTCAAACACGTGCTCTCCTGCTACAATGACCTCTTTGATGTGCCCACTGCCTGGGAAAAGGTGGGGACACAGTTGGGTTCCTTGCAGGACAACAAACCATCCCCTGTCTCAGCATGTCAGCAGGAAGAAGGAGAAAAGATGTTTTAAACCTGCCACTGGAGTATTTGCAACCTCCTCATTATGGCAGCATAAATGGGCACTTCTGGAACAGAGTTTAACATCTAATTTGTATTAATTAGTTGTATTAATTAAGCTGAAGGAGGGTAGGTTTAGAATAGCTATTGCAAAGGAATTGTCCAACCCAACCCATCCCATGGCTATTCCACGGCCCTGGTGGGAGAGGATTGCAGAGCTGGCCCAGGGCTCTGTGGGAACAGCCCCAAATCCCAGTGACACGGAGGTGTCACCCACCCAAAGCCATCAGGAAGGTCACAGATGAGGGAACAGGTACCAGACCCCCCCGGGGTGCCACGGCACTGCCAGAGCTCACCTACGATGGCCGAGGCGTCGCTGATCTCCTCTGCTATGGAAGAGGCTTCAACGACAATGTGAGCAACAGTGATGGACTCCTCGACAGCAGGAACCACCTGCTGGCACAGAGCAGCCCTCAGCAGGCAGTTCTGCTCGCCTGAGCACACTGCTCCCTCCCTCCAACCCAGCAGACCCGAATGATTTCCAGCCCAGGCTGGGAGAAGCCGCTGTCACCTGTTGGTAACTCTGCATGTGTGGAGACGCAAGGCTTGACTCTATTTTCAGAAGGCTGGTTTGTTATATTATGATATATATTATAGTAAAATACTACATTAAAACTATACTAAAAGAACAGAGAGAAAAAAATGATCGGAAACCTACACAGAACAAGAATAGAATGCGTAACAAAACGTTGTGACTCTCAGGGCCCGATGCAGCTTCATCTGTGATTGGCTCTTAATTAGAAACAACCCACCTGCCCCAATCCCAGCTGCACCTGTTGCATTCTACAGCAGACAATTATTATTTACATTTCTCTCCTGAAACCCTCAGCTCCTCAGGAGGGGAAAAGCCCGACACGGGATTTTTGATAAAAGCTCGCAGTCACCTTTTGTCCGTCCTGCCCGAGCAGGCCGGCCAGCGCGTCGGGAGGGCGCTGGCAGCGCTTCTGCAGCTTGTGCTGCACGAACTCCTGCAGCGAGCTGAACTCGGACTGGCAGCGCCCGCAGCGGTGCACGTCATCCTCGTCTGCGGGGAGAGCGCCGTCAGCGGGGCCGGGCCACGGCACCGGGCACCGGCACCGGGCGCCCCGGCCCGGCCCGGCCGCTGCTGCCGTAAGCGCCGCCGGCCCCGCGCCCGTTGCCATCGCGGCCCCCGTGTCGCAACGCGCCGCAAGATGGCGGCTTTACGGCCGTGTCGTCATAACAACGGGACGGGGCTCGGCGGGGAACGCGCCCGCCGCGCGGCGGTTCCGGGCGCTGTCGGGCGCTGTCGGGGCGCGGTCCCTCCGCTCGCCCCGGTGACCGCCGAGCCCCGGCGGAGCGGAGCCCGAGCAGTTCCCGAGGAGTTACCGCGGAGTGGCCCAGCGCGGTACCGACCGAGCCCCGGCGCGCCCTGGCCAATGGCAGCGCGCGGGGGGCGGGCCCTCGGGCCGGGCGGCCAATGAGAGCGCAGCGCGCCGGGCGCCATCGGCGGCGACGTGCGGGAGGACGGAGGGGACACCGGGCGCCGGCTCCCGGCGCGGGGGGCGTGGCCGCCATCAGCGCCCCCCCACAGGGACGCGGGCCGAGGGCGAGGCGGCGCGGGCCGTGCTGGCCAACGCCGACACGCTGCTCTTCGACTGCGACGGCGTGCTGTGGCGCGGCGAGGCGGCCGTGAGCGGCGCGGCGGAGGCGCTGGGCCGGCTGGCGGCGGCGGGCAAGCGGCTGTGCTACGTGACCAACAACAGCGGGCGGACGCGCGCGGCCTACACCGAGAAGCTGCGGCGCCTGGGCTTCCCGCCCGCCGAGCCCCGGCACGTCTTCAGCTCGGCCTTCTGCGCCGCCCGCTACCTGCGGCAGGCGCTGCCGCCCGGCGCCGCCGCCTACGTGCTGGGCAGCGCCGCGCTGGCCGCCGAGCTGGAGGCCGTGGGCATCCCGCACCTCGGGCCCGGGCCCGCCGCGCTGCCCGGGCCCGCGCCCCGCGACTGGCTGCAGGCGCCGCTGGAGCCCGCCGTGCGCGCCGTGCTCGTGGGCTTCGACGAGCACTTCAGCTACGCCAAGCTGTGCCAGGCGCTGCGGTACCTGCTGCGCGGCGGCGCCGAGTGCCTCCTGGTCGGCACCAACCGCGACCACCGGCTGCCGCTCGAGGGCGGCGCCGGCATCCCCGGTGCGCGGGGCGAGCGGGAGCGGGGGGTCCCGGGGGTGGGGCGGGGGGTCTCCGTGCTCTGCTGGGCACGCCTCGGGGTGGTGTTGGTAGAGTTGTTCCTCGACCTCGGGAAGAGCCTTTTGGCCCGGGGAGTGGCGGAGCGCTGGAGCGGCTGCCCGGGGAGGGTGTGGAGTTTCTGGAGGTGTTCCAAACTCGCCTTGGCACGCTCCTGTGTCACCTAATCCAGGTGGCCTTTTCTTCTAGGGGGGTTGGACTGCATCATCTCCAGAGGTCCCTCAGCTCCAGCTGTCCTGGGGTTCTTTGAGGCAGCCTGGGCTTCCCAGAGCCTTTCCACAGCACCCTTAAAGAGAGAGAATCCTTATTGATCCTTTACTTGCAGATGGGAGTTCCCTTTTGCCACTGTGGGATGCAATTCCCATCTCCTGGCAGGCTTTAAGCACCACTTTTCCTGGGACCCACTCGTCCCTCTGCCTGTAAAGCTGAAGTGTCCATCCCCAGTGTCCTGGGGGGGGTTTGTCCTGGCTCCTGTGGGCATCGAAAGCCTTCTGTCCCTAATCCCTGTCCCTGTTCCCACAGGCACGGGCTGCCTGGTGAAGGCTGTGCAGACACTGTCCCTAATCCCTCTCTGTGTTCCCACAGGCACGGGGTGCCTGGTGAAGGCCATGCAGACACTGTCCCTAATCCCTCTCTGTATTCCCGCAGGCACAAGGTGCCTGGTGAAGGCCATGGAGACACTGTCCCTAATCCCTCTCCCTGTTCCCACAGGGATGGGGTGCCTGGTGAAGGCTAGGATTCCTGGTGAAGGCTATGGAGACGCTGTCTGTCCCTAATCCCTGTCCCTGTTCCCACAGGCACGGGCTGCCTGGTGAAGGCCATACAGACACTGTCTGTCCCTAATCCCTCTCCCTGTTCGCACAGGGATGGGGTGCCTGGTGAAGGCTAGGATTCCTGGTGAAGGCTGTGGAGATGCCCTGTGTCCCTAATCCCTGTCCCTGTTCCCACAGGCACGGGCTGCCTGGTGAAGGCCGTGGAGATGCCCTCTGTCCCTAATCCCTGTCCCTGTTCCCACAGGCACGGGCTGCCTGGTGAAGGCCGTGGAGACGGCGGCGCAGCGCGAGGCGTTCATCGTGGGCAAGCCCAACCGCTTCATGTTCGACTGCGTGGCCGGGGAGTTCCCGGTGGACCCCGCGCGCACCATCATGGTGGGGGACCGGCTGGACACGGACATCCTGATGGGCAACAGCTGCGGCCTCACCACGCTGCTCACCCTGACCGGCGTGACGGCGCTGGACGAGGTGCGGGGCCACCAGGACAGCGGCTGTCCCGCCAGGCACAGCCTGGTCCCCGACTACTACGTGGACAGCATCGCCGACCTGCTCCCGGCGCTGGGGGAGTAACGGGCCCGGGCAGCAGCCCCGTGGCAGTGGCGTGCCCACCGGGCACTCCCCGGGGTTAGAACCCTTCACTTGTCCCCTCGCTGTCCTCTCGGTACGGTTCTGTTTACATCTCAGTCTGAAATGCACTTTGAACAAAGGGGGCATTACAGGGGCTGGGGCTTGCCGCTGGCTTTAGCTGTGGTGCATGGGTGCAGTGCAGTTGTGGTGCATGGATGCAGTGCAGTTGTAATGCATCCGTGCAGTGTAGTTGTAATGCATCCGTGCAGTGCAGTTGTAGTGCATCCATGCAGTGCAGCTGTAGTGCATGGATGCAGTGGAGTTGTGTATGGATGCAGTGCAGCTGTAGTGCATGGATGCAGTGGAGTTGTAATGCATCCGTGCAGTGCAGTTCTGGTGCATCCGTGCAGTGCAGTTGTAATGCATGGATGCAGTGGAGTTGTGCATGGATGCAGTGCAGCTGTAGTGCACCCATGCAGTGCAGCTGTAGTGCATGGATGCAGTGCTGGTGGTGCTCCCCTGCACGGCTCCTCTGCGCTGAGCTGGGCAGCTGGAGCTGCTTGGTCTGAGGGGAAGGATCATGTCCTGGCCAGGCTGGGCCGTGGCTCAGCCCAGTCTGTTCAGGCTCTTGGGATGTGCAGCAGCTCTGGTTGTGGTTAGACACTTGTGGAGCTGGTGTTTGCCCTTGGGGTGGCTTTTTCCCAGCTGGGGCCCTCTTGAAGGGCACAGCCCCACCTCAGGTCACACAGATTCATCTCCTTCATTTGACCACTGCACATTGCACTTGTGATGCAGATTGGGATGATCCCACGAAATTCCAGCCCTTGGCTGCTGCACACAGTGTCTGTCCAAGGTCGAGAGTGTGTAAAGCACATGTACACACTGGCACTCCCTGAGCATAAAGTTAAGAGTATATTTAAATTATAAATAGAGACTATGATTGATAATATATCTTGTTTCCCAGGAGGGAGGATGAGAGGAATGTATTTCACTGATTTAATTCTCCTAAACCGTTGCATTTGGTAATGCAGAGAGTCTGTAGCCACACAGGACTGTCCCTCATTCCTGCTGCTGCTTCCCAGAAACCCCTGGATCAATGCAGACCAAGCTCCTGCACTTCCCTCAGCATCAGAGGCTTTAGCTGCACAATCCCAGTTCCTGTCAGTCCGTGAAGGATGTAGTGCCCAGGAGAGCTGTCCACAGCAGCCCTGTGGCTGCTGCCTGTGTGTGAGGGTAGCTCGTGCTTCCTCCCCATCCCTGAGGTTCAGATCTTCCGCGTGTGCCGGCGGGGGCCGGGCACGGTGGGCAGGAGGAGTGCTGGCTTGCTCAGGGATGATTCCTCTTGATCTCCAGGTGGGATTGGGCAATGAGGGGCTCACCACAGGGTGGTTTCTGTGCTGCCTGAATCCCACAGTGAAAGCTTTTGCGTTATAGAATTAACTGAAAATTATATATGCAAATAACACGCTTTTATCGCATAGATTCCAGTACCTACAGTTCCATTTGAGCACTGGTTTTCCTTCCTGCCCAGCTGAGGAGCTCGGGCAGTGCTGATGCCATTTCCTGCCTGGTAACTTGTCACCTTCTTTGTACAGCAATAACCCTGCAGTCCAGAGGGTCTCTGTGTTCAGAGCACTGGCTGAGCCTCTGAAGGGCTGTTTGTTTGTGAGGTGGGAGTTGTGGAAGAAGTGTGGAAAATCTCTTGTGCAAAGTGCCAGAGGCAGAGCTGGCCCTTGCTCTGGGTAACGTGGAGGTGGACATTGTGCACTCACTGCAGGTCGTGTCTGGTGTAATTGTGGGTTTGGATCCAGTCTCTGTTTCTGGTGGTGCTTTTTGTGTCAGGAGAAGGCCAGCAGAGAGTGCAGCATCCCTCGTCAGTCTGTCCCTGCCGAGGGCTCTGGCTGGCAAGGGAGCCACTGCCTGGGCTCAGGGTGCTGGCATGGGCTGGTGGCGGTGTCAATCGTGCTTCAAATCTCTGTTCTGACTTCCACACTGTTCTTAATCCTCTACTTGAATTCCCATTAAACTCAAACCTGCTCTCCCCAGCGTTGTCTCACTGGTCTGGTCTCTGTGAGCTGTGGTGCAGCTGTGCATTGGGAATCCTGGGGGTCAGGGATGGTTTGGGTTGGAAGGGACCTCAGAGCCCACCCAGTGCCACCCTGCCATGGCAGGGACACTTCCACTGTCCCAGGCTGCCCCAAGCCCTGTCCAGCCTGGCCTGGGCACTGCCAGGGACCCATGGGCAGCCCCAGCTGCTCTGGGCACCTGTGCCAGGCGTGCCCTCCCTCCCAGGGAAGAATTTCTTTCCAACACCAAATCTAACCCTGGCATTCCCCTTTGCCCTGCCCGTGCCCTTGGCCGAAGTCCCTCTCCTCCTTTCTTGTGGGCTCCTGCCACCCAGTTTGTTCAGCCCTGGGCTGTGTGTGATAGGAAAATGTCCAAAGCCTGCATTTTCCCTGGACAGACATCACACGAAGGAATTCTTGCCTTTTCCTTGCCTCCACACCTTGGTCATGTCAGGTCTGGAACGTTTTGGGGGCTCCTGGACTGCTCAGGCTCTGTGTGCTCAGGGAACTCTGCTCCCACAGGGAGGCTCTCAGGACACAGGTGACAGTGTGAGGGCAGGGGCGGTGACTTTGTGGCACAGCCCTTTTCCCTTTTCCTCCGAGGGTGGCAAGGTGTGTCTGTGTGTCTGTGCAGCCCAGGGACAGCGGGAGCACACCTAGGGGCGGTGACTTTGTGGCACAGCCCTTTTCCCTTTTCCTCCGAGGGTGGCACAGGTGTGTCTGTGTGTCTGTGCAACCCAGGCACAGCAGGATCAGCACCAGGCACAGCAGGATCACACCTGGCACAGCAGGATCATACCTGGCATAGGATCACACCAGGCACAGCAGGATCACACCAGGCACAGCAGGATCAGCACAGGATCACACCAGGCACAGGATCACACCAGGCACAAGATCACACCTGGCACAGGATCACACCAGGCACAGCAGGATCAGCACAGGATCACACCTGGCACAGGATCACACCTGGCCCCAGCCCCAGGAGCTCCAGCAGCACTGAGTTCCCGATGAAATGTGGGAATTGCCACTGCCACAAGGGCAGGCTGCCACTGTCCTCTGGGCATTTGTTCTCTCCAAGAGCCTCACCTGGGCCCGTGTGGGGCCGTGCCAGCCCTGGGCACACAAAGGGCTCCATTGTGGCTCCTGGCCGTGCCGGGGCTGGGCAGGAAGGGCTGTGCTGGGCACTGACAGCAGCGCTCACTCCTGCTCCCTCCTCAGGTTTCCCGGACAGGTATTTATGGCCCCCGGACACACGGCCAGGCTCCCCAGCTGTGCCTGGGGCCGGGATCATGCCCAGCCCGTGCGTGGGCAGGAGGCAGAGCAGCAGCAGCCAGGCGCTCGCCTGAAGTGGAGGATGGAAGGAGGGGACGGTGCCGGCGGTGCTGCCCCTGCTGTGAGTACCCCTGAGCATCCCTGTTCCTGCTGTGAGTACCCCTGAGCATCCCTGTTCCTGTTCTGAGTATCCCTGAGCATCCCTGTTCCTGCAGTGAGCATCCCTGAACATCCCTGTTCCTGTTCTGAGTACCCCTGAGCATCCCTGTTCCTGCTGTGAGCATCCCTGAGCACCCCTGTTCCTGCTGTATCCCCTGTTCCTGCTGTGAGTACCCCTGAGCATCCCTGTTCCTGCAGTGAGCATTCCTGAACATCCCTGTTCCTGCTGTGAGCATCCCTGAGCACCCCTGTTCCTGCTGTATCCCCTGTTCCTGCTCTGAGCATCCCTGAGCATCCCCGTTCCTGCTCTGAGCATCCCTGAGCACCCCTGTTCCTGCAGTCAGTATCCCCTGTTCCTGCAGTCAGTATCCCCTGTTCCTGCAGTGAGTATTCCTGAATATTCCCTGTTCCTGCATTTCCTGTCCCAGCAGCTCCTGGCTGAAGGCTCTGTGTCCCTGTGTCCTTCTCTGGACAAGGCTGTGACAGGACACGGGAATGGCTCCCACTGGCAGAGGGCAGGGTTCAATGGGCTGTTAGGAAGGAATTCCTCCCTGGCAGGGTGGGCAGCCCTGGCACAGGGTGCCCAGGGAAGCTGTGGCTGCCCCTGGATCCCTGGCAGTGCCCAGGCCAGGCTGGACAGGCTGGGAGCAGCCTGGCACAGTGGGAGGTGTCCCTGCCATGGCAGGGTGGCACTGGGTGGGCTCTGAGGTCCCTCCCAGGAGTGGGTGATTCTCTCACAGGCAGTGCTGCTCTGTGCTTGCCCGATCCCCCTCCCAAGGGCAGAGCTGCTGCCATTCCCACAGCTCCTGGGAGGGTCCTGTTGGTCCCCAGCTCCCCCAGCCCAGCTCCTGCCAGGAGCTGCTCTCAGCTCAGGCTGGGTGTGAGCTGTGCCCTGCCAGGGCCGGGAGCTGCTGCACTTCTTGGTGTGCACCTTTGCCACTGGAGGGAATTCCACTGGTTATTGAAAATCTGCCAGTTACTGCAGGGCTGGGGCCCTGCTCTGCTGGACTGGTGGGATTTCAGAGAGGTGCAGTTTTAACTCACTGCTTTTCTCAGAGAATAACCTGGAAGTTCCCAGTTTCCAGTAAAGATCCACAACTGTCCCAAGGCTGGATGAGCCCATCCTCATGCACGTGTAATCCTGGGCATGGATTGAATTCCTCTGTGCTTCAGAGGATTGAGAAACAGGTTATTTTTTAAATGTGGGCTGTGTTTGAGATTATTGAAAGCACATTTTCTGCTTTGTAAAAATCCCGTTATGTGCCATGAAGTTAAATTTAATTGCTTCAATATAAGAATTAAAATAAATTAATAGAGCCAATAGAAATGTCACAGCACTGCCAAGCTCTTTTCCTTGGTCTCATGGAGAATAATTTAGCAAGAAAATCCAGCACAGGGAGGGGGACAGAAGCAGGATCACTCCACACAGGGTCTGATTCCAATGCTGACTGTCCCCTGGGGATTTCTGCTGTAAACCACAATAATTTAATTTGTTGTCCCCATGTCTGGAAAGCTGCCCTGGGGGCTTTGCAGCTTTCCTGGCAGTGCTGGTGCCAGGATGCTGCATCTGGAATTCAGAGCTGTGGGATTATTCCAGGTGCTGCAATGGTTTGGCAGCTCTGCACTCCAGTCTGCACAAGGGTTTGTGTCACGAGCTGGAAACTTGATTGATGAGGAAGAATTGGCAGAAGGGTCCATTTTAACTCCTGTTCCTCCTTTTGCCTGGCTCGCAGGACAGGAGGGCCACAGCACAGTTCCCAGCTCCCTCCAGGACCTTCTGGATCCTCCTGTCCGTCGCCTTGTTGTTTTTTGTGGTTGTTGGTGTCAGTGTCGTGGGGGTTCTCAGCTCCTCCCCCAGCTCTGCCCAGGTAAGGGATGCTGGTCTGGGCAGGCAGCAGCCCTGGGCTGGGTGGCAGCAGCTCCCAGGAGGGATGGGAGAGCTCTGGGCTGAGCTCTGGCTGGATCAAACCCTGCCCCATGCAGGAAGGGGCAGGGAGGTGCTGGCAGGGCTGGGGTCCCCTGGCCCTTTCCTCCCTCCCTTTGGGGGTGAGGATGGAGTCGTGGATCATCCTTCAGTGGGTCAGAGCCTGCTCCTCCCCACCGGATCAGACAGAGCAGGGGCCAGCCCAGGCCCAGCTGGGGGTGTTGGTGGGAGATGCTGCACACAGAGCAGCTCTGGTGGGTGCTGCCCTCCCTCCTCGTGCCCAGGCTGGCTCCCAGCTCCTCCGAGTGACACTCCAGGGCCAGCAGGACCCGCTGAGGAACCAGACAGCCGTGGTGGACAAGGCCAGGAGCACTGTCACCTACTACATCACCTCGCAGAGCAACCAGAGCGCCGTGGTGCTGTACGACAGCAGCAACGTGAGTGCTGGGCACCCTGCCTCCCCAGCTGCCCTTTCTGCCTTCCTCTGCACCTTCAGCCATGAACTCAGAGCAGGGGAGAGCAGAGTGGCCTCCTCAGGGGTTTTGGGGCAGGGTGGGTGTGTGCTGCCTGCTGCAAGGGGCACATCTGTCCACAGGGCTACGTGTGCTACAAGCCGCTGCAGCAGCGAGCCTGCTACGTGAGGAGGATGGAGCCCTGGGACCTGCAGACCCTGCAGACGGCTCTCAACACCTCTGAGCACAGCGTGAGCAGCTGCTGCAGCATCCCGGGACAGCTGGGGGGTGGATTGAGCCTTGCACAGGTCACCGAGTGCTCTGCCCTGTGTGGATTTGCAGGGGTGACTCTCCACCCCCAGGGAGCCGGGCAGGGCTCTCCCAGCCCCTCTTCTGGGGGATGCACTGCTCACAGGAGCAGAGCTGTGCCCCAGGCCGGGCTCTCAGCCAGGGCTTTATCCAGACCCTGATTCCTGTGGGAAGCAGCCTGGGGCAGGGGGCTGTGGCCCCTGGAGGTGAACAGCAGCTCCTGCAGGACCTGCTCCCCCTGGATTCTGTTACCTGCTCAAAAATCCGGGGGAGGAAAAACAAAGGGGGTTTGTTACCAACTGCAGGGAAGGAAGTTGGAGGCAGTCGTGTACAAGGACCCTCAGAACAAAGTGTCAGTGGAGGCCTGGGCAGGGGCAGATTCCATTTCCAAAGACAGAAAGCCCCATTTTTTTGTGCCCCTGCCATCTGCAATCCATTTCCTCAGTGGCTCCTGGGGACTCCTTGGTCCCCACCTCACTCCCAGAGAAGTGTAGGAACACAGACTCCCAAAAGGGATGCAGGGAGAGGAAAGCACCTGCCCAGCCCTGAGGCTCCTAAATGGAGATAAAACTTGGTAGTGCTGGGTTGGCAGAGCCCACAGACAGGAGATGAGAGCTGGCAGCCAGGACTGGCAGCTGGCAGGAGGAACCTGCTGGGGTACAGACCCTCCTGGGTGCCAGAGCAGGGCTGAGGGGCACAAAGTGCCTCGGGAGGAACCAACAGGGACGTTTCTTTCAGGCTGAGCAGCTGCTGCAGCCCAACAACCAGACCCAGTTCTACCGGGAGTTCCTGGGCATCGTGGCCGGGGAGCAGCTGGAGCCCAGGGGGCTGGGGCAGGCTGTGCAGAGCCTGTGTGGGCACAGCTCCATCTTCTGGGTGCGCAGAGGCCACGGTAAGTGGGCCCCCTCCCCTGGCAGGGCAAGCAGGAGCTTTGCAGCACCTCTAAGAGGATCAGGCTGTGCTGCACAGCAGCTGATGCAGCCCAGGACAGGCTGCCAAGGCCCAGGGACGGTGACCTCTAGTGCAAAATCAGACCATTGTTCACCACCCCTGAGAGCTGGCTCGTACCCACCCTGTCCTGAGCCGTGGCACTGGGATGGGCTCTGAGCTGCCCCAGCAGCACAGCACAGCACAGAGCTGTCCCTGAGACATGCTGCTTAATCCCTGTCACCCTCATCCTCAGCCAAAGCAGCTGCTGAGCTGTCAGCCTGCTCCATCTGATCCAGCTTGGATGAGAAAGGTCATTCCCTGAGGCTTCCCCTTGCTCAGCTCCCCAGGGACCCTGCAGCTGCAGCACCAAAGCATCCCTGGGGACCCTGCAGCTGCAGCACCAAAGCATTGCTCTCACTGCTGTCCTTGCTCCTGGGCAGGGCCGGGCAGGCAGCGCCTCATCTACCTGTGCATTGACATCTGCTTCCCCAGCAACATCTGTGTCTCCATCTGCTTCTACTACCTGCCCGAGTAGGTGCTGCAGCCACGGCCGCCCTCTGCCCCCAGACTGGAACTGGACTCCTGAAAAGCCTCTGACTTCCACCAGGAAGGAACACCCACAGCACCCCCAGAGCTTCCTGCTGATTCCGTGCTGCAGGTCAGGAGTTTAGAGAAGCAGCATCAGGAGAGTTTAGGGAAACAGCATCAGGAGAATTTAGAGAAGCAGCATCAGGAGAGTTGAGGGAAGCAGCATCAGGAGAGTTTAGGGAAGCAGGAGGCCTCTGCTCAGCCCTGTCAGCACAGACTCTGCAGCTCTGCTCCAGGGCTGTGCCTGGAATTAGGAATCAGGAGACCCAGGCCCAGAGGAATCCCAGGAAGCAGCTGAGTTTTGGGGCTCCAGGCTCTGCTCAACACAAGGTGGTTGTTGTTACATCTGGGGGTGGTTGGCTTTAGGAGAGCAGCTCTCCAAGTCACTCTGAAACACTTTGAATAAAGGGATTGCAAACCAAGACAAGAGCTGCTTCTCCTCTTTGCTCAGCCTCTCCCATCACTGGCAAAGGCTGACGTTTATTTTTTCCCCACTCTGAGGTACAGGAACATCCAGAGCAGTCAGCAGCCGATGCCCCAGGGATTCCTGCAGCTGAACTGTACCCGTGTCCCCGCAGTGGGACTGTGCCTCCCTCTCCCATCCCCTCCCTCAGGGCCACACACGTTTCAGCCATGTCCTGCCTGGAGCTGAAGGCTGTCCCCTGGCAGAGCCCCAGCCCTCTGCACAAGGACAGGGATGGGTGCAGAGCGTGTCCCAGGCTCTGGAGAGGGTCTGGCAAGGCAAGGGGGAACAAGCAGAGGTGCTGTCCCTGCCACGTGCCATCATCCCAGGACGCTGTCGTTGAAGGCCAGGCAGACCACGGCCTTCTGGTGGCCACTGTACTCCCTCTTGATCTCCCCTGTCTCCACACACCACAGTCTGGCCAGGTTATCAGAGGAGGCTGGAACACAGAGTGAAAAGAAGAGTGGGATGTACATTACCTTTTCAGTTTCTTTTTTTTACTATTATTCTAAGAAATACTTTGCTCTTGCTTCCTTCAGCCATCCTTAGGGCTGGTGATGACCAGCAAGGCAGAGCAGCTCAGTGCACTGCTCTGCATGTGGGCTTTAGCTCTTTTGGAGAGCAGCGAGTGTGGAAATCACCACAGGTGTGTTCAAGGGACTCACAGCTGTGAGCTGTGAGGTGAACAGCACGGCTGGAGATCTCCTCTGCCCCACTGCAGCAGCACAAATGCTGCAGTCAGCAGAACTGGCTGCTCCCAGCTCGCAGCCCCTGTGCCCCACGTGCCAGGCAGGGTCACTGGCCAGGCCTGGCTGCTGCAGGGCCCTGGCACAGCCCAGGGCAGCCTCACCTGTCACGATGTACTGGGAGTCCCCGGAGAAGGCGCAGTCCCACATCCAGCCCCGCGACGTCTCCCCGGGGTTGTTGCTCTTAATGCTCAGCTCTGTCATCAGAGAGAAGTTTGAAGTCCTCCAGATCTTGCACGTCTGATCTGCAGAGCAGGTGGCCAAGAGCCTGCAAGAAGGAGACATCTGAGGGCAAGCTCATCAGTCACTGTCCCCCTGCGGGCCTCTGGTTGCACAGAGCTGGGCCAGGGCCAGTGGCAGCCTGGGGACCTGTCCCCAGGGCAATCACATCTCCTTGCACCTGCACTGACTGAGCAGATTGCAGCTGAACACACTCCGTGCAGGAGCTCACGCTGCAGCAGCTGGATGCCAACTGCAGAACAGCTCTTGGCTGCAAACCTTGCTGAGCTCAGGGAGCACGAGGGGGACACCCTGACAGCAACCCCTGGTGCCACATCCCCTGCCTCGTCCTGCTCCTCCCTGGGGACCTGCAGTGTGCAGCCAGCAGCAGCCACAGCTGCAGCCACAGCTGCAGCCACAGCTGCAGGCACGGCTGCAGGCACGGCTGCAGGCACGGCTGCAGGCACGGCTGCAGGCAGGGCTGCAGGCACGGCTGCGGGCACGGCTGCAGGCACGGCTGGCCCCTGCCTGCCCGGGGAGGGAGGTGAGGGGCTCCACACTCACGTGGAGTCGGGGCTGAACTTGCACTGCAGGGCGTAGCGGTTGTGCGCCGGGATCTTGGTCTTGGGGATCAGCTGCGTCACCTCCTCGCCGATGCCGCCCGTCAGGTTCCACACGTAGCAGTTTCCCTGCAGACACAGAGGGAGCCGTGCCCGGGCTGTGCCAGGCTGGGGGATGCCCACCCAAGGCCAGCCCAGCAGGGCTCACCGAGCTGTTGACGGCTGCCATGTAACTGGCGTCGGGGTCGATGTGCACCGAGTTCACCGACACCTCGGGCTCGGGGATCAGCTGCTCGTTGTGGTCAGTCTTCAGGTCCCAGATGTGGATGGCCCCGCTCTGGTCGCCCACGATCAGCTCTGCCTGCAGGGCACACGGCCGTGTCTCTGTGGGCACCGTGAGCAGCAGCCTGCAGCTGGCACCCACGTGGTGCCCCTGCAGCACCGCTGCAGCCCTGCAGCTCTGGGGTGAAACAGAACAGTCCTGTGCTGCCTCCTCTCCCCCAGCCCAGGGCTGTCCCACATGGTGTCCCTGCAGCTCTGGGGTGAAACAGAACAGTCCTGTGCTGCCTCCCCTCCCCCAGCCCAGGGCTGTCCCACAGCCTGGCTGTCCCACATGATGTCCCTGCAGCTCTGGGGTGAAACAGAACAGTCCTGTGCTCCTCCTCTCCCCCAGCCCAGGGCTGTCCCACATGGTGTCCCTGCAGCTCTGGGGTGAAACAGAACAGTCCTGTGCTGCCTCCTCTCCCCCAGCCCAGGGCTGTCCCACATGGTGCTCCTGCAGCTCTGGGGTTAAGCAGCACAGTTCTGTGCTGCCTCCTCTCCCCCAGCCCAGGGCTGTCCCCCAGCCTGGCTGTCCCATCTGCATGACTCCTGTGACACTCCACAGAAGGCTGTTTCCCTCCCCAGAAGGGTTTGCTGATTTTCTACACCCCAGAGCTGTCCCAGTTCCAGGGCTGTGGCACGGCCACAGCTCCAAACATCCACAGCAGCCAAGTGGTTTTCAGCACGTCTGAGAGGCAGCACTAAGGGACAGGCTGGCCACTGAACAACTGAAGCACTCAAGGGTGCAGACACCAGAAAAACACAACCTGAAGTGGGTTTTTCTCTCTCTCTCCCCTTCTCAGGGGAAGGACAAGAGCCAAGGGCAGCAGCCCTGGCTCTGATCCCGTGCTCAGAGCAGGAGACAATGCTGGCATGTCTCCACTCAAACCCGGCCTTTATCGACAGCCCTGCACTGTCCACAATTTCAGCAGAATCCCTAGAGGAGATCAGGTCATCAGGCACAGCTAATCCTGTTCCTGGGAGCAGAGGCTGGTTCTGAGCCCACAAACACCACTCAATGCATTTCTCTGACTGCACTGAAGTCTCTTCTGGGCTCCTCAGCCCCCTGTCAGCAGGTGTAAACGCTGAGTCCAAACTTTTCATGGCTTTACTCAGGCCGTGAGGAATCCTTGGATAATTGGATCAGCATCTCTGCAGAGGGAACTGCCCAAACAAATGCTGCCACCTTTGGTCTAATTAACCACCTTCTGCTCACAAACCAACACTCTGCACCTCAGCAGCACCGTGTCAGGGATTATTTCACATCTAAGACCTATGTTCAGTAATATTCATTTAACATAACACACCCTCACAGCACTACTGATCTCAAATTTAGCCTGAAATGCCTGACTTGCAAAATTAAACCTTTGCCAAATGAAATGCAAGGGAACATTTCCATTACTCGGGACTTTACAGAGGTTTGCCCGGCCCTGTCTGCAGGCAAAACCACAGCCCTGCAAGCCCAGCCCAGCCATTAGCACTGATTGATCGCTATTGATTTCCCTGCTCCTGCTCCCTTCAGCCTCTTCAAGTGCCCCCACTCTCCCCCTGCTCAGCAGCAGCTGCTGAACCCACTGGGGAACTTCAGCCAAGCCCCACCTGAAGGGAATCCCAGCCAAAGGCCCCAGGAAGCTTGTCCCTGGCAGTGCTGTCACCCTCCAGCTTCCCAGCTGCCCCCACTCTCCCAGCTTTGCTCCCATGGCCTCCCCAGGGATGCTGGGGGGCAGATCCTGCTCCAAGGGCGTTTCCTGCCATGGGATGAGCTCAGTGCAGCCCCTGTGCTGTCCCTTGCAGCAGCCACCAGGTCAGCACCACAAACACACCGTGTGAAGCCCCCAGCCATTCCTGTGGTACCCCATCTGCTGCTGGGACACATCTCTGGTGCCCAGGGTGCCCTGCATCCCTGGCAGTGCCCAGGCCAGGCTGGACAGGGCTGGGAGCAGCCTGGGACAGTGGGAGGTGTCCCTGCCATGGCATGGATGGGCACTGAGCTGTTCCTCAGGATCCTGAGCTGGGAGCCCCAGAGCAGGCAGCTTCCTCACCTGGTTGGGGTGCAGGCACACGCAGTTGATGGGAGCGTTCACCTGGAAAATGCGCTGGCACTGGAGGTTCCGGGACCTGGGACAGGGACAGAGGGGAGCTCAGGGGCTGTGGCACCTGGGACAGGGACAGAGGGGCACTCAAGGGTTATGGCACCTGGGACAGGGACAGAGGGGCACTCAAGGGTTATGGCACCTGGGACAGGGACAGAGGGGTGAGCTCGCCCTGCAGCCGGGCTGCTGTGGCAGGGGGCAGCCCCGGTGCCCACCTGAGGTCCCAGATGCGTGCCATGCAGTCCTCCCCGCCCGTGTACATCCAGCGCCCGTCCTCGTGGAACCCCACCGAGGTGATGTTCTTGCTCACGCCGTCGTAGTTGATGACGGGGTTGGGGTTGTTGGAGTTGAGGTCGTACATGCGGATGTGCTGGTACCCTGCGAGCACGGGCAGCAGCTGGGCACCGGGCAGGGGCCGGGCACCAACTCAGCACCGGGCAGGGCACTGGGCAGGGGCTGGGCTCTGGGCAGGGGCTCAGCACTGGCTCAGCACTGGGCAGAGCTCAGCACCGGGCAGGGCTCAGCACCAGGCACAGCTCAGCACCGGCTCAGCACCGGGCACAGCTCAGCACCGGGCACAGCTCAGCACCGGGCAGGGGCTGGGCACCAACTCAGCACCGGGCAGGGCACTGGGCAGGGGCTGGGCACCGGGCACAGCTCAGCACCGGGCAGGGGCTCAGCACTGGGCAGAGCTCAGCACCGGGCACAGCTCAGCACCGGGCAGGGCTCAGCACAGGCTCAGCACCGGGCACAGGCTCAGCACCGGGCAGGGGCTCAGCACCGGGCACAGCTCAGCACCGGGCAGGGCACTGGGCAGGGGCTGGGCACCGGGCACAGCTCAGCACCGGGCAGGGGCTCAGCACCGGGCAGGGCTCAGCACCGGGCACAGCTCAGCACCGGGCAGGGGCTGGGCACCGGGCAGAGCTCAGCACCGGGCAGGGCTCAGCACCGGGCACGGCTCAGCACCGGCTCAGCACGGCGCGGTGCCCGGCTGCCCGGCGGCCAGCAGCGCTCACCTGCGGCCGCGATCATGCTCCGGTCCGGGGTGATCTCCAGGGCGTTCACCTGCTGCGGGCTCCGTTAAGGTCGCTACCGAGCAGCAGCGGGGCCCGAACCGGGGCCGGCCCCGGCGGCCGGGGCGGCGGGCAAGGAGGGAAGGATACGGAGTCCTGGTGCTGCACCGTGCGGGTGCAGATGCCGCTGTGCGCCTGCCAGAACCGCACCGTGTGGTCGTAGCCGGCCGTGGCCAGGATCACCGGGTCGCTGCCCACCGTGCCCTGCGCCGCGTTCATGCTGCCGCCGCTCCCGGTGCCGCCGCGCTCGGGGAGTCCCTAAAGCCTGCGGGGTCAGTGTCACCGCGCGGGGTGCCGGCCCGGCCCGGCCCGGCCCGCGGGTCCCCCTCACCCGGTGTCCCCCGGTCCCGGCCCCGCTCCGCTCCCGGTGCCCCGCACTGCGCGTGCGCGCGGCGCCTCCCGAGCGCGCAGCCGGCACGGGCCGCGTCCGGCGGGAGCGCGCATGCGCGGGAGCGAGGGAAGGGACGGACCATGGCCGGGGCGCGGGGGGAGCGACGGGCGAGACCACGGAGAGCGGCGGGGGGAGAGCGTGTGCGCAGCGTGCCGCCAGGGGGCGCAGTGCTGGACACGGGATTGGGATTGGGATAGGGATATGGGATATATGGGATATATGGGATATGTGGGATATGTGGGATATGTGGGATATATGGGATATATGGGATATATGGGATTGGATATGGGGTATGGGATTGGGATATGGGATATATGGGATATATGGGATATATGGGATATATGGTGGGATATATGGGATATATGGGATATATGGGATATATGGGATATGGGGGATATATGGCATATGGGATTGGGATTGGGATATGGGATTGGGATATGGAACAAACACTGGGCACAGGGCACACACCGGGTGCCAAGTATGGGACATGGGACACAGTACACGGGACTGACACTGGGCACAGGAGCTGGGGCACGGGACACGCACCGGGCTCCGGGCACAGAGCTGGGCACCGGGCATTGCTGGGCGGGGACCAGCACCGGGTATACACCGAGCCCGAACGGGCACCGGGAACCGACACCGGGCACCGGGCACCTACACCGGGTACAGCGGAGCCGCCCCGGGGCCGCCCCTGGTGCCGGTGCCGCCCGGCCAGGACGCGCCGTGCCGGCGCTCCGGGAGGATGCGGGGATGCGCGGGGGGATGCGGGGGCCGGGGCCGCGGGGAGCCCGAGAGGATGCGGGGGTGCCAGGCAGGATGCAGGGATGCCTGGGAGGATGCAGAGATGCCAGGCAGGATGCAGGGATGCCTGGCAGGATGCAGAGGTGCCTAGCAGGATGCAGAGATGCCAGGCAGGAGTCAGGGATGCCTGGCAGGATGCAGGGATGCCTGGGAGGATGCAGGGGCCCAGCCGAGCCCGGAGGGTGCCCTGCAGAGCGGGGGTGCCCGGGGGATGTCCTTGGCGCGGGGCGTTGTGGGGTGTGCCGGGTTTGCAGGGGGTGCCCCGCAGCACAGAGGGACGGGTGGGGCGTGCGAAGGGTCCCTTGTGCCCAGGGGCTGCTCCGTGTGTGCTGCAGGACCCTGGCATGGGGCAGGCACCGGTTCTGCCCGGGGATAAGGGAACAGCCCCCTCCCGCTGCCCTGGGGTGCGGCCCCACAGGGACCTGCAGCGGGAGTCCCCGGCTGCGGGGCTGCAGCCCCGTGGCCCTGGCGAGGGTCCTGGCGGTGGCACGGGCTGGCATCACGGGCTGGTGGCGGCCAGGCTGCCCGTGGAACGCTCTGGAAGCACGCGAGCGTGTGCACGTGTGTGTGAGCGTGCTCCCGAGGTGTGCAGGGCTCCCCAGGGCTGCCCTGCCGGGGGTGCCGGGACACGGCATGGGGACACCGGGAGCACCGGGAGCGGGGCTGGGGGCAGCCGGCTGGCACCCGAAACCCCCGCTGCCAGCCCGGGGAGCGCAGTGGCACTGCCACCCCCGGACATGGGCTCCCTCCCCGCACGGCCGTGCCATCTCCAGGCGCAGCTTTGGGCTGGTTTCCTTCCATCCTCCTCCTCGGGGCTCTGGGGGTAAGCGGGGAGCGGGGCTGGCTGCGGGGCTGGCAGCAAAGCCCCGGTGGCGCAGGGAGGGGCCGGGGGCCGCGGGCCCTGCTCGCCCCCCGCCGGTGCAGCGCTGTCGGTCCGGACATCCCCGCGGCAGCAGCAGCAGCGGTGTTCAGGAATACAGCGGTGCTCGCGGCGAGGTGCCGGGCTGGGGGCGGCATCACCGGCTGAGCCCCCAGGGATGTCCCCACAGCGCAGGGACACTGCCCCTGGCTGTCCCCGGCACCCTCGGGACTCCAGCGCCCACCCTCGCCCTGGCAGTGCCCTGGGAACCTGCCCTATTTAAATGAGATAACGTGCATTAAAAACACCCGATCCTGGCGAGCTGACAGCCTCTGTCTAAATATTTATCCCCGCTCCGATCAGGCGCTGTGTTCCCATGACAGCGCCATTAGCACTTGGCATATTTATGGCCTTCCTGGGTGCTGGGCTCCCCGTGCCCGCTGAGCCCTCCTGTGTGCCCTCGGTGCCTTTCTGTGCAGCCAGTGGCGACCCCAGGGCTGGCAGCCCTCTCCAGCCTGGCACATCCCTGCGGGCTGTGCCGGAGCTGCCAGGAATATCCCGAGCTGGGCACGGCGGGCAGCGGGAGCCACTTTTGTCCCCCGCAGCACCGGAGCTGCAGTGCCACGAGGGAAGGAGCGCAGGGAGCAGCCTGATCCCCAAAACCATCTCGTGCTCCTCCTCCTGCCCCGGGCACCGAGGCCTGGGTACCCGCGGGGATGGAGCAGGGATGCTCCGGCTCCTGCACCGCGCTGTGACCTGGCCTTGCTGGCGCCTGGTGCTCTGGGGACAGCCAGCACAGCGCGTCCCGCTGCCCGGGGGGGTCCCGGTGCTCAGCCCCGCACCCGCAGAGGCTTCGGGAGGGCTCAGGGCTGTGTCTGGGAAAGGCTCCCTCGGAGCCACGGGGCCGCCGCTCTGGCAACGCAAACAAAACCCTGGCGATCAGCTGAGTGCCTGGGCACCCGCCGCTGCCAGAGCCTGCTTTGTGCTTCCCCAGCGTGCTGGCACTGGGATCAACCCTGAGCCGGGTGTGTTTGGGTGGCAGCTCGCCAGGGGCTCACCAGGGACTCACCAGGAGCTCACCAGGGGCTTACCAGGAGCTAGCCAGGAATTCACCAGGAGCTCTCCAAGAGTTAACCAGGAACTCACCAGGAGCTCACCAGTTCACCAGGAGCCCACCAGGAGCCCACCAGGAGCTCACCAGGAGCTCACCAGCAGTGTTGGTGGCAGCAGGGGCAGTTCCATGGGGTCGAGGGCGCTGTGCTGCCCCTGCCCTCACAGAACGCTCCAGAACCAGGGAAACAAGAGACAGAACGGGCAGAAGTGCCTGAGGGTGGCTCCCGAGAGGATCCGTGCTGCCTCTCGCACAGCCGCTGCTGGTGCCAAAGGTGTCCGGGCTGCCATCCTCACCCCGCCAGTGCCGTGGCTGTGCTGGTGCCACCCCAGTGCTGGCATGTGCCCGGGTGGCTCCCAGTCACCTCTTCCCTGCCCGCAGGGATGCACCGTGCCCTGCCCGTGATGCCGCCCCACGCAGCCGTCCTGTGACACGGCCCCTGGCTCGGGGGTGACCCGGCAGCCCCTGGGGATCCCCGGCGGGGACCGGCCCTGCAGCCACCGCCCTGTTTGCTCGGGCACCGGCCTCACCCCTGCGGGCCGAGCGAGAGGCGGAGCCGGCGCTGGCCCCACGCTGGGGCACACGAGGTAGGAGGGACACGGGGCACCGCCGGGCGCGTCCCCGACGGGCACCGGGCTGGCCAGAGGGGCTGCCCCCATGTCGCCTTTCTCTGGGTGTCGCGCTGCCCCGGGCAGGGGAGCAGGGCACGGTACGTGGGGCTGGGTGGGCTCACCTGTGCTTGGGGTCCCTCTGGAGTAGCAGACCCCGTGTGTGTCCCCAGAGAGCCCCGAGATGGCCTTCCAGCGGAGCCACCGGCTGAACCTGCTGCGCCTCGTCGTGCTGCTCCTCGTGGCCCTGGCTGGCATCAAGTTCCTCTTCCGTGACAGGTGAGGTGACAGCAGGACCCCCGGGGGCCGGGGGGTGGCACTCCCCGGGCTGTGCTCGTGTGGTGCCTGGTGCTGGGGGCAGCTGGTGCCCCCACAGCCCCACGGACACCCCCATCCCTGCAGCTTTACCCTGGAGCTGCACAAGCACGTCAGCAAGGACAGCGGGTTCTGGGGGGACACAGGTGACGTCGTCCAGGATGTCATCCCCCAGAGCCAGGTTCTGGAGGTCCCTGCGGCAAAGATAATGACCCTGAAGCAAAAGCAGCAGGTCCCCAGGGATGTCAGTGCCACCGAGATGAGGCTGGTCCACCTGGACCTCAAGGGAGCCGCGCCCAGAGTCTCCTACCTGGAACAGGTGAGGGTGCCCAGGGACAGGGAGAGGGGATGCACCGATGGGGCTGGGCCCCTGCTGACACCTGGGCTGTGCCACCCCCACTGCTGAGCCCACGCTGCCCACCCTGCAGGTGTTCCCCCTCCTGGCCCAGCTGGGAGCCAACGGCGTCCTCATCGAGTACGAGGACATGTTCCCCTTCAAGGGAGAGCTGGAAACCCTCAGGTCCCCGTACGCTTACAGGTGAGCAGGGCTGTGTGCCGAGCTGGCTGTGGGGCTCGTGGGCCCTGCAGGTCCCCGTGTGCAGGGGCTGGGTGTGACCCACCGGGCACTGTGCCCACGATAACCACGGTCAGAGTGCCAGGCCGTGCTGCTGGGCAGAGCAGCAGGTGTTCCTGCCCTGACAGGTCGATGTTTGTGCCCCTCAGTAAAGTGCACACGTTTGTGGGGCCATGTGGGCAGGGTGCCAGAGGAGGGGGAGGAGGGGGAAGTGCCCCCACGCTCTGCCCTCTGCCCTGGCACCCCTGCTGAGCCTGTCCCTGCCCTCCCAGCGAGGAGGACATTGAGCGCATCCAGCAGCTGGCGGAGCAGCACAAGCTGGAGGTGGTTCCCCTGGTGCAGACCTTTGGCCACGTGGAGGTACAGGGTCCCAGTCCTGCTCCCCAGACCTCAGGGGCTCCCCTGGACACCCCCTGATGGCTCCCCCCGTCAGTTCATCCTCAAGCACGAGAAGTACCAGCACCTGCGGGAGGTCGAGCGCTTCCCCAACAGCTTCAACCCGCACGTGCCCGCCACGCTGGCCCTGCTCAAGAGCATCCTGTCTCAGGTGGTGGAGAAGCACCGCCGCTCCACCTGGATCCACATCGGTGCAGACGAGGTGGGCAGGGGCTCTGCAGGGACCCCAGGCACTGGGGGTGCTCCCAGGGCTGCAGCATCCCCTTCCCCCAAACCTTCCAGGTTTTCCACCTCGGGGAGGGGATGGACTCCAAGAACTGGATGAGCCACAACAAGGGCGACGTGGGGACCATGTACCTGAGGCACATCAAGGAGGTCCTGGGCTTCCTCACGGCGCAGTACTGGGGGCTGCGGGTGCTCATGTGGGACGACATGCTGAGGAAGATCAGCGTGGGAGCGCTGCGGGGTGAGGGACAGGGACGGCCGTGGTGGCACCTGTGCCAGGCTCCTCAGTGGCATCCACCCTGTGCAAACCCCGGCACGGCGCCCAGTGCCAGCAGGAGCCCATGCCTTGCCCTGGGGGAACGTGGGTCTCGTGGGGGAGGCGTGAGGAGCCCGAAGCTCCCTCCTGCTGCTGGCACTGATGTCCCCTCTGCTGTCCCCAAGAGTCTGGGATAGCGAAGCACGTCTCTCCCGTGGTGTGGTTCTACGCGCCCGACTTCGAGGCTGAGCAGATCGGTAAGGCGACGTGCCAGGCCCCCGGGGGCGGTGGGGGGACCTCCCCCGAGCCCCCCGCAGCCTCCTGGGCACGGCGGCACTGGGGGCTCGCGCCTGTCCCGCCGCAGTGCCCTTCCTCACCAAGTACGTGGAGAGCGGCTTCGAGGCCGTGTGGTTCGCCAGCGCCTTCAAGGGCACCACGGGGCCGGCGCAGGCCTGGCCCCCGCTCGGCTACCACCTGAAAAACCACCTGAGCTGGCTGAAGGTGATGCAGGCCGTGCCGCGGCTGGCCCCGCTGCGCTTGCAGGGCGTCGTGCTCACCGGCTGGCAGAGGTAAGGGGAGGTGGGACCCCCGTGCCCTCCCGGTGCCCACAGAGCCCTGCTGGCACGGTGGTGGCTGTCCCTGTCCCTGTCCCTGTCCCTGTCCCTGTCCCGCAGGTATGATCACTACTCGGTGCTCTGCGAGCTGCTGCCCGTCAGCATCCCCTCTCTGGCCATCTGCCTGCAGACCCTGGTGAACGGTGAGCCCCCAGCCCTGCTGGCACGGCCGGGCTCAGCCCCCCTCCCACTGCCTGGCACAGCCCGTCCTGCTGGGCAGGGCACCGGGGGAGGAGGGAGCCAGAGGAGGAAGATCTTCAGCTCACTCCGTTGAAGCTGGGCTGAGCCTGATGGTGACCTGTCCCAAGCTCTTCTGTCCCTTTCCTCGCCCTCCCAGGGGGCTTCACGGAAGAGGCGAAGAGGAAGGTCCTGGATGTGCTGGGCTTGGAGGGCGTGCAGCTGGAGCAGAGCACCTGGTGCGTGGCACGGGGTCAGGCAATTGCATCAGGAGGGATGCACTGGGGGGAGGCAGGGGCTTGGTCACCCAAATGCCCTGTCCCAGACCTGCCAGGGTGCTGGGCTTCAGCCAGCCCTGTGCCCCTCACGTGCTGAGCCCTCACCTTCCCCTCCCTGTCCCCAGCGAGGGCAGGGGGGCGTTCCCCGGTGCGGAGATCTACCACATGGTGGAGCAGGTTAATGGGCACCTGAAGGACAGCATCCTCAAGGCGCTGGAGGAGGAGAGGTAAGGGGCAGGGGGAGCCGTGCCATTGGTGCCTCCGGCCATGCATTTCCATGGCAGGGGACCTGCCTGGTGTGCAGCTCCCGTGCCCCCAAGTCCCTCGTGCCTCTCCAGTGCCATCAAGGGCTGGTTCAGCCCCTACCACAGGAAACGCCAGTTTGGGAACCCCCGCAACATGGAGAGCTTTGGCAGCAAGGTGCTGAAGTAGGTGGTGCTGGGCGCTGGGAGGGGTCTGATGGGGCTGGGAGGGGTCTCTCGCAGGAGGGAGCTGCACCCCTGCTCTCGCCCCTCCAGGCTCCATGAGGACTGGGAGAGCTTTGTCCGTGAGCTGCGTGCCCAGCTGGAGAGGATCTACTTCCCTGACACGGTGGAGGAGTGGATGGAAGAGAACGTCAACCCCTACCTGGACCAGCTGCGGGACCTGGTGCGGGACTACCGGGCCATCATCCGCCTCAACGGGCGGCCCAAGGCCACGTAGGGGCTGCAGCCCCGGCTCCCGCTGCCCCCTGCCCTGGGGGCCACCACCGTGTGTGTGTCTGCTGGTGACAGCACTGCTGCTGTCTGCACTGTACAGAGCCCCTGCACTCCCCCCCGCAATAAAGTATTTTCGTAGATACTGCTGCTGGCTGGGGGGCACGGCTCTGCCCCGCGTGCAGGGACAGGGAGGCTGCTGTGGAGGGGTGGGTTCCACCCTGGGACAGCTCCCGGGCCCTGCTCAGGCTCGGGTGGGGCCGGAGGGGTTGGCAGCCACGGGGCAGGGTGTGACAGAGCTGGTGGGGACAGCCGTGTGCCTGTGCTGGCCTCGAGGCGGCCGTGCCCTCCCCGCACGGCATCCAGCGTGTGCCTGCTGCCTGCTGCGTGTGCCAGGCGAGGCTGGCACCTGGGGCAGGGCAGGGGCAGAGGGACGAGCAGGGGCCCTGCCTGGCACCTGGGGCAGGGCAGGGGCAGAGGGACGAGCAGGGGCCCTGCCAGGCTGGCACCAGCCCCGCTCCCCAGCGCTGTGTCTGCTCAGCCTCTGTGAGTCCCTGATCGCTGGGAGGGCTGTGAGCACAGCGGCGGCTCCTTCACCTCCAAACTCTGCCTTCATCTCTTCCTTCATCTCTTCCTTTTCTCTGTTATTCCAGCGCGCGGGCCCCGTGTGCTCCAGGCCCCCCTCTCCCCAGCCCGGGCAGGGGCCCTGCTGTGCTGCTTTCCCATCGGAAAGGCAGCTGTGCTGGGGGGATGCGTGGGGATCTCCGCGTGGGATGAGCCCTCCTGCTGCTGCTGGCTCCGGTTCCCACAGTCACATCTCCACGTGCCTGTTGCCCGCAGCGCCCGTCCCAAACCCCCCGTGCCCCGGGCTCTGCCCGTTCCGGGCGCGGGTTTCTCCCGGCGTGTGCAGGGCAGGAGCGGGGACATTTCACTGCACATTCTTCTGCTCTGCAAAGACCAACCCGACTTGGCAAGAGCCCGAGGGAGCCGCAGGAACGCCAGGCTGGAGCTCCTCCCGCAAAGCCCGGCTCGGGCGGGAGGAGAGACAGGGCTGGTGCTCCCACCGGCCCCACGGCGGGCCCCGCTGGCCCGTGCCGTGCCCCGGTCACGGAGGTGCCGGTGCCCGGTGCCCGGTGCCCGCGGGGGCAGGAGCTGCCCCGTCCGTGTCGGTGCTGGGTGACCGGGCTGGGAGCCCAGCAGGAGGGAGCCGTGGGGCACAAAGGGACCTTTGTCGAGGCGCTGCGGCTGTTCTCAGGTGGTGGCAGATGCCGAGGAAGCCCCCGGAGCCCCTGGCCCAGCCCCCAGCCCCGGGAGCCCGGCCGCGGCTCAGGGCCCCGCGCGGCGCCCGGCTGCGGGATTAGAGGGCAGATTAGACGGCGTTCCGTGCTGGCAACCCAAATGTCCTGGATTGGAAAGTGGGGGTGGGGAGAGGAGACCGACCCCGCCATCCCCGAGGGGGGGTCAGCCCGGAGATGGGCCCGGGCGGGAGTGGGGGGCTGTGCAGGGGAGCCTTGGGCTCCGGCTCGGGGGGCACCGGGGGCAGCTGGGGTCCCTCCTCCATCTCCCCGTGTGCCACGGGGGCTCACACGGGGCTGCAGCTCCCTGCCCCCGTACCCTGCGGCCCCGTGACCGCACCCTCGGTGCCAGCCTGGAGCAGCCTCCCGGCCCCGTGTGCCAGTGCCGGCTGGAGCCGGGACTGCGCCAGGATTTGAACTGGGAACTGCCCGAGAGGGCAGAGATTTGGGCCGATTTCGTGGGAATGGTGTCCGCGCTCTGCCCTGGTGGCACCGCGGGGACATCAGCGCCTCGTCCATCACTGGCCCCATTTCCTACCGGGTTCCTCAGCTTCCTCAGCCCTCGGCACAGCCGGGAACCCTGCACAGCTGTAATGTCTCGGTCATTTCAGCCTTAAAACTGAAAGGGACGAATGTCACCGGCCATTGTGTCAACAAAAGTGGAAAATGACGCGGTAATGAGCGCTTTATTTACAGGAATAAAGGAGGCTGCTCCTGCCCGGTTTCCGTTACCGGCACCGCGGGACGGGGAGCGGCGAAGGGCACCCTGGGGCCGGGCTGGGGAGCAGGGGGTGCCCCGGGAGGGGTCTGCTGGACCCCCCCAGGATCCTCGCCGAGCAGCCGCGTTGCCCCCGTCCCCTCCGGCTGCTGAGACCCTCCAGCTCGTTACACGCCACGGCTGCGCGGCGGCTCCCACCGGGGCGTCCCCCGGGCCCGGCACCGGGGAGGGGGATCCCCGCGCTCCGCCCGCAGCACCGGGCGGCCCCCGCCCTCTCCTCCTCCTCCTCCTGCTGCTGCTCGTCCTCCTCCTCCTCTTCCTCCTCTCCCGCGCTGCCCCCCGCGCTCCCGGTGCGGCCCCCCCGCCCCGCCGCGCCCCGCCCCGGGCGCCCGCCGCTGCTCGTCCTCCTCCTCCTCTTCCTCCTCTCCCGCGCTGCCCCCCGCGCTCCCGGTGCGGCCCCGCCGCCCCCCGCCCCTCGCCGCGCCGCGCCGCGGAGGATGCTCGGGCCCTGAGCCCGCAGCCGGCAGCCCCGGCGCGGCGCAGCCATGGGCAAGGACCAGGAGCTGGTGCAGGCGGTGAAGGCGGAGGACATCGCGGCCGTGCAGAAGCTGCTGCAGAGGCCCAAGCCCGGCAAAGCCAGTGAGTGCGGCGGCGACACCCGGGGGGGGGGCACGCACGGCCACCGGCGTCGCAGCAGCGGGCGCGGCGGCTCGGGGCCGCATCCTAGCGCTTCTCGGCCGCGATGCCGCCCTGCCCGCCCCGGGAGCATCCCCGGCCCTTCCCCGGCTGCGGCTCCTGCAGGCGGGCGGGGACCGTAGACGTGCCGAGGACCCCCGGCGGCGCCCCGGGAGGGGCGGGGGGCGCTGCCCGGCGTGGGTCAGAGCACGCCGAGGGGCTCGGAGCATCCCCGGGCGCTGCTGAGGCTCTGCTCGCCGGTCCCGGGGCACCCCCGGCGCGGTCGGGCTCCGGCCGGGCTGGCCTCGCCCCGTACCCCGGAGCAACTCCGGACCCCCCGGGAGCCGGGCCCGGTGCTCCCGGGGGTTTGGGCAGGGTTTGCGGCCGGGCGCGTCTGCGTGTGCGTGCGGCGAGTGTGCCCGGGCCGCGCGGGAGAGCGGCGGGGCTGGCTGCCCGCGCCCCTCTGCGTGTGTCCGCGCTGCCGCGCTGCGTGTGCGGCTGTGTTTGGGTGCGTGGGGTGTTTGCGTGGCGGTGTGTACCCTGGCATCTGCGCGTTTGGCTGGGCTGCTGGTGTTTCTCGCCGAGGGGGTGTTTGGATGTCGCTCGGCGGGTGTCTCCCGGTGTGTCCCCGCGGCTGGCCGTGCCCGGCTCCGCGGGTGGCTCCCGGTGTGTCCCCGCGGCTGGCCGTGCCCGGCTCCGCGGGTGGCTCCCGGTGTGTCCCCGCGGCTGGCCGTGCCCGGCTCGGCGGGTGCGTGGCCAGGTGTGAGCTGCGGGGGTGTGCGTGTGGCTGTGCGTGTGCGTCTCCGGGCGTACGTGTGTGTAGCTCCATGAGTATCTACTCGCTGTAGGATGGAACTGCTCCGTCGAGGCGTTCCGCCCGGGACTGAATAATTCATGGTGCTGATGCAGCCGCAGGTTTCAGGCCTGGTGCCGGGGACGAGCTGGGCGCCCGGGGACCGTCCCTGGGCACGGGCAGGGACCACGGGGAGCTCTCGGGTGCCTCTGGGTCACTGGACACATGGTGCCTCCATGGCTGTGCCCACTGCCCCTCTCTGCAGGGCTGGCACCCCCCAGATGTGGGCACCCCTGGAGCTGTGCAGGACGGTGAGGTGTCCCCTGTCCCTGGTCATGCAGGGCTGTTCCTGGCCAAGCGTGGTGCCCCATGTCCTGGTGCTAAGCAGGGTTGGCATGGCACTCCCCATGTCCCAGCTCTGGTGTTGCATCCACCGTGTCCACAGTGCCACATGGGGCCAGCATGTGTTTCCTTGTGCCAGGCAGGGCTGGCGTGGTGTCGCCCATGCCCCCAGTGCCACCGTTGCTGTCACTGCTGAGGGACTGTGCAGGGCAAGAAGAACCTGCAGCTCAGAGCCTGCTTCATCCCAGCCCACCCCAGACCCTGCTGCTGCCGTGGCCTCTTGGGGCAGTGTGGGCATGGGGACAACGCCTGGCCTGTGCCCAGCAGTGTCCCCACACAGCCCTCTCCACTCCCTGCTGGCCTGGGCACACAGCTGGTGTTGCTGTGGCAACAACCAGAGGTGCTTGAGTGCCACCACCTTCTCCTGCATCCCTGTCCTTCCCAGGGCTGCATCTGCCGGGGCTGAGCCCTCCGGACACCAGGCAGGATGGCCAGCAGTGCTCTCTGTGCCAGGGTCACAGGTTAGGGACACCCAGTGGGGCCGAGCCTGCTGTTGGGGCGGGTGCTTACCCCATTTGATGCTGGGCTGCCCATCTCCAGCTCTGCTGGACCCCCCAGTGCCAGTGCCAGGCTCGTCTGGGGCCATTTCCCCACTGGACCCCGCTCTCCGCTGTGGCAGTGGGTGCCACATGTGCCATGGGTGCCATGCTCCCAGCCTGGGGTGCTGAAGTACCTGTGGCCATGGCTGGGGCTGGAGTGGCGCAGGGAGTGCGAGAGCAGCGAGCAGGGCTGTCCCCACGCCGTGGTGTCCCCACGTCCCCTCCAAGTTCCGGTCCCACGCGCGCCCGCGGCGCTCCCCGCGCACCAGCAACATTTGTAACTTAGCTCTGTTATCTGGATAATATCCTATTCATGTGGGGTTTAATAGACGAGATTTTAAAAATCCTTGTGTGAATTAGCGCGGGTTGCCATGGCGACAGGGGGCCCCGTTTGGTGCGAGTGCGGGTTCGGGCCGGGCCGGCCGCAGCGCGCACCGCGCCTGCTTCCCGGGCATCCATAATTGATGAGGTTGTCTGAAAGTTGCGCAAATCAGATGCAGGGATTTGGCAGCGAACTGTTTCCCTCCCTGTCCCCTCCTTCTCGGTGCTACCTCGAAGAAATGTGGTGACTTGGCGTTTTCCCCTCGGCTCCAGCGCTGTGGGATGGGATGGGACCGTGGGGTGTCTCCGGGAGCACTGTGCCCACTGTGCCATCCCTGTGCTGGGCACCTGGGGCTCCAGGCGGTGGGAGATGAGCTGTGCCATGCTGTGCCATGCAGAGGATCCACAGTTCCGTGGCTGTGGAGGGTTGGAGCGGGCTGGCTCCTTCCCGTGGGGCCGGTGCTGCCAGGGCTCATCCACAGCTCCTGTGTGGTGCTGCCGGTGCTGAGTGTGGGACCTCCAGCCAAGGGCTGCATCCTCTGCTCCAGTTTCTCCTCCTGCCAGGCTGGGGGGCCCTGTAAAGCACTTCCACACATGGCAGCTTTGTGTGGCCAAGGAGATGTCCCCGCACGTGGCCCTGCAGTGCCAGGACGAGCACCCGGCATGGCAGGAGCTGGCCGTGTGGGGGGAATCCAGGGCTGTGTCCTGAGGGACTGTGCTGCCCTCCCCATGCCTGGTCCTCAGTGCCATCCTGGTGCCCCAGGTTGCCATCAGGACTCGTGTCCTGGTGTGCTGTGGGTGTTGGGGTCACACTGCCTGCCTGGGATCAGGGCTGGGCACAGAGCTCTGCATCCCCTGTGTCCTGCCACGTCAGGGTAGCCCTGGGTAAGCCAGCCCAGCCTGGCCCCACTGCCCGGGGTGCTGGTGCCGAGGCCTGGGCAGCTCTCAGTGTGTCCCTACTCTGGCAGGAGGTCCCCATTCCTGCACTGCCACCTGTGCCACCTGTGCAGGGCTCTGCATCCTGCCCTGCGTGCCACCGGCAGCAGCTCTGGCACCTCAGGGCTTGTCCCATCAATCCCAGCCCTGCTGCCATGTGCAGGGAGCAGGTCCTGCCCTGCCTAGGAAGGGCCCTCAAAGCTCAGCAAGAACCCCCAGGGTGCTGCTGTCCCTGGGGAGCCATCCTGGGATGTGAGTGGAGCTGCACTGCCTGGGTGGGGACGTTCCTTCACCGGTGCTCCAGGGTTTGGGGACAGTGGGAAGCAGAGCCGGAGCGCCTGGGGACATGGGCTGCCTCCTGCCCTCCGGTGTGTCCTCCTGCACAGTGGCCAGTTAATTCTGGGTTTTCTTGCCTGCAGTTGATTGCATTCATAATCTGCTCTGATAACAGTATTTAATAAAACCGGGCTAATATGGCGCAGTTAGGAAATGTCTTTGACATTTTACAATTCAATTTCCATGCAGTAAAAGGCAGGGCAGATGCAAATCCAATTGTGGTGCAGTGCCCAGGGCACACGTGGCCGGCAGCTGCCGGAGCTGCCCGGTTCCCCCAGCCCTCTGGGAGAGCAGGAGCCTTCCCTGGGAGAGCAGGAGCCTTCCCTGGGAGGCAGCCACCCACCCACCTCCTGCTGCTGCTCCCTGGACTCTGGGCACAACCTCCCTGCTGAGACAGAAACCCAGGCAGAGATGAGCAGATGATGCTCCCTGGAGTGCTGGAGCCCCTGGGTGCTGCTGCCTCTGGAGCCATCCAGAGGTGCTGGGCAGGACAATTGGACTGGGGGATGGACATCTGGACTGGGGGGATGGACATCAGGACTGGGGGATGGACATCTGAACTGGGGGGATGGACATCGGGACTGGGGGAAGGACATCTGGACTGGGGAAGGGGCTGTGGGGCCAGATCCTGTGGCAGCTTGGCCAAAGAGGTGCTGGGCCCGTGCATGCCCCGTGGCACGGCCAGGCACTGCTCCCACGCCTCCCCCTGCCCTTGGCAGGGATGGAGGGGCGGGATGCCAAGGGGACGGGCTGGGAGGCGGTGCCAGCACGGGGAGATGCCGGTGCATCCCAGGCGTGCCCCAGGCACGGGCTGTGCTCGGGGCTCTGCTGCCAGGCCGGTTCCTGTCAGGGCCCAGCGGCTCCTCCACGTGTCAGCGGGTCCCTCATAAACTTGCTGGGGTTTCCAGCCCGCGTGCGAAGCCTCGCTCCCAGCAGGGCTTGGCAGGCGGGCACGGGCTGCTCTGTGCCAAGTTTCCTTCCAGAGGGGCACGGTTGCTCAGCCCGGGATGGCTTCTCATTATTTCACATTTCTTGTCTCTGGCTGGGCCGAGCTGTGCGTGCACACCCTCCCTGCCCCCTGCCCCCAGCACAGCCCCGTGCCCGGGCTGGCTGCAGGGTCCCTGCCTGGCAGGGGTGCTCTGGGGACCCGGGACAGTTGGCACTGCCATCGAGGAGCAGCGGACCGGCGGCTCGGTTCCCAGCTCCCTCGCTGGCCTGGATTTCCTCTCAGCAGTCCCAAATCCACCTGGCTGGACACCAAGCAGCCCTCTGGCAGCCCCTGGTGCGGGGCTCTCCCACGGCCCTGTGCTGCACGAGGACCTTGCTGCCCCTGTGCTGGGGGGACGTGGCAGGGCCGCGCTGCACCCGAGGGTGGCAGGGCTGGCACTGGGCAGCTCTGAGTGCTGCGGGTGCCCTGAGCAGAATTCTCTCCACAGCCGTCCCAGTCGCTGCCAGCCCATGGTGGTTTCCAGTAGCCAGGCTGGCGTCTGGCTCCTCTCCTCCTCTCTGCACTCCGTTTAACCCTTCCTTCCCCTTCCCAGCTGCTGGGAATGGCTGTGATCAGTCCCCTGCCCATCTCAGAGTGCCCAGGTGCCCCCAGCCCCTTCCCCCTCCCCAGGTGGCTGCAGCAGCAGTGCTGGGGATGGCAGCTCCGTGCTGCTGTGCCAGGGCCCGGGGGGTCCCCGAGCAGTGCTGGGTGCTCCCTGAACACATTCCTGGGCTCATGGCAGGTGGGAGCTGTGGCAGGGCTGGTGGGGTGAGTGCTGGAGGCGAGGGCCCAGCTCTTGGGTGATGCCTGAGGTTGTTTCCCACATGTCTGTCTGTCCTGGTGCTGGTGCTGGCTGGTGTGTGCTGGGAATGGTGCTCAGCACTGTTGGGAGAATGCTGGAGAATAAATTTTCTGATTTTTAATGACTGGTGCTGGTCCTGCCGGGCCAGGCTTCAGTTCCAGTGAGGGAGAGGCATTGGGAAGCAAAACTCAGGAGCGCCTGCATGGGCACTGCTGCTCTCTCACTCTTTTGTGTCCTGTTCCTGGCCAAGCGTGCTGCAAGGGTGGGCCATGCCCAGCAGGTCACCGAGCCAGTGTGCAGCGCTGGTGTCACCTCTGCCCTGGCTCACCATCCCGTCCCACACCTGGGGCACCTGGGACTTGTCCTCCTGGGGGGACAGGGCCAGTGCAGCCCCCCTGGCACAGCAGCGATGCCCCCCGCGGGCTGGCTCATCCTGCCGGGCTGAGAGGGATCTTCAAGCTCTAATGAAATGTTAATAGTATTTTCCAACTCAATACGGGAGTAGAAAATGAGGTGTTTAATGCTGGGCTCTGCAGCGACAGGAGCAATCAGCCTGAGAAATGGGAAGCTGGGATGCAGAGCTGGCCTGGCCTCGGCCTGACAGCCCGCTGCTGCCGGGACTGCTCCGGTGATGGATGGCACCGGCGCTGGCACAGCCAGCCGGTGGGGCAGCCCCTGCTGGGAGGGCGTGGGAGAGCACCCGGCCGGGAGTGCCAGCTCTGCCCGCTCTCCTTGGGTGTCCCCACCAAGGTCACCGCCGGCGCCTGGAGAGTGCCAAGCAGCCGGGGGTGGCAGTGGGGCCGGGGTGCCCTGGGGCACAGCTGGATGAGGGGAGCCTGGCACTGTGCCCTGCCATGGTCTGTGTCAGCTGGGGATGGTGCCCAAGCAGCCACCACAGCTCTGCTTCTCGGGGCTCGGGTGGCTGGGTGCCCCTCCACATCCCTGTGCATCCATCGCTGGGCACACATCGCTGGGCACACACAGGAATGCATCCTGTGCATTCCCCAGCCCCTGTGCATCCTGTGCATTCCCCAGCCCCTGTGCATCCTGTGCATGCCCCAGCCCCTGTGCATCCTGTGCGTGCCCCTGTGCATCCATCGCTGGGCACACGTGCATCCTGTGCATGCCCCAGTGCCTCTTCATCCTGTGCCTGTGCATCCATCGCTGGGCACACGTGCATCCTGTGCATGCCCCAGGCTCTGTGCATCCTGTGTGTGCCCCTGTGCATCCACTGGATGAGGGGAGCCTGGCACTGTGCCCTGCCATGGTCTGTGTCAGCTGGGGATGGTGCCCAAGCAGCCACCACAGCTCTGCTTCTCGGGGCTCGGGTGGCTGGGTGCCCCTCCACATCCCTGTGCTTCCATCGCTGGGCACACGTGCATCCTGTGCATGCCCCAGGCTCTGTGCATCCTGTGTGTGCCCCTGTGCATCCATCGCTGGGCACACGTGCATCCTGTGCATGCCCCTGTGCATCCTGTGTGTGCCCCTGTGCATCCATCGCTGGGCACACGTGCATCCTGTGCATGCCCCAGCTCCTATCCATCCTGTGCATGCCCCAGTCCCTGTGCATGCCCCTGTGCATCCTGTGCATGCCCCAGTCCCTGTGCATCCTGTGCATTCCCCAGTCCCTGTGCATCCTGTGCATTCCTCAGTCCCTGTCCATCCTGTGCATGCCCCTGTGCATCCATGTGAACGCGTGTGCCCGTCTGCCTCTGCCCCGTGTGCCCGCGGCCTCCCCGCTGCCCAGGCCGGCGCTGGTCCTGCCCGGCGGGCCGTGGGGCCGGGCGCTGGGCACGGCGGGCTGGCGGCGGCAGCCGCTGATCCCTTCCAGATGTGGCTGCCGGAGCCCCGCGCCGCCTCCTCGAGGGGCCCCGCGGGTTCCCGGCCCGCGGAGCCGCTGGAGCAGAGACAAAGCGGCGGCTCCTGCATTGCAGCTGGGCTGTTTGCGGCAGGCGCGCTCCTCCAGCCCTGCAGCTCCGCAGCAGCGCAGCCCGCTCCGCTGTGCGCTCTGCCTGCGGCTCCGTCCTGCCGGCCCCGCCAGCCCCCGCCTGTGCCCGCCCTGCCGGGGACACTGGGGGCACTGGGGGTACTGGGGGTACTGGGGGCAATGGGGGTACTGGGGACACTGGGGACATTGGGGACACTATGGGTACTGGGGGCACTGGGGACGCTGGGGACACTGGGGGTACTGGGGGCATTGGGGACATTGGGGACACTGTGGGTACTGGGGGCACTGGGGACGCTGGGGACACTGGGGGTACTGGGGGTACTGGGGTACTGGGGGTACTGGGTGCACTGGGGGCACTGGGGATGCTGGGGACGCTGGGGACACTGTGGGTACTGGGGGCACTGGGGACGCTGGGGACACTGGGGGTACTGGGGGTACTGGGTGCACTGGGGGCACTGGGGACGCTGGGGACACTGGGTGTGCTGGGGACACTGAGACACTGGCGGCACTGGGGGTACTGGGGACGCTGGGGGTACTGGGGGTACTGGGGGTATTGGGGACACTGGGGGCACTGGGGACACTGGGGGCACCGGGACGGGTCCTGCCATCCCTGCGCCTCCCCTGCAGCGCTGCCAGCCCGCCGGGAGCCGTGTGAGGCTCCCTGTGCCCCTGGCTGATGCACGGTGTGGCCTGGCTGCTTGTCCCCGCTGTCCACCCACCCCGGTGGTCACTGGCACGCTGTGCCACAGAGATGCCCATGCCTGTGCCCGTGCTGCCCCTCCATTCCCTCCAGGAATGCAGCCCTGAAGCAGAAGGTGGGCACGGTGCACCGGCCGTGGATGAGGACAAACGGTGGCTCTGAAGGCACCACATTCAAATAGAACCGGGGCCTGTTTATCTGTGCATGGCTGGGGGCTCAGAGCTGGCACTGCAGCAGTGCCAGGAGCTCTGATGGATCTGGGCTGCCTGCACACAGATGTGCACACGTGTGCACACAGAACACACCAGGAGCTGATCTGGGCTGCCTGCACACAGATGTGCACACGTGTGCACACAGAACACACCAGGAGCTGATCTGGGCTGCCTGCACACAGATGTGCACACGTGTGCACACAGAACACACCAGGAGCTCCCAGCGCTGCTGCAGCGTGCCGGGTTCATGGGAGGGCAGCGATCACCGCCGTGTCTCGTTAATGACGCTTGGAGATGCACAAAGCCCCAGGTGCCGCCCTGCAGCCGGCGGGGACCGGGCCCGTCCTGCCGGGGACCCTGCCCGAGGAGGGGGAGGAGCTGGGGGGGATGAGGATGGGGATGAGGATGGGGATGAGGATGGGGATGGGGATGGGGATGAGGATGGGGATGAGGATGAGGATGAGGATGAGGATGAGGATGAGGATGAGGATGAGGATGAGGATGAGGATGGGGATGGGCCAGGACGGTCTCTGCCCCGGGCTGGAGGTGAGTGCTGTGTATCCAGCTCTCTCTGCTCCCGTGTCCCAAGAGGTGCAGTGCCAGCCGTGATGCGGTGGATGGCCGGGCAGACACAGGTGACAGCGGCCCTGAGCAGCCATGCCATCCCTGCCATGCCATCCCTGCCATGCCAGCCTCGCTGTGCCAGCAGCGGCTCCTTCCAGCCGGGCTGATTACCGACAATTACCTGTTTGCCACGGGCTGGCAATTAGGGCTCCCTGTAAGCGACACCAACATTCATTTCCGCGGAGACGCCAGTGGGCGTGCGGCTGGCAGCGGGCACGGCGAGCGGTGCCGCTGCCACGGGGCTGAGCAGGCCCTTCGTGTCCCACCCGGGGGGCACAGGCGGCACATCCCTGCCCTGTGCAAGCTGCTGCCCGTCCCTGCTGCCGCCTCCCCGCGTTCCTGGGTGCCCTGGGCCGAGTCAGGGAGCCCCTGCCCAGCAGAGCCCCGTGCGGTGCTCGGGGGGCTGGGGGGGCCGGCACTGCCCCAAAGGGGTGCCGCTGATGCAGCGTGGCTTGGCCTGGCTCCATGGCACCACACGGCAAAGGTCGGGTGAGGATGTGGCTTGGGAATACCGGGAGGGAGCGGGGATCTCCACAGGAGCTGCTGGGGGTGCCGGGTCCCCCGCACAGCTCCAGCCCCGCTGGGTCGGCTCTGTCCCTGTCCCCTGTCCCCGCCTGCCCCGGCAGCCCCCAGGCTCAGCCCCGCGCCATCCCAAGGGACTGAAAAGTTTCCTTTTTGTAAAAATAAAAGCATCACAGTGGAGTCCCTGCTGCCTCTTGAAAGCTGCATTTAAGTGGCTTCCTGCAGCCCCAGGGGACAGCGCTGCGCGGTGACTCAGGCTGCCAGAGCCCAGGCAGCCTCCAGTGCGGATTTCAGCCCTCCCTGGAGAGGGCTCTGCCAGGGACGGGCACCTGTACCTGTGCCGGGCACGTGGGCAGCATCCCCCAAAAGCGCCTTGGGATTTGGGGAATGGTGCTGGGCAACGGGGCACACAGCTGTGGGTGTGCAGCTGTGGTGGGCAGTGGTTATCCAGCTGTGGTGGACACTGGGAGGCCCAGCTGTGGTGAGAGGTGTAGGTCCAGCTGTGATGGGCAGTTGTGATCCAGCTGTGGTGGACACCAGCTGTGGTGAGAGGTGTAGGTCCAGCTGTGATGGGCAGTGGACATCCAGCTGTGATGGACACCAGCTGTGATCCAGCTGTGGTGAGCGATGTCTGTCCAGCTGTGGTGGACAGCACTATCCAGCTGTGCTCAGTGCTGCTCTGCAAGGGCTCCATCCCATCCCAGCCACCTCTTAGCCCCAGGCAATCCCTTTCCCTGTTCAACGAGCTTCCCGGTGCATTATTTATACAGTCCAGATCGATGGGAAGATGATAACGGCTTCATTAGCATCTGAGCATCGCCGGCCCCAGCGCCTGACACGACCTTGGCTGCAGGAGTACAAGCTTTTCCCTGTCAGGAGCAGCTCCCCGGTGTCACAGCCACCACCAGACCCAGGCAGGGCGGCGTGGCTGCCCCAGTGGGGTCCCCCCATGGCACATGGGTACCCCATCCTCGCAGTGAGGATAAGACACCCCCGTGCCAGGGCTCCTCGTGCAGTGCCCGTTGTTTGCGTGGCGCTCGTTAGCAGGGATATAATTAAGAGCAGCTATTTTGGATGCTTCCTTTATCCGGCAGCTCGCAGCGACGCCGCTGCAGGATCCTCCCCCCGTCTCTGGAACAGGCGCTTGCCTTGAATGTCTTCCCTGTGGGTATTCACTGCTTGTGGGCTCCTGTTGTGCTTGTGGGGGGCACACGCGGGGGTCCGGCTGCCCACGTGAGCTGGGAGTGGGGAAGGAGCAGGGATGGGGCTGGAGGGGAGCGGGGTCACGGCAGAGGGGAGAGGGAAGGGATGGAGAGGGGGTTTGGGGGCTCTCTGGCTGATCCGCTGCCGCCATGCTGGGGAGGGGGCAGCAGTGCTTTCCCCTCATTAAGGAGATGTTGATTTAGCGGGGGCTGGAGCCATCTGCTTGGAGCAGCCGCCTGCTGCCTGCCGGGGGAGCCGGGTGAGGATGTGCTTCGTCAGCGGGGGCTTGGCCGGGAGCCCCCACGCTCCGGCCGGGCATCGATCGCCGCTGGCACCGCGCTGGCTGCAGACACGGGCTGGCGCAGGGGCACGTGAGGGGTGCTGGGAGGGGACAGCAGCCCCCCGAGCAGTCCCACCGTGCCGAGTCATGGCCTTGGACACACGTGCAGGGAGGGGATGGGGCAGCCAGGCACAGGGGTTTCACTGCAGCATGCACTGGGGTGCCCAGAGCTGTGCTTGGCCACGGAGGTCCCACCTTGGCATACACTGGTCACCTGGGCACAGGCGTGTTCTGGGATACCTGGAGCAGTGACTGGCACAGTGCTCTCCCTGTGGCATGCACTGGGATTCCTGCTTGGGCACAGGGGTCCCCATGTAGCCATGCATTGTAGTGCCCAGAGCTGAGGCTGGCACAGGGGTCTCCTCATGGCTGTGCACGGCAGTGCCCAGAGCTGTGCTTGGCACAAGTGTCTCCTCATGGCCGTGCATCGCAGTACCCAGAGCTGAGGCTGGCACAGGGGTCTCCTCATGGCTGTGCATGGCAGTGCCCAGAGCTGAGGCTGGCACAGGTGTCTCCTCATGGCCGTGCATCGCAGTGCCCAGAGCTGAGGCTGGCACAGGTGTCTCCTCACGGCATGCTCTGGGGCACCCAAAGCAGCTGCTAGGCACAGTGCCAGGCGCCACGGTGCCGCGTGGCTGGACCCTGGGGCGGGCAGAGCTGTTCCCCATGCCCAGCCCTGCACGTGCCAGCGGCTCGTGCGCTGCCCGCCGCAGGGCCGGGCACCGGGGCCGGCGAGGAGCGCGCTGCCCGCCGAGCGCCGCGCTCAGCCCGAGCGTGATTCAGCCGGGCAGCGGCCGTGTGTGAGTGAGGGCATTTCGGGAGCAGGCAGGGCTCTGGTGACGGCTGGTGCCCATGGCAGGCGCTGCGGCTCCCGGCACACACCGCAGCCACGGGGGATGGCTGCACCCCGTGGTGCCAGGCCCTGTGTGTGCCCCCTTTCCTGGGGATGCCATCGTGCTCCTGCCCCAGGGGGTGTGTGGGGTGCAGACTGATCTGAGAACGGTGGAGAGCTGGGCCATGAGACATCAGGGGAGCCCTGTGATCCCACACGGCACAAGCTGAGCAGCCCACGGGGAGCAAAGAGGGGACATTGGGGTGTCCCAAGGATGGCGGTGGGGCTCAGGCTGTCTGAGCAAAGGTGTGCCACCCCTGCAGCAGCACCTTCCTGATGGCTCCTGCATGGAGAGGGCAGGATGGTGACTGCAGGTGCTCGGTGGCCCCTGCCACCCCCCAGTGATCCCAACAAGGACACACGGGGTGCTCACTGGCAGTGTGGCCATGAAGGAGCTCTGCTCTCCTCCCCACCGTGCCCATCTCCTTTTGTAGCCGGTATTTTTAATTGGAAGCACTCAGCTCCCTTCTCTCTCCCTTGTTAGTGGAAGAATGTTCCTTGTCATTAATTCCCAGCCATTAATGAGCTCTCCTGGCTCTTGTTACCCCCAGACAGGCTGCAGATCTCACTGTGGACCTGGTGACCGGGGCACCCATCCTTGTCTCCTGCTCTGGGAGCCGGGGTTTTTGTGAGACCCCAGCTGGGCTCCGTGCTCCAGCTGCCTTCGGCGTGCTGACGGCCACTTCCAGAGCTTTAAGGAAAGTCAAACCACTGCATGGCTGGAAGTCACTGACTAAGCACTTGGCACGGGCACTGGTGGAAGTGCTAAACAGATTTTGGCAGCCACAGCCTCTCCTGCAGGTGCAGGGAGGGAAAATTTGCCGCTACGGTGCGCTGGGGCGAGGGTGGGTTGGTGGTGCCGAGGGTGGCACGTGCCTGGGGATCGCCAATGGCGTCACCAACCCACCCTGACACCCAGGCATTGCCCCATCCCAGCCCCTTGCTGGCATCAACCCGTGGGAAAGGCCAGGCACTGCAGACCTGCTGACAGCCGTCCGTCTGTCCGTCTGTCCGTCTGCAAGGAGCCATCAGCGGGAGTGGGGCCCGTCTCAGGGCTGGAAGTTGGAGCCAGTGCTGGGCATGGTGCCAGTCCTGCACCCATGGCTCCTTTTGTCCGCTGGCCTTTACATCCCTGGGGGCAGCTCGGCCCCTTCTCCTGGGGGCAGCTCCTGGGGGCAGCTCGGCCCCTTCTCTGGGAGCAGCTCAGCCCTTTCTCCTGGGATCAGCTCAGCCCTTTCTCCTGGGAGCAGCTCAGCCCCTTCTCCTGGGATCAGCTCAGCCCTTTCTCCTGGGAGCAGCTCAGCCCTTTCTCCTGGGGGCAGCTCCTGGGATCAGCTCAGCCCTTTCTCCTGGGAGCAGCTCAGCCCTTTCTCCTGGGGGCAGCTCAGCCCTTTCTCCTGGGGGCAGCTCAGCCCTTTCTCCTGGGATCAGCTCAGCCCTTTCTCCTGGGGGCAGCTCAGCCCCTTCTCCTGGGGGCAGCTCGGCCCCTTCTCCTGGGAGCAGCTCCTGGGAGCAGCTCAGCCCCTTCTCTGGGAGCAGCTCGGCCCTTTCTCCTGGGATCAGCTCAGCCCTTTCTCCTGGGGGCAGCTTGGCCCCTTCTCCTGGGGGCAGCTCAGCCCTTTCTCCTGGGAGCAGCTCAGCCCTTTCTCCTGGGGGCAGCTCAGAGCCCCTTCTCCTGGGATCAGCTCAGCCCTTTCTCCTGGGAGCAGCTCAGCCCTTTCTCCTGGGAGCAGCTCAGCCCTTTCTCCTGGGGGCAGCTCCTGGGAGCAGCTCAGCCCTTTCTCCTGGGGGCAGCTCAGCCCGTTCTCTGGGATCAGCTCAGCCCCTTCTCTGGGAGCTGGCTCTTGGCGCGGGGCAGCGGAAGCGGCGCTGGGCTCCTCTCCACCACAGCTCAATGGCACCTTTGTTGGGGACGCTGGCGGCAGCACGGGGCTGGCAGGGACTGGGTCAGCCCTGGTGTCACAGGGGCTCTGCCCACCAGTAATGTGCAGCTCCTCGAGGGGATGCTGTGGCAGGGGTGGGATCTGGGGGCTCCTGTGGCATTCCTGTCCCTCCCCACACCCTGGGGACACCATGGTGTCCCCATCCCTCTCCAGGCGCCCTGCAGTGCTCCTTCTCATCCCACATGAACTCCTCATCTGGGAGGAGAGTCTGGGGACCTGCTGGCTGCAGGGTGGTGGCTGTGGCTGATAGAACCTGTCCTCTGCAGTTGTCACCTGTCACAGCAGGCTGTGTCAGCATTAACAAATGTCCTGCAGCTCGGACAGCCTGGGGTGCAGGAGGGAGCCAGCTCTGGGTGCCAGAGCCTCTGTCCTGGCCACTCCTGTGCCCATCTGTGCTGCGTGGCCTGGGCAGGGCTGGCTCAGCTGCCTCTCCTGCTGCTGGTGCCCTCTGAGCCCCGTTTGTCCATGCGGAGGCTCCGGGCTGTGGCACTGCCCTTGTGTCCAACAATTCAATAAACACAGGGACACTGACAAGGGGACGTGGTGGAGGGGGAGGGAGCAAGGCCATGGCCAAGGTGCACAGGGAATGTCCCTGTGGCCCCACACTCCCCTTCCCTGCCTGAGGTAGCCCCTTCCAGCCGGCTTCTCCCAACAAGAGCTTGTCCCTGGTTCGGGTGCCTTTGCCCATTCTCCTGCCAGGCCATGCAGCCTTTGGGTCCTCCCTGGTGGGCTTGGGGCCGTGCTGGAGCTGTGCTCGCTGTGTTGGGCTCAGGGGCTGCTGTGTGAGCCCCCCACCCGGGCTCTGCCGTGCTGCTCCCCCCTCCTCTGCCTCCTGCTCCCGCTGTGGGAAGAGCAGCTCACTGGAAAGCCTGAGTGGCATTTTTCGGGTAAATCTTATGTAAATCTGGCTCCATCCTTCCTCGTGCTGCTAATTGGATTGCCCTGGCATGGTTTAATTTCCCAGAAGCGTGGGGAGGGCAGTGCCAGGGGGGTGGGGGTACAGGGGAACGTGCTGGGCTCTGCCTGGCAGGGGCTGCACGGAGCTGTTCTGGAGCCTCAGCCGGGTGGAGCAGCCAGGGGGGAACCCCAGGGAAACCAGGGCAGAATGGGCAGAACCTGGTGCCAGGAGGAGCCCCCGGGCTCTGCCACCTTCAGCAGGGACCCCCACCCTGAGCCTCCTGCCTGCAGCACCTGTGGAGCCGCAGGGAGCCCCAGCCCTGGCAGGCAGGGAAACCTGGAGCTGCCACCACGCCACCTCCCTGGCGTGCCCGTGTCCCTGCACAGCCACCTCCTCTAACAGCCTGTCCCCTTCCCTCCCTTCCAGAGCTCCTCGGATCAGCCAAGAAAGTCAATGTCAACTTCCAGGACACGGATGGGTGAGTGGGTGCTGCAGCCGGGTGTGGGTGCTGTGGGGGGCTGTGAGCAGGGGGTGCACCTGCTGTGGGAGTCCCTGGTGTCCGTGTGGCAGTGCCAGGCTCTCCAGCTGCCAGCTCTGGCCCCCGTTAGCCCACGGGGCTGAGCCCTGCCTGCCCCCGGAGCCGGAGCTGGCCTGGAGCAGCCAGGGCACCAGCGGGGGCAGAGGCAGGGCTGTGCCCCCCATCTCACACTTTTCCCAGCGCTGTGGGGCTCCTCGGGAGCTCAGCCCTGCGGGGTGCAGGGTGGGAGAGCCGTGACCCCGCCAGGCACTGGTGACACTCCACAGCCTCATCCAAGGGAGGGAGCAGCAGAAGGGGCCACAGAGCCCCCCTGCTAATTACACTAATGAGGCTGCAGGGAGGCGGGGGGCCCGTGCAGGGGGGCTGCCGTGGCAGTGCTGCTTGTGGGGCTGGGCAGCACTGCCCCTGGCTCCCCCTGCCTGAGATCCCCCTGGAGCGGGGCAGCAGCACGACGTGATGCCACTGGTTCCCTTGGATGGCTCTGCCGTGCCAAGGAAATGCCAGGGAGAGCAGCAGGGATACCATGGCCCGGGGGTGTACAGCCACAGCAGCCCGGCTGCCTCCTCATCCTCATCACCAGGGTGGTGGCAGTGGGCACCCCGTGGTACCTGCCAGCTCATGGCTGTGCCGGGGGCAAGGGGGCATCACCCCAGGGGCCACCTCGTGCTCCGCAGGGCCAGCAGGCCACGGGAGGGCTGGGCATCGTGGCAGGGCCTGGCTGGAAGGTTCAAGGGGTGCTGAAGCACGAGGGGAGCAGCCTCCAGCCCTGCTCCTGGAAAGCATCCCCCGGGATCAGGCTGCAGCCTGGCTGTGTGAGCTCAGCCAGCCCCGTGCCTCAGTTTCCCCATCCCGGCAGTGCTGGTTTGTTCCCGGCTGGGGGTGCAGGGTGTGAGCACCATGCTGGTGTCCCCGTGCTGGTGTCCCCGTGCTGGCCCCGGTGCCCTGCTCATGGCCGAGGTGGCCGGCTGGGCCATGAGGTGCCCAGAGGAGCCCCCGAGGCAGCCCCGGGGCAAGGCTGCGATTTGCACCATCTTGAGCGGATTTGAGCAGGGCGCTGGAGCAGAAAACGCTGACATTTCGCGGGCAGACGCTGGGGATCGGCCTGCTGTGCGGGCTGTCTGCTCACATCGGCGCTCCCCGCCGGGAATGGGGCCGGCAGCTCCGTGGGCACGGCCGGGCCCGGAGCCTGCTCCCCTCAGCACGTGTGCCCTCAGCAGGGGCCTGGGGAAAGGGCCGGGGGATTGGCACCCACACCGCCCCGCGGGCACCGGGCTGCGCAGAAAACGCTGACATTTCGCGGGCAGACGCTGGGGATCGGCCTGCTGTGCGGGCTGTCTGCCCCATTCACATGGGCGCTCCCCGCCGGGAATGGGGCCGGCAGCTCCGTGGGCACGGCCGGGCCCGGAGCCTGCTCCCCTCGGCACGTGTGCCCTCAGCAGGGGCCTGGGGAAAGGGCCGGGGGATTGGCACCCACACCTGGCCCTCGGGCACCGGGCTGCCAGGGGGGCAGCGTGTCCTGGGGGCTCCACGGCCCTTCCCGTGCTCCGGGGACAGTGGGGTGGCCCTGGGGAGAGGATGGGGATGCTGTGCCCATCCAGGGCCTGGAGCAGGGGATGCTGTACCCGAGCAGGGGACACTGTGCCCAGCCAGGGCCCGGAGCAAGGGACGCTGTGCCCAGGCAGGACCCAGAGCAGGGCACGCCGTTCCCCACCAGGGCCCAGAGCAGGGGACGTCGTGCCTGGAGCTGGGGACGCTGTGCCCCACCAGGGCCCGGAGCAGAGGACACTGTGCCCAGAGCTGGGGACGCTGTGCCCCACCAGGGCCCGGAGCAGAGGACACTGTGCCCAGAGCAGGGGACGCTGTGCCTGGCCAGGGCCTGGAGCTGGGGACACCGTTCCCCCCCAGGGCCCGGAGCAGTGGCACGGTGGGTGCCAGCGCAGTCGCACGGAGGATGCCACTGCCGGGAGCACAAGTAGGTCAGCTCCTGGCCTGCTTCCCAGGCTCCGGGAGCTGTGAGAGCAGAGCGGGTGCGGGGCTGGGGGCTTTCCCCAGCCCACAGGCAGGCCCGGCACCGGGCAAGGCAGCGCTGCCATCTGTGCTCATCGGGCTGCTGGGGCCAGGCTGGGGAAGTGGGTCAGTGGGGAGGGGGCTCCCTGGCACCCCCAGCCTCGGTGCCTGCCCTGCCCGGCACCCCCAGCCCGGCAGGGTCTCAGCATTGCCAGCCCTGCAGCAGCTCTCACCCCAAAACCCACGGAGGGACCTGGGGGTGGCTCTCCCAGGGACACACGCATGTGGAGGGCAGAGCAGGTGCCCCGGGTGCTGCAGAGGTGCAGGTTTGAGGCCATGGTGCTGGGCAGGGTTGGCAGGGCTGCGGAGGGCACAGGCCAGTGGGCCCTGACACCAGCCCCATCCCCAGGTTCTCGGCTCTGCACCATGCGGCGCTTAACGGCAACACAGAGCTCATCTCGCTGCTGCTGGAGGCACAGGCTGCCGTGGACATCAAGGACAACAAAGGCGAGTCCCCGGCTCCTGGGGACCCCCTGTCCCGTGCCCCCCTGCCCCGTGCCCCCGCACGGCATTGGCACACGGAAGGCTCACGGTTCTTGCCCTGCAGGCATGCGGCCCCTGCACTACGCGGCCTGGCAGGGCAAGAAGGAGCCCATGAAGATGGTGCTGAAGGCAGGTTCCTCTGTGAACATCCCGTCGGACGAGGGCCAGATCCCCCTGCACCTGGCAGCGCAGCACGGGCACTACGACGTGGTACGGAGAGGCTCGGGGCTGGCAGGGGGTGCTGCCAGCCCTCTGCCCCCGCCCTCACCGGGCCGGGGTCTTGCTTGTCCCCAGTCGGAGATGCTCCTGCAGCACCAGTCCAACCCCTGCATCATGGACAACTCGGGGAAGACGCCCCTGGACCTGGCATGCGAGTTTGGCCGGGTCGGGGTAAGTTCTTGCAGGGTGGGGTGTCCCAGAGGAGGACTGGGAGGGGACAGGGACACTGTGAGGTCCTGGGTGGGACAGGGGCACTGTTAGGTCCCTGGTGGGACAGGGGCACTGTGAGGTCCCAGGGCAGGGACAGGGGCACTGTTAGGTCCTGGGGCACGGACAGGGGCACTGTTAGGTCCCAGGGCAGGGACAGGTCACTGTGAGGTCCTGGGGCAGGGACAGGGGCACTGTTAGGTCCCTGGTGGGACAGGGGCACTGTGAGGTCCCGGAGACAGGGACAGGGGCACTGTGAGGTCCCAGGGACAGGGACAGGGCACTGTTAGATCCTGGGGACAGGGACAGAGGCACTGTGAGGTCCCTGGGGGGGACAGGGGCACTGTTAGGTCCTGGGGGCAAGTTCAGGGGCACTGTGAGGTCCCTGGGGGGGACAGGGGCACTGTTAGGTCCCAGGGCAGGGACAGGTCACTGTGAGGTCCTGGGGCAGGGCACTGTGAGGTCCCAGGGACAGGGACAGGGGCCCTGTGAGGTCCCGGGGACAGGGACAGAGGCGCTGTGAGGTCCTGGGGCAGGGCACTGTGAGGTCCCAGGGACAGGGACAGGGGCCCTGTGAGGTCCCGGGGACAGGGACAGAGGCGCTGTGAGGTCCTGGGGCAGGGCACTGTGAGGTCCCAGGGACAGGGACAGGGGCCCTGTGAGGTCCCGGGGACAGGGACAGAGGCGCTGTGAGGTCCTGGGGCAGGGCACTGTGAGGTCCCGGGGACAGGGACAGAGGCAGTGTGAGGTCCTGGGGCAGGGCACTGTGAGGTCCCAGGGACAGGGACAGGGGCAGTGTGAGGTCCCGGGGACAGGGACAGGGGCACTGTGAGGTCCCTGGGGGCAGGGACAGGGCACTGTTAGGTCCCGGGGACAGGGACAGAGGCACTGTGAGGTCCTGGGGCAGGGCACTGTGAGGTCCCAGGGACAGGGACAGGGGCAGTGTGAGGTCCCGGGGACAGGGACAGGGGCACTGTGAGGTCCCGGGGCTGCTGGAGCAGCTGGAGGGGCACAGGGATGGCTGGCACTGGGGTGTGCAGTGCCACCACTGCAGGGAGCTCTGGCTGCTGGCAGGGGGAGGTGGGGCCGGGGGCTGCAGCCCCGGGGGGCGGCCGAGCCGCCCTTGCAGCCCTGCTCCGTCTGTGTTTGCTGAGCCAGGTGGTCCAACTGCTCCTGAACAGCAACATGTGCGCGGCACTGCTGGAGCCCAAGCCGGGGGACACCACCGACCCCAACGGCACCAGCCCCCTGCACCTGGCCGCCAAGAACGGCCACATCGACATCATCCGGTGGGTGCCGCGGGCAGGGGAGGCACCACCAGTGCCCCCCGTGCCCCGCTGACCCCGCTGTGCCCCCGCAGGCTCTTGCTGCAGGCTGGCATCGACATCAACCGGCAGACCAAGGCGGGCACGGCGCTGCACGAGGCCGCGCTCTGCGGCAAGACGGACGTGGTGCGGCTGCTGCTGGATGTAAGGGCCCCCCTCGGCACCCCCCGGTGGCCCCAGGCACCCCCAACCCAGCCGGGGGCTGTGGGAAGGGGGTGACCCCACAGCTGGGGGCTCAGAGCAGCTTGTGCATCTCTCCCAGGGAGCAGAGCTGAGGTCCTAGAAGGGATACGGCAAGGCACAGAGGGTCCTGGGGGGTGAGGGTCACACGGGGGGACACACGAAGGTCTGAGAGCTGTGCCCTCCAGCTGCTGCTCTGCTGGTGGCCTAGGGAGTGCCAGGGGTGGCAGGATGGGGAGCAGCCTCCTCCCAATGCCTCTCGGTGCCATTGCAGAGCGGGATCAACGCCCACGTCAGGAACACCTACAACCAGACGGCTCTGGACATCGTCAACCAGTTCACCACCAGCCAGGCCAGCAAGGAGATCAAGCAGATGCTGCGGGGTAGGGGGTTGGAGGGCACAGTCTGGCACAAAGGACACCGGGCTGGGGGTGCCAACCCCCGCGGGGTGACAGCCGGTGACACCCCCGTTCTGCCCCGCAGACGCCTCTGCAGCTCTGCAGGTCCGGGCCGTCAAGGACTACTGCAACAACTACGACCTGACCAGCCTCAACGTGAAAGCCGGGGACGTCATCACCGTGAGTGTGGCCGGGGGGGCCGGGGACTCCCCGGTGGCAGAGGCGGCCCCCGGCCCGGCCCTGACCCGGGCTGTCCCGCAGGTGCTGGAGCAGCACGCCGACGGGCGCTGGAAGGGCTGCATCCACGACAACCGCACCGGCAACGACCGCGTGGGCTACTTCCCCTCCAGCCTCGTCGAGGCCATAAGCAAACGAACAGGCAAATAACCCCCCCTACGCCCCCAGCCCCGGGGAGCCCCGTCTTGCTTTGGTGGGGAGCGGGGTGTCGGGGGCTGCAGCAGTGAAGACAAAGGGGGGTGATGCCCCTCGTGCATGTGGGGTCGGTGTCCCCACCGTGTGCATGGGGATGGTGCCTAAAAGTGTGTGGGGTCAGCGTCCTCCTCGTGCCTGTGGGGCCGGTGCTCCCACTGAGTGTGCAGGGACCATGTTCCCGTTGTGTCTGTGGGGTCGGTGTCTTGGGGGTGGTGCTGGCAGCCCTGGGGTGCTCCAGGGTCAGCCCTGGGGTGCTCCAGGGTCAGCCCTGGGGTGCTCGAGGGTCAGCCCCGGGGTGCTCAAGGTCAGCCCTGGGGTGCTCGAGGGTCAGCCCTGGGGTGCTCGAGGTTCAGCCCTGGGGTGCTCGAGGGTCAGCCCCGGGGTGCTCGAGGGTCAGCCCTGGGGTGCTCCAGGGTCAGCCCTGGCTGCCCTTGGGCTGGGGGAGGTGTTTGAGGTGCATGAGGAGACCCAGGGGTGTCACTGTGGTTTGGGGAGATGGGCACAGCAGTGGGGTGGCAGGAGCTGGTGCTCAGGGTCTGTGCAGGGGCTGGGCACCAGTGCCAGGGGACTGATGCTGCCACACAGAGACTCTTCCCAGCCAGGGGCCATCTCAAGGATTGGCCCCCGCTCCCCTGCCCTGTTCTGCCTGTTCCTGTCCCCATTCCCATTGTCATCCCTTTGGGCTCCTGTGCAGCCCCTTGGGATGTCCCTGGGCTGTGCCCTCTGCCAGGAGAGTCTCAGTGGGGCTGGTGCCTCTGCAGGCAGCACTGAAAGGCCCCACATCAACCACCTCACCCCAGCCCTGGGACAGGATCCTGGGGACAGCCACACCACGGGGACATGGGCAGGGCATGGTGGCACTCGAGCAGTGTCTCAGGAGAGTGGCAGCACAAGTGGCTGCCAGGCAGCCCACAGCACCCTGGAGGCACCTGGTGCTGGACAGGGGGCAGAGCCACCCTCCAGGCCTGGGCTGTGTGCCAGTACCAGAGATGCCATCCTGGGATGCCATCCATGTCTCCTGGGCTGTGCCCTGTGGCGCCTGGGCTGCAGCTGGCCCTCAGCAGTGCTAGCCAGGCTGGGGAGTTCTGTAGCCACTCCACTGGCTGCAGTGAGGCAGCAGTTTGGGGTGCAGGCGCTGTGTCACAGCTCACCCCTGGACACGGGGGTGCTGCAGCCCCAGCCCGGCCTGGCTGTGGGACCCCGAGGTCTGACCCCTGGGGCTGTGCCAGTGTCTGTGCCAGCCCCGTGGGACGTGCCCGTGCCCTGCTCCGGGCTGTGCGTGTGCTGAGCTCCCGCTGCCGCCCCTCGGCTCCGCCCCGCACCGGCTGGGCCCGGTTCTGCCTTCTCCACGTCCCTTTGGTCGCTTTTTTGATTTGCTGCCTTTCCCCCTCTTTCTTTAATTTTCATTTATTTTCTTTCCTCTTTTTTTTTTTCTTTTTTGGCGGCACTGAGCGTGTCTCTATCATTTGGATTCTTTTCATTTTGTCTCTTGTTATGTTTTATTATCAGGTTCATGGGAGACTGTAACAATCCCCCAACACTTCCAAAAGATCCCGCTCCCGGCTTACGGGGCTGCTGTGCTAAACGGTGACGCCTCGTCCCATCCGTTCCATTCCCTGCCTCCACCTCCACCTCCACCACCACATTCCCATCAGACTCTTTTCAGTTCCTTTGGCTATCACAGGCTCTCCCCTAGCAGTGCCGACGAGCCGCGTTACGGACAAGGTAGTTCACCGCTCGCTTCGTGCTCTCCATGGATTTTCCTTCCTTTTCCTTTAAAGCGTGTGTCGAGTCTTTTCTCTCTGCTCGGCCTCTCCCCCTCGCCGGGGGCTGTGTGTGCATGCAGCTGTGCATGCGCCTGCATGCGTGTGCAGTGGGGGCACTGGGGTGGCACACGCGTGCCATCGCTCCCCCCGCAGCCCTCCAGCGCCGCTGGCACTCCGTGTGCCAGGGCACAGCCACCCTCCCCACCCCGGTGTCCCCGTGGTCCCTGCGCTCCTCTCCGGGTGCGTGGGCACCCCCAGAGCACTCAGAGCCCTGTGCCAGGGCAGGGCTGGCAGCGCAGTGCCACAGCTCTGTGCCACGGGCTCGGGATGCTCTGTGGCACAGCCTCCCTGCAGGGCCCGGCTCTGAGCAGCCGTGGCTGTGCACGGGAGCTGGAAGGGGCTGCGGCTCTGGGGGCTCTCCCAGGGGATGCTCTCGGGGCTGGCTCAGCGCAGGCAGAGCCAGCTGAACCCTGGGGACCGTCCCCAGGACACAGGCAGGGGTGATGCTGCAGGGCCCTGCGTCAGAAGCACCCAGGGGTTGCAGGGGTGCAGTCCTCGATGGCTGGGGCCAGGGGCTTGGCACATGCCCTGGTGGCAGCGGCTAAGGAGGTCGTGTTGGGGGCGCTGGCTGGCCGTGCTGGCACTGGGGACAAGGGAGCACTTCTTTTCCGTGGGGCTTTCTCTCCTGCTGGGGTCACATGGAGCTGCACAAGCCCAGGCTCCTCCTGGTGTGACCGTGGCATGTGCAGCTCGGGGATGTTCCAGCCTGACCTGGTGAGGCTGTTTGTCCCCTGCTGTGCTCCTTCAGTGCATTTATCACCTTGTGCCACCTGTCACCTGCTATGGATGGTGCTGCTGGAGTGAGCAGCTCCATGAACAGAACTGGCCTGGTTGGCAGTGGGGTGACAATGTCCCTCAGCTGGTGGCAGGGTGGCAGTGCCCCGTGGCTGGCAGTGAGGTGGTAACGCCCCATGGCTGGTGGCGGGGTGGCAGTGCCCTGTGGCTGGCAGGACAGTGGCAGAGCCGTGGTGGGGCCATGGCAGCACTGGCCTTGTAGGGCTGTTGTCTGTCTCATGGGATGCTGTTTTCCCCCCTGGGTGTCCCTGGTGCGAGTGGGACCTGGCAGAGGTGGCCAGCACAGTGAGCTGGTGAGAAGCTGTGCCCTGGGGTGACCCTCAGGCTGTGCCCCAGAGGAGGTCCAGGTCCTCTCATGCACTGCTGTGTCCCCTGTGTGTCACCAGGGCTTCAGCACCTGGTGCCTGGCCCTGCATGGCCCCCGTGTCCCCACAGATGGGTGCAGGCAGCTGCAGGGACATGGCCAGCACTGCCTGGGACAGGGGACAGTGGGGTGGGAACCCTGCTCCCCACTGCTTGAGTTTGCCCAGCTCCCTTTGCTCCTGCACTGGGTCACGTCCCCATCTTGTCTGTGAAGGGATGACACAGTCCCTGTCCCTTGTCCAGGCTCAGCCAGGGCACTGGAACACCCCATCATGGGCCTGTTCCTGGCTGGCAGTGAGGAGGGGACACTCTGCACGATGGGCCCAGGGCTGCTCACTGTCACCTCTGCCAGCTTGGCGGGGGACAGGGCCCTAGGATGGCTCTGGCATCCCTGGGCACGGCCACAGCCTTCCCCACGCCTCCCCTGTGGGGCTGTCCCCACGTGCAGCAGCGCCAGTCCCGGGCCGTGGTCACCTCCCCGTGCCAACCCGTGCAGCCCGAGGGCAGAGCCACACGCCTGACGGGCACTCTCTCTGCTCTGCCACCAAGGGTCCCGCGGGGCCGACATGAGCCCGTCCCACCTGTCACCGTCGCAGGGCGGATCGGCCGCGCCAGCCCCCGCCGAGGAGATCTGGGTGCTGCGGAAACCCTTCGCAGGTACGGCGGGCACGGGGCACCTGCTGGGGCACGGGGCACCTGCTGGGGCACGGGGTACCTGCTGGGGCACGGGGCACCTGGCTCCAGCGGGCACGGGGCACCTGGCTCCAGCAGGCACAGAGCACCTGGCTCCAGCGGGCACTGAGCACCTGGCTCCAGCAGGCACGGCCGCGCCGCGGGGTCCCCTGAGGGCTCGGGGCCCTGACAGCCTCTCCTCTGCGCAGGTGGTGACCGCAGCAGCCTGGGCAGCACGGGCAGCGTGGCCTCGGCGCGCAGCTCGGGGAGCGGGCAGAGCGCGGGCAGCGGGGCGCACGCCCTGCACGCCGGCTCCGAAGGCGTCAAGGTAAGGCGGCCGTGCCAGCTGCTGCTGGCTGCAGTCCTGCCTGCCCTGACCTCAGCTGTGCTTCACCGGGTGCTGTGCACTCTCATCCTTGCCCTGTGTGTCACCAGCTGTGCTGTCACCAACAGTGGCCACCAGCGTGTCCCCTCCACCCGGCCCCTGAGTGCTGCCCCTGCAAAACATTCCACAGGTCCATCAGGGCTGCTGTGCCATGGCTGTGCTGCCACTCGCAGGGACCTCTGCACTGAGCTCTGCCCTGCCCTGCCGACGCTGCTGCCACTGGCATGGCACACTGTCACCAGTGCACTGCTGCCACCAACATGGCACGCTGTCATCAATGCATTGCTGCCACCAACATGGCACACTGCCACCATGCACTGCTGCCACCAGCACCGCACACCGCGCTGCACACTGCCCTGCCACCACTGGCACAACTGCCCTGCACTGCCCCTGGGCTGTCCCATTCCTGGCGATGGCACCCGCCAGCCCACGTTCCCTGGCCCCCTGCCTGCCATGCCCGCGTGCCCCTGGGCCACAGCACGCTGCCAGCCAGGGGGGCTCAGTCCATGGGCACAGGGGACCCCGCAGCCCGTGCCCGCAGCCCGGGCTGGGCATGTGCCAGGCTGGCTTTGGGGTGCGGCGGTGCCGTGGGCTCCTGCAGCCGGCAAGGCACCATCTGCTGCTCCCGCTCTCCCCGCTGCCGCCGAAATCTGCTGCAACCCTCTCTGCCCACCCTCGCCCGAGCTGGCAGCGCCCGCAGCGCCCGCAGCATCCGCGGTACCCGCGACACCCGCGACACCCGCGACACGCACCCCCCGGCCCGCGGCGCCCTCCGCCCGCCTCACTCCTGCCTGCTCTCCCCCCTTGCCGGGTGTTTTTCAGCTGCTGGCAACGGTCCTTTCCCAGAAGGCTTCTGCGCAAGAGTCTGCCGTGGGCGATGGGCCGGCCAAGGCGCAGGACATCCCCGCAGGTGCGTGCTGCGGCCGCCCGGCTGCCGGAGCAGGAGGAGCCCTGGCCGTGCCGTGGATCCAGGGATTTGTCTTTTTTTTTATTGCCACGGCACCCGTCGCCAGAAGAAAAACGTGTGGGTAAAAAATGACTCTCTCGCCTTTCGGCTGCTGCCAGGCCTTCTCCTGCCTCGGTTAGGCGCTCAGGGGAGGGGGGTGGGCACGCGGGGAGGGGGCGCAGACGTTGCTAGGGAGAGGGGGAAACATCGCTGGAGCGATGCAGACGCGAGTGGGATGCAGACGTGAGGGAGATGCACACGGCAGAAGGATGCACATGTGAGCAGGATGCCCACGCGAGAGGGATGCGGGTGCCCGAAGGGTGCACACGCAGGGAGGATGCACGCACACACACATGCACACACACGCACGCACACACACACAGAGAGACACACACGGAAGATGCAGTTGCTGGTGGGGGGCACACACATGCACACACACACACACACGCACACACACACAGAGACACACACACGGCAGATGCAGTTGCTGGTGGGGGAGGGAAGGGGCTTCTCTTGCTCATCCTGATCAGAAACATGCGGGGAAAATTTCAGGGCAGCCCTCCTTACCCTGGAGGGAGGGCACCAAGGGATGAACAGCTCGTACGAGGCTGCCTGGCGGGTGGCAAGGCCAGAGGAGTGGGGCCAGAGGGTTTTGGGCATAGAGACCCCCCTGGCTGCTGCCTGGGCTCCGGGGACACTGGCTCAGGACAGGTCTGGCTGAGTCCCTCTGCCCGGGGCCGCGCTGGGTGCAGCAGCTCGCCTGCCCCTCCCCGAGGAGCAGCGCCCTGCCCGGGGCACCGCGGCTGCTCCGGGCTGCTGTGGGCTGGCTGCCGCTCTCCTGCGCCTGCCTTGGCGCTGCCAACCTGGGCTGGGGCTGTGGCATCCCGCCCAGGGCAGGGCTCGGCTCTCCCTTCCCCCAGAGCCCGGGCTGGGCAGCCCCGGCCGCGCTGACCGCTGCCCCTCCGGCAGGTTCGTCGCGGTCGCAGAGCGTGGCCAGCTCGCCCTACGCCCCCCAGCCCCCCGCCGAGCCCCAGCTGAAGAAAATGGAGCCGCCGTCAGAGGGGAAGGTGAGGGGGAGCGCCGGGTGCCGTGGGGAGCACTGGGTGCCGTGGGGACAGCTTTGGGGGACATGGGCAGGAGTGGCGGGTCCCCCTCCCCAGAGCTGCCCCCGTCCATCTGTCCCTCTCGCCCCAGAGCTCGGAGGCCGTGTACCAGTGGCTCTGCAAGTTCCAGCTGCAGCTCTACGCTCCCAACTTCATCAACGCCGGCTACGACATCACCACCATCAGCCGGATGACGCCGGAGGTGGGGCCGGGGGCGCTGGGAGGGGGGCACGGCCGGAGCAGGGCGGCACTGACCCCCCCTCTCTGCCCCAGGACCTCACGGCCATCGGGGTCACCAAGCCGGGCCACAGGAAGAAGATCGCCTCTGAGATCAACAACCTCAACATCCCCGAGTGGCTGCCCGAGTACAAACCGGTGAGGGCGGTGTGGGGCCAGGGGGACAGAACTCACAGCCGTGGTGACAATGAGTCCCTTCCTGTCTTCCGGGGGGGGGGGGGGGGGGCCGGGGGAAGGGGGGGGGGGGGGCCCNNNGGGGGGGGGGGGGGGGGTGGCGCTGGGCAAGGGTGGGAGCTGGCTCCGTGGTCCCAGAGCTGCCCACGTCCCCTCCTGGCAGCTCCCCAGGGAGCACCAGGCTGCTGCCAGCTGTCACCCCGGTGGATGTGGCACTGTGACACCCCTCGTGCCCCAGTGTCCGGGCACAGTGAGAGGCTTCCATGGGAGCAGGGCTGGCAGTAGCTCACGATGCTTGTGGGGCACAGGGAGAGTTCCCCGGGGCTGGGATGTCCCGGCAGGATGGGATCTCCTGTGGGTGCCTGGCGTGGCAGGGCCAGACCCTGCTGCCAGCTGCTGCTGAGCCCCGCACCCCACCCCAGGCCAACCTGGCGCTGTGGCTCTCCATGATCGGCCTGTCCCAGTACTACAAGGTGCTGGTGGAGAACGGCTACGAGAACATCGACTTCATCACCGACATCACCTGGGAGGACCTGCAGGAGATCGGCATCACCAAGCTGGGTAAGGCCCCGCGCGCGGCGCTGGCTGCGGCGGCCCCGGCGGGGACACTGACGGCGCGTGCCGCCCCCAGGCCACCAGAAGAAGCTGATGCTGGCGGTGAAGAAGCTGGCGGAGCTGCAGCGCGCCGAGCTGGGCAAGTACGAGCCGGGCACGCTGAAGAGGAAGGCGTCGGGGCCGAGCCCGGAGGTGCTGGCCATCGAGTCCCCGCCGCCGGAGCCGCCCGAGTGCCAGTCGCCCAAGATGACCACGTTCCAGGACAGCGAGCTCAGCAGCGAGCTGCAGGTGGCCATCACGGGCGAAGGCCCCGAGGAGCCCCCCGAGAAGGCGGCGAACCCCGCGGCCCCCGGGTACCGCTCGCCGCCGGCGCTGGGCGGCCGCGCCCGGCTGATGAGCAGCTCGCAGGAGCTGCTGGGGGACGGCCCGCGGGGCCCGCCGGCCGCCGCCATCTCCAAGAGCCAGGAGTACCTGGCGGAGGGGGCCGGGGAGAGCCCCCCTGCGCCGCCCAAGGAGAGCCGCCCGCCGCGGCACGGCCACCCCGTGAAGCGCGCCAGCGTGCCCCCGGTGCCCGGCAAGCCCCGGCAGCCCTTCCCGGCCTCCGCCGGGCAGCTGACTCCACCGCAGACCCCCGGCAAGGCACGACCCTCGTCCCCGCAGGGCCCGGCGGCCGCTCACGCCACCGCCAAGGTGAAGCCCACCCCGCAGCTGCTGCCGCCCGGCGAGCGCCCGGCATCGCCCCGCTCCCTGCCCCAGTCGCCCACGCACCCCTGAACCGCTACGCCGCCTCCGACAGCGAGCAGGAGCGGGACGAGCTGCTGGTGCCCGACGCGGGGCCCTACGCCACCGTGCAGCGCCGCGTGGGCCGCAGCCACTCGGTGCGGGCGCCCGCCGGCGGCGACAAGAACGTCAACCGCAGCCAGTCCTTCGCCGTGCGCCCCAAGAAGAAGGGACCCCCACCGCCCCCTCCCAAGCGCTCCAGCTCCGCCATCTCCAGCGCCGGCATGGCCGAGGACTTCCCCAAGGAGGGTGAGGGCGAGGCGGCCGTCGCAGCCCCGAGCGCCGAGGGCGAGGGGCGCCGGGAGCAGCGGCGGGCGAGCGACCTGGGCGGCAGCGTGGACACGGGCAGCGCCGGCAGCGTGCGCAGCATCGCGGCCATGCTGGAGATGTCCTCCATCGGCGGCGGGGCCCGCGCCCTGGCGCTGCAGAAGCCGCACGTGGCAGCCGGGCCGGCGCCGGTACCGGCCAAGGCGCCCGAGGGCTACTACCTACAGCCCGGGCCGCCCCCGGGCAGCCCCGACCGCGCCCGCGTGGCCACCGTCCTGGCCACCGTCAAGCACAAGGAGGCCATCGGGCTGGACGGGGAGGTGGTGAACCGGCGCCGGACCATCAGCGGCCCCGTCACCGGGCTGGTGGCAGCCGCCCGCCGCGAAGCAGCGGCCGCGGCCCCTGGGGCCGGCCCGCGGCGAGGCGGGCGAGGGGCTGTCCCCGGCCCACCGCCACGGCGACCTGGCCAAGGTGGAGGCCAGCGCCACGCTCAAGCGGCGGATCCGGGCCAGGCAGAGCCAGCAGGACGGCGTGCGCTTCGTCCTCACCGAGTCCGACACCGTCAAGCGCCGGCCCAAAGCCAAGGACAAGGAGCCGGCGCTGGAGCCGGCCGCGCTGGCCGTGTACCAGAACGGCACCGGCACCGTGAAGCGGCGGCCGGCCTCGGAGCCCCGACGGCCCCGAGCTCGTCCCGCCGCCCGCCGAGCCCAAGAAGCCCTTCAAGCCGCCGGTGTCCCCCAAGCCCGTGCTGACGCAGCCGCCTCAGAAGATGCCTGGGCCGCCGGTGCCCGTCCCCAAAAAGGTGCCCATCCCAAGCCCCGGCAGCCCAGGTAGGTGCCGCGGCAGCCCCCCGGGACGGGCGCTCCGCGGGGCGGACGCCGGGGGTCCCAGCCGGCCCCGCCGCCCTCCTGCCCCTCTCCCTTCTCTCCGCAGAGGTGAAGCGGGTCCATGGCACGCCGCCGCCGGTGTCCCCCAAGCCCACTCCGCCCCCTACGGCGCCCAAGCCCCCCAAGCCCCACGCCGCCATCCAGTCGGTGAGCGCCAGCTCCACGCCGGCCCCGTCGCCAGCCCGGCAGCTGAGCCCCGCGGCCAAGCCCTCCAGCACGCCGCCCTCGCTCTGCTCCAGCCCCGCCAAGCCCCTGTCGCCCGGCGCGCAGCCCCAGCAGGTGCCGGTGAAGCCGCCCCGCTCCACCATCGCCAGCCCGTCCGTGGACGCTGCCGGCCCCGAGCTGGCGCAGCAGAAGCTGGAGGAGACGAGCGCGTCCCTGGCAGCTGCGCTGCAGGCGGTGGAGGAGAAGATCAAGCAGGAGGACAGTCAGGCGGCAGAGTAAGGGGCTGCAGGGGTGGGTGGGGGGCCCCGGGAGGGTGTGAGGCCAAAAGGACCATGCACAGGGGTCAGGTGTGACACCACGGTGTGAGTGGGATGGTGCTGGGGGACACTGGTGAAGCACAGGAGGCCATAAGGACCATGCACAGGGGTCAGGTGTGACACCACGGTGTGAGTGGGATGGTGCTGGGGGACACTGGTGAAGCACAGGAGGCCATAAGGACCATGCACAGGGGTCAGGTGTGACACCACGGTGCGAGTAGGGTGGTGCTGGGGGACACTGGTGGAGCACCAGGGGACCCTGGCTGGAACTGCCCTGGGGAGGTGACACTGAAGGACGTCTTGCTGGAGCAGCATGGGCAGGAGGACCTAGGCATGTGGGTGCCCTGGGGCCTGTCTTGTAGAAGGGACACTGGGGACACGGAGCTAGAACACTGTCCCAGTTCACCGGGGACACAGTGCTGGGCACCGCAGCGCAGAGGGGCAGGAGTGCCATGCCATGGGGCCCCGGGGCTGTGCCATGTCCCTGTCCCTGCCTGCCCTGACCCGTCCCTGTCGCTCCCCAGCTCGGCCGTGGAGTCGAAGAGCACCGTGAGCATCCTGGACGACATCGGCAGCATGTTCGACGACCTGGCGGACCAGCTGGATGCCATGCTGGAGTGAGGGGCGCCAGGGCCCCGAGAACCTCAGGGCTTACGTGGGCACAAGGGCACAACGATCCACGACCCCCCGGCCCCGCCGCCCTCCCCCGTCCCCTTTGTACAGCCGTCCCCTCCCGGACATCCCGTCCCTCGGGGTTTGCACAAAGAAGAAGATACCTCAGGATTGTGCTCACGGACTCGGCGCCGGCTCCGGCAGGACTCCCTTTTGCAGAAGCAAAAAAAAAAAAAAAAAACCACAGAAATAAAACCCAACAGAAGAAACAAAGCAACACGCTCCGGGCCGGGGCTCCGGGGGGCTCCCGAGTGACCCGTCCGGTGGCCGCCCGTGCCCTGCCAGCCGCGGGTCACCGCCACCCGAATGTAGCACAAGCCCTGCCCGGCGGTGGCTCCGCCAGCCGCGTGTCACCCATGGCGTTTGCTGGTGGCGGGGCCGGGCGGGCAAACGCACTTGGGTTTCTTTGCTCCGTTTTTAATTTTGATTTTTAAACTTTGTTTTCTTTCTCGGTCGGCGTTGGCGGGGGGCGGGCAAGGCTGGCGGTGGCCCTGGGGGCAGCGGGACGTGCCCCTGCCCGGCCCCTCCCCGCCTGGGGACAGGACGGTGATAAGCTATAAAATAAAAAGTATTAATTTATTGGAGGGGAAAAAAAAATAATAAAAAAAAGATATAAAGCAGATTTCCCCCTATCCCAAAATAATAAAAAAGAAATAAACTTTAACAAATATATATTTAAAAGATTTAAAAATATTAGCAATTATATATAAAGCAGTTTAAAAGAAATCAAGAGAAAACTGGATTTTAGCTTGAGAAAAACTATTAGATTATACTAAGCTGTGTGTCTTGTGGCAAACTCATTCTAAGAGTAGCACAATATTTACCTTTTCTCTGGGTGGAAGGTACGTGCGAGCGGTTCTGGTCGGGTTTTCCGTTGGGATTCAGTGTCGCGTCTTTCTTTTTCCACCGTTCCGAACTCAAAGGATGTGCCTTGTTTTATGGAGGTTTTCGTTAATTCCTACGCTGGAGGTGTTTCATTTCTTTTGGAGTGTCTTCGGGGTTTGGTTTGGTTCCTTTTGTTGCTTTTGCTGTGGTCTGTGTCGGGGTGCGTGTGGGTGTGCGTGGGTGTGCACGCGGGGTGCGTGTGCCCGGCGCGTCCCGCGGGATGCGCCGCTGTAAATTCCTGTACAAACTGGAGTTGGAGTCTGGTTCAGTCGCTTGAGTCCTGATGAATGCATTTTTTGCTTGTGGTTTCCAAACAAAAGTGTTGCTGTTCCTTTCTCTCTCTCGAGACGTGGAGTGGTCTCTCCCTCCTTCCCTCTCCCTCCCTGCCCTGTCTCCCCTGTCTCTCCTGTTGTGGTCGCTGATCCAGATGTGTTTGGCACAACTTTGAAATTTCTTTTGGAAAAAAAAAAAAACAACAAAACACAAAAAAAAACACTTTAAAAATAATTTAAAAAAATAAATAAATCACCCGCCTGAAAATATCTGTTGAAAAGGAAAAAAATATGTATCTAAAAAAAAAAATCCATAAAGTTCTACATGATGGATATATACATATATATATTTTTTATGATTAAGTTATGGACTCTGTATCGTATCCCATCTGTCCAGCTCTGCATCTTGGTGCTGCTCCCTGCTCTTCTGTGCTTAGATTTCACCTCTACTCGTCTTTATTCTTCCTATTCTGAATTGTAGATGGCTCGTGGTGCTGTGAAGACGTTTGCTCCTATACCAAGTCTGGCAACAAATATTTAAACAAAAATAAAAAAATAAAACCCCTGCCGGGCTGCCACCACTGTTTGTGTCCCCAGGCCCTCCCGAGTCCTCGTGTTTTGCTGGGTGTTTGTGCTGCACAGTCTGTGGGCACCCCTGGGTGCCTCTGTGGGGTGCTGGGGCTGGCTGGGACTGTCCCCCATGGAATGTAGGGCCCAGACACTTCAATTTTCACCCCACGGGGCCAGTGCTGGCTGCTGACTCCCTGCAATAACTCACACCGGGCAGGAACAACTCTTTCTGCTTTTATTGTCAATGAAGAAATAATCAAATCTATATTACAATCTTAAAAACAGTAGAAAATGTGAGTAAAAATGCAACGGAGGCTTTTTGTCTTTAATGTGGAGACCATTATTACAGGGTGGTGAACAATGGGCTTGTGGAACTTGATTTGAGAACTAGCTGTGGCATAAAAATCGTACCTGGCTACTCAAGGAAACACCTCTTCCCACATGGATCGGCCTTGGCAGTAAAATTAAATATCGGAGACAGAAAGGGGTCGGGTGCCCACCCAGGGTACAGCCTAAAGCTCAGTCCTGCCACGGAGAGGGCCCAGCCTGTCCCCACCAGGACACACGGATCTGTCCAGTCCTGGTGCTGGCCACGGGCTGTGCTGGCCTGGCCCCGAGGCCCAGTGTCACCCCAGCCCCAGCCTGGGGGTGTCCCCAGCTGGGGTGGCACAGGCAGAGGAGGGCACTGGCACTGGAACAGCTTCCTCTTTTCCAATCATGTGGGGCAGAGCTGAGGAACACCTGGAGTGTCCGTGGGGCAGAGCCGCCGGCCGAGGCAGCAGCAGCAGGCAGTGTCGGTGAGGAGGAGCTGCAGCAGTCCTTTCAGTGGTGTGGTCACCCACAGGCCGATGGAGGGGAGAGTTTTTGGTCTTTCAGTGTGCAGGACTCGTGTGACGCTCTCGTTAGCACGTCCAGACCTGTGGGCAGACGATGGCACCGCAGGCAGTGACTCCTGAGCAGCCCTGTGGGCTTCTCCTCATCCCCCCCAGTTCCCCTCTGCACTGCCAGCATCCACAACACTGTCAGGACGGAAACCTCCCGCCCGTGGAGAACCTCCCCTTGTTTCAAAGAATCCCAGAATCAGGTTGGAAATTACCTCCAAGACCATCAAATCCAACCTGTGACTGATCCCAGCCCAAAGCACCGAGTGCCACATCCAGAAATCCCCTCCAGGGATGAGGACTTCACCACCTCCTTGGACAGCCCCTTCCTTAGCAGCCCCTTCCATGAAGAGATTCTTCCTCATGTCCAACCTGAACCTCCCCATGCCCAGTTTGAGGTTACACCCTCTTGTCTGCTCACTTGTTCTCCAGGAGCAGAGCTCAACCCTCACCTGGCTCCACCCTGCTGCCACTGACTCCTAACCCATTTAATGCCCCAATTCCAGCACTGGACATGCAGGAGAAGCCTGGGCAGACCCACCTTTACAGTGCTGTCCACGGCGCCGGAGAAGAGGCGGCCGCGGGACACGGCCAGCGCGGTGACACTGCCCTGGTGGCGCAGCAGGGTCTGGGTGCAGATCATGTTGTCCATGCTCCACACCTGCGGGGACACGGGCAGCGTGAGTGAGCTCCGGGGATGCCGCGTGTCACGGGTGACACGGGTGACACACAGCACCGGGGATGCCGCGCGTCACGGGTGACACGGGTGACACGGGTGACACACAGCACCGGGGATGCCGCGTGTCACGGGTGACACGGGTGACATGGGTGACACACAGCACCAGGGATGCCGCGTGTCACGGGTGACACGGGTGACATGGGTGACACACAGCACCGGGGATACCGCGTGTCACGGGTGACACGGGTGACATGGGTGACACGCAGCACCGGGGATGCCGCGCGTCACGGGTGACACGGGTGACACACAGCACCGGGGATGCCGCGTGTCACGGGTGACACGGGTGACACACGGAGGTCCCTGGGGTCCCCCGCCCTTCCCTCGGGCTCCTGGGCTGTCCCAGCCCCCTGCTCACCCTGAGCGAGCGGTCGTAGGAGGCGCTGAAGACTTTGGTTTGATCGGGCGTGGAGATGACGGCGAGGGCGTAGACTGTCCCCACGTGCCCCGTCAGCGTGCGCACCTGCTCCTTGGTCTCGATGTCCCACACCTGTGGGGACAGCCAGGCTTGGGTATCATGCTGTGCTGGGGGCACCCAGCTCTGCCCCGAGAGCTGTTCCTGCCCCCACGCACAGTGCCAGTGGGTGCTGTGCCCAGGGGACAGCCAGAACCAGGTGCTGTGCCCGAGGTACAGCCAGAGGCAGGTGCTGTGCCCAGGGGACAGCCAGAGGCAGGTGCTGTGCCCGAGGGTATGGGCAGGGCCAGGTGCTGTGCCCAGGGGACAGGTAGAGCCAGGTGCTGTGCCTTAGCAGACAGCCCGAGGCAGGTGCTGTGCCCAGGGGATGGGCAGTACTGGGTGCTGTGCCTGAGGGACAGGCAGAGCCAGGTGCTGTGCCCAGGGGACGAGCAGAGCCAGGTGCTGTGCCCAGGGGACAGCCAGAGCCAGGTGCTGTGAACAAGGGACGGGCAGAGGCAGGTGCTGTGCCCAGGGGCCTGCCCGAGGCAGCTGCCCACCCCCAGCCCTGCCCTGCCAGGCCAGCAGCCCAGCCCGTACGTGGATGAGGTTCTCGTAGGTGCCGCACACGATGTGGTGGTTGGTCACGGCGATGGAGTACACGCTGCCTCCCGACGTCTGCAGCACGTGCACACACTCCAGGTTCCGGATGTCCCAGATCTGAGAGGGATGGAGCAGAGGCAGGATCAGACCCTCCTCCTCAGGGGAGAGCCCTTGCAGCCATTCTGCCACACACAGAGTCAGCCTGGCTTCCCGTGGGCCCAGACCACACCTTTAGGGACAAACCTATCCAGCTGGGAATGCTCAGCACCAAAGAGCAAATCCCTGTTATCTTATTTAGTTGCCCAACTTATATCCAGGCTGGAAACATTGTGTGGAGACTTCACACCCTTTGTGTGTGACTGCACACATGTGCACACACAGCACAGCCCAGTCCTTGACAGCACTAAAACCCAACGCAGACAAATTAACAGAGATTCATTAACACTGAGAAGGGCAACTTCCAGTTTTCCTGCGTTCCCCAGATGCTGAGAGGTGACCTATTCATGAGAACCTGAGCCAGCACAGAGGAGGGGAACCCTCACACGGATTTATGGCAGCTCTGCAGCCAGCCAGTGACCTTGCCCCGTTATCAGCAGGAGTGTCAGTGCAGATAAGGCTGGGGCAGCCTCCAGGCGCCACGGCTGAGGCCCCAGTTTGTCCCAGTGAGCCTCCCCAGCAGCTGCCGAGGCCCAGCCTGAGGAGATGGAATCAGCACAGGAAAACCCCACGTGTCAGCAGTGCTCACATCCCAGCAGCTGCCCCTGGTGCTGCTGCCCCAGTGCAGAGCACAGAGAGGAACAGGAGAGGGGCTCAGGGTGTCACCAGGGCCCACCTTGATGGTCTGGTAAGATCCACTGTAGAGATAGTTCTGGGAAGCCACCAGCGCTCGAACCCAGTGGTTGAGACCTGTCAGCTCCTTCTTCAGCTTGAGCTCAGTGCCCACAATATCCCAGACCTGTGGAGACAGGGGGAGGAAGCTCAGTGGGGCTGGGCAGGGTGGACAGCAGTGCCCACCCTCGCTGCCCTCACAGCTCTTGAGGGGATCCTTGTGCCAGCTCTCCTGCCTGATGGGAATTGCCTCGCCACTGACTTGCTGATAAAACCCAGGAAGTGCTGAGCAAGCACATTCCCTGAGGGAGCCAGCCTGGAGCCTGCATTCTTGCTGGCAGAGACCCTTCCCTAGCACAGCCTAAACCACAGCTGCAGCAAGGAACTGCCCTGCACTTCCACAGAGCTCCCACCCCTGGCACACAGGGATGGCAGATCTCACTTCCCCCACTCTGAGCCTGCCTGGCTCATGGGCAGGAAGTGGCCAGGGATGACAAACCCAAGTTCTCCTTGTGCTGTGTGGCTGCTCCAGCCCTGAGCCCTCTCCAGAGCTGAACCACTCCAGGCCCCAGCTGAAGAAAAGAGCACAGTCCTCTTACAGATGGACGGGCCCATAAGCTGTCTCACCAGGAGCTGGAAACAGAACCACAGGAACCTAGCCAAGGCTTTAAAGGGCAGCCTGAAAAGCTGTTCCTGATTTCTGCATGTTTTAGGTACAGAATGCAGACTCAAGATCCTTTGGAGGCAGTTTCAAAACAGACAGCCTGAATCTCCAGCCAGTTCTGGAGCCCAGACACAATTCCCAATGGTCTGGGCAGGTCTGTTGGGGGCCTGAGGACACACACACACACGCACAGGAACTGCCAGGATGCTCCAGCTGCAGCCTCAGGTTTAGAGCTGGGAGATATACAGTTGTTGCAGCCAGAGAACAGCTTTCCCTTGAGCACAGAGCATGGGCTAAACCTCTGCAGTGCTGGCTGCTCTGTGGCTCAGGAGACCTTAGCAACAAGGTCAACTACAGGTCAAAATGCCACTTCCTTCCTCTTTGGACACTTCTGCCTGAGAGTTTGTACCCCTGGTCCCCAGGCAGCCCCAGAGGAGCCCTGGAGCTGCACCTTGATGGCTTTGAGGGAGCCACTGAAGAGCATGTTGTGTGAGGAGACCAAAGTGCAAACAGGATTGTCGTGTGCTCGGATCGTGTTCACCTTCTGCAGGTTTTGAATATCCCAGACCTGCAAACAAGAGTCATGGAATGGCTTAGCTGGGAAAAGATCAAATCCAGCACTGTCAAGCCCACCAAAGCAGAGCACCCATGAGAGGCTTGGCAGCCCACCCTGCCCCAGCCCAGAGCACAACCCCCTGCAGGAGCTGGGAGGGGGAAATGCAGCCTGCAGGAACCCCGAGCCCACCCCAGGGGTGGATACAGCACAGGAGGGGCATCAATGCCCCCTGGCACAGGAGGGGCAGCCCCTGCTGCTGTTGTACTCACGATGATGGTGCAGTCAGCAGAGCCACTGTACAGCTTGTTCCTGCAATGACACAAAGGGGGTCACCGAGGGACAGTGCCATGGCAGGTGTCACCTCCTCCCCAGGCCCTGGGCACAGGAGCTGTGCCATGGCAGGTGTCACCTCCTCCCCAGGCCCTGGGGACAGGAGCTGTGCCATGGCAGGTGTCACCTCCTCCCCAGGCCCTGGGGACAGGAGCTGCAGCCCTTGCTGGGCCAAGGCTGTGCACACGCACCCAGGGCAGGCCCAGCTCCTGTGGGAGGCCAGCGTGGACTGGCCCTTGGAGCAGGGAGCCAAGCACCCTCCTGGTGAGCAGGGAGGAAACCAGGACACGGGGCAGACCAGACAGACACACTCTTTGTTCATTTTTCCAGAGCAAGGAGGCAAGATGCGCCTCTCATGCCCAATCTGGCACATGCAGGACAGAGGATGGGAATTGTGAGGGCATGCTCAGGGCCCCCAGGGCTGTCCCCACTCTCCCCAGGCACAGGCACCCCTCCTCACTCACCCCTGGATGCAGAGAGCCAGCACAATTCCATCGTGACCCTCCAGGGTCTTTTGGCACTTGTATGTGGTGCAGGTGTCCCACACCTAACAGAAAGCACAGGGCAGAGGCTGCAGCCTGGGCAGGATGTCAGCACCCAGAGGAGGAACAGGCTGCCTGTCCCCTGGGCACTGCATGTCCCCTGGGCACTGCCAGCCAACCCTGGGCACTGCCTGACAGCCCTGGGAACTGCTTGTCCCCTGGGCACTGCTTGTCCCCTGGGCACTACCAGCCCTGGGCATTGCCTGTCCCCTGGGCACTGCCTGACAGCTCTGGGCACTGCCTGTCCCCTGGGCACTGCCTGACAGCTCTGGGCACTGTCTGTCCCCTGTCCCCTGGGCACTGCCAGCCCTGTCCCCTGGGCACTGCCTGACAGCCCTGGGCACTGCCAGCCCTGGGCACTGCCAGCCCTGTCCCCTGGGCACTGCCTGCCAGCCCTGGGCACTGCCAGCCCTGGGCACTGCCAGCCCTGTCCCCTGGGCTAGCACAGGCAATGCAGGGCAGAGGGTCAGGCTGCAGCTAGCACAGGCAGCAGCTGCTGCAGCTCTGCTCCCTCAGCACAGGCCAGCACAGCCCCCCAGACACAGGAGCAGCTCTCGGGCTCCTGCTGCAGCAGTGCCCACCCATCCCAGGGCTCCAGAGGCACAGCTCAGCTCCCCTGCCACTGCAGAGGCTTCCCCTGAGCACACAGGGCTCTCTCAAGAGGAACGTGGTGCCCACAGAGGAGAAATCTGCTTTCCTTCCCTAATCTACAGCAATACCCATTTCCTTCCACGTGGCTCTACAGCCAAGGAAACTGAAGCACAGCTCTGCTCCTGGCAGGGCTAGCTGTGGCAGCTCTGGGGACCCCAGCCTGGCCAGCAGCCACCAGCAGCCACCACAGGGACACTGGGAAGGGCTGCTGAGGCTGCACGGGGCAGTGCTGTCAGCCTGAGTTACTGAAAACAGGACAAAGAAAAACAAACAGGCCATAAAATAGGAAAGGACACTTTGGATCAGGGACAAATGTTTTGTTCTAAGATGACTTTTTATAACAAAGGAACATAAAATCAGAAGCTGAAATAGTCCTGAATACCCTAAATGCCACATAAAGCAAACCCAGCAGCTGCAGGAATGAGATTCTCATCAGGGCCTTGCAAAGATCTCTGCTTGTCTCTCAATTTCACTAGCACATAATGTTTCCTTGCAGAGAATTTTGTCCAACTATAATCATAAAGAATCATTTGATTCTTTGGAGGAAACTTTAGGAAGCAACATCCACCCACCCTACAAACGAACTCAGCTTCTGTTCCATGTGCAAATGCAGAAGGTGCGTGGAAGAGGGAAGCTCTTACCTTAATGGTTTTGTCTGAGGAGCCACTGAAGAGCAAGTCTCCTATGGAGTACACACACAGACACCACACGGGGCCCTGGTGGCCCACAAAGGTCCCCTTGCACTTGAAGATCTGCTGAGGATCGTAGGCTGCAGAAAGGAGAGGCAGGTGAGGGAGGGAGGGCAGTGCTGCTGCTTGCACAGCTGTGACAGCAGCCAGGAGGGCTCCCCAACCCAGCCCCTGGCAAAGGGATACTCACATCCAAGGATGCCCATGTTGAGCCGAGCATTGATGTGGGAGAGCTCATCCTGAAAAACACAACAAGCTGTGTGAGCTGTGCAGCCACCCAGGCCAGCCTGCCCTGGACATGGCCTCAGGACTGTCCCCTCCACTGCTGAACCCCTCTTGTCTTCTTGACTCCCACAGGGCCCTTCCCCAGTGGCAAACATCCTCTGACCAGAGGTCTGTGCTCTACTCTGTGACTGCCACATCCCTCTGCCACCTCCCTCCAGAGGCCACAGGGCTCTGACAGCACCTCAGACCTGCACTAAACTCTCAGTATCAGAGAGGCCCAGAACTACCTCTCACAATACACTGTCCTCATGCTGCAGTTCACCACACTGCTTGGATCTGCTTGGATCTGCTTGGATCTGCTTGGATCTGCTTGGATCTGCTTATCTCCCTGCAGGCAGGGAGCAGGGGACAATGCCCCTGTAAAAGGGCCAGGCTTTGGAGCAGAAGGCTGTCCCCAAAGCCTCCTCCAGGGCAGGAGAAGCCAGGCAGGGGCAGAGCCAGGTATCTCCAGGGTCCTCACGTTCAGCATGGAGGCGTCCCTGCGGAATTCCATCAGGTCCTCGCTCAGCTTGCTCTGGTTCTCATCCAGCACATCTGTGAGAGAGGGACAGGCCCACAGTCACTGCAGAGCCACTGGGGGCATCCCAGGGAACAGGCAGAGGGCACCCACTGCCCCCCAAGCCCGGAACACACTGTGCCATCAGCAGGGAGAGCAACCCTGCAACGCACCACCCAAGAGCTGCCCTGCCCCTGCAGCTCTGACCCAGAGCTCGTCTGGTGCACACCCACCAAACTTCAGCTCCAGGTTCTTCTCCAGCTGGTCGATTTTCTCGGAGAGTTTCCCCAGCATGGAGCGCAGGAAGGCGATCTCCTGGTCCTTCTGGGCCATGGCCACCTGCATCTCGTGGAAGCGATCGTCCGTCTGCTGCAGGAACTCCTTCAGCCCCTCGAACTTGCACGTCTCCAGGTGGGTCTCGTAGGTGTCCTGGTTTCCTATGAAGGCACACCTGAGGGGAAGCAGATGCCGGCTGCAGCAGGGCTCACCTGGAGCCTCCTTGCTCAGCTGTCTCCTCAGGGGAGCTCCAAGTGTGTGGGTCCCCAGCTGTCCTGCTCCTCCTGCCAGCAGCAGGGATTCTGTGGTTCATGATCCTTCAAAGGGTGGACTTGATCACCGTGGAGGTCCTTTCCAATTTTAATGATTCTTTGATCCTGATGGGAGAGGCCACTGCAGGACAAGAGAGGCCAAGCAGCTCCCATTCTTCCAGCCAGGGCACTGGCCCCAAACTGGACTGTCTGTCTGGGAAGCTGCAAGGAAAAGCAGATCTTGGGCAGGAGACAGAGGGTGGTGTCAGTTTGTTGTGTTCACCAGGAGCCATCAAAACCAGTGGAAAAAACTGCAGCTGACCTCAGCAGATGCTGCCTTGGGCCTGCAGCATGGCACAGTCAGGGCTGCTCTGCCAGGACCTGCCTTGCTCTGCCTCTGCCAAGACATGGCTTAGGACCATGGAATCATAGAATTGTTGGGGTTGGAAAAGGTCTCTAAGACCACTGAGTCCACTCGTTCCCCCAAGGCCACCACTAAGCCACGTCCCCACGTGCCACACCTACGTGGCATTTAAATCCCTCAGGGATGGGGACTCCACCACTGCAAGAACTTTCTGTGAACCCTCTTGCTGCACCAGTAAACCCAAGCAGGGGCTGCCCTGGGGCTCGGGTGACAGGGAACCCTCTGAGGTGGATCAGCACTTCCCTTGCCTGGGACAAGGCCTGGTTGGCAAGACACAGCCATGGTGCTCGAATTACTCTTGTCCTCACCCCCTCTCTTCATGCTCTGACTGTCCTCCAGCTCTCTGCCTGTGCCTTCACCCTCCTCCTCACTGTGACCTGCCTGTCCCCACCCTGAGGCTCTGGGGCTGCCTCCTGCAGCCCCTGTAACCCCCAGCTCAGCCTCAGGCCAATGCACAGCACTGGCAGAGCTGCTCAGAGCCTCGGGGCCACCCCAGGCTGCAGCAGCCAAAAAGCAGCTCAGAATGAGCTCGGTGCAGTTCCCCACCCAAAAGCATCGGCTCCTTACCCGTATTTGGAGTGGGGACACTTGATGTGCTCACACTCCTTCAGGTGAGCCTCCAGGTTCATTTTGAGGAGGGGAGGGCAGCTGGGGTTGTTGGGGCAGCGCACGGGCCTGTAGTCACAGCTGCTCTCATGATCCCTGGCCAGGGGAGAAGCAAAGGCAGGGAAAATCAGCAACGAGCAAAAATTATTGGGAACCACACAGACCGTCAGGAGAGGAGCAAACAGCCCTGTGAGGCTGTCAGATGATCCAAAGCCTCCTGCTCTGAGACTGCAATTCCAGCTCTAGATTCTCATTTGGCCAGAAAATTGAGAGTAATAAGAGGCCACATTTTCACAGGGCACGTCTACTTCTGCAGCTGATGGGATGAGCCTTCAGGCAGCCATCAACAACAGGCAATGGACAGGGAAAACAGGGAATGCATCCAGGATGGGGAAGGAGGTAGATTTTGAATTTGTAGGATATAATGAAGATAATTCCTCTTACAAAAGGAATCCCAAGTTCTCCACTTGACCTCGGCCATGGAGTTTCATCCCAGATGTGAGGTGGCCACTGTCACAATGCATCCCCTGTCCCAGTGCTGGCACTCAGGGAGCAGCAAACAGCATCCTCCCCCTGACACCAGCCCTGAGCTGTCCCCCGAAGCCACCCTGCCATCCCCCTGGCACAGCCAACCAGCTGCACAGGGCAGCTCGGGCAGGCTGGCAGGGCCCTTTCCCCGGGGAGGATCCCTGGCAGCAGCACTCACTTCCTGGCACTCAGCTTGATGGTGAAGGGGCAGCCGCGGGGGTCCACCTCGAAGGCGGTGGGCTTGCTGCTGGCGGCGGGCCGGCAGCCGTACTTGCAGTGGATGAACAGCTCCCCGATCTGCTCGGCCACCGCGATGTTGTTCACCACCACCGTCAGCTTGGCGTTGTCCACGGGGCACTTCTCTGCCAGGGAGGGAAGGAGGGCACGGTCAGTGAGGGCTCAGACAGGGCACCAGTGTTTCCCAGAGTCCCTGTGTGGAAATTGTGGTTTTGTGCCTTGCCCCGTCAGGTGAGCCAACTCCCCAGTGAGTGGCCATGGAAAGAGCCAGGAATATTCACACAAGGTTTGCCAGCCATCATCTTTGGTTTGTCTTGGGGTGTGGAAAAGTTACAGCTGATGTTAACCCATAAGGATTGAGGGAGCTGCCAGTGAAAGAAGCCCACAGATTCAGACTGCCTTGTGCTGGCTGATAAGCTCCTGCTGCCAGCAACCACTGAAACCCAGGATCTTTAGCTTGGAAAACACCTCCAAGATCATTGAGACCAAGCCTTGGACTGATCACCATCTCATCAACCGAGCTCTGCCACATCCAGCTGTTTATGGAACACTCCAGGCACGGGGATTGCAATTGCAAAGGCTTTTGCCACAGATCTGTGGGCTGGGGTTGATAGAGCAGAGCATGGTGAGGGGATTAACATGCAAAGCAGAGGGACCTCTTGCATGTGGAACACAAAAATCTTAAGGCAGAAAGAGCTGCTGCTTTGCAGGGCTCCCCAGGGAGCCTCCTCAGGACTCACTGTTCTGGTAATGCCAATGGTTTGGCTCTGCTGAACAACAGCTTGCCAAGAGGGGCACAGGTTTGTGACAAAAAAAAGTCTTTTTTTTGCAGGGAAAGTCCAACCCAAGCAGGAGCTGGTTAGCCCAGGCCAGCAGCCAGGGGCTTGGGCTCTCCCAGGGTTGTGGAAGTGCTGCGTGAGCTAAAGCAGCTCAGTGGAGCTCAGTCAGGGGCCAGAGCCTGGCACTGAGGGGATGGGGGGAAGGGGTTGATGCCAAACGTGGGCCCTGCTTCTTTATCCAGGCAGCCACAGAAAGAAAGCTTTCAGTTTGAAATCAGTGGGTCAGCTCTGGGCGAGACATGTATTATCCTGGGATTATCCACTGCATTTTCCAGGATCTGAGAACATCCTGTGCCCAGCCCTGCTGCAGTGCCCGTGCTCCAGAGTGCACCACTGGCCCCCAGCCCCTCACTGCTGCAGTGGCACGCCTGACTGACAGCTTGTTTTAAACCCTTTGGACATTTTTCTGCAGGTTTCTCTTTAGGTGAAAGCCAATCAACCAGGAAATAACAGTGTTTTGGCTGCATCACACAAGAACAGCTCTGTACTCACCAGATGTTAAGGCACATCTCCTGCAAAACGTGTGCTGTGGAGACAGAGAGGAACAGCAGCGTCAGCGGAAAACGAGAGCGGGCAAACGATTCCCCCATGGGAAGGGTGGGAGACACCAAAGCCCGTGCCTCAGGAGCCTCAGCAGCTGTGCTGCCTGTTTTAGCTCAGCAGCACAGGGCAAACCCCAGCTGCTTGCTCAGGCAGCTCAGGTGAAGCACAGGTCCTGAACACAACTTTGGAGCTTTGACCTTCTCCCCGTTCATGATTGTGCTGCAAGCCAAAGCCAGGGGCATGTTCTGCCACACTCTGATATTCATGGGATCACAGAATCCTGGAATGGTTTGGCTTGGAAGGGATCTTAGAGATCATCAAGTCCCAATTCCCTGCCATGGGCAGGGACACCTTCCACCAGACCAGGGCTCAGAGCTCCATCCAGCCTGCTCTTGAACACATCCAGATCTTTCCTACCCTCCACATCTGCATGGGGTTTCTGTACTTCACCCTCCACTGTAGCCCATGTCATCCCTCTCACTCCCCTGAGAAGCCCCCAGGGGAAGGGAAGCCTGGCCTCTCCCTGTCCTTGCCCAGTCAGCCCACCACATCCATCCCTCTGGAGCCCTCTCAAGGCAGCAGAAGCTCCCTGTCCTGCTGCCAGGCAGATGGAACAGCTGCTTTGTAAGCCCATTAAATGCTCTGTAAATTTGAGCACTTTAAATAGCTCCCCTCTCCGTTCTGACAGTTTCACTTGACAAAGTAGCAAACACAGCCTAACACACTAATGAACATCAGGGCTGCAGCATTCCACTGGTCCTGATCCTGCCCCGTGCATTCCCTGGAGCCTCCTCAGCCACGTTCCCTGGCCTTGCAGCCAGCTCTTGGCAGGGCTGGGAGTCCCCCTCTGGAGCTGTTATCTGCTGCCCTGCTCCCATGGCCTTTTCCTGCCCGGCACAGCTGCACCGAGCTCCCTCCAGAGCTGCCAGAGCAGGACTGCAGATGAAGCCAGGCTGCTTCCTGCAGTGGGCTTTTTTTCCACATTAACCAGTAAATCTCAGTGTCTCTGTGCAGAGCTGCTTACTGGAATGGTGCAGCCAAACTGCAGCAGCTTCCAGCACTTTGGGGGAATGGCACCCTCACTGCAATAAACAATCCTGAGCTCTGCTGCTGTTGCCACAGCCCCATGCTGGTGATCAGATCACGTCAGAAGCATTAGAGCCATCTCAAAGCCATCTTTCTTCACAAGTAGCACAGGAATAATATACAGCTTCTATTACATCCCAGGAAAATGGAATCCAGAAGAATATTCATAACACCCCGTGCCTTTCATTTGAGGCTCTCAAATCCCTTTGCAAGCATTAACTAAATGAAGCTTCAAGCCATTCTTGTTTTATAAGCAACACTTCCTTCACAACTGAAGCACAGCCATTCCTGGGGTGCCCAGAGCTCCTGCAGAGCCCTTCAGGAGGAGTTTCTGACCTCATGGAAGCCACAGCAAAGAGACTGAACATGGCCAGGATGGGGTGGCTGACAGCACAGCTCTCCTGGGAAAAGCCATCCCACTTTAAGCAAGCCCTAGTTGTGCTTGACAGTCCCCAGGGAGAGACAGAGGGGCCAGTCCAGGTCTGACTGTGGCTCACAGGGGATATTTGGGAGAGCCATGCCTTACCCCACAGGTTGTGATGACGGGATCCTTAAACACACTGCAGCACAGCTGGCAGCACAGCTTCACAGAGGGCTGCTCTGCAAACACCAGGGGCTCCTGCAGGGCACACACAGGGACACACACAGCATGGATTAGTCCAAACCAAGAGCCTGCAGCTCTGCAGAAGGAATAACACAACCCCTGTGTGCTGAGCCTCGGGCACACTGAGGGTTTTATTTAATCAACGTGAAATTCTGTCTGGATCTGCTGAGTTCCAGTAGGGAAAGAATGAATTTGGGAATGGCTGGAGACCCTCAGCTCATACAAACTGGGGGCCAACAGCATCTGGCAGGATCAGCACCTGACAGCAAACTGCACAGACCAACTTCTTTGCCAGTGATTGTCACCAGAACTGCATGAGCTGCACTGGCTGGGACTTTCTCCTTGGTTGGCCTGAGCATAGACCTGTCAAAATTGTACTGAGCCTGAGCTTAAGAGACATTTGAAAGCAGCCTGCACTCTTGTGTTTTTGAAGCATTCTGAAGGAAGGGCTCCTTCACTCAGCAAGCACAAACAACATTGTTTCTGCTGCAATGGGCCCATCTCTCCAGTTTTGTTTACCAGCCAGGACAGCCAGCACAGGGCTCCAAGCACGTCCTCCCGGAGCACCACGGCTCTCCATGCTCACATTTCAGAGCATTTCCAATCCATCTCTGCACTTCCCTCTGTCTTTTCATCCTGTGCTGCCCTCAGAAATGCAAACACGGCCCCCTGGGCTCCCAAATACGAAACAAACTCTTATCCCAGATTAGTGGCAGAACGCCGCCTGACCTTTTATTCATCCAGTTTGGGGTTGGTTACTGGGTCACAAGCTAAGCTCAGTTTAAAAGTATCCTCCCCTCGCATGCAGACAATTCCTTGCACCCTCCTGAGGCTTACAATCAAGTCAGTGGGGTGCCACACAGCCCTGAATGGGGATGGGCCTCCAAATCCATGGGGAATTGTATTTTTTTTGCTGCCTGGGGCCAGACCACCAGCCTGAGCCTTGCAACCTGCCCTGCTCTGCTGCAGGGCTGGGGAATCAAGCAGGACTTTGCACAGACTTACAGTTTTTCTGGGAAGCAGAAAAGCCTCACCATTGTCCTCGCTTTCCAGTCAGGGAAATGGTACACGAGGAAGCAAAGTCAGTGGTGGAAACAAAGTTAAAAGCAGGAGCCTGAGCCAGGCACAGCACAAAATCTGCCCCTGAGAGCTCTGTGTACTCACAACAGCCCACTAAGCTACTCTTTTGACACTGAGCTTCCTAACCCTGCTCCTTCAGGCAATCCCAAATACCTACTGGCTCCTCCTCTTCCTCATGGAGTGAGAACGTGGAGCGCAAGGACATGTTGGACTCGGAGTGCAGGGAGCGGACGGAGATAGCGGAGTCGGAGCGGCGCGGGGTGCTGATGGGAGGCTGCGGACAGAGCACTCTGGTCAGAGCAAATCATTCCCTTCACGTTCAGTTTTCCCCCTCCCCAACACTCAGCTGCTCCACTCCCAGCTGCTGTGTGCCCTTCCCTGCACCGTGCCCAGGCAGGAATCACTCGGGTTTAACTCCCCAAGCCAGGCTGCCATGGCAATTGCAGCACATCACCTTCTCCAAGGTGCACTCCCTGCACACTTACCGTGCACACCCGCCAAGCAACGGACTGGAAGAATTAATCCTTCATGGAAAGCTCTGTAAATCTCCCCCAGAGACTGCTCCAGCTCCTGCAATGTCTGTAATCTCTGCAGCAGCACTTGTTGTTGCACTCACTATCTAACTTCTGCCAAATTTCTTTGCGTAAGTGTGGAGACTTCCTTCTATTGAATTCTCTGTGAGCCCGGCTCTGCCGCTTCCTGCTCGGGAGGGGAGAGCAGGGCAGACACCGTGCACCAATCCAGAGAGATCCTCTGCCATGGCAGCCTTGGGATTGGCTTTGAGGGAGGGCTGCTGCTGGAATGCCAACCAGCAGCACGTAGCCAAGGTGCCATTCGGTGTCACAGCACCACTGCAGCCTGCAGACCTTGGGAGACTGGATCTGAGGACCCAGTACAGCTGGGAGCACAGCCACTGTGGGGTTACTCTGGGACAGATGCTGCTGGTGGACTGCAAAAGTGCAGAGAGGAGGAATAAAGCTCTTCACTGAGCAGAATGCATGCTTGGACAAAGAAATGGAAGAATGAAGCCAGCAGCTTCAGACCCTTCAGACGAGGCATGATGGATGAGCACGTGCACGTGTCACACGCTCCAAGGCTTGGCTGCAGCCTCTGTCAGTCCCTAGCCCTGAGGAGTGCTGGCTGAAGGAGCTCTGGAGATCCCTGGCTGCCCATGGAACAGGGACTGGCCCTGGCCCTGGCCCAGCCAAGGCCTGGCACTGCCCAGGGAACAGGGAAAGCTCCATGGACCAGACTCTGCAGAGCTCCTGTCCTGCACCTTGGGGGAAAAACACTTTTCCTCGTGTTCCAAGTGAGCCCCAGGAGCTGCATTCTGTGTGCCTGCCCTGGGTGAAAGTGGTGACATCAGAGCCAGGGCCAGACAAAGGCAATGCAGGAGGGCAGCGGGGCCAGCAGGAAATTCAGCAATGAAAGCTGCAAGATGAGGTTCAGAGGCTGCTGCCCTCCCCAGAGACAAGCATGCTGCAGTCCCAGGGCAGCCTGGCTGGGCTGCAGGAGAGCAGCAGACCAGGATCCTGCTGGTTCCTCACACTGCTCTGCTGCCTCATTTTTATGGTACTGGGCTCCAAGGAACTCAGAAATGCTGCATCAGCTGAGAAGCCAAAGCATAAATGTCTTTCCTTTAAAGACAGCATATTTATTGACTAAATACATAAACCTTAAGGAGGAATGGTCCTAATGAGGTAAATCCATTTTATGTGCATCCATTCATTTTATTATTTTCCTCCACTAGTAGCAGAAATTATTAAAATAACCAGAATGACTGTGCACAGGAGATGAAGGCAGCAAAGGCAGGCTTTGCAGGGAGGCAGGTTTGTCACCAGCAGCAGCCAGAGAGGATCACCAGCAGAGAAGGGGACTGCAGCAATCCAGGAGGCAGGGGTAGGACTCTGGGCTCAGCTCCCTGTGTCCTGGTTTGGATAATGCTGGTGTTAACTGCACAGCAGAGAAAGGGAAGGGCTGAGAAGGATCCTCACTCCCTCCAGGCTGGGGGAAAAACACAGAATGGCAGAGGGTGTGCTGGCACCAGACCCTCTGGGTATCTGCAGCCTTGGCTTTGCCAAGCAAACAAGGATAAAACGCAAGAGACCTCATTTCTGCACTAAACATCAGGCACACCTTCAAAGAGCCCAAGGATGGAGCACTCAAACACCTGATGGAAGATGGAGAGTTTTCACCTGTGGCTCAAGGTGAAGCTCCCTGCAAACATCAGGGCAGCCTCCATCCATGGTATCCAACGTTCCAACACTCAGCTGCAGTCTCTAGCTGCAGCTCCCACCACCTCAGCGACAGCAGCAGCCCCCAGGTGGAGGCTCCAGCACAGCCCTGGTTCCAGCTCCATGCAGGCACAGCAAGGTGGGAAGCTGTGGCACTGTGTCCAGGCAGGATGACAGCAGCCACTCAGCAATCCCTGCCCTGCACACAGAGCACACTGCTCTGCTCCTCTTCCATTAACAAGGAAAGAAAAGGGGGCAGTGGAGGTCACAGGAGGGCTCTGACTCGTCTCCAGCTGTCTCTCTGATGGCTGAGAAGCCCTTGGCAGCTTCTGGAGGAGGGAAAGCTCAGTGATGAGGAAGGGAAATCCCAGATTATTTCTTGACAAAGCAAATGAAGCTTCCTAAGAGGGTTAGTGAGTCTGCCTGGAGCAGCAGGCAGAGCAGGACCGAGGCGGTTCTGGTTTGTCAGCACCTCACGCTGCTTCCTGAACCCCTCATTAATCCTCTCACTATTTTTGCTGAAGAATATTTAACACTCCAGGGGAAGTGGGCTGAGACTGTCCAAGAGGACTGAAGCTGGCTCCCAGCAGAGATCTCCCCCACTCTTGGCTGCACACCCCAGCTTGTGCCAGTGGGGTTTTCAAAGGAGTCAGGCAGTTTCTTTATCAGACCTGGCTAAATGAAATGTTCACAGCATTCCCTCCTCTGGAAAAATCCTCCCCTCTGCCCTGTGAGAACTGCCCAGCTTGTGAAAAGGGCACTGTGAGCCCAGCACTCAGCCCAGAGGGTGTGTGCTGACAGCCAGGGGTGGGCTGAGCTCTGGCCCAGCTCGTGGGGTCACTGGTGGGCTGGAGAGCTGCTCTTGCCAAGGACACCAGGCAAATTTTCAAAGGACTTGTTAGAAAAAAAGACCAACAACAAACAAAACCCCCACGGGCTCACATAAAACACAGCAAGATCTCTGAGCAACAGAAGGAACTTTATAGGATGCTGACAATAAAATTCTTTGCAATCTGGTGTCAAATTTATTTTAAGAAGTGCTGCAGCTCCACACTGCTGCTGACCCCAGTCTCTAACTCCAGCAGCAATGATCCATTTATGCCTGGCTTGGAAACTGGGTCTTGTAACCTGACTAAGTCTACAAATACTTAATTTGAAGTTTGTTACTAACATGTTTAGATCTAGACAAAGCTTGTGGTTGTGAGAAGTGGCTGGAGCACCAGGGACAAGAGAAGGTCCAGCATTGGACCATGCTTTCATCAAGGTTTCCTTTGGTTGCTGTTCTTTATTTAATTGATTTAGCTAATTTAATTTCTCTCTAAGCAGCTAACCCTGAAGACTGTTGAATCACTAAATTCCTCAAAAAGAACTTAGAAGTGAGTGAGAAAACTGGATACAAAATTAGGAACTGCTTTACCACCAAGGTACTGGGAGACAAGAATGGTTTGTGGGGAAGCCCAGCACAGCCTGTAGTGTCCACCATCCCAACCTGCAGGTCTCAAACCCACTCCCTGTGGTCAGGGGCCCCATCTGGAGGTGGGAATAGGAATGGATTCTATGGCCATAACTGCAGAGCCAGCTGGGATCCATCCAACACGAGAGAGCCTGGCCCCAGTCACAGCCCAGACATCCTGGCAGGGGCAGCTTCCTGCCGAGCTCCTGCTCTCCCAGGAGCCAGTACTCCTCACAAGGGGGCTCTGGGGTTTGTAGTTCCCAGGCTTTGGACCCACATAACAATCTCTATCAGTGTCTAAAGCAGCAGCAGTTCCAGCCTAAAGCCCCAGGTGAGAGTGAGCTGCTTCCCCACGGCTCCAGCAATGCTGAGGCTGCTCCTGCCTCTGGGGCACACGTTACACAGAGAATGATGAGGGAGGCAGAGGAGTCCAGAGAGCTCCAGACACCTCTCATTTCACTTCTGATCTGCCAAACCAGTCAGCAGGGTGCTGCCAACACCTACCATGCCATCGTCCTCGTCCCGTGGGGAGTAGGTGAGGGTGCTGGAGGAGGACGGGGTCCGACGGTGCTGCTTGAAAGTATTGGTCCCGTCAGCTTTACAGGGAATTCAGAAAGAAAAACAAGCATTTAGGCTCCTCAGAAACACTGCCAAGCTGTGTGCCAGCCTCTGTAGCTGTAAGTGTTCCTTGGAAAAGGAAAAGAGTAGGGATTCTCCAATGCTGGTTCATGACTGGACGTATCAGCACAGGCAGAACAACCCTGATCCCTGAGAGCTTGCCCATAAAAGAGCACAGGTAATATCCTGTCAGATCCACAGCTTAAAAATACCATTAAAAGGAAACTTTATACTCCCAGGTATCTCAGTCACCAATAAAAATTACCTGGATCCAGGGAGGTCTGGATATCCCTGAGGCACAGGGGAGCCATGCTAAATTAAAAATGAAATATTTGTATAGAGATCATGTAACTGACTCTTACATGTATAAAAGTCTGAATGTAAATATTTGGGAGTCCAAAACCATCCAGAGTCCAGGACAAATGTAATCCAAACATTTTTCTCGGGCAGATGTTCACATCCTTATCAAAATCAGTGTCAAGTCTTCTTGTTTCTATTAAAGGTAGGATATTTGTATCCCAAAATGAAACCAGGCTTCTTCCTACATTCCCCCCACGTGCCAGGGCTCAGGCTCCCCTCACCTGCTGAGCTCTGAGGAACAAGGCACAGGAATTGTAAATGAGCAGGGACACTTGCATCCCCCTCTGTCTGAGCTAGAAATGGCCACGGGGTTTTACCAAAGCTCCAGAGTGACTCACAGTCAGGCACAGAGGGAAGATGGAAATTTTCAGCACTAGTGATGATTGTCACAGGGATCAATAGGATTTGGTGCTGAGCTCAGCATCAAACCCTGTTGTACAACTCTGTTGTCAGCAAAGGCTTCCCAGTGGTACTGCTCAGTCTGCCTGAGGAGAGAGAATTCCTGGGCCTGCTCATTCCCATCCTGTCAGGACACTTGGGCTGCACAACACCAAACCCAGCCCCATAACACCTGGTTAATGACCAGAGAGGTTCTCCCAACAGCTTTATGACCTGCAAAAGGACAACAACCACCCTGGGATCACACAAGTACACATGAAATACCCACCCTTTGTGATGGTGGTCACAGCAGAGAAGGCTGGTCCAAAAGTAGTTTCCATTCTTGTCTGAAATGATGAAAAAACAAATGTCAGGGCATTTAAAGCCTTCAGACTTTGCCTGAGCTGGTGAAATGCTGCATACACATTCATCTTTTCTCTGTGAACAGTGAGATTTCAAGTGGCAGGAAAAGAGGCTGTTTCAAAAGGAAGGATGGGAGCAGAGGAAGCAGCCTGTCCCTCCGTGCCAGCAGCAGGGCCTTACCCCGTTGGTGTTCTCAGAAGAAGTGATGTTTGTTGTGCCACTGGAGAAACGATTGTAGCGAGCGTTCTTGGCTGAGCTCATAATCTAGGCCAGCATCTGCTAGTCATGGGAAGCTTGCTCTGTGGGAGAAGGAGGACACAAAGGGAGTTAGGCTCCTTGTGGGTATTTCCCTGGGCTCAGGGAACACTCTCCTGCAGCACAAAGCCCAAGTGTTCACCCAAACTCACATAAACCTGCATTTTCAGAAGCAAGAGGCGAGGGCAAAGTCAGATTCCTTCAAATTGTTCCTGGGTGAGTGTCCAGCATTTTTAAAATATATGATTATCTTTTAATAAGAGCCTCATTTCTCTCCCTCCACCGGTTCATTAGGCTCAAGTTTGCCAAGTCAAGAACTCCACAGCAATAATCTGCAGAAGCACATGGAATTTGCTTTCTTGAACCTCTGCTGAAACCTGATACTGCTTCAGGGCACAATTATGCTGCTGTCCCAGCAAATCTGCCAAGATGCTCCCAGTCTCCTTCAGAGCCAGGACAGCCTCAGGAAGGAGCTGCAGCTCCTCTGCCATCTCACACAGGCGCTCCTGGCTCAGGCAGGAGTTCTCCTCAGAGAGGACAAAGCTCAGCCTGGCACTGGGGAGGTGAAGTGTCTCAGGGGTTTCCAGCAATTGGTTTTCTCTTACCTGGGAGTGACAAGTCCTAAACCTCCAAGCTCTTTATAAAAACAGCACTGTGATTTCTCCACTTTACAGAAAGGGAAAGTGAGGCTCAGAGAGACAGGATCCCAAATCTCTGGGATTTGTGCAGGGATTCCCCCTCCCTGGAGAGCCCTGGCACACGGGGCTGGGCACACCCTGCACACACATTTTGAGCACTGCAAAGGTGACTCCGGGGCTGTCCTCAGGGCCTGACACAGCATTCCAGGGCTCCTGCAGCTCTGGATCCAACAGCTGCAGGCAGCCAGGAGCAGCACAATCCTGAGCAGGGGATTGCTGCTCAGGCCTCAACTCCCAGAAACAACTATGGTCAAAAATTATTTTAAAAAAATTCCAAAGAAAAACCAACCAAACAGCAAGCCTGAAACGAAACCCAAAACCATCTGAAAACCAGGGATCTGGATAATGTTTTCCACACACGTGACAGCACTGTCCTGGCTGCTTGCAAATGCCAGATCCCTGAGGAGATGCTGAGCACAGAGGCTGGAGCTGGCTCAGAAGCAGCAGGAATGAGGCAGAGTTGTGCTGCAGCACCAGGGAGACCTGCAGAGTTTAAAGCTGGGCTCCTGCAAGCCACAGCTTTGGCTTTGGCCACTGGATCCCTTTATTCCTGTCTGAGCCCCTGAGGGCACAGAGAGAAGAGGGAGGTGGGAGTGGACACAGGGCAGACCAAGGGTTTGGGCCACTGGCCCCGGGAGATCTGAGCCCCACTGACTCAGCCTCTCTCCCTCTGGCAGCCTTGGATGAGTCACTGGAGCCCTCGCCTTCCTCCCAGCAAAAATTCCCCCTTCTGCACAAGCCTGAAGATTCCCCTCTTCAGCTACAGAGGCTGAAGATGAGAGGTCTCCAGCTGGGGTCTCCAGATGATGCAGGGCTCATAACTTAAGCAAAGCAAATACTTCCATGAGTGATGGCATGAACCACTGCACCTCCTGGGATTCCCCATCTCAAGGCTGTATGAGCTCATGTCCAGTGACACATATATCCCTAAAATGTAGCTTCCCTGCATCTAGCAGTACACCTGGGCTCACCACTCTCCTCTGGAAAAGGGATTCAGCACTCTGCTCCTCCCATCATTGGCTGGAAATAGAGAAATATTCAAATTTCCAGGGATATGAATCCATGCAACACCTACCCACCACCCTCTATCCTGCACTGCTCAAAGGCAGGAGCAGGGATCTGCTCCCACCTCATCAGCCATGGCAGTTAAGGGTAAAGGAACCTGCATATCAAATATTCCTCTTGGGGTTCAGGGCAAAGAGTCATTCCCAGATGGAAAGAGAGAAAAGCCACCCTGACGGAGGATTTTGGGCTGTCTGGAGACTCAGGCACAGCTCCATTCCCTCTCACTTTCAGGGTAAGTATCACCTTCAGATGGAACAGATGGAGACTCAAGCAGAGGGAAACACTCAGAGACAGGGAAAACAAAAATGGAGATAAACTGACAGTGTGAGGAGCTCTGTGGTACCATTAAAGGCTGGATCAGATGTGCCACAAGCAGTGACTGCAGCCACCAGAGCCACTGCAAGGACCCTTCAATCCCTGCCTGGAAGCTCCAGCAAACCCAAGGTGGGGAAGGGAATGTGGGATGCAGGGATTTCCTACTCACTGGGGAATGTCAGCCATGGGAAAAATGTCCAGCAGAACATCAGCCAGGCTGCACAACCCCAGCAAGATCTGGCTGCTGCCAGACCTCTGCACCCAGCACAGACAGCAGCATTTCAGCAGAGCCTCTCCAGAGCATGTCTGACAAGCTCCTCACACCTTCCTTCCCATCTGAGATCCTTTTCCAACTGATATCAAAGAATTTAAAAGGAGGCAGAGAAGAGCTGATGGTGTCAACAGTAATACCAACTTCCTACAGCACTTGCAGAAGTCTCTGCCAGATCTCTGCACCTTTCCTTGGCATCAGAACCCTGCCTGTGCTGTGCTCCCAGGCTGGAGGATGTGTCCCCCTTGGGTGGCTGCTGCTGGTGACCCAGCCTGTGATCCACATTCTCCTTGCCTGCACTTGAATTTTTTAACATGCAACGTCAGTGGTTTTCACAGTAAACAAAGAGGGGGAAAATCTCCCCTGGAAAAAGGAAGCTGTGGGGACCCAATATTCAGTAAATCCCACAGCTGATCATATCCAGATGTAGGGGAGGCAGGCATAGGTTTCAGCATTTGCACATCACAGGGATCAACTCGAGGTTTTTGAGACTCAGTGAGAAGAAAAGCCTTAAAATCCTATTTCAGTAATTCAGGCAATAAAAAAACCCAACGAGCAGCAGCTGCAGAGGGAAGCAGTGCTCCCTCTCCCCACTGTGAGGGGAGATCAGGCACAGATCACCCCTGACTGCACCTCAGAGCTGGGAGGAGAACCAGCACCAGTGGCCTGGCTAATTCCCCCTCCCTGCTCCCTGAAGCTCTCTCCGAGGTTATTCACCCCCAGGAAATGCTGGGCTGGCAAAGTGTCCCACAGAGGAGTGCCTGGCACTGGGAAAGGCAGGGCTACCCTGCTCTGCCTGACTGAACTTCCTCAGCTCCCTTCTTGGGTATTTGTGGCGTAACACACGAGCTTCTGTTCCTCTTACACCACCAGGGTTACACATCCTTCAGAGCTGGCACATCCCCAGGGAAATACTGCCTCAAAAGCACCACCAGCTCCCTGGGACAAGGGCACCCACGCAGGTGCCAGGGCACGGGGTGATTGTGGGGTAATTAACCACTCTGTGACCTCCTCGGGGGCACCTCGGCAGGGTGACGAGGGCTGGCAGCATCTGGTCTGACCTGTACAGCACAGGGTGTGAGGATGCAGGGCTGCAGCACATCCTGAGACAGGCACCTCTCAGGGACCTCTCAGGGACACCTCTCAGGGACACCTCAACCTGGACACCTCTCCAGGGGACACCTCTCAGGGACACCTCTCCATGGGACACCTCTCGGGGACACCTCAACCTGGACACCTCTCAGGGACACCTCAGGGACACCTCTCCATGGGACACCTCTCAGGGACACCTCTCAGGGACACCTCTCCATGGAACACCTCTTGGGGACACCTCTCCAGGGGACACCTCTCCATGGGACACCTCTCCATGGGACACCTCAACCTGGACACCTCAACCTGGACACCTCTCAGGGGACACATCTCCCTGGACACCTCTCGGGGACACCTCTCCAGGGACACCAGACAAGAGGCAGGCAGGGAGCCCACTGGTCACTCCCCAGCCCACCGGTCACTCCCCAGCCCACCGGTCACTCCCCAGCCCAGGGAAGGCCAGGCCAAGCCCCCAGCCCCCAGGTGCAGGTGGGCAGTAAAAGCCAGCAGTGACATCACCACGCCTGCAGGTGACACTCAGCTCTGCCCAGCAGGCAGTACCAGCTGGTGGTGAAGAGCTTATGAAAAACCCCACCAAACTAAGGAGACAAAGAGCTAAAATCTCAAGCACCTGAGCCAGCAGGACACTTTTTACACTCTTCAGATGTCAGGCAGTGCAGGGAGGACACAAAATGCGGAGAGAAGCTCAGCCTCTCTGACAGGACGTGGCACCTCCACCTGATGAATGTGTGGAATGCTCTTGTTACTGTTTGTAAGTTTTTCTTGTAAGTCACACCAGCTTTTCTGAGTGTCTTACAGTGAGACCATAATTGTACTGAGCCGTCATCAATAAAAAAAAAGGGATATTTTTAATTGCTGCTACTTTTACCAGCGCTTGCACTGACTGCAGGACTGAGAGAGAACATTCAACAGCTGTTTGAACACTGCCATGCCTTTGAACAAATGGAGTTCAGAAGGGAAAAGCATTTCATATGGTGCTTTTCCTGAGGGATAATGAAGCCTTGGGATAGAAGAATATTTGCAATACTTCATGTTAAACCCTGAAGCTTTAGCTTTCAGATGTTCCCATAGCTGGATCAAAAGTGATTGCTCTGGTGAAATGAAGCACCTCAATTTTCCCAGAAAAATAAAATTAAATTAGAAGTTAGAACAGAGGCCAATATTCAGTGCTGTTCCATGACACAAAAGCTACATTTGAAGTTTTTATTTCCATTTCAGGTAACCTGCAAGGATCCACCTACAACACCATTTTTGTTATGCAGCCCAGCTCTGACCCTGCAACCCAAATTGTCCTGTGTGGGCTCAGCAGCCCCTCAGCCACTGCTGGGCAGGAACAGGCACATCCACAGCTCTGCCACACAAGGACCTTAATCAAAAGGTGCTTTAAAGGTTGGCCCTGCCACTGCGCAGCTGCGTGCTGTGCCTCTCACAGCTTGTGCTCCTCCACATCCTCCCTCAAAGAACAGCCCCCTTCCGAGAACATCACATGGCTAAATTGTGGATTTGGTGAAGGAAAAAGAACAAAAGCCCAGCCAAGCCCCGAAACCAACAACGGCCTCCCCCTCCAAGGCAAAAACCTCAGTGCTGCTGCAGTTCCTCTGGAGGGAATGGCCAGCTCTGTGCAAGGCAGCTCCTGATGGAAGATACACACTTGAGAAGATGAGAACAGTCACCCTCACCACTCACACCACAACTGGTGCTCCTCAGAGCTGTCTGACAGAGAAAAGTGGCTGCCAAGACCCCACGGGTCCTGTGGGCTGGCTCTGCTCTGCTCTTGGTCCCTCTGCTGCAAACCTGACAGAGAGGGGCTTGCAGCTCAACTGCAAACCCCTGAAGAATGGCAGCAACGCGTCCCTCTGCTGCAAACCTGAAGAGAGGGGCTTGCAGCTCAACTGCAAACCCCTGAAGACGTGGCAGCAAAGACTGGGGATGGAGAACTTGGCCTCTGCTCTTCCAAGGAAGCCAGAATGTTTGTCTCACCTGGATTCTGCTCTCCTGGAGTCCAAAGCAATCACAGCTCCTCTCTGCTTTATTCCCCAGTTCCTGTGCCATGCTGAGGCCTTTTCCAGCTGCTTTGCCTCATGGTTGGCAGCACTGCCTCCTCTGGAAAGCTGAAACCACCCCACCACACTATGGGATTCTTCCAGATTGAAGTCACAGCAAACCTGAGCCCATAGCCATGACTCAAAAAGCACAAAGTAGCACTTCCACCCCCTGTTCCCCCCAACATCCTCCAAAGCTTTGACACCTTGTGACACACACTCTTCTCTGCCCTCTGGATGCAGCTAGAACACTTCAAAGATCCAGCTGAAACGCATCATCTCCTTCAGGAAAAAAAAAAATCCAGCAAATTCCAGTCACCTGCTCATTTTCTGTACAGCTCCCTTGGGCTTTGCCACTGAGAACAGAGCAGGCACCTGTAGACACCAACACTCAGCCATCAAATTGGTGATCCTGGGAGAAACAGCACCAAATCCTTGATTCCAAAAGAAATCAGGGCATGTGAACACTTCCACCATGGCAAATCTACTGACAGCTTTGAGACAGAAGCACCACTCAGTGTCCCAAACACTGTCCCAAACACCACGGACTGAACTCTGCCCCAGGGTGACTCCGAATTCCAGGGGACCTCTCCTCAAACGTGGCTCCTGTGCTCCCTGCCCAAGGAATATCGAGGATTTCCCACTTCTGAAACACCAGACCAACCTCAGGACACACTTGCTGCCTTGCTGCAGCCAAGCACTCCACGCCCTTGCAAAGGTCACTCAGAAGGACCATAAAACCAGCGTGACACAGCTGCAGCTGCTGGACGGGCCCCAGGTCCCCCTGCAAGGGCTCCAGGTACCTCCTGCTCCCAGGCAGGGATGGGAACAGCTCCTCCCTCAGCAGCAGCTGCCCGGGAATGCCGCCTGACACCCGGAGCACACTCTTCTCCTTGGGGCAAACTCACCTTGGCCATGCCGAGCGGCAGAGCCCGGCGGGATGCCAGCAGCATGCCCAGCTCCTCAGCTGGGACTGGCTTCTCCTCGGCCCAGGCGCCTCTTCCGCTCCGTGGGAGCCGTGTGGATGGCTCCCCAGTGATGCAAACACAAAGGCATGCGGAGCAGTGGGCGATATGGAAATGCAGCTGGAAAATCCCAGAGCTCAGCCAATCTCCAGCTGCCTCCCAGCCTTGCCCCGGCTGCTCCGGGTTCAGTTCAGTGCAGGAAAAACAACCCTCTCCCAGCACAAGGGTTTATTTCCCTGGCCGGGGAAAGAGCAGGAGACAGAACAGTTCTTAGCTCACTTTGAGAGGAGTTGTTATGGTTTGACTTTAGTACAATGTTAGGGTTTTTATGAAGAGTATATTTTTAAAAGGGTTGCTGTGAGATGTTATTCGGGAACAGAACAAAACAGGTTTTTATTCGGGGATGGAGGGAAAAACACAACATTTTATTAATAACAATATCTATAAAGGAACACACACATACAGAGCTAAGAATAAAAACTTTGTAAATACATTCTTTGTATTCTTTCAGTTCTTTGGGAATTTCTTGCTTTTAACTCTCGTGTGTTCTCAAAAACATATTTAAACTTTTAATAAGGGGAAAGAGCAGGAGACAGAACAGTTCTTTGCTTGCTTTGAGGGGAGTTTGAGTTCCTCATCCTCTTTTACAGTTCCCAAACTATTCAGAGTTCTGCATAACAAACAGCAAGGAGAGACAATCCAACCCAAGAACAGCCACAAAAGGCAGGGCTGGGGAGCAGGACTCACCCCAAACACAGACACTGCTGCTGGTGGGGACTTCCACTGCCAGGACACCCTGCCAGGGCTGAGGCTGTCCCAGTGCCCAGCTCCAGCCCCAGGACAGCTCGTTCAGAGGTGGCTCTGCAGCTCCAAGCTGTGCTCGAGGCAGAGCAGAGCAGCTTGAATGGGTGATTTGGGGTGCTGCTGCCTTTGCTGAGCTCCAAGAGGGGTGACACGAACCCCTGTGAGCAACCAGCCACCTCCCTCCTTGTCCCAGCTGTCCCTACACCCCCTGACCCGACCCAGGGGCACAGGGACATGCCCCACCATGCCCACGGCACAGAAAAGGGAAGAAAAACCGGGAGGGAAGAGTTCCACCAGACAGCACAGCCACGTAACCCGAGTGCTGGGAGCCAGCAAGGATTTTCTCTCCAGTGCACTGCTCCTGGCACAGCTGGCCTGGCTGGGATAACCCTGAGAAAGGCAGAGGCACCCTGCAGGGAATGTCACACATCCAGCAGGGCTTGGAAGGTCCCTGGGAGCAGGGGAAGCTCTGCCCTGGGGGTGACCCATGGCTGAACCCCTCTGAGGCTGCAGAGTGCCCGGGAGCACCCCCAGGGGCAGAGCAGGGCAGAGCTGGAGCAGCACACGGTGCTGTGCCAGCCCCAGAGCCTGCAGGGCTCCCCGAGGCTCCAGCAGCACCTCGGGATCGTGGGGCCTGGGAAGGGAAGGGCTGGCTTTGGGCAGGGGACACAAACCTCCACGGGCTGCTCACACACGGCTCTGGGCCAGCAGGGCTGTGCTGCACAGGGGGGCTCACCCTGGGATCCCCCAGCTCAGGGATGCTCACACGGGGTGCTCACACACGGCTCTGGGCCAGCAGGGCTGTGCTGCACTGGGGGGCTCACCCTGGGATCCCCCAGCTCAGGGAACCCCCAGCTCAGGGACCCACACCACCCCAAAACCGTGGATTGGGGTTTTTTTCCCTTCTCTGAGCCCAGTGAGTATGAAATGCCCTGTGTGAGTGTCAGCAGTGAAGGTACCAGCCTGGAAACACCACCGTGGCTCAGGTTCCCATTTCCACAGGGTGAAACATCCCCTCCCTCAGGCAGGGACACCAAAAACCAGCACGGAGCTCCTGGTGGCTTCAGCCCATCCCAGTCAGGGGAGCCTGGAGGGAATCCAGCACACTGCAGGCAGCACCTGCTCCTGCAGCCGCCTGCATCGTTCGAGGAATGTCCCTTGCCAGGGGAGGTGCAGGCTGGACATCAGGAGGAATTTCCTCATGGAAGGGGTTGTCAGGAACTGGAAGGGGCTCCCAGGGAGGTTTGGAGTGCCCATCCCTGGAGGTGTCCAAGGAATGCCTGGAGGTGGCACTCAGAGCTCTGGGCTGGGATCAGGCACAGAGGGTCTTGGAGGTATTTTCCAACCTGAACAATTCTGGGATTCTGTGATCTCGCACTGCTTTCACTCATCACGGGCGTTCTGGAACCATCCTTCACCCCCAAACCCTGCCCTGCAAGCCCCACCATCCCCACTGTGCCTGGAAGCTGCCAAACACTCGAGGCCAAAACGCTGCAGCTGCTCAAGAGGAACCCGACTGGAAACACACCCCTGGGGGGAAAAACACCCCGGGAGGCAAAATCACACTGCTGGCACTGCAACAAAGGCACAGCAACGCTGCCAAAGTGCAAGAGACAACTGCTGGGTCACAGTCCTCAACACAGCCAGCCCTGGCGGGGACAGCAGCCAGAGCTGGGCTGCTCTGACACACCAAGCCCAGCTCCTGGCTGCTCTGGACACACCAAGCCCAGCTCCTGGCTGTTCTGGACACACCAAGCCCAGCTCCTGGAGCCCTCGCGGCCCTGTGGCTGTCCCTGAGCCCAGCAGAGCCCAGAGGGAAGCAGAAGCCAGGGGGAATCCTCCCAGCACAGCAGCTCAGCGACCCCTGAGTGTGCCCCGGGACAGAGCCCCGGAGCTCGTCTGAAATGAGAGGAGAACGGCAGAAGTGGCACAGAATTTACTGCGAGCTGCCGGTGCCGCTCCGGACCTGCCCGCGCGCTGCGGCAGCCCGGGCCCGGCAGCCCGCACTCGGGGTCGATGCTCCGGGAGGGCAGCAAAGGGCCAGCGGCAACAGCGCTGCGCTCCGACAGGGAAGGGAGAGAAAAACACCAAAACGGGGCGGAACACGGCAAAACGGAGCGCAGACTGCCATGAGACCCAGCGGACACACCGGGGGAGCCGGGCCGGGCACGGAACAGCGCCGGGGATGCTCGAGCTGCCCCGAGCGCCCCCGGCACCCCTCACACCCTCACGGGGCGGCCCCGGCAGCCTCCGCCGGCCCTCCCGGCCCGCGCCCCGGCCCCTCCCGTCTNCGGCGGCGGCCGCAGCGCCGGTGCCCGGTCCCGGCACATCGCGCCCGGGCCTGCTCCCCGCTGCCGCCCGGCCCGGAAGAGCCGCGCCCAGCGCTCCTCGGGACTTGTAGTCCCGTGCGCCGCTTCCTGCCCGCGCCGCCGAGCCGCTCGGACTACAACTCCCAGCAGCCCTCGCGAAGAGTCGCTCCGTGCTACAACCACTGTTGCTACTGGTTCTGCCCGGCCTCCTCCAGTGACCAATGAGAAGGCGGCATCTGCCGCCTCGTGCCACGCTGCGCTGCGCGTCGCCATTGGCAGGGAGGAAAACAGCGACCAATCAGCGCTGGGGGAGGCGGGGCGGTGGTCACGCCAACCGCTGGTGATTGGCTATGCCCAAAGCAGCCTGACCAATAGCGACATGGCAGTGGCCATAAAAGACGTAGCGTTGAGCGTATGCGGTCTTTCCAGCCTGAGGTGCGGGACGGGCCGGGCGGGCGGGAGGGAGGGAGCGGGGCCGGTAACGGGGCTATTACCGAGGGCGGGCCGGTGATGATCCACATCTACCTTTTCTGACACCTCGTCTGAGGGCGGCGGGCGGCCGCAGCCCCTGCTGAGCAGCCACGGCTGAGGCCCGCGGTGCCCGCGGCCCGGCCGGGCGGGCGGGCGGGCTCCTCCCCTCACGCGCTGCTTCTCCCCTCAGGGCTCGGCGGGAAGCGGCGGTGGCGGCGTCCCGGAGCCCCGTGCCCGGTCCGCGGCAGTGCCCGGCGTTGTGGGCCGGTAGAAGGCGGTGTTCCCTGTCCTGGGGTTCGCGGTAAGTGGGGCTGAGCCCCGCGGGGAGATGCTCCTGCTCTACTTCGAGGCGGCTCTTAAAACACAAAGAAGCATCTGCAAAATGGGCTGGAGGAAAGAATTCACCGACTTTTACTCTCCCTCATGGGTTAGTGCAAGGTAAATATGCTCACAAGGTGGTGGGTGCAGTAGTGTGAGTGAAGGGATTTGCACTTTTAACTCTAGTGCTGCAGTGTGTAGATGGAGAATTTAAATCTTTTTTCTGTTTAGCTCTGTGGACGATAACAAGCTACTCCCACTCTTGAGACCAGCCTTAATTGTGAATGCTTTAATGTTGTTTTTCTACTTCAGCCTCTGTATAAAGTGAATTTTGTAGCTTACAGGTGAATAAAAGTTTTGAAAAGTCTGGGTTTTGCTTCTGTTTATTACAGTTTTTATGGGAGACATGTACGTCCACAGGCTGACTGGAATGTTGTGTGGGGACCCAGTGGAACTGGAGTGCATTGGAATTTAAAGCATTTTTCTCAGCCCCACTCCTTTCATTGGAATCTTGGAGTCACTGGTTGGATGGGGACTACAGCACTGCCCCTGTGCCAGGGCTGGACAGCCCTTTTTGGGGAGAAATTCCCAATATCCACTCCAAACTGTGCCATACCCTGGTTCTGCTGTGTGGATCTGGATGGTTTCAAGGCTGCGCTGAAATGTTGGAATGACTGAGTGCTGTGTGTTCAATCAAAACACCGTGGAGATTATTTAAAAATTTTATTAACAGGAATGAACGGAAAGCTGTAAACGAGAGCCAGCAGAAATGGGATGTTGCAGGTGAGGCCGAGTCCCCGCACGTGGCCGGGTGCTCTGGGCAATTAACCGCAATAATTAACGCTGCGCTGAGCAGTTCCGCGTGGTGGCAGCAGAGGCCCGTGGAGAAAATCCCAAATGGCCGAGAGGAGCTCGGGGAAAGCAGTCCCACACTGGGAGGGGCTGAGCCCAAAGCGGGCTGGGAGCCCTCTGCTCTGGCAGAGTCTCGTCCCCTCAGGCAGGCTGGACGTGCTCTCAAGGGAAATATTTACATTTGCCTCATTTAAAGGGGTTTTTGTTGGTTTTGGACCCACACTGAGCAAGAAGTGAGCAGCTGTCAGCTTTGTAACCCAGACAAAACCTGTCTGAGGGAGAGGGAAGGTAGCAACCTGACACTAGGAATCCTAATCCATTGGGAATCCTAAATTTTGCCTTTAGGGAGCTTCCTTGTCACCTGGGGCTGCTGCTGCTCCAAGGGCAGGATGAGGAAACAGCCCTGGAGCTGCCAGGCTGGTCCTGCCCGTGCCAGGCTGGTCCTGCCTCACAAAACCAAATTCCTGGGGTGCCCCCATCACCGGGGTGCTCCTTTGGGATCGGCAGCAGGGTTTGCCAGGAATGCAAACATCCCTGCACAAATGCGTTTCCCACAGGTGATTTTAGTATTTAAATCAGACGATTTCAAGACTTGTCTCTCCCCTAAAATACTGTTTAGGGAAAAAAGCTGGTTCATTTTAAGATCCTTTTTCACCCTGTGAAGCTGTAGCTGCTCGTGTTGCTGGAGCTCCCTGAGGAGTGAAGCTCGGAGCACGTGGGGCTCCTTGTGCCCATCAGGAAGGCAGTGCTGGAGCCAAAATCCCAGGAAAAATGAGGGGCAGGGGCATCTCAGTCAGCAGCTGGGGCTGGTGCTGGCTGGAGGGCTGAGGATGGGTTATTCTGTTTCATCTGGAGCCACCCGGCTCGGCGCAGCGGGCACCTGCTGATGTGTGCGTGGAGTTTTCAAAGGGAAAAACTGCCAGAGGCCAAACACTTCATCCAGATTCAAATTTGTACTGAGAAGTGCAGCTTGACAAAAAACCAGCCAAAAGCCTGACACAGACCAAAGGGGTGAGGAGGCCCTTGAAGAGAGCTGGCAGGAGGCTGCAGCCTGTGAAATCACTGCCTGCAGCTTCCCCCCAGCTCCGCGCTGAAAAGAAAGAGCTGCCCAAGAGAACTTTGAAGATATCAAAGCGTTGTTGCGGTCTGAAAACACCATCACGCTTACAGAAGGAATTTAGAATAAGCTGCAGTACATTAGGGTTCTTCTCAAAGTACTAGAAAGGGCGGAAGGAGGAGAAGCAGAGCCTTTCCCACAGGGTGAACACTCAGAAATCTCTGTACAGCCAGGTGTGCAGGAGCTCACTCGGACAGCCAAGCTGTGCCTTTGCAGGGAACAATCCCTCACTGTGGAAGCGTGTCCCACCTCACAGGGATGGACAGACAGCAGAAAGCACCTACGAGAACGGCTGCCTTCAAACACATCCTTCCTGCACGCCCCAGGCCAGGGCTCTCAGCTGAATTCCAGGGACACACGGAGAGAAAAGGGAATTCAGGACCTTCTCCTACCCAGAAAAAAATCACCATTTTTTCCTCCTAGGTGGGGAGAAGGTGTTGGTTGCCCTGCATCTCACCCTGGCTCTCACACAGGTGACAGCAGCCTCACAGAGCAGGCACAGAAGAGACCCCAGCCCCTTCCCACAGCCCCCTCCCAGCCGTGAGCAGGGCAGGAATGCTGGCGAGGGCAGCCGGAGCCGATGGGTGCCAGGGGGCTGCGGATCCCAGAGAGCCTCTCCTGCTGCTCCTGTGCCCAGCTGGCCCTGGGGCAGACACAGACACGACAGACAGACATGCACACACTGCCCAGGGGCTGAGTCTCTGTACAAGCACACGTTAGGACCTGCAGCAGCCCGAGCCTCGCACTTCCTTCTTCACGTAGTCGTGGAGCTTGAATTTGGGCTCGTTGGGCAGCTTCATGGACCTGTGCTTCAGCTCCCTGGGAAGGGGAAAGATGTTACTCTTACACTGCTGCTTCTGGCAGGGAGAGGATTTTGTCTGGAAGGAGCCAAAGAGGGAGTTTGGACAGGGGCATGGAGTGACAGGACACAGGGAACGGCTCTTCCCTGACAGGGCAGGGATAGATGGGTGTTCAGAAGGAATTCTGCCCTGTGAGGATAGGCCCTGGCACAGGGTGCCCAGAGAAGCTGTGGCTGTCCCTGGATCCCTGGAAATGTCCAAGGCCAGGCTGGACAGAGCTTGGAGCAACCTGGGATGGTGGAAGATGTCCCTGCCATGGCAGGGGATGGAACCAAATGGGCTTTAAGGTCCCTTCCAACCCAAGCCACCCCAGGATTCTGTGATTCCAAGCTGCCTTGCCCGGTTCGGTTGATCTCAGCGTGGCTTGGACACTGCTAAAGCTGCTTTGGATGCCAAGGGCACTGCTCTGGTCACTCACTTGGCGATGGCTGTGAAGGCTAATTCCACGTTGAGGCCGCTCTTGGCGCTGGTCTCCATGAAGGGCACTCCATACTCCTGTGGGACCAGACACAGCCCTGTCAGGAGTGCCACCCAGGGGCTCTCAGGGAGCCATTTTTGAGGACAAAAGAGGTGTTAGTAGAAACTTAAAGGAAGAACAGATGAGGAGAAAGGGGAGAGCATGACAAGGGGAAAAAAGCCAAGTGTTCCCAGGTGTATTTTCAGTTAAACTGGTGTCCAGGTGACCATTTCCTCAGGGACATCCTCAGGTACCTCACCTACCTTGGCAAGCTTCTCTCCCTCTTCCCTTTTCACCACTCTGTCCTGGGCTGAATCCACCTGCAATAGGAATGGCAAAGAGCAGTTTGGGGTGATTTGGAAGGCCAGCAGCACGTCCCTCCCTGTCCCCATGCCCAGCCAGGCTCCCCCGCCTGTGGCTCCAGCCTGGGAGGAAGAGGAGGCCCTGGCAAAGCCCTGGGGCCAGGCTCACCTTGTTTCCCAGTAACATGAGGACCACATCCTGCTGTGCATACTCGTGGATCTCTGTCAGCCAAGCCTGGAGGGACACAGCCAGAGAGAGGGGTTGGCAATGGCTCCAGGAGGGGACTGGCAGTGATGGGGAGCTGCCCCACTCCTGGCATGGACACCCTCAGCAGGCAGTGCTGCCACCCCAAGCAATGCCAGGGATGTTCCACAGATGATCCCTGTCAGCAAGGGGGTGCCCTGGGTTCCCCTGAGCCCTGGGGACCCACTTTGGCTGCTGCCAGATCCCCATTTCCCAGGGTACCATCAGCCTTCTGACCCCCCTGCCCACTCCATCTGCCCAGGGGTGCTTGTAGGGCTTTGACCCCAATTCCCCTGAGCTGGGATGTTCAGACTGAACCTCTTTTCAGAGGACAAGGCCAAGGGTTGGCTCTGGGATGTGCCCTGTGCCCGTGTCCTGCACGTGCTGCCCCCGTGCCTGCTCCCAGCAGGACCTGAACCTGCCTCCCTGAGCTGTGGGGTGGCTTCCCTGCCCTCTGATCCAGCCTAATCCAATCAAACCTGCTCTAATTCCCTGGAATCCCTGACCCTGCGGTGTGAGCAGCTGTCTCCAGCGCTGGAGCAGTGCGTCCATCACCCTTTATGTGCTGTGAAAGGGAAAACCCTCTGTGCCTGTCCCTGCCTGTCCTTGCAGGTGCTCAGCAGAGCCCTTCTGAGGTGCCCACAGCTCCCAGCAGCAGCACACCCCCTGAACCATCCCACAACCACAGCCCAGCCAGCACACGCGGGGGCAGCAGGAGGGGCCGGGGGTTGTCAGACCTGGATGTTGTCAAAGGACGCTTTGTTGGTGACATCGTAGAGCAGGAGCAGGGCTGTGGAGAGAGGGACAGGCCGTTAGTGCCATGCCACACCCAGCCCAGGGCACACAGCCCCTGTGGCAGTCACAGCTGGGCACCTGAGCTCCTGTGAGACACAGAACACACAAACCCAGCACAGCAACAACTCATGCTCCTGCTGCTGCCTGCAGAGCCCCCTGCACCCCTGCAGCTGCTCCCACGGAGAGCACTGCAGTGACTCCTGGCTCGCCTGGCCGGCAGGGGCAGCCCCGGACCCCCGGGAGCAGAGAGGCCGTGCTTACCGTGGGCATCCCCGGGTCCCCGGGAGCAGAGAGGCCGTGCTTACCGTGGGCAGCCCCGAGCTGAGGAGGGGTCCCCGGGAGCAGAGGGGCCCTGCTTACCGTGCGCAGCCCCGAGCTGAGGAGGGGTCCCCGGGAGCAGAGAGGCCATGCTTACCGTGCGCATCCCCAGGCCCCGGGAGCAGAGAGGCCGTGCTTACCGTGGGCATCCCCAGGCCCCCCAAGCTGAGGAGGGGTCCCCGGGAGCAGAGAGGCCGTGCTTACCGTGCGCATCCCCAGGTCCCCGGGAGCAGAGAGGCCGTGCTTACCGTGCGCATCCCGGTAGTAGGCGTGGGTGACGCTGCGGAAGCGCTCCTGCCCGGCCGTGTCCCAGATCTGAAGGCACACAGGAGCACAGGGCTCAGACCTGAGCAGAACCCACCCCAACCAGCCCGAACACAACGGTGCAGCCCCAGGAAGCTCCCCCAGCTTTTACTCCCGGGGACGTCAATAGGAAAAGTGACCAGAGCAATAAATATGGAAGCTGCCTCTTCCCGCTCCTCGGCGTGGGGACACAGCGTGGCCAAGGGCTCCCAACACAGCCATTAATTGGAAAATCCATGGAGCAGATGGATGCATGGGGACCTGCTAATGTGATTTATCAGTCCTTAATGCAGCAGGAGGTTTGCAGAGAGCACGCTGTTCCTGGGGGATCTGTGTTACCAAGCTGCGGGCAGAGGGCTCAGAGAAGCTGCCAGGTCTGAGGGGCTGGAGCAGCTCTGGCTGCAGGGCACACGGGCTGGGATGGGGATCACCATGGCCAGAACAGCCCCCAGCCCTGTGCAGGCTCCTGCCAAGGGCACAAAGCAGCCAGAAGGGGCTGTAAGGCTGTCCCAGGGCAGGAGACAGGAGCACAAAGGATGGAGGTGGGGCCCCATTTTGGGGCTGCTCCTCTGCTTTGTCCTCTGAGGGGCTTTGGCCATCCCTGAAACACCCAGGGCAGCAAGGGAGAGGCTTCCAGGGACATGGGGACATACCTGCAGCTTCACCTTCACCCCATCCACCGTCAGCACCTTGTTCTGAAAGAGAATGGAAAGGGTGTGAGGGGGGAGTGCAGCTGCAGGACGCCCAGGGAGACACAGCCAGCCCCTGCCCAGCCAGTGCTTCCCCCAAACCCTCAGGCTGATCCCCTCTCCTGCTTCTCAAACTCCCATCCATTGTCCCAGCACCTGCAGAGCCATTTTCACCAGGGCCCAGCCAGAGGATCTCTCCCTGTGTGAGCAAAAGTTGCATCTATTTGGGAACCTCAATCCTGGCAATGCCACACCCAGCTCAGGCTGGAGACCTCTGGCCATAATTAATGAGCACCAGCATCCCACATTAATAGCCTTCAAAAGACACAAGCAACCACTCCACATGCAGCCAGAAAATTCAAAATAATTCCTGCTCCTGCCTCTTGGACCTGTTTTACTGCTGGTTTCTCTCTTAATATGTTTTCCCTCCTGTTTTGCTTGGTTTGAGGAAAGGTGAACCGAGGAGGAGAGGGGGAAGTGTCCCTCCACAATGGGTTCTCCCAAAGCCAACAGGATATTTTGTGTGGAAGGATGCCCTGGCAGAGCTGGGAGCTGTGTGGGAGCCCCTCAGTGCCCCTCAGGGTGGCTGTGCCAGACAGGGAGGGCAGGAGGTGGATCCTGGCCATGTCCATCCCCCATCCCAGCAATCTGCACCAGCCTCTCCAAACACTGAAGGAATGCAATCCTACAGACCAGGGTCCCAGGGGAAGGAGCAGAGAAGAGATTCATTTGCTTGCCAGATCCACAGAAATCAGCCCAGTAATCAGTGGGAACAGCACAGCAGTGGGACCAGGCAGCTGGTGGCTGCTCTGCTGATCATTTCAATCCCATTTCCTCCATTGCTCTGGAGCTGCTTTGGGATGCTCCCATCTCCCGCGGCACACGGCATGGGATGGCCAAGGCTGCCGTGACCCCAGCTGGGCTCTGCTGCCCCAGACCCACCACCAGCCACTCCAGTGCCACCAAACCCCCAGGGATCCGTGCCAGGATCCACCCCTGCACATCCCACACCCCTCCAGGTGCTCTTCACTGATGGTTTTAACGAGGGCAGAGGGGGCATCTCATCTCCTGCACATCCACACCGGGGTCTGGCGGGGAGGAGAGGGCAGAGGGAGCCGGGCGCTGAGTGCTCGTCTGCTCAGGCAGGCGCAGGGAGACGGCCCCGGGTTATAAATACCTTCAAAGGCAGCGACTGAGAGGGGGAGAGAAGTGATTCACAGCCCGGGAGCTGTAAAAATAGGCAGCCAGGGACTGGGGTGGGGGAGCAGGGAGGTACTCAGGGAAAAGCAGGGGCTCAGGAGCCAGCCGGGGGTTTAGGGCTCCCCACGGGTGGAGCTGAGCCTCTCCCAGGATGTGACACCAGGGCTCCTGAAGTGCCTAAAATCCAGTGTACCCACTGCCACAAAGTGCTCCCTGGGCCGTGGTGCCTCTGCCCGGGGCTGCCAGGTGAGCAGGGACTGAGCCATCCCCAGGGCAGAACCACAGCCACAGCAAACAGTGCTGAGCTCACCTCCACCTCATCCCACAGGCTGGGAACAGCCCTGACACCTGAGCCAGGTGAGACGGGGCAGGTCTGTGCTTGCAGAGATCCACTCCTCGCTCTCCAGAACCCTGCATGCTCCCCGTGCAGGTGCTGGAGCCTCAGGCTCATCCCACAGACCCTGCAGGAGCACAGAGCCATCCCAACACCATTCCCAGCTGCTGGCAGCCAGCTGCCCGCACCACCTGCCAGGGATGGTGCCAGGGATGGTGCCAGGGGCGTGCCAGGGGCTGCAGAGGAAGGCAGAGGCTCTGTGTTTCACCATCAGCCCCAGCCCTTGGCACGAGGGGATGAGGACACTTGGTGTGATGGGTGGTGACAAGGGACAAGGACACAGTGAGTGTCACGTTAAAGCCAGCACCAAAGAGGTGCCCTGCCCACGGGCACACGAGCACCTCCAGCTCAGAGCAGGGTGTGGCTGTGCCCAGGACATGGCCATGTCCATGGCTGGCAGAGCACCATGGCTGGCAGGGACAGGGAACATGGCACCGAGCAGGGATCATCCAGGCCAAAGCCACCCTGAAGCATCTGCTGAGCAGCCAAAAAAGCTGGAGCTCCAAAGGTGCCCCACGTGCTCTGACCTGCACTTCAGGAGTTAATTAACACGGAGCTGGCAGCAACAGGAGCCACACTAATTACGACTGACCTATATTTTAGGGAGGTAAATGCTTGGACCTAATTAAAGTCTGCACAGGGATCCAGGTGCTGCTGGACCAGCCTGGGGGAAAAATTGATTTTCTGAGGACGGGGTGTGGAAGAGAGCAGGGTTCCAGGGTGAGAAGCTGTAGAAGTGTTCCTGCAGGCAGGACACACAGCCAGAGCATCACTCGGGCTGGCATCCCTGCCTGCATCCCAAGGAAGTTTGCCCAGAGCAGCCGTGGCTGCCCCAGCCCTGGAAGTGTCCAAGGTGTTCAGATGAACCAGATGCCCAGGTCTCCCCCACCCCAGAGCTAAGTGACTTTCCAGCTCTCAATTTTTTTCTTTTTTTAAGGAGATGCCTCAATTCCCTCTGCCAGCCCTCCCAAGGCACAGCTGGGGGCTGAGCTCCTGATAAGCACCCAAAGACAAGAGATGCCGTGTGTCGAGGCGCTGGGGTGTGAAATGTGCTGCCAGCCCTGCCGGCGAGGCAGGGGCAGTGCTGCTCAGGGCTCCGTGCTCTGTCAGAGCAGGGGGAACGCTCCCAGCAGCTCCTGCCACCACTCGGGCAGCAAAACCATCCCTGCACCTCAGCTCTGCTCCAATTTCAGCTTTTGTGTCCTTTTTCCTGGGGCAGTGCAAACGTGATTGAAATCTTCTCTAGCAGGGGCCGCAGCGGAATGCCTGCAGTGCCCGGGGTGGACAAACACGATGCTCCGAAGTTAAATAATCGTCAGGACATCAGACAAACAAAGCTGGAACCTCGCAGATGCAGGAAAAATTAAATTACCAAGTGCAGATGGTCCTCAATTAAGAGCAGCATTATCACCCAGCGAGGCCGGGCTGGCTGCAGCCCTGGCACGGCCCCACAGCAGCAGGAGGGAGGGAGGGAGGGGAAGGCCATGGGGAGATGTGAGACGTGCACAGACGATGCTCCAGCCCGCCCCCAGAGCAGCTGCAGGACGGGCAAATGCCACAGCCCGTGCCACAGGGTCCCCACAGTGCCCCTGAATCCCACCAGGAGCACCTGGCACTTCCCCAGGTGCCTGAGCCCACGGCACCAAAGCTGCAGCACAACCCAGATCAGCACAGCCTCTCCCAGCTCTTACACGCATGGACTCATTAATTAAAGCCTTTAAAGTTAAATTGGATACACGGATTAATTTGCTTCGCAATTAACTGGACAAATGGGAAGCTGCTCAGTGGCTCCACTCAGGCTCCAACCAGGGACCCCCACCCTGGAGCCTGTGACTGGTGCTGCCCAGGAGTGCCCACCCAGGCACCCCCTGCACAGGGGCTCCACTTTTACCGTGGAACAGAAGCCCTTCAAATGTCATTATTGGGCCTTGGAGGCATCTCCTGCAGCTGAGGGGGGGCAAATTCCTGTCAAAATGGGGATAAATGGCATGAGTGACTACAGACCAAAGCAGGCGCAGGCGCTGGGGCAGCACAGAGTTAATTAGTGCCAGTAATGAGCTGTGGGACTGACAGCGCAGCCACCCAGAAATGTCACTGGGTTGTGGTGCCACCGGGCCAGGCCACCCGGGAGCGAGGGAAGGTTGGGCTGTCCTTTATTTCAGACACCCACCGTGCAGGACTGGCTGGAGGGATGCTGCAGCACCACGGCCACAACAAATCCCCACCTGGCAGAGCCCACCCTGCGAGCACAAACACTCCTGTGCCAGGAGGAAATGCATGAGTTGTGATACAGCAGACACACAAATAACCACCTCCAACGGCGGCTGCAAAAATAGATCAAGGATCGATATGGAAATCTGCCCAAAACAGCAGGACGCTGCATTAAATGTGCTCGTTAAAACCCCGAGGTTGGTTTTGCCAGACTTGTGCAGCCAGGGAGCTGCTCCTGGTGGCTCAGCACCTCTCCAGGCACAGCACCTCCTCAGGGACATCCCGGCCCCTTGCCAAGGCAGGACCCAGGAGCAGCCCCACTCTGCCCCTCAGAGCTCCAAAAAGCTGCTCCCCCTAAATCCAGGCAGTGCCTGGTCCAGCAGAGCCCAGCCACGGGGAGCTCCAGCCTGGGCAAACCCTTCCAGGAGCACAGATCCTGCAGGAGAGGGGAGGGCACAGCCTGGCGCTGTGCTGGGACCTGCAGAAAGCCTCTGGGAATGGGGCCAGCAGGGCAGGGATGTGGCTGGAGGCAGGGCTGGGCACGGTGGTGTGTGGGGCTGGAGGATGTCCCAGCCACTGGGGATCACATTCAGTGCTCCTCTTCCTCCTCCTCAGCTGTGCCACCACCAGAGACACTCACCAGTGGCCAAAACACCCCAGCACCATTCCCTCTGCCTCTGCCACAGATCTTCCCTTCACAGGAAAATCCCAACCATCCGTCTCCCGGGGCAGGTGATGAATTCCTCAGCAGCTCTGTGCATTTGCACTGTGCAGCTAAAAATAGAAACTTCTGCCTTGGGATGTTTTCCTCCCCAGGCCTTGCACACTCCTGCCTGCAGCTGCCAAGATCCTTCCAGAGCCCACAGCGAGCTCTGGCTGCTCAGCTCCTGCTCAGCTCCTCGGCAGAGCCCGGGAAATGCAGATCAACACCTCACAGCACACAGCACCTCCAGCCTGCCCTGGTGCCAGAGCCACCCACAGCCCCTGGCAGGGTCACACACCCTGTCCCCTCTGCCACCTCCAGCCTGGAGGAGCCACCAGCCCGGCCCTGGAGCCCAGCTGGGCACAGCCCCATCCCACAGCACCCTGCAAGGGACGCCAGCAGCAGCAGCCTTCGTCCAGAGCCTGCTCACTACATTAAATCCCAATTAACATCTCCCTGGCTGCCAGCCCTGCCCAGATAAGAGCCCAGGCCCTTGTTCGAGCAGATACACTGAAGATTTACTGACTTATCATCCTCTAGTCACATCAGTCTGCAAATAAAAGGGTTTTCTGGCAAGAGGAGAATCCTGTCTTAGGGGCAGATTAGAGGTAAGAGGATCTGCTGAGGATCATACATTTTAACTGAGCCCTGCTCTGCTCGGCATCGCCCGCAGCATTCGCAGCCCCGGGTGGGGGCTCTGCTCCCTCCAGCCTGCTCCATGGAAGCAGCAAATCCTGGGATGATCCACAGGAAGGTTCCTTGAGGGAGGCTCAGGCAGATGAGACTTGGTGCTCTCAAGCCCAGGGGGCTGCTCAGGCTCATCCCAGCAGGATGGAGAGGGGGCCGTGGGAGGCTTTGAGAGTGGGAGGGAGCCTGAGCCCAAATCCCACAGCAGCCACAGAAACCCACCCCCAAATTCCTCAGGGCAGGATCTGCTACAACCATCCTGGAGTCCAGAGCCACCAGAAAGCAGCAGGAAGGCTGCAGCCCATCCCTGCAGCTCCAACACCCCGGGATGGTCTGCACAGCTCCCCCACCACCCTGGCCTGCACCACTCACCCCTTCCATCTCTTTTCTCCATACTTTATAAAAGAAGGGATATTTTAAAAATTATCTCTGCTTACTTCTAGACCAGGAAGCCTCGGAAATAAAGGGGGCAGAGATGGCTCATGCAGATCTGTGCCAGCACGGAATAAGTAACGTGGTGCTGACATATTTATCTTCATTTTCCTCATCAAGGCCATGGCACGCTGCAAAGCTGAGCAGGGATCTCCACGGAGCATTTATTGCTCTATCATTTCTCATCTGTAGCAAACACGGCCCCGTCAGTGCCACAGAGATGAAAAATGGCTCATCAGGTCCTGTTAGACAGGGAATCGTTTATCTGGGGAGAAATAAAGCCCAGCAGCACTTGTCTGCCCTTAAAGGTCTTTTCCAACCTAAACAATTCTAGGTTTTGCCTCAGCGACTGCAGCCAGCCCTGGGCTGAAAACTTGCCTGAAGTTTCTGAGAAGACTCTACAATCCAATTAAAGAAAAATCAGGGCTGCACATCCAGCAGCAAACATTCTGTCAGCAGCCAGCAGCAACACAGCAGCGTCTGCAGACAGCACTGCAAACAGCATTATTAAAGAGCACTTCTCATCCCCAAAGAAAATGAAATCCCCAAAGACCTGACAAAGGCATCTGTAGCTTTTTATCCCAGACACTCCCATCCTTCACCCACAGCCGAGGCAGACAGCTCCCAAAAACTGCTGTGCAGCAAACCTGAGCCCAGATTCTTCGAAGGACTCAAGGAAAAGAGTGACTGAAGAGCTCTGATGAGGTTTTCTGGCTGCCCGAGTCCAGTCAGCCCCCAGGACTGGCACCCAGCAGGTCCCAGTGCCACCACAGCCCTTCTCTGCATGGTGCAGAGGCAGCAGGGCTGAAATACAGCAGGGCAGGGCCCCTCTGCAGGGCAGGGCAGGACCCTCCTCACCCTGCTGCTCCCCAAAGCCCAGAGGAGCTCTCTGAGGTTTCAGCTCCTCCTCACTAACCACAGTGGTCTCACTTTGCCGTGGGTGGCAGTGCCACCATGGTCCTCGTGCAAGGACAGTCCTGAAATCCCCTGGGACAGAGCTGGGCAGGCAGAGCCGTGCCCATCACTCCTGTGCCACTGCCAGGGTGGCCACTCGGGAGCCCCACAGGTGGCACAAGGCAGAAGCCACAGCACAGGAGCAGCACCGTGCACTCAAAGCTTTGATCTTTGCAAAGCTTTTCCTTCTCCCTGGCAGCAGTCCCAGCTCTCCCATTTTCTGCTCTACTGGAGCAGGCTGTTCCCCAGGTTTGGGCACCACTGAAAGCCCCGGGAGACGCAGAGGTGCTGAGCAGTTGCAGCACACTCAGCACATCACTCCCACACCAAAACCACCCCAGTCAGTCCGAGCACTCTGGCTGATCCAACTCCACCCTTTGCTCTCCCCACGTGGGGCTCTGGAGCAGAGCTGCAAGCCAGGACTGTACTGGGAAATCACCCCAGGGAGGCAAAACCCCCCAGATCCCCCCGTGTGGGTGCTGGAGGGCTGGGCAGCAGTGCAGACCACGCTCCTGGGACGCTGCTCCACGACACTGCCAACCCTTCACAAACAAAGCTGAACCAAAACCCACACACCATCACACTGATTTTTTTTTTGCTGCACTTTTGGGAAGCCCAGCCTGAGCCAAGAGCTCGAGCTGGAGCAGCCAGGTCCTCAGGAGAGGATTTCCCCCCTGCACTGGGCTGTGGGGCTGGTCCCTGGAGCAGCAGCCCTCCCAGAGCTGCTGTGCCCCCGCTGCTCCCCCAGCACAGCCGGCTGCCAGGACCACTCTGACCTCACGTGTGTGCTGTTCAGGAGAAAAACACATCACATCTGCCAGGCACTGGCGCCTGCTGGGGAACAAAGTTATTTTGGGCGTTGTTGAGCACTTCCCCCGTTAGTGGATGCACATTGATGAGTGCAGCTCATGAATGGCTTGGAGGAAGCTGGGCTGAGCCACAGAGCCCTCACTGAGCCTTGCCAGAGGCCACCTGGACGTGTCACCCCCATGCCAAGGGGTCTGGGGAGCAGTGCCCCAGGGCAGGACCCCCTCTGCAAGGCCAGCTCTGGGCACTGCCCGAACAGGGCTCTGGGCAGGGAGGGCACCCCTGCCACGCTGCTGCCATGGCAGTGCAGGGACACGGGGCACACCAGGGCTGGGGCTGTGGGGGCTGCCAAATCCAGGCTCAGCTCTAAAAACTGGCACCAGGAGCAGCAGCAATCGCCCAGCTCTTCCTCTGAGGAAAACGGGGTGATGCAGAGCCCAGGGGTGACAGCTCGGCTGCTCCCCACAGCTCCCAGAGCCCGGCGTGCCCAGCACAGGGAACACAGCTGAGCTGAGAGAGCCTGGCCACGGGGCTGCCCCACTGCAGGAAGGGTCCCCGTGCCCCCAAAAAGGGCTCAGGACTGACCCTGCACTGCCCGGGGCACTGGGATGGATGGATGGATGATGGATGGATGGATGGATGCTCATCCTGGGACTGCTCCCCTCCAAGGGAGCTCCCTGGACAGGGTCTCCACTGTGACCCCCCAGCAGTGAGGCTGGGCTGCATTATTCCTCCACACATGCAGCTGTGTTTTAATCATCAGCCCCAGGGAAGCAGCAAGGCAGGGAGACACCGCTGGGACCGGCTGCTGGTGAGGGCCACGAGAAGCAAATCCAACAATTTCCACCAAATTCAGCATCCAACACAGAGCAAAGTCCTCAGCAGTGGGGTCCACACTCCCCAGACAGGCTGCAGCTGCCTTCAGCAGCCTCCTGCACTTGTTTTTTTAGGGAAAAAAGATCATTACCAGGGATTTGTTCCAGGGCTGGGAACACAGGACCCTGGGGGATGTGCCAGGCAAGCAGCAGCCCCGTCCCTGGCGTGGGGCAGGACCCGCAGCTCCTGCCCAGCTCCCGCCCCGCCGGGCCAGCGGCTCTTCCCGGCAGCAGCGTTAATGCCACCGAGCCCTCGCCGGGATCGTTGCCGTGGTGATGCTGCGCAGGCAGAGCCGGGAAAGCCAAAGCCTCCGTTTCCCCGGTGTGTCACCGAGCCTGGGAGCACCCAGCCTCGGCAGGCGGGTGGGAAATGTCCCGAGGCACAGGCAGGTGGCACAAGGCTGGCCAGGGGGTGCCGTGGCTTCGTGGCACTCCCACCACTCCCCCTTTCCCATAAATTAAACAGAAAAACCCCACACAAAATGGAACCAAACCTGTCCAGGCGCTCACACCAGGAGCAGCCACATCCTCAGAGATGTGCTGATGGTTTTGTGGCCCCGAGGAGATGAAGATGACCCTTCCTGCCTGCTGGCCTCCCGCGGGTGGAACTGACTCAGCCCTGCCACGCCAACATCTTCCTCAGGCTCAGAAGCATCACTGAGACCCCAGAGCACCCATTAAACTCCTCCTCACCTGGGACAGCCACGGCCCAGGGCAGTGGACATCACCCTTTAAAGCTGGAGCACCACGAGCTCCCAGCTCACGTTAGTTATGATCAGGGAGAAACGCTTTTCCCCAGTGGAGGCATAAAGATGAATTATCTGCTGTGGCTTCTGAGAGATCCAGCAATGCCTCAGGGCAGTGACTCGGTGCTGAGCCACAATTTGAAATGCTGTATGTCCCTGGCAGACAAACAAAGCTGTGTGAGCTCCAGGGCTCCTCTGGGATCCCGAGCCAGGGCAGCTCCAGCACCCTGGGACGGAGCCAGGAGCTGCCCGGGCACTGCCCAGCTCTGCCCGTGCTGCCAACAACAAAATATTTTGCTTCCAAAGGCTCTGCAGGTAAAGCCCTCAATCCCTCATTGCCATAGGAACTGTGTGTGCCCCATCACCATCCAAGGACAGGGACACAGCACACTGCAGCTCCCTCCACCCCAAACACGGCTCTCACCTGCCTGAATGGGGCTGGTTTTTCCCATTTTTCCTCTTTTTTTCCCATTTTTTTCCCATTTTTTCCCCAAGCAGGGTGCCCTGCTGTGCGCACTGTTCCAGGCTTTGGCACGTTTGATTGTTGCCCTGCTTTTGGCCAGGGTGAAGCTCAGTGCCATTTCCTTTTTTTTTTTTCCCATTTTTTCCCCATTTTTCCCCCAAGGAGGGTGCCCTGCTGTGCTCACTGTTTCAGGCTTTGGCACGTTTGATTGTTGCCCTGCTTTTGGCCAGGGTGAAGCTCAGTGCCACCAACACAGGGTCCAGCAGAACCCATGGGTGGGACTGACCCCGTGGCTCAGGTCTCCTTGGGGAAAGGGGAAAGGGAAAGGGGAAAAGGAAAAGGGAAAGGGGAAAGGGAAAGGGGAAAAGGAAAAGGGGAAAGGGAAAGGGAAAAAGGAAAAGGGAAAGGGGAAAGGGAAAGGGAAAAGGGGAAAAGGGAAAGGGGGAAAGGAAAAGGGAAAGGAAAAGGAAAAGGAAAAGGAAAAGGAAAAGGAAAAGGAAAAGGGGAAAAGGAAAAGGGAAAGGGGAAAAGGGAAAGGGGAAAAGGAAAGGGAAAACGAAAAGGAAAAAAGGGAAAGGTGTTTTTCAGAGAAGAACAACACACAGAGAGCAGCTGGTGAGCTCAGCCAGAGTCAGCTCCTGCCACTGCAGCCGTGCCAAACCCAGGACTGGCACCTCACCCTTCCCCACAGAGATCATCAGCATCCACCCCGGGAATAACCCAACGCCTGCTGGGACCAATAATTAATTAACAAAATGAGGCAACAGCTCAGCAGAGAGGCAGCAAGGGCTCAGGGGAGCACAGGAGCTGAGCAAGGCAGAGCCACAGGGCAGGGATGCCCCAAATGCCCATCCCAGGGCCAGAGGGGGGGTCAGGGGCACCCAAACCCCACCTGTGCCCCCTTTCCTGGGCGCCTTCCCTCTGCTTTCAAAGAACAACCCAGTTCTGCACAGCTGAGTTCAATATTTTATCACAAAGAAAAGATGAAAGTGAAATTAAGCCAAATGTATTCCATTAAATATTGAAAGCATTTAGACTTACTCTGGCCCCATTTGAATGTTTTACTGAGTATAAAACGCTCCCTCTCAGGCCCTGGCACCGGGAGCAGATCCAGCCCGGCTCGGATCCATGGCACTGGATGCTCCAGTGCCCAAATTCACCTCTCCAGAGCCAATTTCCCACCTGGCAGCAGCCAGGCAGGAGCCACCACAGCACAGCCGTGTGCCCACAGCCCGAGCTTGCCCACCCTGCTCCTCCACAGGGATCCTGCTGGGCTGGAGCAGGGATCTGACCCACCCCAGACACACTGCAGGGCTGGGAATTGCACTTCCCAGCTGGGTTTCCCATGGTTCCCACCTCTGTGGGGGTTTTTTAGGGGCTCCCACACAGCTCTGACAGGGGATACAGAGGCAGGTTATGCTGAGCACCCTCACAAGCTCCCTCCTTGCAGCAGCAGCTCCCAGGTTTGTGTTTGCCTTGCCTGTGTCCTGGCACGCAGCTCCTGGGCAGCCCAGTCCCTCTGCTGTCCCCCTGAGCTAATTAAATCATTATTGCAGCCAGCCCAGGCCAGGACAGACCATGGGGACACCAGCCACCATCAGGCACCAGGGCTGCAGGAGCCTGGAGACACTGGTGCCCTTCCAGAAGCATCTTGCAAACCCCAGCGCCGTCATGGCAGCTGGAATGGATAAAAAATTCCACTCCCAAACTATTCTGGGTGGTGTTTCTGACACCGAGGAGGTGGAGAAGGCACCTTCCCACCATCCTGCAAAGAGGATTAAGCTGGTTAAGAGTTTTCTCAAGCAGGCTCTGGTGCTGGCTGCCGCTCCAGCTGCTCAAGCACTTCTCTGCTTTGAAGACGTTCATCTCCCCTCTGTGCCTTCCCCCAGCAGGAATGGAGTCCCTTGTCCTCTGGGACCACCGCCTGCACACGGGGGTTTGCATCTTCCTGCCGTGCTGCACAGCTGGAGGGGTTTTATTTTCCAAAAAGGCAGAGGAGGGTGGGGAACAGCCCGGGAGCTGCGGGGAGCGGGCACCGCTCGCAGCATCTCCTGGCAACTGAGCCCTGCATGCAAATGACAGGCACTGCACAGCTCTGAGCGGCCCTCTGCGAGGCAGGAGCAGCCAGGAGAGCAGCAGGGCTTGGCTTCCCGGGCAAAATGGGTGTTTAGTGCCCCGAGAGCCCGGCCTGGGAGCGGGCACAGCAGCTGGGGAGGAGCAGTGCCCTCGGAGCCACACACGGGCACAGGGGGCACAGCCCAGCTGGCCAGGGCTGCCCTCCCTGGGCAGGCTGTGCCTCCCCGTGCTGCATTTGGGCACAGCTGGTCCCTAAGCCCTGGTGACAGCATCGTGTCCCTGCCCTGGAGCCGGGCAGAGCGGGGGATCCATCAGAGGAACCATCAGAGCTCCTGGAATGGTGTGGGTTGGGAGGGATCTCAAAGAGCACCCAGGTCCAACCCTGCCGAGGGCAGGGACACCTTCCACCAGAGCAGGCTGCTCCAAACCCCATCCAGCCTGTCCTTGGACACCTGCAGGGATGGAAATCTGCTCTGGGCAAATTGAGCCCAGCTCTCCACACAGTGAGAAATGCAAAAATATGAAATCAGCTGCTGGCTGCTATTAAAATTCATCCAGCTATGGGAGCTGCAGAGCAAACTGATCTCCAGACAAAGAGCTGCTGGAATCACACAGAAACATGGAATGGTTTGGGTTGGAAGGGACCTTGAAGGTCATTCCAAGCATTTGCCATGGGCAAACTCAAGGTGGGAGCACAGGCACCCCCTGCCCCTCCTGCCCCCCTTCCCCATCCTGGCTGCACCTCTGCTGCCACTGCATGGCCCCATGAGGGGAATTTGGTCCGAGCACCTTGGCAGCACCGAGATGTTGCTCCCAGGAAAAGGCAACTTCCCTCCAGAGCTGCAGCCCTGGAGACCACCCTAAACCCACCCCATGCAGCCAAGCCCATCCTGACCCCACACAGCAAAGGAGAGACTAAAACACTGCCCAGCCCCTTCCCTCTAACATCCAGGGCTGATTTGCACAGAGAGACACTGAAATTAATTTATTTCCTTTTCTTTCTTCTGGCCTAAGCAGCTCCCCTCCCACTTTTTCCAGATTGATCCATCAGCAAATGAGCCCTGCTAATGCTCTGTGCCAACTGCTGAGATAAAAGCCAGCCCTGGCTTTCAGGAGGCTCCAGGCTGCTCCTGCCCTTCAGGGGGAGGCACCAGGAAAAGGCTGGGAGGGCTGGGATGAGGGATGGGATAATGGGATAATGGGATAATGGGATGGGATGGGATGGGATGGGATGAGGGCTGGGATATGGGCAGAGATGTGGACAGGGATGAGGGCTGGAATGCGGGCTGGGATGAAGGCTGGGATACAGGCAGGGATGAGGGCTGGGATCAGGGCACCTGCTGGGACCAGAGCAGTGCCCCACGGGCAGGGCTGTGGGTGCCCACTGGGGCCCAGCAGATGCTCAGGGCACCCACAGCCCTCTCCCAGCTCATGCCCAGCCAGCACCAGCCTGGGTGGATCCAAACCATGGTCACTGCTCCTCTGCACACCCCGCAGGGCTGGAGCAAAGCTTCCCATCCTCCTGCACAGCCCAGCTCGCTGCAGAGCCGGGGGCAGCCCGTGGAAGGGGCACACACAAACACAACAAAAAACAACCAGAGATGCGAACCCCCCAGCCCTGTGGAGCTGTGCACATCACAGCTGAGCCTCCCAGGGCACTGTCCCCTGTGCCACCCCTGCCTGGCAGCTGCTGCTGTGCTCCCTGTGCTCGGGGAGCAGAGCAGTGACACCACTGCACACCTGGGACAGCACCGACAGGAGCCACCCTGCTCTGAGCTCCACCAAAAACCTCCCCAGGGGTCTCATCCCCCACCTAACACAGGAGCCATCACCCCTGCTAATGCAAAGAAGCTCATTAGCACTTCTTCCCAGGGAGAAAAGGCTCATCCTTAATATTTTTTTCTTTTATCTTCTTCTCCTTTCAGGTCCAATTAGTAGAAAACTCTTGCCTTGCTCAATTTCACAAGACAATTGTCATTTCAGTCACCCAGCTTGCAACTGCATGAGAGTGGAGTTTATTCAGTCATTGGATATTGGATTATAAGTTCATTTCAGAGGCCAGTTTGAAAATCCAAGATTTTTTAAAAAAATTTTTCTTGCCTTGCGGTAGAGAAAAATAAGTAATTTTCCTAGAGCACAGAGTGCTTGGTTCTGCTCACATAATTTCTTGGTTTACATATGAGATGGGCCCAGGGCCACCCATATTCTCCTACTTCTGCATACACATTTTTTGATCCAGCAAGAATCACTGTGCATTTGTCCAAAGATGACTTTTAGAAGGAGCAGTGAAAGTACATGTCCATATCCCAAGGCTGTAGAGTGGAAAAGTGCATTCACACTGCAGAAGTGCAGCAGAAGGTTTCTGCTCAGAGGTTTCTGCTCACACAGAGGTTTCTGCTCAGAGGTTTCTGCTCACACAGAGGTTTCTGCTCAGCCAAAGCTCTGCTGGGAGCAGCACCCCTCACCCAGGGCCCTGCCCCCATGGCACCCACCCATCCCTGCACCCCCAGCCAAACCCTCACCTTGGGGACACCTGGCCCTGTCCCAGCTGAGCTGGGAAGGCTGGAATCATCCCCAGGAGCTAAAGATGCTCCCCCATCAACCCAAATTCTCCCAGGATGGATGCTGAGGACTCAGCACCCCCAAAGCTGGAAGCCAACAGGTGCCATCTTGATGCCTTTTTTAATATTAAAATCATCTTTATTTCCCCAGCATCTGTGGTTTGTTTTCCAAACACATTCAGATCAACATCCCTCTTTGTTTAAGAGATGATAATAAACAAACACGTCGCGGGAGGTTCTCCCTCACATAAAGCAGGAGGAGGGAACAAACCTCAGGGGCCATTAGGAACAGTAATGCCAGATTAATTTTAAATGGGTTTCTATTCATTTGCATTCGCTCTGGCCTGTGCAATGCATTAGCCACGGCTTTGGGTGCATCTGATGGTTTGACATCCTTGAACACGAGCAGTGAATCCTGGAGCCCTCTGGGATCAGAGATGGACTGGGAGAGGAGGAAGCTGGGCTGGCCTGGGGGACAGCAGGGTGCCTGGAGTGGGGATGGTGCCCAGGGCAGTGCCTGGAGCTGGGGATGGTGCCCGGGCAGTGCCTGGAGCTGGGGATGGTGCCCGGGCAGTGCCTGGAGCTGGGGATGGTGCCAGGGCAGTGCCTGGAGTGGGGATGGTGCCCAGGGCAGTGCCTGGAGCTGGGGATGGTGCCTGGGCAGTGTCTGGAGCTGGGCATGGTGCCTGGGCAGTGCCTGGAGCTGGGGATGGTGCCCGGGCAGTGCCTGGAGCTGGGGATGGTGCCTGGGCAGTGCCTGGCGCTGGGCATGGTGCCCAGGGCAGTGCCTGGAGCTGGGGATGGTGCCTGGGCAGTGCCTGGAGCTGGGCATGGTGCCCAGGGCAGTGCCTGGAGCTGGGCATGGTGCCCAGGACAGTGCCTGGAGCTGGGCATGGTGCCAGGGCAGTGTCTGGAGCTGTGCCAGCCCTGTGCCCGTGGTGCCCAGGCCAGGATGGCCCCAGGGAGCTGGCAGTCCCCGGCAAGGCCGGGCGTGCACAGGAGCGCAGGTGCCACCCGCGCTGGCCTTGGGGAGGTCCCTGCAGTCCCCGGTGCCAGCCAGGCTCCGAGCGTGGCACAAACCCTGCCACAGCCCCAGGGGGAGCCCCCGTGCTCGCTCAGCACCTCTCACAGCAGCCAGGAGAACACAGAAACCTCAGTGACAGCTCCCAGCCTGCTCCAGCCAGCACACCCCTGCCAGACTCGGGGCTGCAGAGAGGAGCTGGGATACGACAGCCCCGTGATTAAAAAGACACAAATTAAAAGCAGCAGAAGCCTCCAGTGCTGCCACCCCAGAGCGTCATCGGTGCCCACGGTGAGGGGGACAATTAGCAAACAGGATTATCCTGGTGGGAATGCAGAGGCACATCAAAAAACCATTCCCGCGTCCCCCCAAAATTATGAATGCCCTACAAGGATAATAATAATGAGTTTTAGGGCATACATGTGATCTCCCCCACTGTATAATCTGCCCATTTCAGACACATGCAGCTCTAGCAGCTCTGTTAGAGAAGTAAATTAACTCTAATTTGATTGCTTCTCAGTAACAGTCATTTCAGCGCTCTAATCAATAAGTCACAGGGTTTTATGGCTGCCCTCTGTATCAATCACTCCCATCAGTGACAAAATGCTTTTATTTGAAGAACACCTGAACACTGTGTAATTACTCACAGACCCCAGTGTACCCACTTCACCTGCAGCAGCCCCCAGGCACGGAACATCCCTTCCCTCCTCAGGGCTTCCTGAGCTGTCCTTCTCCTCCCAATGTCACTGCACCAGAGTTGGCACCCACACCCCAGGCAGGCAGCAGCTTACAGGAGACACTCATCCCCCAGAAATCCTCCAAGAAAAGTCAGGATCTGACATCCTGCTGGGAAAGACACAGCACTGGTGTGTGGCATCACCAGCAGCTCTTCACTGCACCCACCAGAGCCCCCATGGAGCCAAATCCATCACAGGGAGAGAGCAGGGCAGGGAGAGCAGCACTGCCAGACACCCCGGGAGGTGACAAGCTCACAGCACTGCCAGACATGCCAGGAGGTGACAAGCTCACACTTTGGAGGGAGCAGATGGTTGGGGCACTGCTGAGGGCCAGGGAGCAGCTGATCCTGGCCAGCCAGGCGTGCTGCTGGCTGCTGCTTTGGTGCCAAAACCGCCTGGTGCCCTGCACAGCTGCTGGAGAGGCTCGCTGGTGGCACCTCTGTAAAGTCACCGTTCCTGTGGCTGTCACACCCCACGGGTGGGGATCCCTCTGGCAGGGCCTGGGGGAAGCACAGAGACCCCAGGCAGCCCCCCCAGCACGGGACTGCCAGGGAAACACGGCCAAGGAAAGGTTACCAGGGCTCTGGCCTCGGGTGTTCCTGCCTGGCAAAGGATGCCCTGGGCACACTGGGCATGGCAGGGAGTGACGTGACCTCAGCCCCGCTGTTGTTCCCCGAGTGGAGCACTGTCCTCCCTGGGTTCCCTGAGGTTCCCACTGTCCCTGCTGGAGCTGCACAGCTCTGGCTGCTGCCCCCATCACTCTCCAGCATCAGGATGCTCCAGCTGCTGGAGAGGCTCGCTGGTGGCACCTCTGTAAAGTCACCGTTCCTGTGGCTGTCACACCCCACGGGTGGGGATCCCTCTGGCAGGGCCTGGGGGAAGCACAGAGACCCCAGGCAGCCCCCCCAGCACGGGACTGCCAGGGAAACACGGCCAAGGAAAGGTTACCAGGGCTCTGGCCTCGGGTGTTCCTGCCTGGCAAAGGATGCCCTGGGCACGCCGGGGCACGGCAGGGTGTGACGTGACCTCAGCCCCGCTGTTGTTCCCCGAGTGGAGCACTGTCCTCCCTGGGTTCCCTGAGGTTCCCACTGTCCCTGCTGGAGCTGCACAGCTCTGGCTGCTGCCCCCATCACTCTCCAGCATCAGGATGCTCCAGCTGCTCCCAAGCAAACAGAGACCTCAGAGATCCCTCAGCACAAAACATCCCCACGTCAGCACCCCAAAGCTGTGCTCAGGAGACTCTTCCAGGCCATTCTGGTTTTTATCAGTTTTCATTTTGCTGTTTCAAGAAAAAAACTAACAACTCTCAAAAACCACAGGAAATGCCTCGGGGAAATATTTTCATGGGCAGATGTCAGGCCTCAGTTGTTACAGGAATTATCCCCAGGATGCTGAGCAGAGGACAGGCTGCCCCATCCCTGTGCAAACTGCAACAAAGATGCTGCTGCTGCTGCTGCTGCTGCTGTCACCCCCGAGCTGGAGCTGACACACCGGGAGAGCTTCAAGTCCTCAGAGCAACATTTAACTCCCCTCTGCAAATCCACGTCTCACCTGCAGAGCCCCGCAGGGCCCCGGCACTCACCCTGAAGTCGATGCCCACCGTGGAGATGAAGCTGCCGGCGAGGAAGGCGCCGTCCTTGAAGCGCACCAGCAGGCAGGTCTTGCCGACCCCTGAGTCTCCCACCAGCATCACCTGCAGGGAGGGAGGCAGGCAGGGAGGGGTGTGAGGCTCCAGGGCAGCCCCACTGCCGCCACCACCCTGCTCCATCGCAGCAGGTCCTCGAGGGGAGGGGGCACAGCCAAGAGCGATGTCCTCGGACCCAGGGGAGTATTCACCCCCTGCACCGTGTCACCAAACTGGAGACGCCTTCCCCTGACAGGCACTTAACAGATCCTTCATGGGGGCACAAAACCCCTGGAATGCAGGAGTGGCAGAGCTGCCCGTGCTGTCCCCACAAACTGCCCTCCACGTTGGGGCTTTCCAGGATGTGGCACTGCCCCTGGGGTCCCCAGCCACGAGTGCCAGCTCCAGGGTGCACTCTGCCCTCCTTCAGCCAGACCCACACGTGCCACAGCCGCCCTCCCAGTCCTCCACAGATACCAAGGGAGCAGCTGCGGGTGCCACCTGCCTCAGTTTCCCCGCCCAGGAGCCGCCCTGGGCACACACAGAGCAGGCAGCTCCTCACCACCCAGCAACCACGGCAGAGCTGAGGCTGCTTCCAAATGCAGCCCCCCAAAACCTCTGCCCACACCAAGAGCCCTGCTGCCCCCAGGGCACCGACCCTGCTCCCCTCGGCAGGATGACACCGAGAAATCCGGGACAGGGAGAGGGGCTGTGCCAGCTCCTTGCACACCTGCCGTGCCAGGCTCCTTCTGTCCCGAGGCTCTGCCATCAGCCTTCCACGAGCCAGTAACCCGTGACAGGATTGAAATGGCTTTGTGGCAGGGACTGCCCTGGGTCACACCGAGCCCTCCCGGCAGCGGCCAGAGGTGGCAAACGCCACCCCCCCTCTGCAGCCCAGCCCTGAGAGGCAGCAGCAGCCCCAGCCGCGGGTGCAGCTCGTTTTTGGCACTGCCAAGGGGGGCAGGATCTGCCCACGGTGCCCCACACTGGAGTCCCACAGGAGCACCAGGCACCCAGCCCTGGCACAGCAGGGTGAGGGCAGCCAGAGCCCACAGGAGCACCAGTGTGAAGCCAAGGGAAGGGGCGAAAAAAAGTCATTTTAGTACAAAATATTGATTTTTTTAAAACATTTTTCCAGACATCTTTTTGGAATAGGTGACCCTCAACAGCAGCACCAAAGCCTCACCTGGGCACACAGAGTGCCCAGGGCCAGCCCTGTGCCCAGGACCTGGCCACTGCACCAGGCAGAGATGGGGAGCTCAGGACAGGGGAAGGAGAAAGTTTAATAAACCAGGCTTTCACTGGATACATAGCAATTTCTGTCTGCCACTGGGTCAAAGCCAGCCAGACATCAGCAGATGTTTTCTCTACCCGGTGCGTTTGGGCTTATCTGAGACACATCTGGCTCACCCTTGGCCATGGGGACCATCCCTGGGGAAAGCCCCAGCCTGGGCAGGCAGAGGGGAGCTCCAGGAGCCAAGGACCAGTGCAAACACAGAGGTGGCTCCATTTTAGGGAAGCTGTTGAACCATTAATGCAGCTGTATCAGGACCAACCACCCACCGAAGCAACCGAGCACGTTTCTGGAACGTCCCTCTCCAACCCCACACCCCAAACGTGAACACTTCCTACCCTACACCCCAAATCTGAACACCTCCTGCTCCACATTCAAACCTGAACACCTGAACACTTCCTACCCCACATCCCAAACCTCCACACCTGCTATTCCACACCCCAAACCTGAGCACTTCCTGCCCCACATCCCAAAGCTCCAAACTTCCTATCCCACACCCCAAACCTGAGCACCTCCTGCCTCACACCCCAAACCTGAGCCCCTGAACACTTCCTACCCCACATCCCAAACCTGAACACCTGAACATTTCCCACCCCACATCCCAAACCTGAGCACCTCCCACCCCACACCCCAAACCTCCCCACCTCTTACCCCCCACCCCAAAGCTCCCCACACCCCAAAGCTCCCCACATCCCAAAGCTCCCCACCTCCCACCCCACACCCCAAAGCTCCCCAGCAGCCGCACCGAGTGCCCCAGGCACCAGGCTGTCCCCGCACACAGCAGGTGGCACCTGTCCCAGCAGAGCCGCTCCCCGGGCTCGATGGCCCGGGCTCGGCACGCAGATCCGTGTCACAAACACACACAGGGGCTTCACCGAGCCGTGCCCCCCGCCCAAAGCGCTAAACGAGCCCCACAATCGCTGTGCGAGCCCTGAAATCATCAAACGAGCTCCAGGCTGGGCTTGCGGCAGGTCTCAGGGTGAAGTGGGGAGGAAGCAGAGACATTCGCTCCGTGAGTCGCTCGCCAGGCTCGGGAGGAGGAGGAGAAGCCACCAGAGCGCGGCAGGCTGGGCACATCGCGAGGGATGGGTGCCACCAGCCTGCGTACAGCCCCGCTTCCCTGGGGGTCCCCGAGGATCGGGGGCTCACAGAACTGCCCGGAGCAGCCTCTGGCCGCCACTCGCAGCAGTCCCGCAGCCCCAGCCCCGCTGCCGGCGGCTCTGCGGGCGCAGCCCCCGGGGAGCGAGACCCCGACCGGGCTGCGGAGGGGCTGGGAGAGAGGGGAGCAGGGACCCGGGCAAGTGGGATGAAGGCAGGAAGGGATGCGGGGATGCAGGGATGAGGGGATGCGGAGATGAAGGGATGAAGGGATGAGGGGATGAGGGGATGCGGGGATGAAGGGATGCAGGGATGAGCGGATGCAGGGATGCCCGCCCGGTCCTGACCCCCGGGAACTTCGGCGACGCTACCCCGGCCCCGCACCCGCCTGACCCCGCACTCCCGCTGCCCCCGCCGGTCCCGCACCTTGAAGGCGAGGTCGTAGAACTCCCCGCTGCTGCTCAGCGAGGGCCGCCCGGCCGCCGCCGCGCCGCCGTTACGGGGCCCGGGGGGCACCGGGGGGAACCGGGGGGAACCGGGGGGCACCGGGGGGAACCGGACGAGCGGGCACGGCGAGAACGGGGTGCACGGGGTCTGCACTCCCGAGGAAGGGACACCACTGCCCGCCGTGCCCGCTCCCCGCGCCGCCCCTGCGCGCCCCGGCCCCGCGGCGCGTTACCGTGGGGGCACCGGGAGGCGCCCCTGGGGGGTCTGCAGGAGCGAAGGGAACGGCGAATGGAGGGTGGCACCCGCAGCCCGGGGAGCGGCGTGGGGTGCCCAGCGCCGCACGCACCAGCCCTGAGGGCGGGGGTGCAGCTCCACAGCCCGGCTTGGGGTCCGTCCCGCTTTGGGGTCCGTCCGCAGCCCGATTTGGGGTCCGTGCCGCAGCCGCCTCTGTCCCTCTCGGGTTTGCGGGGTGGGGTCCGTCCCGCTTTGGGGTCCGTCCGCAGCCCGATTTGGGGTCCGTCCACAGCCCGGTTTGGGGTCCGTCCCGCTTTGGGGTCCGAACCGCAGCCCCCTTTGGGGTCCGTCCCGCAGCTCCCCTTGGGTTCCGAACAGCAGCCCCCCTTGGGGTCCGTCCCGCAGCCCCCTTTGGGGTCCGTGCCGCAGCCTCCTCCGTCCCTCTCGGGTTTGCGGGCACGGTGCGGGAGGGCCGCTCGAGGCAGTCCCAGCCCCCGGCCGCCGGCAGCGTCCCTCGGGGGTGTAAGGGTGGAACGGGGTCCGGGCCACGGGGGGATGGAGCGTGGGCTGCGGGAGCCCGGGTTCCCCGGTGTGTCTCGGCAAGGGGTTCCAGTGGGTTTTGGCTTCTCTCGGCTCCCGAGTGCCGTCTGAGGCACGGGCGGTCTCCGGGCTGGAATGAACGCCGTGGCTGCTGCCATGTTCCGGCAGCACGGCACAGCCCGGCTGGGATCGGGGGCCCGGACAGGCACAGCGGAGCGGGAGCGAGGAGTGAATCGCTGTCAGGAGAAGGCAGGCTCGTGGTGAAAATGGAGTGACAGCGCTGGCACAGGAGTGACAGCTGACAGGGCAGGGATCAGCGTCCCAGAGAGCCTGGGCCAGCACCGAGCTCGGTGACAGCCGTGGTGACGCTGAGGGGTCACTGTCACTGCGGGCATGGGCGAGACTTTCCCTTTGGGAGCATTTAAATCTGTGGTTAATCCCTGAAGAGCCCCGCGGGGAGGAGGAGGAGCAGGCAGCAGGGTTCTGATGGATTTAACCAAGGACGGGAGATGGGCCAGGTTAGGAGCTCCTGGCTGAGATCCCCTGCTGCCACCTTGTCCTGGGCACGGGCACGGCTGTCACGGGCTCCGGGGAACGCCGAGGAGCTCCGGGGCTGCAGAGCTCCTCCGACACAAGGAAAAGCTGTCACGGTGGAGCTCAGCATCCCACTGCCCCGATCCCGGCGATCCAGCCGGGAGATGGAAGGGCTGCCTGGGCAGAGCAGACTGGATGCCACGGCTCTGCTCGATAATCTGATTTTCCAGGACAGCTGCAGTCAATAGAGGCCTGGGAACAAAGTGCAGTGCTGGAACCGTGGGTGGGCTGCAGGTTTTTTAGCAGCCCCCGAGGCACGGCCGTGGCGCGGCTGTTCCCGGCCGTACCCACCGGGGGAAGGCGGTACCCGCTGCCCTGGCACCCGCACCTCCGGGGCACTCCCCCCGCTGCGGGAGGACTTTGCCCCGCTGCCATCCCCGGGCGAGGACGATGGAAATCTCCACCACGGCCCCGCGGCCCGGAGCAAACAAAGCCAGCTGTTCATCGCCGCCGCATCGGGGCAACGCCGGAGCACCGGCGGCGGCAGCCGGGAAGCGCTCCCGGGTAATTCCCGCTGTGCCAAGGGTGGGTGCGCCGCCCTGGCCGACCCCGCTGCCCCCAGCCCCAAAAGCAGCCTGGCAGAGCAGGAGCACCGCGGCGGGGAGCATCTCCGGCAAGTTGTCTGCTGGAGGAAAGGCAGAGGCACAGCCTGCTCAGAATCGCAGTCACGCCTGGAGATGTTGCTCCGCAGATAGTTACAGGAACTAATCAGATAACGGCAGCTGAACTAAGGGGGATATGTGTGCTAAAAATAGCTTAATGGAACAACAGACGCCTGGAGATACGGCGTGCCTCGGGGAAGCGGGGCTGCGGCAGCTGGCACGGCTCTGGCCGCACCCCGAGCCGTCTACAGATATGTAAATTTGTCCTGAAAGGCAGAAAAGCAGCTTGTCCCCGTCAGGGTGGTCAGCCCGATGGGGCCGTTGTGCTGCTGTATCCATGCGAGCACGGAGAGGCAGATGGTGCCACCTGTGCCACCTGTGCCAGCAGCCACGGGAATGGCACCTGCCTTTTGCTCAGCCAGCCCTGCCTGGGCACGGAGCTCTGCACAGGGCTGGAGACACCAGGAGCCCACCCGGGGCCCAGCGCCGTGCCCTGCCCAGCTGCTCTGCACAAACACTGCGCCTCAGGGCTTTAAATCTGCCTGTTTGCTTTGGCATGGAACTTGGCAGGGCTCTGTGTGCCAGAAGTTCCATGCCGTGCTCAGAGCCAAGCGAGACATTTCGGTGTGAGGCCTTCCCTCCCTGCCTCCTGCCACTGCTCCAGGTTGTTCCAAAGCTGGCTCGTGCCACAGCTGCCCCCACATTCCCCAGCCTCAGCTACTCTGTGCCCCGGGCCTGGCCAGGCTCTATCCATCCCTGCCTCTCCCAGCAGCCTGCCCAGCCTGCTCCCTCCTGGTGCCAGCTCCTGGTGCCAGCTCGAGGGAGCAGAGCTGTCTCTCCAGCAGGCAGCCTGCAAGGACGAGCTATTCCCACCAGGCACCGTGTCAGCTGTGCCAGCTTGGAAGACATTCATCTTCCTCGCATGGTGACTGCAGGAAGGATGCTGCAGGCTCCTTCCATGTGCTGCTCGTGGTGCCTCTGCTGTCACCTGCTGCAGGGCCACCAGCCAAGCCTTGGGGGCTTCTCTGTCTCTGCTGGGTGCTGGTGAAGCTTTGCCTCAAATGCTGGGGTCAGTTTTGGGCCCTCCGTGACACTGAGGGGCTGGAGCGTGGGCAGGGAAGGGAATGGGGCTGGGGAAGGGGTTGGAGACTGAAGGAGATGGGAAGGGGCTGAGCCTGGAGAAAAGGGAGATCAGGAGGAACCTTGTAGCTCTGCACAGCTCCTGAGAGGAGGGGACAGCCGGGGGCATTTGGGATCTTATCCCAGGGAACAGGGACAGGAGCAGAGGGAACAGCCCCAGGCTGGGCCAGGGCAGCTCAGGGTGGATTTTGGGAGAATTTCCTCCTGGAGGGGCTGCCCAGCCCTGGCCCAGCTGCCCAGGGCAGGGTGGAGTCCCCGTCCCTGAGGGGTTTAACAGCCCTGGGCATGTGGCACTTGGGGACATGGGACAGTGCTGGCTTTGGCAGTGCTGAGGAATAGCTGGGCTGGATGGACTTCAGAGGCCTTTTCCAACCTAAACCACTCCATGCCTCTCCCAGACTGGTGTAGCTCTGCCAGCCCTGCTCAGCTCCTGTGCCAAGGGCACACAGAGCCCTGGCTGCAGCGTGGCTGGAGAGGGAGAGCTGCAGGCAGTGCCATCACCTGCTCGGCGGTGTGGGAGGGCAGCTGGGGCTCCTGGGGCTGGCAGGCAATCCCAGAGCTCAATTCCATCTGGAGAGGAGCAGACATCCCCGGAGGGGTCAGGCAGAGGGGACAGCCCTGCTGCAGCCAGCACATCCCCATGGAGGGCACGGGGAAGCAGAGGGAGCTGCCCAAGGCAGGGGCACAGCTGGAGCTGGATGCCAGCTCCCTGCCAGGGAGGGCAAGGACTCTGGTGCCTTGGGAAGGGCCCGGCCCACGCAGCCCCGAGCAGGCACCGTTCCCTCCCTCGCCAGTGATTGTTCTTCCCTCCCATCGCTCGCTTACCTCTGAGCACTTCAATCTCGTCGCCTTTGTCAGTGTCGCTGGCTTTTAATTGAAATTCCTCAGACATCTCCTCATCAGCGCAGCCCATCAGTGAGTTTTGTGTGGGAAGTCATTGTTTTCCTTCTGCAGCTGTGAAAGTTAAATTCCAGCGTTTTGCTCGGAGACTGCTTTTGTCTCTTCCCTTTCTTACACTGCCAAGCCCAATCTTACGATCCCAACCTCTTTCCTTTGTCTGGATATTTCATTTTCCATCTCTCCTCCGCAGAGTCCCTCTGGTTCCACCTCAGGCTCCTTCACTTCTCTGGCCCATCCTGAGGGGCAGCTCCCACCTGTGGCTCCCTCCAGCCACTGCCAAGTTTTCCCTGGGGAGCTTTGGAGAGCCCAGCCTGTTTCTAACTCTTTATTTCTTGGTGTTCAGATCCCTAAGAGCAGCATCCAGCTCCTCAGGAGGGTTTGGACACCGTGGAGCTGGGCAGACACGGAGCTTTCAGCATGTGCAGCCCAGGGGCAGAGCCTGAGCCCTCCTTTCCCCACCAAACTGCCCCTTTAGCCCCTTCTCCCTCCCCAAAAGGCAAAGGCAGGCAATGAAAACACCAACCCCAAGGGTGTTCAAGAGGAGAACCCACACTGGCAGCAGGAAGATGGGATGGGGGCTCAGTCCCCTCCTCTGAGCAGAGCTTTTCATCCAGGGAAACCTCGGCGCTGCCCCGGGCCCCCAGTGCCCCCTCCCACACATAAAAGGGTGATTGTGCCAGGTCCTGATGAGCCTGTACTGCGCTGAGGCCAGGAAATGAATTTTCCTTGTGCCAAGACAGACACGACCAAGGTCTCAGAGCAGAGGGCTGAGCACAGGGCAGTGCCCAGCTCAGCAGTCACCCACGAGGACCCTGAGACAGGAGGAAGAGTTGGATGCTCAAAAGGCCTTTGAAACAGAGGGAGGGCAGAGCAAATGCCCAGCCTCCTCAATATGAGATATTTTCAGGCTATTTTGTATATTTTAGATGCTTTTCAGACATGCCTCAGCAGCATCAAATATTTTAGGAATATAATATGTCAGCTTGGAAATATCTGAGGTATTTTGTAGCTGTACACAAACACATCCCGAGCCAGGGAAGGGCTAGACTGTGGTTGTGGTTTCAAAAGCAAGGGTGTAAATGTCCCAGGTGCCTCTGTTATCCCTGCACACTTGGCCATTTCCATCCCAGAACCATTCACACCATGGCTGCAGCACGAGCCCAGCCGGTGGCTCTGAGCCTGGCACTGCCTGGAGCCACCACAGCACAGCCCAAGGAGCTGGAACAAATAAATCCCCAAAAACCCTCATCTTTGGAAATTAGCTTGGCACTGCAGAGCTCAAGAGCTCCCACGGGCCAGCCCTGGGATGCGAGCAGTGCTCTGGGCCCTTGTCAAACAATAAACAGTGCTAATGAGCAGCGGGGAAATGCGCAGAGCTGGTAAAGAGCGAGTCACCCGCTAAGGGCCGGCTGGGGAGAGGCTCCCGAGGGACGAGGGCATGGACAGAGGGCATGGACAGAGGGCATGGATGTGTGGGCATGGACAGAGGGCATGGACGTGTGGGCATGGATGTGTGGGCATGGACAGAGGGCATGGACAGAGGCATGGACAGAGGGCATGGATGTGTGGCTGCTGGTGGCTCCAGATGGACCAAAGGGATGGATGTGTGGCTGCTGGTGGCCCCTGAGGGACCCAGGGGATGGATGTGGTAGCTCCCAGGGGACAGAGGGGATGGATGTGTGGCTGCTGGTGGCCCCCGAGGGACAGAGGGCATGGATGTGTGGGCATGGATGTGTGGCTGCTGGTGGCCCCAGATGGACAGAGGACATGGATGTGTGGCTGCTGGTGGCCCCCGAGGGACAGAGGGCATGGATGTGTGGGCATGGACAGAGGGCATGGACGTGTGGGCATGGATGTGTGGGCGTGGACGTGTGGCTGCTGGTGGCCCCGGATGGACAGAGGGCATGGATGTGTGGCCGGGCTCTGCCCACGGGCACATCCCGGGGAAGGAAAGGCAAAGGCAGCTCCTGAGCCAGCTGGGGAGCAGCAGGAGGAGCTGGGCTCATCCCCCTGCCAGGGGACATGCAAATGAGTGCCCACAGTGTGCCCAGCCGTTCATCGCTGAGCCAGCTGGGGAGCAGCAGGAGGAGCTGGGCTCATCCCCCTGCCAGGGGACATGCAAATGAGTGCCCGCAGCGCTAATTGGTGGCAGATGGCTGATGAGACACGGGAGGGATCAGCAGCTTTTGTCTTTCTGCTCTGACACACCTGAGGTGACATTCCCAACCTGAGCGTGAGCCAGCGGCTCTGCTCCAGCTAATTAGCAACCTGGGTGATGACGACGACGGTGCAGCCCCGAGTTTTAAGGCTGTTCGTTGCTGTTTTCCCAGGAAGGCTGGACATTTCCTCTTAGCAGTAATCTAGCGAGCTCGGGCAATTAGTTTTTATTTCAAAATGACAGAGTGCGAGCAGCACGGCACTCGGAGCTCTGAAGAGCAATCAGTTTCCCAATTCCTGATCCCTCCCCGCTCCCTGCCAGCGGGCAGCCGTTCCCCTTGTCCTTTAGGAGACGCGTGGCTGTGGCACTTGGGGACACGGGCTGGAGGTGGCGCTGGCTCTGCTGGACTGGGCGGCCTTAGAGGCTTTTCCGACCCACCGGATTCTGAGGTTCCGTGATTACCGGGACTGTTCCCGGTCTCTATCCCGGAGGCGGTGCTAGAGGGCGCCCGGGGCCCGCGAACCGGCCCCGGCACGGGCTGAGCCCGCCGGGACCGGAGCGCCCGGGCATCACCGGGGCACGGCTGGGACGGGAAAAGGGAGAGCAGGAACGGGAAGGAGCCAGGGCTGGGTGATGGAGATCCCTGTGGGGGTCACTCCTCAGGGAGTGTCACTGCCCCATCCCCGGGGGATGTGACAAATCCAAGGAGGTGGCACTTGGGGACATGATCAGCGGTGGGCTGGGCAGGGTTGGGGGAATGGCTGGACTCGGTGGGCTTGGAGCTCTTTTCCTGAATAATTCCATGAATCTGTGATCACACAAGAAACGGGGGCACAAAATGCAGCCACGCTTTGTGCAACAACCTGCAGGGAGGGACACAGGCACTTCATCCCTGGAGGCAGCTCCTGTGGGACCCCTGTGTCCCACCCCACTGCCGAGCCCTTTCCCCCAGAGCCCTGCTGAGCACCAGCCGTGCTACTTCCCCCAGGTTAGCAAGAAACAGGGGCACAAAATGCAGCCACGCTTTGTGCAACAACCTGCAGGGAGGGACACAGGCACTTCATCCCTGGAGGAGCAGGGATCCCCAGCTCCTGTGGGACCCCTGTGTCCCACCCCACTGCCGAGCCCTTTCCCCCAGAGCCCTGCTGAGCACCAGAAATAACTCTAACTCCCCAGGTTAAAGTTATTTCTGGGCAGGGAAATAACAGCAAATGGAGCTGTTACTATGCCCATACATAACTACAGCTGCTCTCCAAGGGCCCCAGCTCTTGGCAAGGGACCTGAGGGGTCGAGAGGGGCATTTCCCTGCCTTTTGCAGCCCCACACGAGGTACAGTGGATGGCTCCCTGTCCTGGCTCCTATCCAATTTCCAGCTGCACAGAGTTTCCCTCCATGGCCACCAACACACCTGGACAAGGAGGTGCCTGCACTGGCTGCTCACGGACCTGCACTGGTGCTGTAGGAGCCAATCGTGTTTCCTGTGCAGGAATGGGTGCTGCAGGGCTCCAGGGCTGTCCAAAGCCATCTGCAGTGCTTTTGGGGTCTGGCTGGGGCAGCTGGAGGCAGCAGGGACATTCCTGCTCAGCCACAGCTGGGTCACGTTCTGCTGAGCACGGTGGGTCTGGGATGTGCTGGGTGCCTGCATGCAGGAGGGGAGAATTAACAGCCTCTTCCTTCACTGGGGTTTTAATTCTGCTTCAAGTAAACAGTGTTGAGAAACTCTCCCGTTCCCGCCAGTGGGAGGATCCAGCAGAATCCCTTCCCCACAACAAGCCATTCCCAGCCCCAGAGTGCATTTTCCACTTCCATCATTTTCCCCAGCTGCTGTTTTACAACCCATCCCAGCTCAGCGACAAGACTTTCCTCCCAGATGAAAAATCGTGATTTGATGTGAACAAATGATTTTTTGCTCTCTCCTTGCACACTCACTCAAGCATTTCCTTGCTCACTGCCCTCACTACAGCTTGGCAGCCCTGGCTTTTGGGGGAGAGCCCTTCACTTCATTCCATCAGCTGGATTCCATTAGCCAGCTAATCTACTGATCACAATCCACACACAGGATATTTTCTCCTCGCTGTTATCTGAAAGAATACGGGCATCAGTACAAAAGAAAGGGAAAAGAACCCTACAAAAAGCAATTTACAATTGAGGGAGCGGAAATAAATATATCGTAGTCACATGAGGAAATAGTAACCATGGAGCTATTTTGGGCACAATACATCATGCAGAGGATGATGTGTCTTTCAAGCACAGTTCAAGCCCAAAATTCAAGGCACAGAATGTTTTTGGAAAGTAAATTCTCACATACATTAAGCACCATGCCAAGGAGCGGGGTTGGATGCTGTCAGGCTTTGCATTTCGGGTTTGTTCAGTTTGCATACAGGAAGCCAGAGCCTCAGTAGGACGATCCCAAAGCTGAAACCACACAGGTGCTGACAGATTCTGTTGGATCAGGACCATCCTGGGTTAGTCCCACTGGGCAGAGCCAGACGTGGGGTCTTTTCCAATTTAAATGGTTCTGGGATTCACAGCCCACAGTGGCTGCACACGTAGTGCTGAAGGATCAGTCCCTTGCTCCCTAGAGAACCCCACATACCCAAAATCACAAGTGCCTTCAAAAATCCTACATGATTCAAACCCAAACCACCACCTTGGCTAAGCCTTCTCTGTCCTGAGTAAACACAGCACAAATCAGGGTGCAATAATCAGCTGTCACAGCTCTCCCACCCTTTCCAGGTGAGGCTGGGGCTGCTTTTGGGGAGATGCCCTCTGTAATGATGCTGCCTTTGGTTGTATGGAGATTTTATTTCAGTTATTATGTTTAAATCAGAAATAATTCAGCTTCCCGAGGAGATGTTGTGGGGTGATGAATTGATCTCACCAGTGAGCCACAGCCAGTGCCCGGGGCCATTGCAGGGTGAAAGTGACATTGAAACCTGACAGATTCGCTGTGTTTGCCGGTTAAAAAATGCACTGCAAAATACCTGCCTTGTTCTTCCCCTGTCCCCGAGGTACCCGAGCTACCTGCTGTGCTGGGCGTGTGACACACCCCGCAGCCCCTTCTGCATCCTGCACCAGCCTCGTGGAGAGCTCAGCTGGGCACACCGCCCTGTGTGCCCAGGCAGAGGGTGACAGTTCCCTGCAGCATCCTCTGCCCTGCCCGCTGAGCTGCCCCCCAAGGGGACAACCCTTGTTTCCCGGGATTCTCCTGTCCCGGGGGTGCTCATGTTCCCCGGGATGCGCTGCTGCCCGGGGGGCTCCCGTCCTCAGGATGGCCCAGGACAGACCTGTCCCCCGGGACCCTCATGGCCCACGGGATCCCCGTTCTCCCGGGACACCTTTGTCCCGCGCCATCCCCCTGCCCACGGGACACCTTTCCCACGGGATCCCCCTGTTCCCGGGACCCCGCTTCCCCACGGGATCCCCGCGCTGCCGGGCCCGGTGCGGTGTCCCGGTGCCCCGGGCCCGGTGCGCTGTGGCGGTGCCCCGGGCCCCGCCGTGCCCGCGGTGCCGGGCCGTGAGTTTGATTTGGGGGGTTCTGTGATGGAGTTTGGTTTGGGGGGGTTCTGTGATGGAGTTTGGTTCGGGGGTTTCTCTGTTCGGGAGGTTCTTGGAGGAGGGTGTGCAGGGACAAGTTTGAATTAATTATTGGGGGGTTAAACGCACTTTAAAGCGAATCCGAAAGACGCAGCTGGCGAGTAAGAGCCGGGGTGGGATGACAGATGTGTTTGTGTCTGGCTGTTCTGGGTAGGTCACTCAGGCGTGTTCGTGGAGGGGCACTGCAATGGTCCATGTGCTCTGTCACTGAAATCAGCTCGCTGCCTGACGCAAGAAACAGACGCAGGGGAAAAGTTTGGTTTTCCGTAGGGAGCAGCTTTTCAGCTCTTGACGAGACAAAAGCATCGAGTGATTCATGGAAGAAAGATGACGTGGGGCCCGGCGCGGTGCATGGAGCTCACATGAACTAATTTCTGGTGCTATTTCTCTGCTTTAAGGGTCTGCTTTTCTGTTTGGATATTCTTAACTAAGCTTCCACTTTCTTCACTTCCACTGTGTCAACACAGAGACGCTGCAGAAGTTGTGGAGTACCACAGTAAACATACATTGTAGGTTTTGCAGGCTGTGTCTGGGCTAACTTCAGGAAAATGTGCACATCTCTAAATCCAGCAGCCAAGGTGTTTTCCAGCTCCTTTCTTGCTAGATATATTTAGACTTCTGCAAACAGACCAGCCATTGTTTGTTGCAGAAAGTCCCTGACTGGAAAAGACTGGTTTTTATTAAGGAGGTTCTGGATTTCTGTTATCTGTTGTTGGTTTGAGATGGGGCTGTGCAGCTCCCCAGGCTGCTCACTGTGGAGCAGCCTCCTGAAGGCTGTGATGATCAGCCCTTCATTTGGCTTTTTGAGGATTTGGGGCTATTACAATGTGTTTCTGTGGTTATTAATGTTGGTAGTAAGTGTTTGAGACTATGTTATTGTTGTTCAGAGGCGCTGAGTTGTAAAAGCTCCCAGAATGTTTTGGGTATTGTGCAGTGACACATGGAAGTGGGACATAAAGCTCTTGCAGGTGAACAAAACCATGGGAAGGGAAATGCTCCAGGGAAAAGCACCAGGATGGTGTTTGTGGCACCGTGTTCTGATTGAAAAGTGTTTGTGTAGGACACAGAGCTCGTGTTGGAATTCAGGCTGTGGAGTCATCCCTGTCAGGCAGCTCATTCCTGCGTGCGCGGGCTGGGAACGTGTGCTGGTCCTGTTCTCAGGGCTGGGCTGACATGTGCTGAAGTGGGTTTCCTTCAGGTTTACTGCCCTGTTTGGCCTCCTGGTGATGGCAGAGAATGCAGGTGCACCCACTCTCGTTATAACCATGAGGAGTTCACAGATTCATTTCTGTTAGTATGGAAGGGACTCTGGCTCATGGCTCCATGAGGTTATGCGAGTGGTTTTGCCTAATAATTTCACATTCCCTTTGTTGAACAGGGACAGATAAATAACGTTTATATATTCTCTCATTAGAGGAAAAAATATTTTTTAATATCTCAACAACCCCTTTAAAAAAATTAATAATTCTGGAATAAAAGCAGCCATTAGGAAGGCCGCGTTCTGAAAATTCCCAGCACCAGAATTCCCGGCCATTTGTTTGCAGCAGCACTCAGCAACTGCGATTCCGAATTTCGGGCTGTAGAAGTGAGGCCTAGGAAATGAATTCCTCTTGTATCCGACGTTTTAGACGGAGCAGCTTTGAGGAAATAAATGCCAACTGCGGCCGGGCTGTTACCAGGAGCAGGGGAACTGTCCCATCCAAAGAATCGCTAAGGAGATGGGCTCTGCTGCTCGCAGACACCACATACCTCGCTGGAAGCAGCCTCCAGGCAGAGCGAGCAGGAATATTGGCCCCTTCCCGTGGCCAGAGTCAGGTTCTTGAAGTGTAACGCAAAGTCTGGCTGGAAGCAGGAGCAAAGTCTGTTTTTCCAAATAATCCGCGGCGCGCAACACGCGGAACTGAACTGGGGGAGCAACGCTGCGAGGGGCAGCATCTGCACCTCTGGCTCCTCCGTCCCAGGAATGCTCTGATCCGTCTCTTTTCAAGTGCTTTGCCCTCAGTGCTGCCGGATTTTGGTCGCGTTCATTTGAGCCTGAGCAGTTTCTTGAGCTTTCATCGCTTATTTCGTTCCTCAGGTGGAAATAAACCTCATCAAGGCTTTCCGACTTTCGACTTTCCCTTGCACTTCTTTCTGACACGTCTTTGGTGTTGTGGCAGGTTTGAAGTGGAAATTAGAATCTCGATGTAAAAGGATGAGAGTGGAAACTTCCTTTATTTCCCCCTCATTAGGGTGGAATAGTGTTTGTGGATGGGTGAGAAGGAGGAGCTGGGATCAGAGGAGCTCTGCTGTCGCCAGGCTCCTGCAGAAGCAGATTTGGGGGATCAGAACTTTCACCCAAAACCCAGTGGGGTTTTTTGTGGGTTTGGCAGTGCCCAGCTGGTGACTTCACCTAAATAAACCTTAAAATAAACAGATCTATGATTCAGGAACCTGCAGTCTGGTATTTTAAATTTCAAGGGTCAGCAGTGATTGGTAGATTTTGATATTATTACATGATGCAGGAAAAGTCTTTTCAAGGCTTGGGGTGCCTTCAAAAGCTATCAGGGAAAAAAAAAGTCCAGTTTAAATTAACATTTAATTCAGGTAAACCCACAGGCAGTGGAGTGTCTGTGCAGTAGTGTCCAGGCCACAAAAGCAAAATAGCTCTATTGCTGTTCCTAGAAAAAATTGAGACAGCCTGGAATGTCATTCTTGTAGGAAGCCATATCCCAGCGAAAACAAGGCTGCGTTTCTCTTTTGTAAGAGATTTTGGAGGGAGGAAAAAGGCCCAAATGAGGTGCTAGATAAATATTTTGCCAGCGAGATTCTTTCAGCCTGTGGAAGGGAGCAGTCCCATAAGCAGCTCGTAGCTATAGTTTGAGTGTGAACAAGGAGGCGATTCTGTGGTCCGCTCTTAGAGAGGGCTGGGTTGTTTATTGTGCTCCTTCCTAAAGCCTCAGAGAACTCTCAGTGCTGTTCCCGTGACTGAGAAACTTTTTAAAAATGAAAACTTTTCTCAGTGGAGTTTCAAAGTGTATTGAGAAAAACGTCCCAGCTCAGGAAGAGCAGGCATCCACTGGAGAGGAGGATTTGAAGGCGCTCCTGCTCTGTGGCAAAAATTGCAATTGAATAATCCTGAGCAGCACCAACGCGTCTCACTTTTGTGATCTGTAGTTTGGTGCAGCCAAGCCTAGAAACTCTGGTAGTGACAAACCCCCACATGCTAAAGAACTGCAATTAAACCTCTTGGAGCCCCAGGAGGCAGGAGGAGCTGCTGGTGGAACCCTCTGGGTTTCCTCTGACACCTGGTGTGTTTTTTCCTGCGCACTGTTTACACTGATTTTTCCCTGTGTTTCCTGAAACTTGTGGGTTTCCTGGTGGTCTCTTTCTGTGTGTTGCTTTTTCCTTGTTGGAGTGAAAGTGAGGGCTGATCCTGCTCTTCTCCTGCTCCAAGCCCCCGGCAGGTCTCTGCGTTTCACTCAGCTGCTTTCATTCTGCTCTCAGAGTGGATTTAAAAGAAAACCACTCACTCAGAAGGTAGAACTCATATGGTTTGGTAACGCTCCTCTGCCTTTTGTCCCGTTTTAATGGGATTCCTTGTTTTATCTCTTGTCACGCCGTGTTTTCCACGCTGTGGTTTCCATAACGCGTTTCCACGTCATCCTTTCTCCGTTCCTCCAGGCTTTGTTGTCCTTTGATTGATTGATGCAGTTCAGCTTGATTTTGTGTTTTATTTACTCCACATGTCCCCAAACATTTATCTGAGCTGTAGTAAGTTACAAAGTGAGCAGAAGGACAGCTCGGGAGCAAAGCCGTGCATTCCAGTGCCAGGGTGGAGCGGGCTGGGAGCTGCCTGGATCTGCCTCTCAGTGTGAGGAGAGTGCATGGAGCAGTGTGGGCAGTGGGGTGGGTTTTGGGGGACACAGCATTGCGAGTTAGTCCCTCCACAGCCAACAGCACGATTTCAGGCAGTCGCTGTCAGGCTCAAGGGGAAAATTTCCTGTCTCTTCCCCAGTGGAAAGTTGGCAGCTGCACTCCCGGGCTGTGCTCACGGTGCTGTTGCTGTTCAGAGGAATGGCTGCTGCTGCTCACCAGCTCACCCTTTTCTGCCCCCACATCAAACCACCCTCCTCAGCCTCCCCACCATCCCTCCCTGCTCCCCAGGCCTTGCTGCAATGTGGCTCCAGGGCTGGGAAGCCGCAGTGGCTGCGCAGCTGCCGGCCACGCTCCCCTTCAGCTGCAGGGATGAGCTGTGCTGAAGGTCACTAGCCTGTCCCAAAGGAGGGTGGTGGTGTCCCACCAGACCTCTCCAGCCCTCGTTTCTCAGCCTTCCTTTGCAGTAAAGAATGAGCCTGTTTTTCATATCGAATCCCTGTTCTTTGCGTAGACAGTGAAGCGAAGTTGGCATCTCTGTTTGCCAAAACTGAAAATGTCAATTGAAATGTAGTGTTAGTTTTTGCTTTGCAAAGGGCACAAAAAGCAAAACTCATGTGATTGCTGCCATTCACATTTATTTAAAGGGTAGCTGTCATCAGGAAGAGCATCAAAAACATGCAAACTGTAGCATTTGCAGTGTATTTATAGGAACTGTGACCAGTGAAGAGATTCTGTCAAAGAATTGCAGAATCCTGGAATAGTTGGGGTGGCAAAGGACCTTAAAGAGCATCTCATTTCACTCCTCTGCTATTGGCAGCGGCACCTTCCTGCAGACCAGGCTGCTCCAAGCCCCATCCAGCCTGGCCTTGGACACTGCCAGGGATCCAGGGGCAGCCACTGCTGCTCTGGGCACCTGTGCCGGGGGCTCCCCATCCTCACAGGGAGGAATTTTTTCCATATATCAAACCTCAGTTTTTCCTCTTTCAGTGTGAACCCATTCCCACCTGTGCTGTCACTACAGGTGCTGATGAGCAGTCTCTCTCTGGCTTCCCTGTATCCCTTTCAGATACTGGAAGGTGCTGTGAGCTTCTCCTCTGCAGGCTGAACTTCCTCAGCTTTCCAGCTCTTCCCTTTCCCTTGGAAGATCACATCCTTTTTGATAATGTGCAGATAAGCAAAACACATAATTAAAACAATTCCTCAGCCAGCTGTTTCTACTGCATTAACAGCAAAATAGTCACCCTGAGGTTAGGAACAGGTAAATCTCTTGTTCTTCCTGGCATCAGGCCTTGGAAAAGCCTCGCTGAGCTGAGCTCGGCAGTGAAGTTTCAGACGTGGCATATGGTCCTGTGTGATTCTGTTTAACCTGCTGTCATGCTGAATTGCATTAGCAGCCCGTGCTGAGGCAGCGTGGTGGCTGGGTTGTGGCAGGACTGGGTGTTGTTCACTCCTGGTAGCAGATCTGCCACCCTCGCATGGCTGGGTGCTGGAGCGTGGCCCTGCTGCTCCTCAGCCTGGGGCTGTGGGTGCCCTCTGGCACTGCAGCTCTGGCAGCTGCTGGGATCCTCATTTCTCACTCGTGCTGGCAGAAGCTCTGGAGGAGCATGGGGACAGGGCTGTGCCACAGCCTGCAGCAGCTCGTTCCTGCAGCTCATTCCTGCGGGGCAGCCTGGAGTGACACGGAGTCTGGATCTGAGCCACTCTGCCAGCCTGTTCCTATTCATCCCAAATTGTCCCTGGCCACCACACCACGGCCTTGTTTCTCCTGGTGACAGCTGGGCAGCTCATTTTCTGCCAGCCTGTGCAGGCAGCTCCTTGTGTGAAGCGCTCTGGGCTCTGTGCAGTGCAGTTTGTGTGTCTGTGATGGAGTCACGGGGTCTAATCCCTCTTTGGAAGGGACATTTCCAGGGTGGGGTTTGGAGCCCTCCCAGAGCCTGTGCCCACCGCCTTGAACAGATCTTCTGGTCCTTCAGGAGGGCTGGAGAGGGACTTGTGACCAGGGCATGGAGTGCCAGGACAAGGGGGAATGGCTTCCCACTGCCAGAGGGAAGGGTTGGATGGGATCTTGGGAAGGAATTGTTCCCCATGAGGTTGTCTGGAGAAGCTGGAAGTGCCCAAGGCCAGGTTGGACAGGGCTTGGAGCGACATGGAGCAGTGGGAGGTGTCCCTGCCCATGGCAGGGCTGGCACTGGATGGCTTTAAGATCCCTCCCAGCCCAGAGCGCTGGGTGATCCCCTGGTCCTGTGCTGCAGATCCCCAGCAATGGCCTCTTCCCAGCTCCATTGCAACATCCCCTGGCAGCCCCTCAGCCCTGGCTCCCGCAGGATCCCTGTGGCTGCTCCGGGCTCCTCTGCCAGGGACAGCACCAGCATCCAGAGGCACAGGAGGATTTTCCCTGCAGGGACAGCCAGTGGCTCCTCTCTGTCCTGCCCCTGGCCTGGGGGCTGGCCCGGGATGCTGTGGAGCCCTGTCCCAGGGCTTGGGGGGCTCTGCTCCTGCTGGAATGGGTTAACCAGGCTGTGGGAATGGGTTCTGCTCCTGCAGGAATGGGCTAACCAGGCTGTGGGAATGGGTTCTGTTCCTGTTGGAATGGTTCTGCTCCTGCTGGAATGGTTCTGCTCCTGCTGGAATGGTTCTGTTCCTGCTGGAATGGTTCTGCTCCTGCTGGAATGGTTCTGCTCCTTCAGGAATGGGTTCTGCTCCTGCAGGAATGGGTTCTGCTCCTGCAGGAATGGGTTCTGCTCCTGCAGGAATGGTTCTGCTCCTGCAGGAATGGGTTCTGCTCCTGCTGGAATGGTTCTGCTCCTTCAGGAATGGGTTCTGCTCCTGCAGGAATGGGTTCTGCTCCTGCAGGAATGGGTTCTGCTCCTGCAGGAATGGTTCTGCTCCTGCAGGAATGGGTTAACCAGGCTGCTCAGGGATTTCTGCTCCCGCTGGAATGGGTTCTGTTCCTGCTGGAATGGTTCTGCTCCTGCAGGAATGGGTTAAGTGGGCTGCTCAGGGATTTCTGCCCCTGCAGGAACGGGTTAAGCTCGGGCAGAGCCGGGGGAGTGGCGCAGTGCGGAGCGGACCCAGGGTGTGGGCTGAGTCCTGGGAGGGAGAACCCGAGCAGCAGCTAAGCCTGGGAAAGCAGAGCCCGGCCGGATCGTGTTGGCCAGAGCTGAGCGCTTCTCCCTCAAACCACGCCTGGGCCGGGGGTGGAGTGAGGCCGGGCTGGAGCTGCGGGTTTTGGTTTGGGGCAGGTTGCTGAGAGCATCTGTGTCCTGTCCCGGGGGATTCCTGCACTGACACAGCCCCAGGGTGGTGAGCTGGGGGATGATCCCTTGGTCCCCAAAACCATGATGGGAGCACGTGAATTCCTTTGAGAGCTGGGGGAAAAAAACCTTGTGATCTTTTTTTTTTTTTTTTTTGGTGTATTTTTGTAGTACAGAAATGCTGCTTGAAGAAGCACTACAGAAGTGCCTATTTTTGTACCTCTGAGTTCACCCGCTCTCCTCGCAGCTGGCTGGGTGTGTCTTAGGGCTCGAGTGCAGCCTTTCCACGTGTGGCTTGGAAAATGCAGCTGCTCATTCCTGCCTCTGCTGCCGCTGCTCCCAAATGCCACATTTCCAAGAGCAGGGTGCCCATCCTGGCACAGGCGCTTGGGGACCCTCTGGGGTGTTGGGGCTGCCAGGAGAGGTACCAAGCAAGCCTTCCCTTGCAGGGGATGGCTGGCACCCACAGTCCTGCTGGCAGGGGTACAAGTGCTGTCACTCTGGGAATGTTCCAGGTTTTCCCTTCTGGGTTGCTCCAGTGCTGACCCTCCCATGAGCAGGGGCTGTGTGGCTGGTTGGGAGCAGAGGGAACCATCCAGCCACGCTGTGCAGGCAGTGTGTGGGGTGATAAGAACAAGAATCACAGCCCTGTCCCATGCCATGTGCTCCCAGCACAGAGCGTGTGCCACATTTCCTCTCCTGGGGCTTGGAGAGCCGAGGGAACAGCTGGAAACCACAATGGGATGCAGAGTGGAGCCTCTAAGAAAAGCTTTGCAGCCGCATTCCCTCCTCTCTGCTGTGCTTTGTACTCCCTCAGACACCTCTGCTTGGGCTGGGTGGTTTCACCAAGGGAGGAGAGGGTTTTTTGGGTGGTGGCTGCCTGGTCAGCCCCAGACGGGTCCCAGGGACCTGGTGAAAGGCTCTGAGCTCTGGCAGAGCAGTGTGGTGCTGCTGGCCCTCAGCAGAGTTGGGTTTCACCCCTCCCCAGATGAAAAAAAGGGTTGGAAAGCTTTGTGGAAAGAGTGAGCTTGCAAAGGAGGAGTTTGGATACGGAAGGAGCAATCAACTGGCACCTTCCACGTCTCCTCTTGCTGTACCAGCTCTGGGATCTCATGGATTGGTGCAGGCACAGCAAAAGGACAGCTCTCACCTGAGAGCTGCTCGTGATCCAGGCAGTCCTGCCAAAGCATCAGCTTGGAACGTGGGCACTTCCTTGGAGGTTGGCAGAGCTGCTGCCATCGCAGCCTCCGCAGGGATCCCAGCAGGATGCACAGTGACAGATCAGTGATTTGTGTCCCAGAGCTGCCCTCACACCCAAGCGTAGCCCAGCTAAAAAGAAATCTCCCATTCCCTAAAGCCCAGCACAGCACTCATCTGAAACATGGTGCAGAGTGATTCCCTGGGAGAAGAGTTTCCACGGAAAATCTCTTGGCTGCCACCCAGGGCTCTGTGGAGCAGTGTGGAGGACACTGGTGCTGCTGCCTGGGTGATCTTCTGGAAGGGGGCTGTTAACATGAGCAGGAGTTGGTGGAGCCATTGCTCAGGATCCCTTCTCTGCTCCTTCACTAGACAGCAAAAAGAAGATTCCCTGTCCTGCCAGACTCTGGAGACAACTGCAAATAGAGAGCCACTGCCATGAGAAGAGTGGCGTTGGCCAGAGATTCATAAGTAATGAATTAAATCTGTGCAGAGCAAAGGTTTCTGTCGGAGTGTGGGAACGTTATTTTACTCCTACAGAGGGAAAACATGAAGTCAGTGGCTTTATAGACTGAGCTCTGCAACCTCTGATTGCATGGATCGGTGCAAAGGTTGGATCAGAAGTCTTAAAAAAATTAGTGTAGACAAAACTGAGGTGGGAAAACAAAAGCTGGAAGAGGCCAAGGGTTAGGCTTTGTTAGTCTCTGAGTTAAGAAAAGAGAATTCTCTGTAGCTGGTATCTGTGGTGGATTGTGTCCCTGCAGCAGTAAAACTGAGGTGGGAAAACAAAAGCTGGAAGAGGTCAAGGGTTAGGCTTTGTTAGTCTCTGAGTTAAGAAAATTCTCTGTAGCTGGTATCTGTGGTGGATTGTGTTCCTGCAGCAGTAAGGAGGGGCTTTATTCAGGGAAAATTAAAAGGGAAGGTGCTTCTCCTGTGTGCAGGGCACAGCACAGATCAAGCAGCACCATGGGGACAAAGCTGGAGCTCTCTGGGTGGCACTCGAGGTTCTGCTGGGCTGCCACAAGACAATTCCCAAGGTTTAATTGGGAGGGAGGGCACACCCTGCTTTCTGCAGGGAGTGCCAGGAGCATCACTGGCTCCTGAGTCTGTGTTTCATACAACACAATAACTTCAGTAGCCCAGCAGCCAGACCCCAAAGCCCTCTGTGCTCCCTCCTGGCACTCCCTGCATCCAGTAATTAACCATTACTTGGAAAGCTCCGTGCCTTTCCAGTGTCTGCAGGACAGTGACCTGTCAGGGTAGCAGTGCCACTGGCCTTGGGTAGTTGAATTTCTGATTACATGCACAGATGGCATCTGCTACAGCCACAGATTTAGGTGGCACTAACTTGGCTTTGCTTTGCTTTGCTTTGCTCGTAGTGCCCCGTGCTGTGCAGCCAGTCAGGAGGGAATATTTCCCTCTGGCATAAATTAGTCTTTGCAGCAATTAATGAGTTAATTACAGCTGGCCAACAGATCTCTCAAACGAGCCAGCAGAGCCCACTGTTGTGCTCTGTCTTCCTGTGGGTTAGCCAGACACATCCGAGGCTGTTGCCTGATCCCACAACTTCAGGGAGAGCCGGGGGAGTTTGGAAATTCCTCTCCCAGCACCCTGCTCCCGCAGGACCCACAGCTTCCCCTGGGGCAGCTCCACTCTGGCTGCTTGGGAAGGACATTCCAGAAGTCACCAGAGGATCTTTTCACAGAATCCCGGGGTCATTTGGGTTGGAGAACACCTCTGAGCTCATTGAGTCCAGCCTGTGGCCAGGCTGGGCAGCCCAGCTCTGGATCCCCCTCTCACAGCTGGGTGCTCTGATCAGCACCTTCAGCTCCCTGTGCAGCCTGGCCCCAGTTCCTCTGGTCCCACGGAGCAGGGGAAGCTCGTGGAGCTGCTGTTCCCTGTCGTGCCTTGCTGTGCAGCTCCTGGGAGCTGCTGGGTGCTGCAGCAGCCGTGGGGGCAGTGAGCAGGGCCAGCAGGAGCCTCCCTGTGTGCTGCCCTGCAGTGCACACCTTGGCTTGGGAGGAGAGCCCAGCTACTGGGGGCAGTGTTGTCTAAGGGCTGGACGAGCAGGGGAAGCACAACTCCTGCTTTTGTTTTCAGTGTGACCCTGCTGGTGTGGGCTGGGCTCTCAGGGATTCCTCTGCATCCCTGTCCCTGGATTCCTCTGCATCCCTCTCCCTGAGGATTCCTCTGCATCCCTGTCCCTGGATTCCTCTGCATCCCTGTCCCTGGATTCCTCTGCATCCCTGTCCCTGTATTCCTCTGCATCCCTCTCCCCTGAGGATTCCTCTGCATCCCTCTTCCTGGATTCCTCTGCATCCCTCTCCTTGGATTCCTCTGCATCCCTCTCCCTGGATTCCTCTGCATCCCTCTCCCTGGATTCCTCTGCATCCCTCTCCCTGAGGATTCCTCTGTATCCCTGACTGAGCCGTGGGGCTGAGGCTTCATTGAATTGCCTTGGATTCCTCTGCATCCCTCTCCCTGAGGATTCCTCTCTCTCCCTGACTGAGCCATGGGGAGAGAGTTGTCCTGGTTGTTTTTATGGGAATTGGGTGCTTGTGGAGTGCCTCGGTGCTTGGCTGCCCCGGGTGTGCCATTCCTGCTTGCCCGCTGCTCTGCCATCCTCGTGGCGAGGCAGTACAACATCCCCTGCAGCTCTTGGGGAGGGGAATCCTCACCCTGAGCAAGGTGAGCACCAGGGCAGCAAAATGGAGAGTGGAGTCACTTTGACAGATTCATTGGTCCTGCCTTCCCACCCCTGCTTGGGCTTCAGCCTCTTCTTCCTCATCCTCAAACACAGCTTTGTGCTGGGGGAGCATCCTGAGTGGCAGTACTGGAGCAGCAGGCTCCCACTGTGCTCCCACAGCTGGAGAACCATTGATTTTATTTTAAAGCATCTGAAAAAGAAGCAAAGTTTCGTTTTCTGCCCAGCTTGTATTTTTCGTTCAGGGCAGACCCATCAGTTTCCTGAACAGAGACAGCCAGCCCCAGCCTGGAGGTCAGAGTTGTGTCCAGTGCAGGGCAGCAGCTCCTGGGAGGAGTGTGGCTGCATTTCAGTGTTCCCACTGGAGTTTGAGATGGCAGGGACAGCTCCAGTCCTCCTCCTGGCTGCACATCCACTTGTGCACTTCTTTTGACTTCTTGGAGTCCTAATTCTGGCTGTGTGGCAGGAGAATCATGGAATAACAGAATTGTTAAAGCTGCAAAAACCCTCCAAGATCAGTGGGTCCCACCATTCCCCCAGCACTGCCAAGGCCACCACAAATCACGTCCTCAGCCATTTCTTGGGCACCTCTGGGGATGGTGACTCCACCACCTCCCTGGGCAGCCCTTTACAGTGCCTGACAGCCCTTTCATGAAGCAATTCTTGCTGATGTCCAACCTGAGCCTCCCCTTCCTGTCTTCCAGCTGGGTGAGGCTGTAGGAGCTCCCTGCCCAGGGCAAGGGAGGTGCCTGAGGTCACCCAGGGAGTTTGTGTGCCAGCCCCTCCCGTGTTCTGGGGTGCAGCAGAGTGTGACACACACGTGGGCTGGCACGTGGGGCCCGTGTGATTTGGAGTTCCTGAAGTTTGAGGTGATGGGCTGGGGCTGCTCAGGGATCCAGCTGCCCCTGGAGCATCCTTGGGGTGGTGGAGCTGCATCCCCGGGGTGCCACAGCACGGCTGGGGTGTGGGTTGGTGAGGAGCTGCTCACTGCATCCCTGTGCCTGCATGGAAGAGCTGGCCCTGCCCCTGGTGTCCCTGCAGGTCCCTCTGGTGACCTGCAGGCAGCAGGGTTCAGTGGTGGGACAAGGGGAGCAGCGTTTCATCCGGACCTGTGCTGGGGTTCTGGATTAATCATTGCTGCTCTTAATGAGCTCCAGCTCAGAGGCAGAGCCGTGCTCATCCCCTGGGACTGAGCTCGGTGGGGATCAGGTGCTGGCACAGCTCTGCTGCCCAGTCTGGGGCTCCCAGGAGGCAGCAGGGAACGGAGGCAGTGGTTAATAGGTAGGATGGAGTTAATCATCCACTGAATTCCTCAGCTACAAACTCTCTCCTCAGTATTTTTTCTGGTGCTGTTGCTGGAAAGGAAATGGGGGTATGTGGAGCAAAACCACACTTAACAGCTCACAGTAGCCCTGGTGTGTGCAGGATTTCTTGCCTTGTGCTGAGGGTGGAGCTCCCCTCTGAGAGGAGACGCTTGGATGATCTGGCAGAGCTGAGCAGTGCTGGGATATTTCGTATATCTGCACCTTTCCCTTTGGGTGCCTGGGCCAGGCCCTGGAGAAGGAAGTGTGCACTTTCACCTGCCTGAGACCCAGGAAAGATCTGTGTTTTTCTCACAGTAGTCAATCCCCAACAACTCAGACAAAAGTGAGAGAACTTATCTTAATTAATAAAATAGCAAGGATGCAATTACGTACAGAAGTCCAGCTCTGCCAGCCCAAACGTGAGTCAACTACCTCTCATAAATCTGGAGATAAAAAGAAACAAAAGAAGGCCAAATGCTGGTGCCTTGTGTGTTTTGAGCCTGAGCTCCCATGCAGGAGACCCCTGGCAGCATCTGTGTCCCACTGAGGAGGTACTGAGGAATAATGGATTTCAGCAAAATAGAAGGGAAGGAAGAAGTAGAGATTATAATTTAATGTCATGATTCCAAGAGACATGGGAACCCACCACTTCTTTTAGGACAAAGACTGAGTGTATTTTCTGATTCTTTTTGGGGTAAAGATGTGCGATGTAGAGCCACTTACCATGGGACCAGGTACAGGAATTTTTCAGATGTGAGTGAAAAATAACCCAGTTGGTGTTAGTCATGCTGCAGAATGTGTTACAATGGCCTTAAACACTGAGTGGGATCCAATTTAAACCCATAAAAGTGAGGAAGTCTGGACTTGGAGCCTGTTCTTCTACCTGTGTACGCAGCTGTGCGTGGAGTAGCTGTGGCATAAACAGCCCAGGATGGTGTTGGGATTTCTTTTTACTCCATTAAACAGTTGTCATTTGTTTCCAAGGGTTTGATTTTATTGCTCCTCCTGTTTCACACAGCAGGAAATTAAAAAAAAGCAGCCCAACACACAAGGAACAGATGCAAATTTTTATTTGCTCAAATTCAGCTGAAAGTAGGAGCTGGGGCTCCAGGTTGCTTCACAAAAATATCTTAATGTCTGATGATTCTGAATAGAATTAAAATACATGGATTTTAATAGACTGACAGAGCAGTGACACAGCAGTGACAGAGCAGTGACACAGAGCAGTGACACAGCAGTGACACAGCATTGACACACCAGTGACACAGGGCAGTGACAGAGCAGTGACACAGGGCAGTGACAGATCAGTGACACAGCACTGACACAGAGCAGTGGCACAGCAGTGACACAGCAGTGACACAGCAATGACAGAGCAGTGACAGAGAACAGTGACAGAGCAGTGACAGCCCTCAGGGCAGTGACACAGCAGTGACAGAGCAGTGACACAGCAGTGACAGAGCAGTGACACAGCAGTGACAGAGCAGTGACACAGCAGTGACAGAGCAGTGACACAGCAGTGACAGAGCAGTGACACAGCAGTGACAGAGCAGTGACACAGCAGTGACAGAGCAGTGACACAGAGCAGTGACACAGCAGTGGCACAGCAGTGACACAGAGCAGTGACAGAGCAGTGACAGCAGTGACAGAACAGTGACACAGGGCAGTGACACAGGCAGTGACACAGGGCAGTGACACAGCAGTGGCACAGCAGTGACACAGAGCAGTGACACAGCAGTGACAGAGCAGTGACAGCAGTGACACAGCAGTGACACAGAACAGTGACACAGCAGTGACACAGCAGTGACAGCAGTGACAGGGCAGTGACACAGCAGTGGCACAGAGCAGTGACAGCCCTCAGGGCAGTGGCTGTGTGGGCTCCATAGCCCTGTGCACGGAGCCTGCTGCAGTGAGGCGAGTCAGCAATGTCCTCTTGGATCTGAAGAGGGGTGCTATGGAAACCTGACTTGTTGTTATTATATGGGAATGAAATTTATTATTTCGCTCTTCTGCCTCGGTTTGTGATTACGCCATGCAGCAATTTTTAGCCTTGGCAAGAGGGTGGCTCAGCATCAGACCAAAGATGCAGCTTCACTCAGTGTCTGCCGCAAATCCTGAGAGCATTGCTGTGTCTGAGGCAGCTGGGCAAATTCTCCTGCTGATTTATGAGTGTCATCCTTCTCGACGTTGCTGCGGTGCCCAAAGTTTACCGAGGATGTTTTCCCAGACTTGCAGAGTGTCTGTGGAGCCTGAGGAGGGTCAGGCTGCACTCTGGTGTCCCAAGCCTGCTTTGGGAGCCCTCCAGTCCCCGCAGGGCTCCGAGCTGTGGCTGGTGCTGGGCACAGAGCACCCTGCATGCCCTGGCTCCTTGGGCCACTCTGTCTGTGCCATTTTGTTTGTCTTGGCCTTGCCTTGGTGTTTCCTTGCTCTTCTTTCCCTTTTAAACAAAGCAGATTTGCTGGTGGTTTGTGTGCGCCGCGAACACCCTCTTACACAATCACCCTCGTGGCTTTCTGGAGAGTAGGGAAGAGTAATTTTGGATTTAATCATTGAACTGGCACAGTCCAAGGCAGTTACCTGAACCTGAAGTGGAGCATCAGCCTCCCCAGAGGCTCCTCAGCCATCATTGTCCATGTTTGAGTCACCCTGTGCCAGGGAGGGGGCTCAGCCTTGGGCTTCTGTTTTAATCAGCATGAATCAAAACAACAACAACAAAATCAGTTTGTTTTACTGTAGGGAAAACTTCCATGAACCAAGGGGTGTGAATTTCTCTTTTTTAAGATGTCGGTGTCAGCTCCAGGTGGGTCTCTCATGGTTCATGTGCCCTTTCTTGGTGAGTTTTTCACTGTGTGATGTGTGGGGACTTTGGGTGTTGGACTTACACCTGGAGTTCAGGTGAATCAACACAGGGTCTGTGCTGGGGAACTTTGGAAAAACCCTGAGCTGAGGAAGATTTCAATTGGCTAATTAAGAAAAGATTTCTAAGAGGAAGAATCAGTACCAGTGTCAGTCCAACCATGTGCTTGTATGGGGAGTAGGCAACAATTTCATATAATTAATATATTTAATATATTTAATATATTTAATATATTGTATATATTGTCTATCTTGTATATATTGTATATATTGTATATATTGTATATTGAATGTATTTACATATATTTAAAAATAGGTACATATTTGTAAATAGGAAGATGTCTCTTGGCTGTGCACATGCAAAGAAAAAGAGAAGAAGCATCACAAGCAAGTCCCATGAAACCACCTCAGCCTTACTCTGAGCTCTCCAAAGGAATGGAGTGTTCCAGCCTTGTTCTGGTCCCATACACAAGGGAATGGCCAGCCTTGGCTGGCTGAACCCCAGCCTGGGATGTTTTACCAGCCCGTGGCAGATGGAGAAATCAAACAGGAGACTTTGGGATGTGCCTTGTCAATGTGATGAAGAAATCAGGGGAAAAGTGTCGCAAAAAGGCAGGGAAGAGCTGCTTGCCAGAGAGATGGAACAATTAAAGAAAGGGGGGCTCTAGCAGAAGGGAAATGCTGGTTGTGAATCACAGCTTCCGTGCCTTTGCTGCTGTCAGAGGGGAGGGGGCCAGGCTGTGTGTTTGTGCTGGCACTGAGGTCTCTGCAGTCACAGCCATGCCCTGTTTAGCTTTGCTACTCTTTGGAGGAGCTGTGCCAGGACTGATTGGAATCCCCCAGGCAGGCCTTCAGAAGGTCTTTTAAAACTGGTGGGATCAGAAACCCTCGCTTGGTCTCCAGAGAAATTGGCTTTGTTTGAAAACAAGATCCACGGTAGGATGCTGAAGTGTGTGAGATGTTTTGTACAGCAGTGTTTAATGGGATCAGGAAAGGGATACCTCCCAGTAGTATTTGCAGGTATTAAATCATTAAGAAGATTAGCAGAATTGCAAGAGCTTTTATTTTTCTCCTCTAGACAGTTTATTCCACATAATGATGTTCTTCTAAAAGGATTAGTGGCTTTGGTCCTGTGAGAGAAGGGAACAGGCACTGTGGTGATCCTCCCTTTAGCAGATCCCTGCCAGGACCTGTAGTCTGAAGTGAACGGAATTATCCTTCCTCTGATTCCTCAGAGAAAAACCACAGAATCACGGAGTGGTTTGGGCTGGAGGGGACCTTAAACACCATCTCATTCAGGGACACCTTCCACTAGACCTAGTTGCTCCAGGACCTGTCCAGCCTGGCCTGGGACACTCCAGCAGAGTCTGGATTGTATTTTTTGTTTGAGGGAGACTCTCTTTCCCCAGGCTGAGCAGGGAGGGCAGCCTGCAGGAGCAGCAGCATCCCGTGGCAGTGGGATGTGGGTCCAGCACCAGCTCTGTGCCTGCTCTGCTTCCACCAGGAGCAGGCTGGGGCTCCTTCCTCCAGCCTGTGGAATGGCTGCTGTGCTCTCCTCCTCTTTCTGCTGAGGCTGGGTTGAAAAGATGCTCTGGAGGTAAGCTGTCCTTGTCCTGGAGCACGTGTGACTTGCCCACAGCTGTGGATAACCTGTGTGCCACACAAGGCCTGGCTCTGCCTGGGAGGGTGGAGGCTCAGAGCCTTTGTGTCCTGCCCCAAGGCAGCCTGGAGGTTCTCGTTGTCCCTGAGGAGGAGCACACCCGTGTTGGCTCTTTCTAGAGCCCCACGTGTCCCCTGAGCTGCAGCACGAGCCCTTTGGGGCACAGCAGGCTCTGCAGATGCTGCAGGGCTGCACAGGAGCTGCACAGGAGCTCTTTTCCAGCCTGCACAGCCAAGCCCAGCAGGGTCTGACCGAGCCAGAGGTCAGAGGTAAATTGTTCCTGTCGCTCTGGACAGGTGGAGATCAGTCCAGGCCAAGGGGAAGAGTTGAGCTGAGGGGAGCAGTGCAAGCAGGTTATCTCGAGGTCAGCTGCATCTTTCCAGGAGAAGCCTGAAGCATTCTTCCAGAGCTCTTTCCAGGGATCTGTCCTTTGGTCTCCACCCCATACCTCCAGATACGTTGCAGAGTGGATTTCTCAGCCCCTGATACTTGGCAGAAGCGTGGACAATAACTCTTCTCAGGCAGATCACGTTAAAGTTTTGGCTCTCTCCTGTCTGGAGTTCAGGTTTTCAAAGGAATGGGTAGAACTGGATGTCCGAGTCCTGCTGAGCCCAGGAGATCCAGACCCTTCCTGGCTGTGGCTCGTGTCATTCCAGCTGTGTCACTGCTGAGGAGTCACTTGTGTCGCTTGAATCCTTGGAATTTCCAGGAGCTGTTGGATATTTTAGTGTACAGCACGTGGGTGGATCCCTGCATGGGTCTGCTGGGCAGGGTGGGTCCAGAGGAGGACATGAGCAGGCTCCTGTGCACTGGAGAGAGCCAGAAATGTGCATCACCTGCATGTGATCTCACTCTGAGGAGTAGATTTAGGTGGGATATTGGGAAGAAATTCCTCCCTGTGAAGGTGTGGAGGCCTGGCAGTGTCCAAGGCCAGGCTGGATGGGGCTTGGAGCACCCTGGGTTAGTGGAAGGTGTCCCTGCCATGGCAGGGGGTGGAACTGAATGGTCTCTAAGTGCATTTCCCACCCAAGCCATTCCAGGATTCTATGAACTTTGCAGGGATCAGATGGTTTTCTGTCTCCCAAAGCTGTTCTGAAGGTCTGCTAGAGGGGCAGCTGAGGCCCAGGCAAGCTGCTCCTTTTCCTCTGTACCTGCTCTGGGGCCTCTGAACATCAGCAGAAATATTCTGACTGCATCACAGAAGACTTTGTAATGCTGAAAGGAAGCAGCCCAACCACACACATTATTAATGCCAGAAACATGCAAATGGCTTTTGTACGGGAACCAGCAGCTCTATATTGGGTTCTAATTGGGTTTTGTTTTCAGAAGGAAGATATTTAAGGTTCTATACTGAACATGCTGCAAAAACATTGAGAGCAGAGCCCTCCAACCCAAACAAGCACGTTGGAAAAAGGCTGGGGAGCTCGGATCAGTGTCAGCACAGACAGGGGGATTAGGGAGGCCTGTCCTTTGGCCTCTTCAGGCCAGGTCCCTGTGCTCTGTCTGTCCCTGGCTCTGGGGTCTGCCCTGCCCTCTGATTTACAGCACTGAGCATCAACCAGAGCTGCTGCTTATGGAATTCCTCGAGTGTTTGTGTTCCAGTAGGGATTTGTGGGCCTGACTTTGAGTTATGGAGCCTTTGTGCTAGAGAGATGTTTACAGCTACACGGTGACTTGGATTTCTCCCATGGATTCCTGGAAACGCTGTTATCTCAAGCTTCAGGAGGAGCTTCTGCACAGAGACCACCCAGGACTCAGAGCTACCTGCCACCAGAGCCCCTCTGCTGCCCCTGCTCCTGCAGGGAGGCTGAAACTGGGCACGGGTTGGGCTGAGCCCTGAGCACCTGGCAGGGCTGGATCTGCTGTGGAGCAGCAGGGATGGAGACATCCTCACCAGCAAAGATTCTTGTACCTTCAGCCTGGTGGACAGCAGAGTTCTGCCCTGGTTTCTGCTGGGGCAGCATCCCTCCTGAGGGCCTCCAGGATTCTCCCTGGTACTGCTGGACTCATTTCACTCCTTCCCTTCCTGCTGCTGGTTCAGGCTGCCAGGCGTTTCCTTCCTTCCTCCCCAGAGCTGGCTCTGCATCCACTGCTGTCCGTGCTCCTGCCTTGCTTCAGAGGCTTTTTTGGGTTTTATTTTGGACATCAGTTGCGTTGTTATCCTGCCAGTTAGTGATCTCTGCACGAGGAGAGGACAATGTCCCTGTTCTGTCACCTGCCCCACAGCCAGACCACCAAACCAGTTTAACCAGCAGACCAGTTTAACCAGCAGACCAGTTTAACCAGCAGACCTGTAGGACCACAGAGGGAAGCAGCTCCTTTTGCTGCTCTGACAAATGCTGCTTTTCAGAGGGGATGGAGAAACACCCCTGGTCCTTGTCTCTCCTGGGATTTCCTCTAGCACAAGAAAAAATTGGACACCTGGAAGAAATGTGGGAGCAGTGGGAGCCTGGCTCTGTCCTGGCTCTGGGAGAGGGCAGGGGAGCTGGACAGGGGGAAGAGGCTGGAGCAGAGCTGGACAGGGGGATGTGGCTGAGCAGAGCTGGACAGTGGGATGAGGCTGGAACAGAACTGGACAGGGGGATGTGGCCAGAGCAGAGCTGGACATTGGGATGTGGCTGAGCAGAGCTGGACAGTGGGATGAGATTGGAACAGAACTGGGTATTGGGATGTGGCTGAGCAGAGCTGGACAGTGGGATGGGACTGGAGCAGAGCTGGACATTGGGATGTGGCTGAGCAGAGCTGGACATTGGGATGTGGCTGAGCAGGGCTGGACATTGGGATGTGGCTGAGCAGGGCTGGACAGTGGGATGGGGCTGGGCAGAGCTGGACAGTGGGATGGGGCTGGAGCATGGCTGTGCTCTGGGCAGGAGCTGGCCCAGCGTTACATAACGCACCAGAGACACGTTCAAGTGATTAATTTGAGGCTCTGGCAGCCGCTTCCCTGTAATAATATTTTAAACATTACTTTTCCACTGGCCCTTGCCAGCGATCGTTATTTTGCGCTGTGGAGGCTGTAAAATTTCACTTCAAGGATGGGTTTCACTCCCGTTACAGAATGTGTCTGGAATGTGCAGATGTTTCCTTCGGGGAATAGGGAGCCAATGGGCTCTAACACATCAGCCCTGCGGGGAGGACTCGGCGTGCTGAGCAGCCCTATTCACAAAATCCCAAACAAACACACACGGGGCCCACGAGCTGCACCCGCACCGGGCACGTGGCTCCCAGCCTGGGCATGGAAACCCGGGCTCTGCTGGGCTGGGATGGTCACAGAGGGGTCCCTCGGGGGTCCTACACAGTCCCACGTATTCCTGATTTCTGGAGGAGTTGTGCAAGGCTTTGGCTGGCTGGGTGCTTGGAATGACGTGGTCGCTGAGGTGCCTTCCAGCCCAAACCATTCTGTTGGTTTTGAACTGGAAGAGGGTAGGGTTAGATGGGATGTTGGGAAGAAATCCTTGACTCAGAGGGTGGCGAGGCCCTGGCACAGGTTGCCCATCCCTGGAAATGTCCAAGGCCAGGTTGGACAGGGATTGGAGCACCCTGAGGTAGTGGAAGGTGTTGGGATTGGAGCTGGATGAGTTCAAGGTCCCTTCCAACCCAAACCATTCTGGGGTTCCATCATTAACCTCCCACAGGTATCCAAGGGTTGTGCATGTCAAGGACAAAGCAGCTGCTGTGGATGTGCCAGAATTAGAGAAAATGGGAAAATGGGATTTAATTGCACAAAAAATAGTTTGCATGGAGAGCGGAGGAGACTGAAAATTGCTTTTTATGGAACAGCTTCAAATTAAGGAGCTTCAAATGAAGGCTGTAACCATCCCTGAGGGATATGTGGTAGGGCTGGTCCTCTTTTAATAGGATGATGCAGCAGAGCATTAATTTTTTTACTTCTCTAATTTTCTCTTTCCTTATTGTCCTCACTGCAAAGAAGGGGAGAACAAAACATTGGGGCATCAGGGCCTTAAAGAGGAGCCTTAAAGGGTCAGCCATGGGCACAGGGAAAGCTGCAGAGGGACTTGGGAGGGACAGGACGAGGGGGAATGGCTTCACACCAGACAGGGAGGGTTAGGTGGGATACTGGGGAGGAATTCTTCCTGTGAGGGTGGTGGAACACTTCCAGGGCACATGTTGCCCAGAGAAGCTGTGGATGCTCAAAACTCTGCCTCTGGCATTGTGAGAGCCTGAAGGAGAAGTGGAAGCTCGTACAGAAAATGAATATACAAGATAGGAAAGAGAAATGTTGGTTGTGGTGAGCGTGGGCTCAGCTCAGGCCCATTGAACACTGATGAGCAGAAGAGTCTTAAGGAAAAGTCTCTGTCCAGCAAGGCTGAGAGGAGTAAAGAGTTTTTCAAGTATATTGGGAATTAAAGGAGTTAGATGATACTGGTCTCTTAATAGAGGAACATGGTCAAATTATCAATGAAGATACAGAAAAGGCAGCACAGCTCAGTAAATATTTCTGTTTTCTCTTTGGAAAAAAGCCAGGTGATGTATTTGTATCATATGAGGATGATGAAACACTTTCCACTCCAACAGTAACCGAGGAGGATGTTAAACAGCTGCTATTAATGTTAGACCTTCTTAAACCAGCAAGTTCAGATATTTTGCATCCAAGAATTTTAAAAGATCTGGCTGAAGAGTCCTCTGGGCTATTAATGTTCACTTTTAATGGATTTTTGGGCCTTAGGGAGATTCCCAGGGACTGGATCAAAACAAACATGGTGCCAGTGTTAACAGAAGGTAGATGGGGTGGTACAAACGTTTATTAGCCCAGTGTCCTGATTTTCTGTCCCAGGGAGAATCAATGCTGTGCCTAGCATGGCATTAGCTAAAAATTAAAGGGGATGGTGTAATTAGTGGCAGTCAACGTGGAAAATCCACTTATGGAAAATACATCTCCCAAACCTCTGCCCTTTAAGTAACTTTGCAGATGGAGGAGCAGAAGATGCTGACGTTGATGTAATACACATCTGATTTCTGCAAGAAGTCAGAATTTGAATTCTGAGTCAAGCTTTTGAGTTTGACTCAATGTCACATGTATTTGTGACATTGGAATGAAAAAAGTCAACACTACAGATGTTAAAGGGATTAAATATTGGCTTTAGAATATTTCATAGAATGATAGACTTGACCCAAAATTGTTTGGGTTGGAAAACCCCTCAAGGCCTTCCAGTTCCAACCCCCTGCCATGGGAAGGGACACTTCCCACCAGATCAGGTTGCTGCAACCCAAACCTTTCAATGATTCTCAGTTTTTATGTGAGATGAGAGCATCTGTGGCAGGCTGGGAGCTGCCTGCTCGGGCTTGGTGCAGGAATAGCTGTGTGGAACCTGAGTGGAACCCGAGGATTGCAGTGTTTGAGCTGTTGGGATAAGCCATGGACGTGTTTGAGCTGTTGGGATAAGCCATGGAAGTGTTTGAGCTGTTGGGATAAGCCATGGGGAGCAGCCCTGACATCAGGGCTGCAGGTAAAGCACCCCTGGGTTGTGCTGCAGCCGTGGTTTGGCCGGGGCTGGGGGTCTTTGCTTTTGCTCCCAGCCCTCCTGCTCTGGGGGTTTTCTGTCACAGGCAGTGGCTGTGAGCTCAGGGCTGTGCTCAGCATCACAGAGCAGCACCAAAGTTTAATTTGGGCTGGTTTTAAACATACCAAGTACTAATCTGACAGCCCCAAATCCGTGAGTTTTCCCTCTGAGAGGAAGATAAGTCAAGAGGCTCATCAGCTCTCCAGAGCAGGCTGTGCTGCAAAATCCTGCTCAGAGTTGGTTTCCTTTGCTGACAATGCTCTGCCAGGCCTGCACCTGAGTGGGTTTTCCTTTCTCTTGTCCTTTTCCCCACCAGTGTTTTCAGGGAACATCCCATGCTGGAGCTGAAGGATGTTGGTGAGAGCCTGAAACAGGGAGCCTCTTCAATGAAATGTTGGTAGAACTTATTGGAGGTGAAAATCAAGTGACAGACAGGGCTAAAATAGACACAAAACTGTTTTTCCTCAGCAGGAACCTGGGAAATTGGAGGTGTTGGAGTGGGCTGTTAGCTAAAGGCTGATCAGATTGGGACTGCCAGCTGTGAAGGGGAAAGGTTTGGGTGTTCCCTGCCCTGGGAGGGACACTGCAGGTCTGGGGACAGGGACAGTGGGAGGTTGTGACTGAGGCAGGTCCTGGCAGGTCAGGGTGGAGCCAGGCTGGTGCCATCCCCATCCCTGTGCTCCGTGTGCCTGCAGGTGCTGTGGGCTGGGAATTTGGGAGCAGCACGTGGAGCTCAGGCTTTGCAAAGCACTCAGGGGGAAATGGCCAAACCCCTTTCCTGTGGTCTGCTCAGCTCTGTGCTGCTCCAGCAGTGGCAGGGCTGTGGTGGCACTGTCCCTCAGGCACCTGGTGGCTTTGCCATGAGGCTCTGCTGTGTTTCTGGACCCTCTGTGTGTCTGCTTTACCTGCCATGAGAGGCTTTGCTGCTGTTTCTCCTAAATCCCCAATCCTTTGTGAGCTCCAGGGCTTGGAGCAGCCTGGTCCACCCTTGGAGCATCCTGTTCCACCAGGAACACCTTGTGGAAGGTGTCCCTGCCTGTGGCAGGAGGTGCAACTGGACAGTCCTGAAGGTCCTTCCCACCTAGACCATTCCAGGATTCCCTGATCCCCTGTGAGGGCTGTTTTGCTGCTTGAGGCTTTGTTTTCCCTTTGTTTGTGCTGCTGGTGCCTGACAACGCACTGACTGTTCTGTGTGAGGAATGGGAGAGCTATTTCCCAGCTGTTTGAAGAAGTGGCTTTTGATCTGATACTGCCTTATCAGTCTCACATTCTCTCAGCTGGGCTGTGCTCTGAGCTCGGCTCAGAAGTGCCATGAAGGTTTTGACAGTTCTCTCTGTGTTTTGGAGGGTCAGGCAGTGCCTGGTTTGTGAATCTCATTCTGTGTCAGTGATGCCCAAATTGTTCCCCTGTTCCTTTTGGGGTACAAAGCACAGATTCCCCAGAAGGTTTCCAAGGAACAGCCTTTGCCAGTGTTTGCAGATGGGATGTGTGCTCTGGAGAGGCTTCCTGGAGTTCTCCATGTCCCTTGGCTCCACTTCCCTGTCAGCTCAGTGTCACATCCCTGTGATCAGTCCAGCATTACCCCGAGCCCCCTGTGAGCCCTGCCTGTGGACTGCAGAATTTACAGTGCTAGGGCTAAATAGCATTGGGGTTTTACTGTTTCTCACATCCCTAGAGGACAGCTGTCCAAGGAAGAGCTTCACCTACAAACTAAATACAAATTGAGTCATAAAAAACCAGGATACGAAGATTATCTACGCCATTCCCTGTCCCAGTGGTGAGTTAATATCAGCAATACCTAAACATTTATTGAAAACTCTTCACTTTGTGTAAGGAAGATTAAGCACTGAGTGGCTCAGCTGTGTAATCCCTAAATTGCAGCTTGCAGAGGGCTCCCTTTTTATGGTCAAATCAAATGTTCCTGGGCTCCCAGCAGGCTGGCTTGGGGACGTGCTGGCTTTTCAGGAGCGCAGAGCTGGGCACTGGCATTGCTGTGTGTTGGCACACAGGACGTGGAGCAGAGGAGTTTTGGGGAAGAAGTGGGGATCTGCATGGAAAGGACTTGGCTTTGGGCTGCCGTGGGAGCTGCTTGAGCTGTGCCACGTGTGCTGGGAAGACACTTGGATTTATCACATCTCTGGTCGCTTTGCAGACTTTCCATGAGACAAATGAGTGTTTGCAGGGCTGACATTTCCCTGGCTGGAGCTGCAGACAGCTCGTTTACGTGCGGCGCTAATTATGGACATCAGCTTGATTGCAGAGCTGGGCTGCTGCTCTCCCGGGCTGCAGCTCCCTGCTCTTGCCATCTTTGCCCTGGTGTCACAGGGCTGAGGTTTCTCCTTGTTTTGGGCCACATGGAGGCACCCCTTGGCAGTGAGGGAGGGAGCACGGCCGGTGCCAGCCCCGGTCAGTGCCAGCCCTGCTCAGTGCCAGCCCTGCTCAGTGCCAGCTCCAGGTCACTCAGCTGGCTCAGGAGATGGGAGTGACCTCTCAGAACGGTGCCATCCCTGTATCCCCCTCCCTGTCCCCCTGCAGCCCCTTCCTGGCCTCCCCAAGCTCCCTGGTCCCCTTGGCAGTGAGGGAGGGAGCACGGCTGGTGCCAGCCCCGCTCAGTGCCAGCCCTGCTCAGTGCCAGCTCCAGGTCACTCAGCTGGCTCAGGAGATGGGAGTGACCTCTCAGAACTGTGCCATCCCTGTATCCCCCTCCCTGTCCCCCTGCAGCCCCTTCCTGGCCTCCCCAAGCTCCCTGGTGATGTCCCAGTGCCCCCCTCACCTTTGGGAGTTGGGAATGCAGGGATGGAACCAGCTCAGGGTGAGGATGACCTGTAAGAGCAGCTGAGCTGGGTCCTGCATTTCGGGAGCCCCCTTGCAGCCCCTGGGATGGGAGGGATGGAGCACACGGTGCCATGGCTCCAGGACAGCCCTGCCAGAGCGTGACATCGTGCATGAGGTCACAGGTGCCCTTGTTCCAGCCCCCAGCCCTGCTGGGCTCCACAGCCATGTTTGGGAGAGCCTGCGGGAGCTGCAGGGCTGTGAGGAGCTGCTCCTGGAGCACAGGGCTCTGCAGACAGCTCCCACCTGCAGGGAGCCCTGCTCCTGCCCCTGCTGGGGCTGCCCTGCCCGTGCTTTCAGTGCCCTGTCCATGGCTGGGGTGCCCTGGCTGTGGTTGGGGTGCCCTGGCTGTGGTTGGGGTGCCCTGGCTGTGGCAGAGTGCCCTGGCTATTGTGAGGATGTTCTGGCTGTGGCTGGGATGCCCTGGCTCTGGTTGGGATGCCCTGGCTGTGGCAGAGTGCCCTGGCTATTGTGAGGATGTTCTGGCTGTGGCTGGGGTGCCCTGGCTGTGGTTGGGATGCCCTGGCCATGACAGGGGTGCCCTGGCTGTTGTGAGGATGTTCTGGCTGGGCTTGGGATGCCCTGGCTCTGGTTGGGATGCCCTGGCTGTGGCATGGGTGCCATAGCTGTGATTGCAGTGCTCTGATCATGGTTGTGACACCCTGGATGTGGCAGGGTGCCCTGGCTGTGCTGGGGGTCCCCTGGCTGTGGCAGGGGTGCCCTGGATGTGGTTGGGATGCCCTGGATGTGGCTGGGGTGGCAGGGGTGCCATGCCCTGACCATGGCTGTGACCCCCTGGCTGTGGCAGGGTGCCCTGGATGTGGCAGGGGGCCCTGGCTGTGCTGGGGGTCCCCTGGCTGTGGCAGGGGGGCCCTGGATGTGGTTGGGATGCCCTGGTTGTGATGCCCTGGTCAGGGCTGTGACCCCCTGGCTGTGGCAGGGTGCCCTGGATGTGGCAGGGTGCCCTGCCTGTGCGTCCTGCCGTGTTTGCAGCCTCAGCTGCTGCGTTTGCTCCAGGACAGGAGCAGAGGGACTGTGTCACCTGGGGTGCCCCGAGCTCTCAGCTCAGCCTCAGAGCCCCTTTGCTGAGCTGTGGAGAGCTGTGGCCCAGCCTTGCTTTGCTGCTGCCCATCCAAGGGTTTTGTCGTGAGGGCTCTGCTCTCTTCAGAGCACAGGCTGTACAGAGCATGGCAGAGATGCTCATCTCGCCTTGCATTTCTTATCAGCCATCAGGATTTTGCTGTAGGAAGAAAAGCATTCCATTTTTAGACGAATTTTTGTGAAAAAGTCTTTTGGGGCAAATTCCTCGGAGAGAGCCAAGGGCTTGGGCCAGCATTTGAAACTCATAAATTCAGAGTGAACAAATAAATTGTCATGGTGCCGTGACAGCCTCGGGGAGATGAGGGTGCTCACAGCTGCCTGCCACCAGGGAAAGGCCCCTCTTGGTGCTGGGCTGCACTCTTGGGGGTGATGTGTGGTGGAGCTGGACTCCTTTTGCTGTGGAAAATCCCTGCTCAGCATGACTGAGAGCAGTAACGGGGTGAGGATCTCCATGAGCTGTTCCCTCCTGTCTGTGTTGAAAGCTCCCAGTGCAGGAGAGCTGTGAGGCTGTTCCTGCCAGGCAGAGTGTCCCTGCCTGCTGCAGGACCACAGCATTGCTCCCTGTGCCCAGCACACAGGAAAGTCTGTGCTTATTCACATTTCCAGAACCATTTGTGGAAATAATCTCTATCATCACCTCTGCACACGAGTGCTGCTGCTTCTGCTCTGCTTCCTTGGAGAGGTGCAAGCCAAAAGACGAAGGAAAAAAGGAATCTGATCAGCAAAAACCTGTAATTTTTCCTGGCTCAGGCAGGCAAAAGCACACAGAGTTTTTCCTGCTCTTTTCTCAAAGTCTGTTCTGTGTGTCAGGCAGGATCAGCTCCGTGCTGCCTTTTGTTCCTGGAGACAGGCAAGTGTTTGCCATGGCAACGTGGGAGGCAGCCCAGGGGCTGTGCAGGGCATCTCTGGGGCGGTTTGTGGGGCTGGCAGGGGATGGAAAGCTCTGGAAGCTTCTCTGAGTCTCACCAGCCATCTCACATGTCCCCATGTCCCTGTGTCCCTTGTTCCCACTGGTCACAGGGTGTGGAACGGTGCAGCCTGGCTTCTCACAGAATCCTGGAATGGTTTGGGGTGGAAAGGACATCAAAGCCCACCCAGTGCCACCCCTGCCATGGCAGGGACACCTGCCACTGTCCCAGGTGCTCCCAGCCCTGTCCAGCCTGGCCTGGGCACTGCCAGGGATCCAGGGGCTGCGTGATGGGGTCAGAAATAGGAGCAGTGCTGGGCTCTGCTGTGTTTCCCTGGCCCCTCTGGGGCTTTGGTGCCCCACAGGAGCCTCGTCCTTGGAGGTGGCTCAGCCCTGGAGCTGCTCTGGGCCGTGCTCTGCCCCAGGGCACGGGCTCCTCTCCCTCAGACGCCTCTCCATCTCTGGATGCTTTTCCCATTACTGTTCTGGCAGGGCTCCCTGCACCAGAGGGGCTGGGGAAGCTCTGCCCTCCCTCTGCCTCCCTCCCTTTTTGTGAGATGGAGGCAGAGCGGGCCCACAAATGACATAATGGGAGCGTGACATCAGGCTTGGCAGCCCCTGCTCCGCCGAGCCCTGTGTGTTCCGTGGAGTGAGGGAGCAAACAGCAGTGCCCAAACCCACGGCAGTGTGCAGGAATAACCCCCGGGCTGGCACTGAGGGGGCTGCTGGGCATCAGAGAGGGATGGCACTGAGCTCCTGCTCCCTCCTGCTGCCCTCAATCCTCTCGTTCCTTCCCTCCTCCATCAGCACTGCTGCAGGGAGATGAGAACAGAGCCAGTTCTTGGTGCCTTTTCCCCCAGGAAATTCCCCCAGAATTCCCCAAGTCCTTGGGCAGCTGTTGGGCTGGTGGTGTGTGTGTGGTGGATCCACCTCGGGCTCTCTGAGCTGGGCTGTGGGTATGACAGCCCAGGGATGCACCAGCGTCACACAGGGAGTGCTGGCAGGGCTGGGATGGAGCTGGAGGCTCCCAAGGCTCAGGCTGACGCCCTCATTGCTGAATATTCCCTTATTTCCCAAAGCTTCACCTTCCTCACGGAGCCACCTCCCTTTGCCAGGGTGTTTGACTCTCTCCCTGAGCTGGAGGTGGAACGTGGCAGTGTGGGGAGCTCTCAGGGACACAGTTTGAGTCCTGTGCTGTAGCGTGGTGAGTTCTGGTGCCCCATGTCCCACAGAATGACATTGCATGGCTCCATCTTGCAGCTGTGGACACTGAGGCAGGGCTGAGCAGTTGTGGCTGGTGGCTGCCCTCCTCCAGGAGGCACAGCGTGTTCCCAAAGTCCCCCAGCCACAGGAAAGGACATTTTCCCCTTCTCCTGGTGAGGAGGGCGTCAGGCTGTGTGTGCAGAGAATGTCAATGCAGAGCCTTGTTTGCTGCTGGCTTCGGCTCTGCCTCGAACCTGCTCTGAATTTCCTCTGCCTGGCAGTGGGCTGGGAAAACACACTCGTGGCAGTTTGTGGTGCCGCCAGGCTCAGCTCTGTCCCAGCCTTTGCCTTGGCTTTTATTGCTCAGGGCTTCCTGGTTTGGTTTCTCTCTGCAGCCCAGCTTGGTTCCCGTGCCAGGAAGGCACAAGATGATTTTCCATGCCTGTTGCAGAGGGAGCAGTGGGAGAGGGCAGCTCCACCACCACTCCTCACTTGTCCCAGCTGTCCTGTCACCTCAGCTCTGCTTCCTCTGCACCCAGGAGGTCAGGAAGGGTGAAACTGAGGAGTTTTATGCCAGTTCCTCATGGCATCACAAGGGCAAGCAAACAGCAAGGGAGTCACCCTGGTTTGTGGGTACCAGTGGGTGCCAGCTGGTGCCTGGCCGGGGTGGAGCCCAGCAGGGTCTGTGGGTGTGGGGGACAGCTGGGAGCCAAGGGCTGGGGATCCTTGGGCACCTCTGAGCTGTGGAGGGGTGACAGAGTGCCAGGGGTAATTGCAGCCTCTGGGGTGCAGCCTGTGGAGCTGAGCCCCTGGAGCAGCTCTGCACACCGGGCTGAGGCTCAGGGTGGTCAGAGGGGTGAGCTCAGCTCATCACCCTGATCTGGGATTGGAGTGTGCAGGATGCCAGCCAAGCTCCTGTAAAAGGACAGCAAGGAGCCCTCTCCAGCCGTGAGACACAGCAGTGCTGGCACCCCAAAGACAGCACCCGAGTGTCTGACACCTTCCCAAGCTCCCCTTGCCCCACACTCCCCCTGCAGCCAAGGAACACCTTGGAAGAGGCTCTTGGAAATGGCAGAGCCCTGTTTTTGTAGCAGCTGAATGGTTTGTTTTGGAGGGTTTGCTTGTCTGGGCGAGGAGCAGGAAGGCATCTGAGCTGAAACTCCCATTTCCTGTCCTTGGACTGGAGGTGCTGCCCAAAAACCAAATGGGCGACTTCCAGGTATTTCAGAGGAGAAGGGAAATGTTTGTGCTGGTCTCCCTTAGGGTGGCTGGTTGGAGGTCTGGTCCTTCCCCACACAGGTGCAGCAGGGACAGGGGGTTCAGAGTACAGAAATGCTCAGGGGAGGTGGATTTGGGGTGTCCCCAAGGAAGGTCTGTCCTGGCTGGAGCAGCTGGGTTCCAGTCCCAGCTGTCTCTGTGCTCATCCTCCAGAAGCAGCTTTGGGGGTGGCTTTGCTGTCCCTGTGCAGAGGGGATGCTCTGTGCTCCTGCCCTGCTGTCCCAGCTGCTCTGATCCCCATATTTTTGTTAATGTCCTTTTTCTAATGGATTTACTGAGCTGGTATTTTGCACATTTCTTGGACTTCTGTATTGGTGTTGCTGGTGAACTCTTCTGAATCTGCTCTCAGCTTGGCAAATAACTCCCAGGCAGCAAAATCAGGGAAAATAAACCTTTTAAAGAGACATCCATCCCTGTCACTTATCCCCAGTTTCCTGGAATCGTACGTCATTTTCCTGCCAGTTTGGCAGAATTCTTTTCATTTGGATAAATGAAGTTTAAATGTCAGATCAAACCAAGAAATAATTGATTAAGCGGTAGGAATAACAGCTGAGACAGCCAGGAGAAGTGAGGGGAGGTGTTTGTAGGAAAAAAGGTGAGAAAGGAGTATGGCAGAGTGTGTCCAGCCCTGTGCTCTCCTGGGAGCTCAGCCAGAAGCCCATGAAGGGTGAGAACCATCACAGGGGCTTGCAGGAAGTGTTTGGATGCTGCTGAAGGGAAGTTTAGGCCAAAGGAGATTTTTCTGAAAACGAATAGTGAAGTTTATTGGGAACAAGTGGAGACTGATGAGCGAAACTTTCGCTTCTCTGAGTGACATTTAAATGTGGGGAGGAGGATGCTGGGTGAGGAGAGAGCTGGGCTGGGCAGGGACACTTTGGTTTGGAAGAGCTGAAGGCTGTTGGTGTTACTGGGAGCAACTGGAGACTTTTTTAAGCAGTGTTCCTTTTAGAATGACAATCTGTCCTGATTTCAAATGGAAAATATTCTTTATTGCTATTTCTTCTTCCATTTTAAGCTTTTCCAAAGAGAGACAAAAAGATGTTTAAAATGTGGAGTTGACGCATCAATTGTGTAATTACTGATCAGGGCTTTGGCACCAGAAACACACTTGGAAGTTCATCATAAATTTTTCTCTGAGTTAATTACTACTTGAGTCTAAAGTACTTCTTAATGACTTCTTTGAACATAGATTAGACTTGAGTATCTTTTGAGAGGTGCATCACATTTAGTAGCACGTGTGGCATGGTGTAATTGCTCCAGGTGTGCTGCACAGTGGGGGCACATCCTGAGGCTCCTGATCTCTTTTTACAGGTTATATGAGCAGCAGATGCTTTATGGTTTTGGGAAAGGTGTTTTCTTTGGCTGGGAAAAATGCTCTGCCTTCAACACATCCCTTTTCCAGTCAGGATCCTGGCTGGGGTTTGGAGAGAGGCTCTTCTGAGCTCTGGTAATGGAGGTGTGACAAAGCGGGCTGAACGAAGGCTGAAAATGGTTTTTTTTCTTTCCCTAGGGATCTTTCCAATAACAGGATCAGTGGTTTAGATGTTGAGCTCTTCAGAAGCCTGACTTCTCTGGCAAAGCTGTAAGTACTTGCTGTTCCCCCCAGTCCTCCCAGTGCCCCCAGCACGGCTGGGCTGGGCCCTGGCTCTGTTGCACTGCTTTGCTTTGTTCCTGCTCTACCTCATGTCCCCAGCCCCCATGGTCCTGCCCATGGGCTCCTTTCCTGAGGCCAAATCACTCCAGTGATTTGGGAATTACTGGCATTTGGAGCTGGGCAGGGTTTGACCCTCCAGGATTTGACCCTCTGTACTGCTGGATGGAGAGGAGCTCATGGCCAGAAAGCAGAATTATCACAACTGGCACTGGAAGGGACCTTAAAGTACATCTTCCACTATCCCAGATTGCTCCAAGCCCCTTCCAAGCTGGCCTTAGGCACTGCCAGGGATCCAGGGGCAGCCACAGCTGCTCTGGGCACCTGTGCCAGGCCTGCCCACCCTGCCAGGGAAAAGCTGCACTGACAAGGAGGTTGCTTCTAACTTGATGAACTTTTCTGTCTTTTACAGAGATATAAGCCACAACCAGATTTCTACATTAGAAGATGGAATATTTGATAATTTATTTAATTTAAGTGAAATGTAAGTTCATCTTTGTTTCCCAGTTCTTTGTTCAGACCTTTCCTTGAAACATCCCTTCCTTTCCTGCTGGGTGGGAGGCTGTGCTGACTTGGACAGATGTTGGGCAGCTGCCCACCCAAGCAGCTGCTTTTTGGGGTGTCTCCAGTCCCTTCCTCAAGCTGTGTGCTGCTCCTGGGTCCTGTTGTCCATCAGTCCTGACCTCTTCCTGCTCTCTGCCTCTGTCTCCTGGCATCTCCAGCCTCTGCTGTGCCTTCTTGTCTTCCTGGCTTCTCTCCCACAGCAGCTCTGCTGAGGTTCCTGTCTCTGGCCATGGTCACACTGTCCTGTTTGCATGGTCACACCTTGGCCCTGGAGCAGCCTGGGAGGTCCTGGCTGAGGTGTCCAAGTCACTTGAAGAGGTTGTCCTTAAGGGGTTCAAGTTGTCAGGGTTTGGTTTTTAATTGAGGTCTTTTGGTGCTAAGTGAAGGGAGGTGAGGGGAAGCCACACATTTCCAGGAGGGATCCCTGAAGTCACAGCCCAAATGGCAGTTCTGCCTCTGGGTGGGCCACAGGATTAATTAACCCCGTGCAAGCCCTCTTGGCCAGAGAGAAAAGCTCAGCCCCACATTGTCGCTGAGGACAGGGCACAAAGAGCACCCTCAGCTTTGCAGTTTGGCTCCCAGGTGGCTCAGGAAGGACACAGGGGCCCAGGGAGCTGTCCCTGCTCAGCCTGGTGGCAGAGTGGTGCTCTCAGCCCAGGGTCAGGGCTGAGCCCTGCCAGCACCCAGCCCTGCTGGCATCAGCTCCACACCCAGCCCAGCTCTGTCCTGCTCACAGCTGAGTGCCAAAGGCTGTCATTTGGATCAAACTTAGCTGCAATTAAAGTTTCCCTCTTTTCACTGAACTGCTGCATGGAAAGATTATCATTGACTTTGCATTTCTTTTTTTTGATAGATGAATTTTATTCTCTTAGCTGTTTTTAATGGGGCTGTAAATAGTCTCCCTGAGCAGGAGAGGCTGCCCTCATACCCTGGGGCTCTTGCATGGCAGATTTTTTTAGATATATGATTGTGCATGGCAGATTGTTTTAGATATATGATTGTGTCTGTCATTTGCTTCTAATTGCAACAATTATTTGTGGAGTTAAAAAAGTACTTGGAGTACTTGCCTAATTCTAGCCTCTAGAAAAATCATGTTAATTATTGCTTGATTCCCTATTCATTAACTCCTCTCCCAGTTATTCCAAAGCCTTTCAGTGGAGTGGCACAGATGGGAACAGGGAGGGCTCTGCACACTGCTGTAATTAAAGCTTAGCACATGTCACATTAATCCCTAACTTGTTCTGATCTCCCTCTGACAGAAACTTAAGTTGGAATCCATTTGTTTGTGACTGCAAACTGTCCTGGCTGCCCCGCTGGGTGCAAGACAGGAAAGTGAGAGTCCTCGAGGCATCAGACACGAGGTGTGCCCACCCCCCTGAGGTGGCAAACCTGTCCCTCTTCGATGTCCTGTTCCTCAACAGCACCTGTGGTAAGGACTGGCTGTGGGGTGGGGCTGGCTGAGGGGGACTGGTGGGCTCAGGGGCCTCTTCAGACCTCCAGTGAGCAGTTCTAATCTCATTAATCAGGTGTTGGTCACACACCCCGCTGCCCTAAGGACCAAGGCAGTCACACCAGGGCTGAGATGAGCCCTGGCAGACACCACAGGACTGTGGCTCTGTGACCTGCAGCCCCAGGCTGTCACTCTCCCAGGGTTTGAGCAGGCTGAGCTCAAGCACTGAACCTCATGGGAGGTGATGGCACCCGAGGACAAGCTGAGCTGGGTCTTTGCAGGTGGCAGGCTCCACTCTGGGAGAGAATGAACACTGCCCTGGTCTGCAGCCACCTGCTCCAGGGGCACTTCACTGACTGCTTGGCCAGGAGAAATGTCAGGCAGTGACCACTGAAAAGGGAGAGCCCTAAGGAGACTGATCCTGCCTGGGTGCTCGGTTATTCTGGAATGAGAGAGAGAGAGGGAGAGCAAGGGCTCCCTGTGGCAGGCAGCAGGCATCTCCTTTGATCTGGGGGCTGTGGATGGGACAGGAGGATGCAGGGGTGAGGACCCAGAGCTGTGTGAGAGGAGGATGCAGGGGTGAGGCTGAAGGACCCAGCTGAGGCTGGTGGGAGCCAGCTGAGCTGCCTGGTGAGGAACAGTGTTCCCCAGGACCAAAATCCAGGTGGTGGTTGTTCCTCTTCTCCCAACAAAGCTACCCCAGCTTGCAGCATCTTGCAGGAATTATCAAAGGGAAAAACACTTGGCGCTCTTACTGCTCTTGATAATTAGTTGTTCCCTCTTGAACTACTTCAAGCCAGTGTGGAAACAATAATGTGAGGCTGCCTTCTGGGTAATTCAGTGTAATGGGAGTGGGCTGGGACAGCCTGCCAGCTCCTGACAGCTCTCAGTGACCGGCAGGGGATGAAGAATGACCAGGCTGGTGGTGGAAAACAGAGCAGTTCCCGTGCCGTGCTCCTCTCCAGGGACTGTTCTTAGGAGAAGAGGCTCAGCGTTTGCAGGAAGGCCGTGGAGGAAGCTGGACAGCTGCATGGGTTTGATCTGGGAAGATCACACGAGGCTGGAGCTGTTGAGATGTTTGGGGGAGATGTTGTAGCAACCAGCAGCGGCGCAAACGTGGCCGGGCCACGTGGGCAGAGGTGGAGGGAGAGGCCCTGCCTGGGTGTTTGTGGCAGGGAGATGTCCCACCCCTGCAGGCCAGACACGGGGGATGACACTCAGGGGAATGAGCTGTTCCTCTGTGCCTGTGTGTGTCCCTGCTCCCTGGCACAGCACGTGCTGTCCCTGTGCATCCTTCCGTGGGCACCCCTGCACTGGGCCTGGCACTGCCCTCCTCTCCAGATCCACATTTTCCTGCAGGGAGGGAGACTCTTGGCTCTCCCCATGGAGGGAGGTGCCTCAGGGAGTGAATGTGGTGGATCCATCAGTGCCACTGCCCAAGGGTGTTTGGTTTTGGATTTGTTGCTGGAGGTCCCAGGCAGGTCATGGTGAAACATTCTGCACTGACCACGCCAGGGTACCACCAAGGACATCCTTTTGTCATGGTCTCACTTGGTAGCAAGTCCTGTGGGCTCCTCTGAGTGTCAGACTCAGTGGCTCCATGTCCCATGGGAATGTCAGGCTCTCCAAAGCCCTGTTTTATTTACTGAGTGCTGCTGCTCCATAAATCTGTGTGACTGGCTTGTTATTTCTGTCATCACTAATTAGCATAAAGAGTTTGGAAACTGTTGCTGGGGGATTAAAGACTTCCCAGGCAAGTCTCAAAAAGGAAACGCTCAGAGTAGGAGCTGAGCAGGAGAATTCCATTCCCAGGAGTGTGGGGTGGTTCTCTTGGAGGGTCTCACCAATCCATGGCATCCCAGAGCCTGTTTTGCAAGAGGATCTTCTGTTGTGTCCTGCAGGAGCTCAATACATCACGTGTCTGACAGGAAACTACACCGAGGAAGCTGAGTTTATCATCCTCTTCACGTCTGTCCACCCTGGGAACCTCACTGAGGAGACCTGCAGTGCCCTCTGTTACTCCCAAGACCAGGAGTATGGGGCTTTCAGCCCCCAGGGGCAGTGTTTGTGTGGAACTGCCCACGAAACAAACTCTTCCTCTGGCTGTTTGCCATTTTGCACTGAGCATTTGTCTGGACAGGGCTGTGGTGGCCCCTCACTGGTCCCCTTGCCCTTCCAGGCACAGCTGCCTGTGTCCTTCACAGGACTGCAGCCCCGCTACATCCTGCAGCAGCCCGTGCTCTTCAATGTCAGTATTCCCATTGCTGCCAGCACTTTACTGTGGGAATTTGGGGACCAGAGCGAGGTTCTCAACACCACTGGACACACGGCCGTGCACAGCTACGCCCTGCCCGGCCACTACAACGTCACTGCCACCCTCCTGGTGGGCTCCAGGCTCCTGCAGCAGCAGGCAGACATTGAGGTGGTGGCTTCACCCCAGCAGCTGGAGCTGCAGTGTCCCTCCCTGGTGGTGGCAAACGAGAGCCTGGACATCCGGATCCGCAACAGGGGCGGCACGGGGCTGGCGCTGCTCTACGGGATCACCGCCGAGCCCGGCCAGCTGGCCAGGGGTGAGCAGGGCTCCTGGGGGCTGGGGCGGGTGGCACCGCTCCTGGGGTCCCCTTTGCCTCCCCTCCCAGTGAGGGGTGGCTCCTCTGGGGGTGAACTCTGCTCCCTGGCTCTGGGCAGTGTTTTGTACTTTAACAGCGATGGGGTTTGTTGGCTTCAGGACTGGGATATTCCTGGAGTTTCTCTGCCAGCATTGGGTTGGGGTGTGTGGCTCGTAGAGAGGACATCAGCCCTGTGTTCTTTCTGCAGCAGTTCACCCCATGTGCCCCCCCGAGGGCTTGGTTTTCCCGGGAAATAACCACTGCTACCAGCTGGTGGTGGAGAAGGCGGCGTGGCTGGAGGCGCAGCGGCACTGCCAGGAGCTGGGCAACGGGGACCTGGCCTTTGTCAGCAGCCCCGACATCCAGAGCTTCCTGGTCGCTCATGTCATCAGGTGGGTGAGCAGGGGAAGGGCTGCCCTCAGCCAGGCACAGGGGTTGGCGTCCTGAGGGCAGGGGGTCTGAGTGTGAGGAGGTGGTGGGGGTGAGGCTGCTGAACAGAGAGGAGGAATGAGCAGAGCTCGAGCCCTTGCTGGACTTGGCTTCTTTCCTTCAAGGCTGTGGAGGGAAGAGGAGGAATGGGGCAGAATCACAGCTGGGAATCACACTGGGAATTGAGATTGGTGGGCTTCATGTACCCTGTGTTGGTGCCTGTGGATGTCTGAAGTGTGAAAGGGGATCCTGAGCCCTTAGACACGGCTGCAGCCCAAAGCCCAGACCCTTTCCCCTGCTGTCTCTCACCCTGGGAAGCAGCAGTGCTCCTCTCCAGCAGCATCTGTTCCACCTCAGGACTGGGCTTTATAAACAGAGAGTGCTGCAAGTGTCAGCCTTTGATTAAATCCGCCCCTCTGAGTGCCCTTTCTGCAGCCAGTCATTCCGGGGGAGGGAGGACAACCAGGAGAGCTCTGAGAGCCTGACAGCCCTTGTCAGCACTCCCAGCTGCAGCTGTGGGAGCTGGGCTCCTCACAAGCACACCCCAGAAAGCAGCACACAGAGGGGAGCAGCTGGTGTGACTGCCGTGGGCTCTGAGTGCCCGGCCCCAGGGCTGCCAGCCCCTTCTGCCCAGCCTTGTGCCCTGTTCCCCCCTGTTCCCACCCTCACATTGCACACACGTGTGCCCTGCTCCGGGGAGGGCAAGGGAGCTGTCCCTCCCACATGGCTGCTGGGATGTGCAGGAGTTGCGTGTGGAGCTGCTGGAGCCGCGAGAGGCTGTTCCCCAGCTGCTGCCCCACAGCCTCTGCTCCCCAGCCCCCTCTAGCCCATGTGTTTATTTTATTAATCCAGGCAGATAAACATGAAGGAGGCGGCTCCAGGATGTGATTTCCCTGGTGATAAAAGGCGAAGCTGCAGGGTTTTGGAACACGAGGCTCCCAGAGTTTCTTGTGGAAGATGGCAGAAGCAGGAGGCTGTTTCCCACTAGGGCACTGGGCAGTTTCCTCTGCTTTGCTTCTGGAGTAGGATTTTGCTTTGGGTTTTTGCTCCCCAGGAGCAGCAAGTGCTGAGCTGGTCCCTCCTGCCTGCAGAAGCAGAGGATGGGACCATGCAGGGGACCCCACTTTCTGGGCAGCACAGGGAGCCCCTCTGCCCTTCCAAGCCTCCCCAGGCTTGTTCTGCTCCTCCTGCCCCAGCAGGGCAGCTCAGTCCTTCCTCAGAGGCAGAGGAGAGCTCACATCTTGCTTTTAAAAAAGCTAGTTCAGATCCTCCTGTTCCCCCTGCAGTGGAATGGGCTGGGCAGTGGGGCAGGGTGGGAGCCAGCCAGCAGCTTGTCTTTTAGTTATTCCTTTCTTTCTTACTTTTTGATTTTTTTTTCCCTAATGACTTGCAGTTAGATCATAGCTGGAATTAGAAAAGGAAAATCTCCACTGAGCTTTCCTGATGGCAGCAGGCAGGCAGTTTCCTACCCTGCTCTCCCTCACTCCCTGCCAGTGGCTCAGGAGCAGAACACAGCCCTTATTTATTTTCTAATCTCATTTGCAGTGAAAACTACTGATTCATGGAACAAGTTATTTTTGTCATCGTTTTTCAGCATGACCTCATGAATCATTTCATCTGGCATGAGCCTGGGGGTGGAGAGGCACCAGTTACCACCAGTTATCTCCCCAGTCTGCTTTGCAGAGCTGTGTACCACCCTGGGAGCACGCTGGGGCAGGCAAGGGCATGGCTGGATTGATTTCCACCTGCAGGAGGGAGCGTGGGGAAGGAGCTGGGAGCTTGGGAGGGTGCAGGATGTTAAATGGAGAAGTTAATAGAAGTTAATATGGAACAAATGCCTCCCTTTCTGCTGGGTGAGATTAGCAACGGCTCTCCAGGGTCTTTGTGGCCATGAGAGACCTCTCAGCACTTTGCACCAGGATCTCTGCTGGGATTGAGCCAGTTTCCAGGTGGGGCAGGGACATTTCATGTCCTGAAGGAGCCTGGCAGTGTCCTGTGGGGGGTTCAGCTGCCTGCAGTGCTCCAGCCTCTGCTTGTCCCCTCTGGCTGCTGCCTTTCCGTGGTGGCTGAGGAGCTCATCATCTCCAGGAGCTGCATCCAGGGGAGCTCCCAGAGCTGGCACTGCTGAGCTTTAATCCTGCACTGGTGCCAGTCCCACCTGCAGTGGGGAATGGGCTGGTGGTGAATCCCCCAGGTCTGCCCAGGAAAAGCACACGTTTCCTGGGGGATTCAGCTTCCCCAGGCAGTTCTGTGTGACCAGATCATTCCTCCTGGGCTGTGACTCAAGACAGGCTTGGCAGAGCCTGGGAGGGTCATTTGGTGACAGAGTGCAAGTCAGTGTGCTGGTCACAGAACCAGGGAGCCATGGAATGGTTTGGCTTGGGAGGGATCTTCAAACTCATCCTGTTCCACCCCTTTCCATGGCAGGGACACCTTCCACTGTCCCAGGTCTCCAGGCACTGTCCAGCCTGGCCTTGGGCACTGCCAGGGATCCAGGGGCAGCCCCAGCTGCTCTGGGCACCCTGTGCCAGGGCCTGCCCACCCTCCCCAGGCTCTTGGGACAGAGCTGGGAGGGCTGGAGGAGAGCAGTGCTGTGCTGTGGAGGGGCAGTTCCTGAGGCTCTGCTGGTAGAGTGGAGACTGAAACCCTTCAGTAATTCCAAGACTCCATGAAAGGCAGCCCATGACACCCCGATGGAGCTGCTGTTATTATTTTTAGAGAGAACCATAGATGGCAGCTGTCCCAGCTCTTTCTAATACTCATGATTTCCTGAAATCTCCCCTCCCCCTTCTTTTCTTTTTTTTTTTTTAAATTTTCCTTTTTTTCAGGAGCCTCGATGTCTGGATTGGATTCAATGATTTTGCAAGCTCTGGAGCTCAGCAGAGAGGGGAAGGATTTAATCTGGAGAGCTGTCAGAACTGGCTGCCAGGAGAGCCCCATCCCTCCAACGCCGACCACTGCGTGCGCATGGGCCCCACGGGCCAGTGCAACACCGACCTGTGCATGGCCAAGCACAGCTATGTCTGCGAGTACAAGCCACCAGGTGGGCTCTGCTGGCCCTGCTGCTGCCCCCAGGGCTGGGCAGGGGTCCCCTCCCTGCCCCTGGTGTGGAAAAAGAGGGATTTGTGGAGAGGTTCCTCCAGGGCGTCAGCACAGGGCGAGTGTGACTTGCAGCAATATTCCCAAACCCAACCTCAGCCCAAAATGAAGAGTTTGGCTTACCCCAATCTTTGCCACGAGCAGAAGGAGAGAGGGGAGCAAAGTTCTGAGGCAAAGCACTGGAAACAGCTTTTCCCTCTTACTTGAGGGAAGCTTACTTCCCTCTTGCTGCTGGCAGGATCTGAGGCCGTGCTGCTGCCTTGGTGTCCTTCATTGTGTATTTTGGGAGCTGTTGGGGTGGCTCGGGGGTTGATTAGGTGAGGTGTGATGTGCTGTGCAGGTTTGTGGTTATTCAGCTTTCCAAATCTTCCACACCGGTGTAGGAAGTAAGAAAGAGAAGTAGAATGGACATGAAACAGGGGAGAAGAATTATGTAAGAAGGAAAAGGCATGGGGGCAAGGAGAAGGGCAGCAGCAGCTCCCCAGTCCCCAGAGAGGCAGCAGTGTTTGCCACTGGTGGAAACCAGTTGGTGGTGGCCACATTTCCCAGTAAGTCAGGGGGCACAGGGAGGATGAGAAAGTGCACCTGGTGCTCAGAAATTCCAAGCAAATCATTAGTTGTTGGAAGGGAGAATTCCTTGCACAGTTCCTAGAACTCAAAATCATTGAACGTTGCAAATGAAAATGTTATTTGTGCTGGATGAGAAAGAAGTCGAGATACCTGTAAGGAGAAGGAAGGATCAGGATTATGGAGCTGCTGCTCTCCTGGGTGCTCCAAGCCCTGCTGCAGCTTCACAGGGTGGAGGGAATGGCCTCAGGCCCTGCCGAGTCTCACGGGCGTTGTTCCAATATTTCTTTGTGCGCAGGAATTCTCCTGAACGCCGAGAACTTCTTTGAGGGAGCGGCTGAGCTGGCCCCACACGAGGCCGTGCGGAGCCTGAGCCAGGCCGCGCCCGCAGAGCCCTGGCAGCCTGAGGAGGTGAGGGGGCTTCTGAGGGGCTTCGCTCCTCCTGTGCCGCCCGGGGGACCGTGGGGACACGGGCAGGTGAGAGCCGTGCGTGTTCTGCAGGTGCTGCAGTTCCCCGAGCTGGCCTTCAGGCACCAGGGCTTTCTCACTGCCCTGGAGTTCGCGGCGCAGGAGCTGCACCAGCCCGTCCAAGCGAGGTTCCAGGTGCACAGACTGCTGCATGGAGAAGGTGAGGCTGCTCCTCAGCACCTGTGGGATTGGTGGAGGTGGCACCATCAAACTGGGGCTGGCCTTGTGGCCCCTCTGGTCCTCGGACCCTTAAAGGCTCAGAGGTTTGGTTCTGATTTTGGAGGAGATCAAAGTGTGGGATCCACAGCCTTGGAGCAGTGTTATCCTGGAGAAAATAACAGAGGGAGAAACCTCTCTCCATGCATGAGGAGAGTGTGAGTGTAGGGACCATGTGGAAAAGCTCATTAATCTTCTGAGCTGTACTTTTTGCTTTGTGAAGACACATGTCAAACGGGAATGTGTTCTGGTCCATCTGGCCCCACGGGTTAACAAGGAAGAACATTTTCCTGAGCCCATTTCTTCCTGATGGATGAGATAATCTAAAAAGCCTTTTATTCCTTGTACAACAGCTCAACAGTCACAGTTTTGGCAACAATTAATTCTGCAGCAGAATGTTTGTTGTAGCCGTGGGGTTGGCTGGTTACAAAAGGATCTTTTCTGACACTGACAAGCTGATACTTTGACATGGAAACATTAACTTCAGAAAAGTTGCTTAATGTGTTTTCAGTGTCAAGGCCAGCTCTTGCTTTCACTTGGACTCACTTCTGCCGTAGCACAGATCCTTTCAGAATGCAGATTGGTACGTTCTCGCTGGAAAAGAGACAACTTTGGGCTTAATGATCTTGGTGGATTTTTCCACTAGAAGAGGACATTTATGTAGCAGCAGGATGTGCTGCAGTTGCAGCTTTTGCTAAGAGTGGAGCCATCATCAAAATGGAAAAAAGGGTGCATTTGGAGCAGAGTGGCTATCACTGATTTCTCTTTCACTTCTTCCAGACTACCAGGAGGAAAGCAATGCTACAGAACCATTCCCCAGTGCTCAGGATGATGGGAACTGGACGCTGCTGGAGTGTCCCCCTGGTTTCCAGTGGTGTCCTTTGACAAATGTGTGCTCATCCCACGACAGCTGCTGCAATGGGAGCGAGTGTGCCAACAGTTCCTCTGGCAGCAGCCCTGCCCCTGGCTCCCTGCAGCCCAACGCCAGCCAGCCCAGCTATGAACTCCTCAAGGAGTTCCTCTTTTTGGTACCAGCTGGCCCCTCCACCCAGTACCAGGTCAGTGTTTGCTGCTGTGACCAGTGGGGCAGTTTTCTCCTGGGGGCTCTGGGTAAGTTTGGGTTGTTCCCAGATGGAGCCACTCAAGTCCATTGGAGTGGAAGGATGTGCCCAGTGGCACAGGGGCTTGTGGGCTCCCTGCAGCCCCCTGTGCCTGGGATGCTGGGAGGTGTCCCTGCCCATGGCAGGGGGTGGAACAGGATGGGTTTGAGGTCCCTTCCCACCCAAACCATTCCATGTCTCCATGACAAGGCTGTGCAGATTCCACGGGCTGTTCCCATGGCATTAACACAGTGGAGTGGAGCATAAAGCTGATTTGGTTTTTGGTACGTTTGATTCAGAGGGGCCAAGGAGGGTGGAGTGGTGAAAGGTCTCCCTGTGCTTTGTTGGGATCTGCACCTTTTCTGTTGGTGCCCACCTGGCAGGAAATCCAGCGTTGTGCCAGGGCTGCTGACTGCTCTTAACGTGAGGCATTAACCCAAACCCCTCTCCTCTCCCTGCAGGTCTCATTCAGCAAAGAAAACATCTTTGTCAGGGCTGGGGATGTTTTCAGCATCCAGCACAATGCAAGCTCAGGCTCGTTCCTGCAGTGCCACCGCAGTGCCACCTCCCTGGGCAGGGGGAACTCCTCTGAGCGGGCCCTGGGCCTGTCCCCCAGCCCAGGGGATGTCCCCTGGAGCAGCAGCACGGCGTGCTCTGTGCGGGTGAGTGCAAGAGCTAAAGGAGAGATGTGGGATCCAGGCAGCTCTTCAAATGCAGTTTATTACATCCAAGGTGTTACAGCACTCCAGGGTCATGGGTGACAGAGCCTGTGCATACAGCTGTCAGCTGCAGCTGCAGGCAGGCCTGGGGACTCTGAGTTTAGGTTACAAATGCATGATATACTCTTCTTGCTGAGCATCTTAATACAGCAGAACCAATCTATACCTTAACTTTTATCTATAGCCTATCATAACTACTATAATTACCATATTCATGTTACTATTCGCCAGTCACTAAAGGTTAGTACATTACAGTTTAAGCTAGAAGTTGTTTTTCAGTTTTCTTGCAGTGGAAAATTCTGAGACCTTTTTTCTACTTGCAACATCTGCTGACTTGTCTGCCTGTGCTATCTTTCTGCTTGGTAAAAACATCTTGTTTGAGGTGGGTTTATCCTTTGCTGTAAGTCATAAAAACCCCCTTCTAACTAACATACCCTTTGCCTCCTTGGTTATCCAGTGAGAGTGGCTCAGCAATTCTTTTCTTCTATATCAAAACTTGCTTCCATCTCTATTCCTTCCTCAGCTTCTGCATTTGAAAACTTCTGCTAACACACAAAAGTGTGAGACTTCCTTGTCAAACTTCCATCCTTCCCAACAGGTGCGCTACGCCGAGGAGCAGCTGGTGCCAGTGCTGAGCCCCCAGAACGCGGGGCTGGAGCAGCCCGGGCACTACCAGCTGCAGGCCAGCGTGGACAACGGGCTCTTCCGTGCCAACCTGTCCTGCAGCTTCCGCGCGGCCTCCCGCGTGTCCGGCCTGCGGGTCATCCACCCCGCCCCGCAGGGCTCCAGGCTCTACCTGCCCACCAACCACACCTGGCTGCTGCTCAAGCTCTCCTCGGGGCTCAACGCCACGGCCAGCCGCCTGGGGGACAACCGCAGCGTGCCCTTCGTGGCCACCTGCCCGGCGGCCGTGTCCGCGCTGTGTGCCAGGGAGAACAACGACACCTGGTTTGCTGTGCTGCAGCTGGGCGGCCTCGGGGAGGGCCTCAGCACCCACGTGCTGGTGGCTGAGAACTCGGTGAGCTCCCAGAACATCACGGTCACCGTGAAGGTGGAGGAGCCCATCCGCGGGCTGAGGGCCACCCCCGACCCCGAGAGCAGGGTGCTGCTGAACACACGGGTGGTGAGTGTTTGTTTGTTTGCTGCTGCTCTGAAGCTCCCCTGGCGCGGTGTAGCCCTGCCCTGGAGCTGGCAGGGTGTGTTTGCCTCGGGCAGGGGGGCACTGCTTGCTGCTAAGCTGCCAGGCCATGCGCTGCTGCAGGCACAGCATGTGGCACCAGCACTGGTGCTCTCCAGCAGGAGGGCAGCTCAGCTGCACGTCCCCCTGGAGCCCCTGAGGTAAGGCAGTGCCTCCTGAGAGGGATCTCTGCCTGTCAGCTCCCCAGGACACCGGAGGCCTTAGGAAAGGCCAGTTTTTACCTTGTTTTGCCTTGTCCAGGTAGTCGTTCCTTGAGGTGTTTAGATTTGCTCTGCTTACATCAGCTGCCTGAAGCTGTAGAGATGTTTTACCTCTCCACGTCTCGGAGTTCCTCTGGTGTTTGCAGTCTTGTTTTTTCCAGTCCCCCATCCCCAGAGCTACAGTCCTGGGAAGCTGCTCAGTAATGCCCCAAATGCTCTGTACAAGCTCTGGCTGCTTCTGGCAGATCCTGTGCCTGCACCTCTCAGTCTCACCCTTCCTGCTGCCACAGGCTGCTCAGGAGGCACTGCTGGAGTGAGGAGGGACCTGCCCTGTCCAGCCCCTTCACTCTTTGGGTCAGGCACCATCCCTGGACGAGGGTCAGAGGCTCAGCTTACAGGTGTAGCTAAAGCCAGGCTGTTTCTGCAAAGATTTCAGAAGGTGTTTTAGTCAGCAAGAGGGACCTGATCACAAGAGCAGAGTGCTGGGCTGTGGGAGCAGGGAGTGTGGGGTCTGATCCCAGCTCTGCTGGGGATTTATGGAGTCAGGGTCTGCATTTCTGCATCAGCAGCAGAGCCACAGATGATCTGTCACCTCTGTGCCATGCTCTGAGGGCACTGCAGCTGTGGAGCCTCCCAGTCTGGCTCTGCTCCCTCTCCAGTTCAGCTGGAGGTCTCCTGGGAAGTGCTGGGCATGCTTTTCTCTTGCACTAGTGTGAAATCTTCTCGTGCCTTTCAGAGCTACATCCCTGTGATGGAGGCTGGGTCAGATGTGACTTTCCGATGGACAGTAGATGATAAGCCATCTTTCACTTTTTACAATGTTGTCTTCAACGTTATCTACCAAAGCCCAGCTGTGTACAAGCTTTCGGTAAGCCAAGGCCTTTCCCATGACACCATTTCACCCCTGGGTTTCCATCTCATCCCACAAGCTCCTCAGGAAAGCAGCAGGGAGAGAAGGCAGAGTTGAGTTGAGGTTTTCACTGTGCTCGTCTGCTGTTTCTCACGGAGCTGCTCTTGCAAATGCAAATAGTTTCTTCTACCCCTACACTGCTGTGCTGTGTTCCTCTGTGCTTTCTCCTCTTTTCTCCAAGCTCTCCTTTCTGTTTGTGGAGTGTCTGTGTTTCCCCCTCCTCCCCAGCAGGAGTTAGCAGGGAGCCTCTGCTCTGGCAGGCAGGAAATCTGGATTCAGAGCCTGGCAGAGGCAGGATGCATCATAAGACATCCATAGGCAGGCCAGAGCTTCTCCCACCAGCTGCTGTGTCCTCTGCCCTGCTCTCTTTCTCCTGGTGCAGACTGGAGTGCTGGGTTTTGCCGTGGTCCCTGCAGGATGGAGCAGAGTCTGGGCCAGGGGAGCTGTCTGCTGTGGAGCAGGAGCTGATCTCTGGCCAGCACATCTTTGTGTGCCATGCCCTGCAGAGCCTGCTCTGCTCCAGGGTGCTGGATCTGCTCTCAGGGTGTCTCTTGGCCTCCTGAGCAGACACCAGCCCAGCCCTGAGGCCGTGCTTACACTAATTTGCTGGGTGCAGCACTAATTTGCTGAGTGCAGCACTAATTTGCTGAGTGCAGCACTAATTTGCTGGGTGCAGCACTGTGCTGAGGGCCTGGGCTGCTTTCACTTGCAGAGCTGCCAAGGTGCCATTAGCCTGGGGGGCTCTGGGTTCAGTGCAGCACATCCACAGGAGCCCAGGCACCAGCTGCTCTTCCCTGCTGGGGTAGGAGCTCTGTTCCAGTGGGTTTGAGCCACTCAAACCAGCAGCTCAGCTCTGCTGCAGGTGAGAAGGTGAAGATGCTCTGTCAGTGTTACATGCCTAGAAAATCCTGAGGATTCTGCTCTACTTGTGTCATTCTCTTCAGTCCCTTGTGTCCCTTTCCCTTCTCTGCCCAGCCTTACTGTCCCTCTCTGTGCCCACCACGCCAGGATCCTGGAGCTGCACTTGGTGTGCATGGTTTTATGAGCCTCTCCCCTCCCTCCTCTGTGCTTGAAGCCATTTCCTGCCACTCTCCCAAGGAAACTGGGTGGCTCTTGTCCCCTTGGTGGCAGCAGGTGCCTGTGCTCAGCAGCTGGAGCTGCAGGGCACATCGGAGCAGGCAGAGGGGCAGCTGGCAAGTTCAGAGCCTCAGGATGAGAAGCTCCTCTCCTTGTCCTCTTGCTGTAGCACCAGCCCTCCTTGGACTGGCTGTAGTGCTGAACATGTGGCCACTCTCTCTGCCCTGACCTGCTCCCTTGCCCCGTGGTGCTTCTTCAGTCCAGCAAACCCCACTCCGAGGGCAGCAAGGGCACCCCAAACCCATTCTTTGTCCCACTGTCCTTCCCAGCTCACCGCCTCCAACCACGTCAGCAACTTCACAGTCAACTACAACGTGACGGTGGAGATGATGAACAGGATGAGGAACCTGAGCGTGGTGGGGGCCCTGCCAGTGGTGCCCCAGAACAGCAGCGTGGAGTTCAGCGCCCGGGTTCACGTGGACTCGGCTGTGGAGGCTCTGTTCCTGTGAGTCCTTTGCTGCCTGCCCAAACTCAGCATGTTTCTGTGCACCTCTTACCTTCAGAGTTTCTCTTCCCAGGGCCAGCTGGTCCCTCTCAGCTGCTGTTTAGTTGTGTGAAATCTCTGTGAGTGGGGGTCAGTCACACACCTGTAATTCAGGCTGAAATCCTTTCCATTTAAAGTGTTATGACACTGCTTTAATTTGGGTTCTTCATCTTCCTCCTCTCACAGCACAGCTGCTGCTTTGATACTTGGCATTCTCCTTCCTATGTTTTTTTTGGAGAGCCCAGCCCTGACCTGAAAGCCAAGCCAGGATTCCTCTGGGATTTCTGGGATTCTCCTGTTGTGCAGGGTAACGTGGTTTGCCTGTTTCTCCAGGTGGGATTTTGGAGATGGTGTCCAGGAGACTTACCTGTTCAAACCTCCCTACAACAAGTCTTTCCTTGTTCCTGATCCCAATGTCCACGAGGTTGTCATTGAGCACAACGTTTCACACATCTACCAAGACCCAGGTATGCTCAACAAGGCCCTTTGGGGAAGAAGGGGCTGAGGCATTTTTGGTCTGAGGGGTGTACAAGGCACCTTCCAAAACAACCAGGGCTTGGAAATCGTTGCCTGGTTCCTGAGCAGACGGCTGGAGTGACTGGAAGTCTCCAGCAGTTGCCATCCTCTCTAACTTTGTTTCCCAGGGGAGTTTGGCCATGCTGTAAGAAGCAGGTCCACCACACTCAGCCCCTTTTTGGGCAGTCTCAGCAGAAGGATGAGAGGCAGGCAAGCCCCAGGCTGGTGGGAGGGCTGGGCAGAGGAGGGGTCTGTTCTGTGGCTGAGCAGGAAGAAAATCTTTTGTCTCTACCTGTTGGACTGGCTCTTTTCTTGATGCTGGTCCCCATACACATGACCTGGTGTAATTCCTGCTGGTCCTGGGCTGGAGCAGGGCAGCCCAGAGTGTGCACAGCACAGGAGCAGAGTGTCCCCTGCAGCCCCTGTCACAGCACTGAGAAGCTGTTGACGGGCACGTCCTCACCCTGCCCTTCTTCTGCTCTCTCCCAATGCAGGAGAATATGCCCTGATGGTAGTTGTGTCCAACCAGTATGAGAACCTCACCCACGTGAGCCCAGTCCAGGTTCACAGCTACCTGATTGCCCTGAAGGTGGAGGCAGAGGAGGATGTTCTGGTGGTGGGCCGGCCGGTCATCTTCCGAGCCACTGCCCTGCCGTCCCCGTACGGCGTGGTGTACACCTGGGACTTTGGGGACAGCTCCTCCCTGCTCACAGAGCCCCAGCCCACCGTGACCTACAGCTACCCCCGCCGAGGGGTGTACAACGTCACCGTGACAGCCAACAACACCGTGAGCAGCGTGGAGAGCGTGGAGTGCTACCAGGTGTTCGAGGAGATAACGGGGCTCCGCGTCTCCGCCGACGAGGCCGCAGAGCAGGGAGCAGCTGTCACCATCAACGCCTCTGTGCACACTGGGGACAGCATCACCTGGATATTCGACATGGGCGATGGGACGGTGCTCAGGAGTCAGGTGCCAGTGGTAGAGCACGTGTACATAAAGGACATCAACTGCACCGTGAACGTGACAGCTGTGAATCCTGTCAGCTCTGTCTCCCAGGCGGTTCCTGTCCGGATATTTGTCCTGGAAATACTCAAAATAGAGCCTACTTCTTGCATCTTGGAGCACCCAGATGTACAGCTCACCGCCTACGTGACGGGGAATCCTGAGGAGTACATCTTTGACTGGACTTTTGGAGATGGCTCCTCCAATGTCACAGTCAGCGGGGACCCTGTGGTGATGCACAACTTCACCCGCAGCGGGACATTCCCGCTCACCCTGACCCTCTCCAGCAGCTTTAACAAGGCTAACTACTTCACCAGTGTCTGTGTGGAGCCAGAGATCCTCAACGTCACCCTCCTCCCTTCCAAACGCTTTGTGAGGCTCGGGGAAGAGACCTCCTTCCAGGTGAGTGCCGTGCCTCCCTACCAGTACCGCTACCGCTGGGATTTCGGCAACAACGAGTCCACCAGGTCGAGTGGGACTGAAGTGACCTACACCTACAAGAACACTGGGGTCTTCCTGGTCACAGTGACTGTCTCCAACAATGTCTCTTTCAACAACGACACGGCGTTTGTGGAGGTGCAGGAGCCAGTTGGGGTAGCAAAGATTGAGTATAACGGGACAGATGTTCTGGAGCTGAACCAGATCTACCTGTTCTCTGCCAGCATGAATGGAACCAAAGTGAGTTACTGCTGGGACTTTGGGGATGGCACTGTCCAGCCTGGGCAAGTGGCCACCCACTCCTACAACAGCACGGGCCACTACAGCATTACAGTGATGGGGCAGAACGACGTGAGCTCCAACGAGACCACCATCGATGTCACCGTGAAACGGCGGCTCCTTGGCCTGACCGTCAATGCCAGCAGGACAGTGGTGCCACTGAACGGGTCGGTGAGCTTTGTGGCCACCCTGGTGGCTGGCACTGCCATCCGCTACTCGTGGATCCTCTGCGATCGCTGCACTCCCATCCAAGGCTCCTCCACCATTTCCTACACCTTCCGCTCCGTGGGCACGTTCAACGTCATCGTGACGGCCGAGAACAAGATCAGCTCGCTGCAGGACAGCATCTACGTCTACGTCCTGGAGCAGATCGAGGGCCTGCAGGTGGCCAGCGCTGACCTGGTGGAGGACATGTATTTCCCAACCAACAAAACACTCCATTTGCAGGCTGTGGTGAGAGAGGGCACAAACATCTCCTACAGCTGGGTGGTCCAGAGGGATGGCAGTGCTGTGCAGACCTTCACTGGGAAAACCTTCCCCTTGAGCATCCTGGAAGCTGGGAACTACACTGTCTACCTGAAGGCCACCAACATGCTGGGCTGTGCCACTGCTAACAGGACACTGGAGTTCATTGAAAGCCTAGGTGTCCTAAAGCCCTATGCCTTCCCCAACCCAGCTGCTGTTAATGCCTCTGTGAACATAAGTGCCACCATAACCAGTGGCACTGGTGTCACGTATGTGTGGTACCTGGAGGATGGGTCCTCTCCTGTCACCTCTGAACCCTTTATTGTACACTCCTTCCAAAGCCCTGGAATGATTGAGGTCATCGTTGGAGCAGAAAACAAGCTGAATTCAACCAATGCCACTGTTTCTGTGTGTGTGGAGGAGGCCATCGAGGGGCTGAGTATAGGGACAGCCGAGCTGGACTGTAGGTACGTCTCCTCAGGCTCCACGGTGGTCTTTGAGGGGGAGCTGCAGAGGGGGACTGAGGTGACCTGGCTGTGGGAGGTGCCAAATGGCACACTGAGTGGCCAGTCCGTGGCAGTCACGTTCCCCACGGCAGGGTGGTACACAGTCCATCTCAACGCCTCCAACCACATCAGCTGGGCTCTGGCCAGCAGGAACATCTCGGTGCTGGACAGGATTCAAGGTCTGGAAGTTGTCGCCAGCAAGAAGGTGGTGGAGCCAGGAGAACAGGTCACCTTTGAGATCAGGATGCTGTCAGGTACCTCTGTGAGCTACCTGGTGAGCATTAGTGGGGACTACTCCGTGGTGCTCAACAGCTCCAGGTACAGCCATGAGTTCTCCAAGAGCGGCGATTATCTGGTGACCGTGACCGTGCAGAACCAGATCAGCATCGCCCACGCCCAGGTGCTCATCTCTGTCCTGGAGCCCATCCGGGACGTCAGGCTCCTGAACTGCTGTGAGGAGGGCATTCCCACGGGCACGGAGAAGAGCTTCAGTGCCCGCGTGGGCAGCGGCTCCCGCGTGTCCTTCTCCTGGCAGTTCTGCCTGTGGAAGGAGCGAGGCCGGTCCGTGGTGGCTGCGTCAGGAGACAGAGTTTCCTATGCTCCAGAAGCTGCAGGGCTGCTGGAGATCCACCTCACTGCCTTCAACGACTTGGGAAGTGTCAACATCACCAGAACCATCCAGGTGCAGGACCCCATAGTCCAGGTGTCCCTCAGTGCCACCAATGCCTTTGTCAACAGGACGGCGCTGTTTGAAGCCGTGGTGCTGCCCAGCAGCAGGAGCGTTGAGTTCTTGTGGAGCTTTGGGGATGGCTCTTCCACTCAAACCACCAGGACTGCAGTGGCCAACTATTCTTACCTGAGCCCTGGGGATTACCTGGTGGAGGTGAACGCCACCAATCTCATCAGCTTCTTCATAGCCCAGCTCACTGTCACCGTCAAAGTCCTGGAGTGCGAGGAGCCCGAGGTGGAGCTGGCCCTGCCACCGCAGGTGGTTATGAAGAGATCCCAGAGGAACTACCTGGAGGCACAGATTGACCTCCGAGGGTGCATCAAGTACCAGACAGAGCACCTGTGGGAGATCTACCGAGCCCCCAGCTGCATGAACTTGGATGACTCCAGCAGGATCCGGCTGCCGAACGTCGACGTCAACAGGCCCCAGCTGGTTATCCCAAAGCTCGGCCTGGAAGTTGGGAACTACTGCTTCATGTTTATTGTCTCCTTTGGAGACACCCCGCTGTCCAAAAGCATCTTTGCCAATGTGACTGTGATCCCGAGCAAGCTGGTCCCAATCATCGATGGGGGGTCATACCGTGTATGGTCCAACACCCAGGACTTAATCCTGGATGGGGAGAAATCCTACGACCCGAACTTGGATGATGGGGAACAGACCCCGTTGTTGTACGAGTGGTCCTGCACATCCTCCTCCAAGGTAAGAGCAGCCTTGCTCATCCAGAGGGAGCATTTGGGAGCTCCAGCTGCACCACAAATGTGTCTGGGGTGGAAGGTGTCGAGGGAAGCTTTTGTGAGCATCTTTAACAGAGCTGCTCTGGCAGGAGGGTTGCAAATGTTCAGTTCCCAGCTCAGGATGGTGATACAGAAATTGGGTGAGTTATGGTGCAGGGCAGAAGGGCTGGCTCTGGGAGGAGGGCATGGGCATTGCTGCTTCCCTGGCATTCCCTCTGCTCCCCGGTGTCAGTGCTGCTGCTTCCATGCACTGGGGGTGTTATGGAGCTGCTGATGCAGCCTGAGAGCTCAGGGCTCTGGTCCCTCTCCCATTAACAGTTAAATGTCTCTAATGCCATCAGGGGACAGAGTTAGACTTTGGAGAGGTCAAGTGACCACAGCTTGTGGTCACTAGCAGGTCACTGTCCTTGTGCTGCAGTGATCTGACCCTGCACTGATGGAAGGGCGAGGGAGAACTGCCTGGCAAATCCCAATGGGAATCCACCTCATTTTTGATTGAATGTGGAACTCTTTTGCTTGTACAATATCATGTTTTCTAGCTTTGTCTCAAAATAGCAAATTTGAAGTGTATGTGGATTGGACTTTCTTGGTTTAATGTGAGCTTTTTGTGTTGCTTGGCAATGTTTGTAAGGTATTTAATGAAGAATTAATTGCTGTAAACTACAAATGTGAAACTCAAATGAAATACAGGAGTGTTTCAGCTACTGTTTACTAACCTGAAGAGTAGGATAATGTGTTTCATTGTCCACACACGCCCTGTTTCTCCCACCCCAGTGGTGGCACTGCACAGCAAGCTCTGTGACAGTGACTCTGTGTGGACCTGAATGTTTTGGCTGTGGACTAACCCGATGTGCACCCTTACCAAGGAGGGTTTGAAAGTTCTTTTCTCCTTGCAAGCAGAGCTCGGCTGCAGGGTGCTCTCTGAATTTCAGTGCCAAGGAAGGAATTGTCACAATTTCCAAAGCTCTATTAGAGGCAGATGTGGAGTACACGTTCGACCTCACCGTCAGGAAGGAAGGCATGAGTCCCGAGGCCACCAACCAAACCGTACGTACCACACACAGCTGTCACCTTCTCTGCTTGGCACAGCCACCTCTGAGGCACAGAGTCATGGGGTGGTTGGGGTGGAAGGACCCTAAAGATCATCCAGTGCCACCCCTTGCTGTGGGCAAGGACACCTTCCACTATCTCAGGGTGCTCCAAGCCCTGTCCAGTCTGGCCTTGGACACTTCCAGGGATCATGGGGCAGCCACAGCCTCTCTGGGCAGCTGTGAGGGTCTCCTCACCCTCACAGGGAAGAATTAGTCCCTTTCCCAAGGAAATTTCTATAGGAGAAAGGAAACTTCCTTTCCCATTCTTTTGCAATCCCAGCTCTTCACATGCCACGGGCTCTGCCCTCATTTTACCCAGAGAGCTTCCTATGACCCAGGACTCACTTTTACTGTCAACAGTTCCTCTCTTCTCACCTTCCAAGTTCTTTTAGGGGAGGATTTTTTCAGGGCACGCTGTTTATGTCCCACGAACCCCAACGCTGAGTCCTGTCAGGAACATCCATCGTGGTGCAGCTGGCAATCAGAGATGGACTCGGGCTGGAAGTGGAAACTCTTACAGCCTGGGTTTGAAACCAGAGCTGTGGGATGAAAAGAAAAAAATGAAATTGATAGTCTTTCAAGGACATTCCGTACTATCTGGTTTCCATGCAGGAGCACAAAACAATGCTTGCAGTGTTGCAGGAAATCTGCAGATACTGGCGGGGTGAGCGGGGCTCCGGCGCAGTGCTGGGGAGTATTCATCCCCTTTTAAGGGTCTGCCATGTTAAACAATGCCTTCATTACTGTCTTTGAATTCATAACACTCATTATGCCAGGGCAGAGGGCTCAGTCCAGTGCTGGACAAGCCCATTTCCTCAGGGATTAGAGGAATTTAGACAGCACAGGAGTCAGAGTTCAGCTGCTGTTGTGTCTGAGCCACCGGTGCCTCCAGAGCTCTGCGAGTGCTCTGCCAGGAAGGTGTGGTGGATGTCTGGAGATGTGCAGTCAGATTCCAGCTGGAAGCCTGGAACCACATGCTGCTCCCTGGAAAAGGTGGTTCTTCCATCCCCACCTGGCAGCACAAGCAGGGTTTGCTGGGAATTCAGCACCAGGGACCAGAGGGACATTTCAGAAGTCATGATGTTGTTAAAAAGTGTAAATAAATAATTCAGAACAAGCAAGATCAACCCAGCTTGGTGTTGGGTGGCTCTTCCAAACAGTGATGGAACTGGGCAGGGTCAGAGCAGAGATGGAGCTTAAATCTGACCCCAAATCCTTTGGGAATCCCTTCCTGCTGTTTCTTAGCACAGACTGGGCTGGTGTAGAGCAGTTCTTCCCTGCAGCACCAGGTGCTGGGGTGTGCCTTACCTGTTAGGTGTCTGTGTTTTGGTGTCAGACCTTCTGATGGAGCCTCTTGCCTTCCCAGGTGTTCATCAAGAGGGGAGGAGTCCCCATTGTGTCCCTGGAGTGCGTGTCCTGCAAGGCTCAGTCTGTCTACGAGGTCAGCAAGAGCTCCTACGTGTACCTGGAGGGCACCTGCCAGAACTGTCACAACGACTCCAAGCTTGGGGTAACGTCACAAGGCTTTGCTTCACCTCTGGGGGGCTCTGGGAGAAGGGGCAGGCAGAGAGGTCAGGGTGAGAGACAAGGAGGGGAAGCAATGCCTGGCCACAAGCAGCAGCAGGTGAGCCTGGCTGGGTCCTTGTGGGGTCATTCTAAGCCAAAGCCATGAGTCACCAGGTCTTTCCACACAAAAAACACTTTTTTTTTTTCCTATAAGAGATCTGTAAAGTGTTTTTTTCTCCCTACTGATTGGCATTTTGCCCATTATTCTGGTGGTTCAAGCAGAGGTGGTTCAGTCTCTCCTCTTGTGCCTCTTGCCCTGCAGCCTGTGGAGTGAAGCTGCTCTCAGAACTGGAAGTCCTGTTGCTCCCAGCAAGCCCAGTGTGTCCTTGCCTGGCATTTTCTGCCTGGTTATCTCACTGTTTCTCCTGTTATCACAATTGTAGGTTTGTGCTATTAACAGTAACCACCCAGGCCACGTTCAGCTTCAAGCACATAAAACGCGGTATCCCGTGGAGACTCCACCAGTCCTTCATTTATTTCCTGTGTTTTGTACTCTGTATTATGAAATATTCTGTTGGAGGGTGATGTAATTCCAGAAACTAAAGTAGATCTCACAGTGGAAATATTCCCACCAGACATTTTGGAAAGGTTCCAGTTCTTGTTGCTGTAGCACACAAGACTAAAGCTGAATTATCAACTGCAAATTTGGCAGACGCTCCCACTAGAAATCTGTTACTTTTTATAAAAGACTCAATCTGAAAACATTTTAAGGACATAACTTCAGCTTCAAACCAAACCTCTCGTGTCTCTCCCCCGTCCATCCCTGCAGAGGTGGGCAGCTCACAGCTTTAAGAACAAATCCCTCATCCTGGACAAAACCACCACGTCCACCGGCGACACGGGGATGAACCTGGTGCTGAGGCCAGGAGCTCTGAGGGATGGCGAGGGCTACACCTTCACCCTGCACATCACAGACCTGACCACGGGGGAGGAGGGCTTTGCCTCCATCGACCTGCTGCCCAACCAGCCCCCCGTGGGGGGGTCCTGCCGCCTGTCCCCCGAGGGTCCCCTCAGGGCGCTGGAGACCAAGGTGCACTTCGAGTGTGCAGGTGAGAGCACCTGCCAGCCCCCCTGCTCCTCAGCACAGCTTCCCCTCACCCCAAACTCCTGCCCCGGGCTGGGCTCAGCAGTGGTTTGGACCGTGAGCAGCTTTGTGTGCCTGAATTGTGGAGCTCCCAAACTCCCCAGAGCGGGCAGGCAGTTTAAAAATTCCTAACTCGTGTAGGTGAGTGGTGATATGCAGGCCAGGCCACTTCTTGTGGGTATTTCAGTGCAGGAAAAAGAAGATGGTGCCCAAAACTGAGTCACAGTGTGTGGGAAGAATCAAAAGGCAGAGCAGTGGGGCCGTGTCTGCTGTGTGGGCTGGATGTTCCCACCAGAGCCACCTTCCCAACCAGCTGCAGAGACAGCAACAGCGAGCCTAGCTTTGGAAAAGTGGCCTGGCCAGTGTCCCGTAGCCTTGGGCCAAGGACTAAGTGCCTCTGGAAAGCAGATTTCCCCAAATGATCAGTGGTGGAGATTAGAGCTGTTTGTGCACAGTGCCGGGAAGCCACGCTGGGAGGGGATGAGCCCTGCTGCTTCCAGGGGCTGGGCACCAGACTGGGGGAGCAGCACAAACGTCTTCAGGGTCATGGGGGTCTAACTTTGGTACGTTTTGAGCTATCCAGAATAATGCTGGAATCAGTTCCTCTTTGGAATGGTGGGAATTTCAGCCCTCAGTGATTGTTTTTAAGCTGAAGTGACAGACACAGTGGCAGTGCCAGCACCTTCACTGGGGCTCACTGGCAAACACACAGTGAATTTCCCAACTGCCCAGCTCCCATGAAACTCCCAATAATTCCTGGCAGCTCCAGGAAAACCTTTGTGCAGATTTTATCCTGGACCCAGTTGTTTCTGAGATGCTGAACTGCCAGAGGCTGGACCTCTGTCTAAAGTCAGGCTTTGCAGGGCTTGTACAGAAACTGTGGCTTTTGTCAGTGCTGTTCCCACTCCCAGCAGAGTTATTCCCCCTTTTTATTTCATTCGTGAATTTTTCATAATCCCTTTAAACGTTACAGAACCCAAACACCCAAGGAGAAACCCCCAAACATGACAAAAATTCAGAGGGAACAGAGGCACCCATCCAGCCTGATGGGAGTCCTTGAGCTGTCCTCATTCTGGGGAACCCAGAACCCAAGGAGAAACCCCTAAACATGACAAAAATTCAGAGGGAACAGAGGCACCCATCCAGCCTGATGGGAGTCCTTGAGCTGTCCTCATTCTGGGGACAGTGTGCCCGAGCAGGGGACCCTGGCTGGGACAGCAGGTCCACAGAGGATCCTGGAATGGTTTAGGGTGTTCTTTAAAGCCCATCTTAGCCCTTGCCAGGACACCTCCCACTAGTCCAGGTCGCTCCAAGCCCCGTTTGTGGTGCAGGGCTGAGCAGGATGGGCCTGCCCAGGGCAGGGCAGGGCAGGGGCAGTGCCAGCTCCCCACGGGCCCTGGCAGAGCTCTGTGGGCTCTCCTTGCAGGCTGGCGGGACACGGAGGACGCGGAGGGGCCGCTGGTGTTCATGCTGCTGGCCTCGCGCCGCCGGCCCGGCCACTTCCACGAGTTCTGCGTGTACAAGGGCAGCCGGGCCGAGCACGGCGCCTTCCTGCCCCCCGGCTTCCGCGAGAGCGCCTTCCAGGTGTCCGTGGCCGTGCTGGTGCAGGACCAGCTGGGAGCCACCGTGGTGGCCATCAACCGGTAAGAGGCTGCTGGGCTGGCCCCCGGCCCCTGGCCAGCCTCAGCTGCCCTCAGCTCCCCGTGCTGGGTGAAGGGATGGGCTCCTGGAAGGGGCTGCTGGCAGGAAAGGGAGGGGAGCTGTAAAGGTGAACACCTCGTGTGTGGGGACACAAGGCTCGACTCCATTTTGCTCAGAAGGCTGATTTCTTATGTTAGATATTATATTAAAATACTACATTAAAACTATACTAAAAGAACAGAGAGAGAAGAAAGATTAGAAGGTTACAAAGACCAAGAAAAGAATGGAATAGAATAGAATAGAATAGAATAGAATAGAATAGAATAGAATAGAATAGAATGCATAACAAAATCCTTTGACTGCTCACAGCCTTGGCACAGGTAGCTGTGATTGGTCATCAATTAAAAACAATCCACATAGACTAATAAAAGATACACCTGTTGCATTCCACAGCAGCAGATAGTTATTGTTTATATTTTTTTCCTGAGGCTCTCAGCTCCTCAGGATGGGAAAAATCTTAGCAGAGGATTTTTCATAAAATATCATAACTACAGGGAGGCTCAGCAGAAGTGCACACAGAGAGTTCCAGGCTTTGTGGGTTGTTGCTTGATGGGGAGGTTTGCCCAGGAGTTCACTGGTTTTGTGTGAATTGTTAAGTGAGAAAATATTCCTGGGGTCATGCAGTCCCAGGGCTGGGCTAGTGAGGAGCCAGGCTGCAGGTCTGGGGTGTTCCTCATGCATGGGGCATCAGGGCAGCAGCAGCAGTGCTGCCTTTGTGGGTCACCCACCTGCCTCCCCTCGTGTCCCTTCCCAGCCCAGCCTGCACTTCACCCAAATCCCTCTTGCCTTGCAGCTCCATGGAAATTGGCCTCCCCGAGGGCTTCCCCAGCCTCTCCCACTGGCTCTACAATCAGACTGACACCGTGCTCCAGGGCTTGGTGAAACAAGGGGACCCTCAGCAGGTCATTGAGTACTCCCTGGCCCTCATCACCATCCTAAATGAGGTAACACAGCTCCTGCTGCCCAAGCAGGGCCTCCAGAAGTCCTTGCAATCACCAGGAGAATGGTTGGGCCAGATTTTGTGCAGTGATCTCTGTAGGCAGGGCAGGAATTTGGGGCTATATTCCTATTCCCTGCCCAGGAAGAGGCTGCTGCACACCTGGAAGGCAGGCAGGGATGATCCCCCTGGGCACAGGCACCCTGCTTAGTGGATAAGAACTGCACTCCAGGTGCTAGTTAGCTGCTGAGTGCCAGGATAATTGCTTGGAGAGCAGAAGTGACACTGAGGAAGTTCTGCTGGAAAACCAGCTCATTAGATCCCTCTGGGGAGGAGCAGAGGCGGGAGATGCGGAGTGCAGGGAGCAGGCGACTCCAGCTCAGCTCAGCAGCCTCTGAAGCAGCTCCTCGCTCTGTCACTGTCACTGCAGCTTCCTCAGTTCCTCCCGTTGTGTTTTCCTCCCCAGTACGAGCGATCCGTGCTGCTGGAGCCCGAGGCTGGAGCTGGGCAGGAGCTGGAGCTGCGCACCTGGACCCGCAACAACATCACGGAGACGCTGAACGCGCTGAAGGTGAACACGGTGGATGACATCCAGCAGATCTCAGCTGCCCTGGCCCAGTGCACGGTACGGCCCGGCCCCTCCTCGGCCTGCAGCTCCTCACCCCCCCGGCTCTCTGCACGCACACAGGGGCAGTGTCACTGCCCACCCTCTCAGGTGACGTGCTGGGTGCTGCCAGCTCTGCCCCTGGCAGCTCTGTGCTGCTCCTCTGCTTGGCAGCTGCAGGAGAGGCCTCCACAGGCTGGAGAATTGGAGAGCCGTGGAGTGGTTTGGGTTGGAAAGGATCTTAAAGCTCATCCTGTGCCACCTCCTGCCATGGCAGGGACACCTCCCACTGTGCCAGGCTGCTCCCAGCCCCAGTGTCCAACCTGGCCTTGGACACTGCCAGAGATCCAGGGGCAGCCACAGCTGCTCTGGGAATCTGTGCCAGGGCCTCCACACCCTCCCAGGGAACAATTCCTTCCCAATATCCAATTTAATCTACCCTCTTTCAGCTTAAAGCCATTCCCCATTGTCCTGGCCCTCCATCCCTTGTTTCCAGTCCCTCTCCAGCCTTCCTGGAGCCTTGAGGCACTGGAAGGGGCTCTGAAGTGTCCCCAGAGCCTTCTCTTTTCCAGGCTAGACACCCCCAGCTCTCCCAGAGCAGAGGGGCTCCAGAAACATTGGAATTGCTTGGAGGAGTGACAGAACCTGTGAGGACAGGCTGGGCTCCCATCAGGAGTAACACAGGTGGAGCTGCTTTGGGCCAGGGGCAGTGCCCAGGTCTGGTGCTCCTCTCAGCCCTACAAGATGAGAAACCCCTCTCTGCTTTGCTCTGCTGCTCACTGAGCTCCTTTTGCAGCCCCCATTCCCAGTGCTGGGGCTGGTGCCTGGTGGATTTAGGAGGGAAGAGAGCCCAGTTAGGTAATGCACTTGTGCTTTGGTGCTCAGCCAGGCTGCTCTGGCTCCTCCCTCCCTCCCTCCCTCCCTCCCTAATCTTTGTTTTGGGACTGGTCAGTTCCTTGGCCCTGGCTGAGCTTTCCCTGCAGCCAGGTCAGTGGTGGGCAGGCACTGCATCCCACCCACAGAGTCCTGAGCTGCTCCCTTCCCTGCTTCTGAACCTGCAGACCTCAAAAATCCCCTCTTTCTGTTCCCCTCTGCCCAGGGTTTGGGGTTGAGCACATCCCATTCCATGCTGGAGCAGTTTGTTTCTGTCTCTCCCACCTCCTCCTGCCTCGTGACTTGGTTTTGCTGTGGGAGCTTAGGTCTAGAAATAGAATTTTTATTCCATGGGGAAAGCTGACATTCCAGGATTACTTTGTGCTCTGGGCTGGAATGAAAAGCTTAGGAAAACAGTACTCCAGAAATTCCCAGGTGGCTGAGACAAGTGGAGCTCACACATTCCTTTCCTGCACAAGTGTCCATCAGGGCTGGTACATTTGTGATTTTACCTACAAGGGAGGGGAAAACATCAGAATTAGTTTCTCCTGGAGGGATAAAAAAGGAATCTTGGACTTTTTGGTCGATTCTCCTCCCTGAGTAGGAGCTGCCCTTGGGTGGTTCCTCCCCATAACCCAGTGTCTTCCCCACCTCCCTGATTCCTGACTCCGACTCACACAGTCTGTCCTGCCTTCTCAGGGCTTACAAATAAAGCAGAAAAGGGGGAATTCGAGACCTGCAGATGCTGTTTTGATTCTTCACCAAAACATATGGTGAATCACGGCTGAATCCTATGATGATTAAAAGAAAAAAGATGAATAAGAGCGAGGAAGGGGGTTGTAACAGCTTCCATGTGTTCCTCAGTCCCTCCCATCCAGCCCTGGAGAGCGCGGGAAGCTCCAGGCCATGGCTGGAACATTCTGTTTCTTGGACACATCTGGGAGCAGAGGGAGGGACATCCATCACGCCTGAGTGGCAGGATTCCTCCCACAGCCTTCAGGAGGATTTGGACACCGAAATGGACTCAGTTGGGGCTGAGTTCTTCCACTGGAGGTCGTGGGGAGATGGAGGAATCCCATCCAGCTCCTGCTGGTTGGTTGCTGTGTGGTCCCAGAGGGGAGCTGTGCCTGGTCCTTAGAGTGTACACCAGGGAACAGGAATTTAGAATCACAGAGTCCTGGAATGGCTTGGGTTGGAAGGATCAGGTTGCTCCAAGCCCTGTCCAACCTGGCCTTGAACAGTTCCAGGGATGGAGCAGCCACAGCTTCTCTGGGCAACAATTTCCTCCCTTTATTCCTCTTCCCAACCCACGAGCATCCTCTGCCTGCCTGTACACTGGCACTTTGGAATGTCATGGGAGGCAGATGGAAGAGTCTTGGGGCCACCAGAAAGTTGCTGGCCACTGTCAGTGTGAGCAGGGCAGCCTCTGCTGGCCCCTCCCAGGGGCTCTTCCAGAGGAAAAGGTCTCCTGAGGGCAGAGCCAGCTGGGCTTTCCCTGGGCTGCCCCTGCTCTGTCAGAGCCTGGTCCCTTTGCAGGTGGTGAGCAAGGAGCTGGTGTGCAAGTCATGCCTGACAAGGACCCTGAACAAGCTGGAGACCATGATGACCATCCTGCAAGGGGAGACCACCCAGGGCACGGTGACACCAACCGGCATCGCCGACAACATCCTCAACATCACAGGTGAGCCCTGTCCTCTGGGTGGGGACAGGGGCAGGCTCAGGGGAGCTTTCAGACTCCCTCCTCTGCTGTTTGGGCTTTGGCCCAAATTTTTAGGAAGCTACTTCTGCCATTTGGAGTGTGACATCCCAGCGCTCTCTCCTCCCTGCGCTTTTCCCAGGCTTGTCCTGGCTTTGGCAGCTGCTCTGTGGACATTTCCATCTGACAGTTGTTAATATAACCCACTAATACTCCTAATAAGCTCACTAATACACCAGGGGATTCTCTTTTTAGTAAACAATGAGTAACAGCTATGGCTTCCAGATGCTTGTCTTCCTGGTTGGAGTCCAAGGAGGCTGTCAAACCTCACTGGGGCATCTGGGAGCACGGTGTGGAAATTCCCACCTGGGTGATCTGGGGGGAAGCAGAGACACCTTCTCTGCACTCCTTTCTGAGTGTTCACTCCTTTCTGAGTGTGGTGCACTTTATAGTGCAAAAGCTTAGGAACGTATGTTTGTTTTATCCATTCCCTCCCTGTTTCCTGAGCTGTGGTTTCTCTTCACCACACAGGAGGGAAATCAAGTGTGTGTTGATTAAGTATTCCTCACCAAACCTGGTAGATGAGAGAGGCTGCAGGAGCTGCTGACAGCTTTGCTTTTAGCTCTGGGCTATGAACACTCCAGTGAGGAAGGTCATGTGCAGAGGAGCAGTGAGAAGACAGCAAGGAAAACCTTGTCTGATTGCTTTGGGAAGGTGTCAGGTGTTCTCTGACCGTAGCAGTTATCCAGGCTATTTACCACTTCCTCTTCATTTCTCTCCTGGCAGGTGACCTAATCCACCTTGTCAATACAGTTTCACAAGAATCCAAACCCCAGGAGCTGCTGGCTGATTCCCACAATTTGCTGCTGGCTCCCAAAGCCTACAACCTGTCTTCCAGCCTGATGCGAATCCTCATGAAATCCCGGGTGCTGAACGAAGAGCCCCTCGAGCTGGTGGGAGGAGAAATTAAGGCCACAGGCAAGAGGTCTGACCCCTTTAACCTGCTCTGCTACGAAAACACACCGAACTGCCAGTTCTCCATCCCCCAGGCCTTCAACTCCACCCTTTCCAACCTGACGGATGTCATCCAAGTCATGTTCCAGGTGGACTCCAATCCCTTCCCTTTTGGCTACATCAGCAACTACACTGTGTCCACCAAGGTGGCCTCCATGGAGTTCCAGACACACAACGGGGTGCAGATCCCCATAGGGAGCCTGGACTCTGAAAAAGCCATCACTGTGATGGTCTCAAACAGCACAGAGCCCGAAAATCTCGTGGCTGGCACTGAGGTCATCGAGGCAAGAACGTCTGTGAACCTGATTGTGATCATGGAGAGCAACAACAGGGAAGCAGGACTGCACTTTCAGCTCACCTACAGAGTCCTCAATGGTAGGGCAGACAAATCCATCTCTTTGTTAGTCCTTCCTGTGGGAGAGGAGGGGTGGGTGTGGGGGATAACCAGTTTGGGGGGATATGCTGGATGGCAGCAGCAGGTTCCACACTGCATGGTCGAGGTTCTGGCTGTCCTGGACAATCTCCATGTCCAGTGTCGTCCTTGCTTGTGGATTCTGGCCCTGAGAAGCCTTTTGCTTTTCCCAGCCCTCCTGTTGAGCCACATTAGCCCTGGGAGGCATTGCCCAATCCCTCTCCCAGGCAGACCCAGTGGTATCCAGTGCTCAGGGATCCTCTGAGGGAGCACAGGCTGGAGAAGCATCTCCCACAACTCTGCATTCCTTCTTCCCTGAGTCCCAGTGCTGACAGCACACCTGTGGCTGAGCCTGCCAGGGGTTTTTAAAGCCCTTTGTGTTCCTTCCCCTCCCCACAGAGCATTACCTGGCCAGTGAGCCCGAGCCCTTCATCATGGCCTATCTCCATCATGAGCCCGAGCCCAACGAGCACAACTGCTCTGCCTCCAAGAGGATCAGCCTGGATGCCCTGGCTGGAAGTGACCACAAGCTCTACACCTTCTTCACCTCACCCAGGTAAGAGCAGCCTCCCTGCAAGTCCCTGTCAGCCTCAGGCTGTGCTGTGGATGTGTGTGAGGGGTGCTCAGGTGGTCTGTGGTACCCCTGAGTACCTGCACAGCCAAAGGGTGTAAATTACACCACGTTCACTGGGCGTTTCCTCCTTTCTGAGTGCATCCCTGCCCCTGTGGCTGGAAGCTTTCCATGGGCACACCTCCACCAGAATGGGGCTGGTGTCCCTGCAGGGAGCAGGGGAGTCATCTCCTTGCTCTTTCCCTTCTCCAGAACGGATGACCCCATCCAGAAGTACTACCTGAACATCACCAACCACTTCAGCTGGTCGGCAGTGGAGGTGACCCTGGGGCTGTACACGTCCCTGTGCCAGTACTTCAGCGAGCAGGAGAAGCGCTGGAAGACAGAAGGAATTGTCCCCCTGGAGGAGACCAGGCCAGACCAGGCCGTGTGCTTGACCCAGCACCTCACAGCCTTTGGGGCCAGCCTGTTTGTGCCCCCAAACTCTGTCCAGTTCATCTTTCCTGTGAGTACAACAAAGCAGAGGCTGTGCAGTGCTGTCACACACAGAACGGGTTGTTGTCACCTGGAGCAAAGCCATAGGCTCCTGTTGGTTTCATGTCCAAGCTGGCACCAGCACAGGCATCTGGGAGCCTTTGGGAGGTGCAGATGGGCACAGCTCAGGGGAAGCTGTGTCCCCTGGGTGGGAATCCTGGCTGGAAATAAACCTTTGCAGATGGCTTTAGTCCCTGGCCTGGACACCTTGCAGTGTGTCTTCATCTTAGGGAGATGCCAAAGGTTCCTCCCAGCTGTCACCCAGCATGGTCTGATCCCAGGGAGCTGCACCTGCCAGCTGCTCCCTGCTTCCCAGGAGCATCCAGCTCTTCCTGCCTGTGTCCCTGTGACGTGAGCAGGAGCAGGGAGCTCCTGGCAGCTGCTGCTGCCGGCTCTGCGGCCAGGAAGGAGGCAGGGAGTGGGAACGGGATCCTCCTGGCCTTGCCTTTCAACACTTTTCTCTCCTGCAGGCTCCAGGCCCAGGGCTGAACTACATCGTGCTGCTGACGTGTGCTGTGTGCTTTGTCACCTACTCGGTGGCCGCGCTGATCGTGCACAAGCTGGACATGATCGACATGAGCCGCGTGGGGGTGATCCCCTTCTGCGGCAAGAACGGGATGTACAAATACGAGATCCTGGTCAAAACGGGCTGGGGCAGAGGCTCAGGTGAGCCCACAGCCTGCTCCCGTGCCTGCTTCCCAGGGGGACACCTGTAGCTCACCCGAGGTGCCACCTCAGCACGTCGCTCTCTGAGTGCTCCCCGCGGGGCCCAGAGCTGAGCTGCAGCTTCAGGCCAGGGCTTCCCACAGCATTCCCAGGTTTTATTGTGTGATGAGGGGGCAGGTCAAGAGAATGGTTTGGGTTGGAAGGTTCCTTAAAAACCTTCTGGTTCCAAACTCCTGACATAGGCAGGGACACCTTCCACTAGCCTGGGCTGCTCCCCTCTGGCTGTTGTGGTGGGACAAGCAATTGCTGCTGGAAGGAACCACCAGGAGAGGAATTCCCCCATCCTGCCTTCCTTGCCTGGGCTGTGGTTGCAGAGGCAGAGGTTGTTCCTCACTTCTGACCCTCTCCTGCCTAGCTGGCCCTTGGGATGGCTCCTTTTGCTGTCCTCCAGGATCCATCACTTTGTTCTGAATCCTCCCCAGCAGCAGGCAGCCACAAAGTCTGGCTTCCCTTCGCGGGCTGGGTTTGTAGCTAGAGCTGCCACAGGCAGGGCTGGGGAACAGCTGCACCTCGGGTGGGCTTCCCTGAGGGAGCCCCTTCCTTCCCTGCAGGTACCACAGCCCACGTGGGCATCGCCCTCTACGGGGTGGACAACAAGAGTGGCCACAGGCACCTGGACGGGGACAACGCCTTCCACCGCAACAGCCTGGACGTGTTCCAGATCGCCACGGAGCGCAGCCTGGGCAGCGTCTGGCGCATCCGCATCTGGCACGACAACAAAGGTGGGGCCTGCACAGGGGCAGCCGGCCCTGGTGACCCCTGCATGGGGGGACACTGTGGGGGGACTTACAGACTGGCCAGGTGCCACCCTAGACATGGGATGCCACGTGCTGTGCACTGTGACCATCAATGTCACCTCAGGGTGATGTGGCCGTGCCACGCTTCCCTCATGGGTCCTGTGCAGTGCCCATTGTGTCACTGTCCTGCAGTGCTCATGTGGCCCCTCAGCTTCGCAGGGTCACAAGGGAATGTGTGCCATGAAATAATTGCTATGAAATAATTCCTTTTCCCCCCGTTCAGGCCTGAGCCCCTCGTGGTACCTGCAGCACGTCATCGTGCGGGACCTGCAGAGCAGCAAGAGCTACTTCTTCCTGGTGAACGACTGGCTCTCGGTGGAGAGCGAGGACAACGACGGCCTGGTGGAGAGGGAGGTGTTTGCTGCCAGTGAGTGCCCCCCATCCCCTGGCTCCTCCTCACCCCTGCTGCCTGGGCCCCTCCTTTTCTCCAGGCTGAGCCCCTTTCCCAGCTCCTTCAGCCACTCCTGGTGCTCCAGCTCTTTCTTGAGGTTCCCAGAAGTGATCCCAGGACTGGAGGTTCCTCAGCAATGCCCTGCCAAGGGACAGGCACTGCCCTGGGGTACCAACCAGGTGTCACTGGCCTCTTGCTCACCTGGGCACAGCTGGGCTCGTGTTCAGCCCCTGTCACTACTGGATCCTTTTCTGCTGGACAGCTTTTCCAGCCCCTCATCCTCAAACACGGCATGGGGAGGGACCCTGTGGGTGGAGTGTGGGTATTCTGGAGTTTCTGGGATGGATGTGGCCGGCTCAGCGGTGTCCCTTTGTCCCCAGGTGAGAGCGAGCTGAGGAGCTTCTGGCGGATCTTCGTGGCGGAGCTGCAGCGTGGCTTCTTTGAGAAGCACGTGTGGCTGTCCCTGTGGGACCGCCCGCCCCGCTCCCGCTTCACCCGCGTCCAGAGGGCCACCTGCTGCTGCCTCCTCATCTTCCTCTTCCTCTGCGCCAACGCCGTGTGGTACGGTGTGGTGGGCAGTGTCCACCTCAGGTGTGTAAAAGGCATGGTGGGCAGTGTCCACCTCAGGTGTGTAAAGGGCGTGGTGGGCAGTGTCCACCTCAGGTGTGTAAAAGGCATGGTGGGCAGTGTCCATCTCAGGTGTGTAAAGGGCATGGTGGGCAGTGTCCATCTCAGGTGTGTAAAAGGCATGGTGGGCAGTGTCCATCTCAGGTGTGCCCATGGCGTGGTGGGCAGTGTCCATCTCAGGTGTGTCCAAGGCATGGTGGGCAGTGTCCATCTTGGGTGTGCCCATGGCGTGGTGGGCAGTGTCCACCTCAGGTGTGTCCCCAGCCAGTCCCACCCTGCTCAGGGCCCTCCTGCCTGTCCCCTTGGGGCAGGACACATCTTCCATCTGCTGGGAGGAGCTTCCTTGCTTGTGCCCTGGGTGTGCCCTGCCCATTCTGAGGAGTCTGGACCATGACATGGACAACCAAAACCAGCCTGATTTTGGTTTTCAAGCCCATTTCCTTCTCTGCACATCTGGAATTCCTGGTTGTACGCTTAGCTTGCTTAGCTGGCACCCCCAAAGCTCCTGCTGACCCTCTCTGTGGTCCCCTTGCCTCCCTGCAGCAACGTGGCCGTTTCCAGCCTGCTCCCTGTCAGCGTGGACACCGTGGCTGTTGGCCTGGTGTCCAGCCTGGTGGTTTACCCTCTCTACCTGGTCATTCTGTTTCTCTTCCGGATGGCTCGAGGCAAGGTAAGGAGGGGGGATGGTTGCAGGCTGCTCAGGGGGGTGGGAAGCACCAGGTTTGCTTTGGGAGGCAGAATTCTGCCTGTCCTGGGACCTCTCTCCTCCAGCTGGGCTCTGCTCTTGCCCCTTGTGCTGCACCAGGGCCTCTGCCCCCCTCCCTGAGCTCAGATCACTGCTGGCCTCTGTCAGTGCCCAGGCACCAAAAAGCAGATTTTAGAAGCTGTTTAGGCACTTCCTCCCTCAGGATTTCAGCACCCAAATGCCCAAGGCAGGAGCCCAGGAGCTGCTCAGTGGAGCCTCTCTGATGTGTGCCCTGGGCACAGCTCAGCTGAGGCAGCTGGGCAGGGATTAGCTGGGGATTTTCCGACTAGTTAAGCACAATTAGCAGCCCCATTAAGTATTGCAGCCAGCTGCTTGGGGACTGAGGAGCAGCTGATGTGGCTGATGCTGCTGAGAGCACACAGGAAAAGCTTCCAGACTGGGGGCTTGTAGCTGGGACAGCCTGGGTGGCCCTGGTTGTGGCACGTGTGGCTGCCGGTGTCTGGGAGGCAGAGGAGGATGGGCAGTGGCTGCTCTCAGTGGCAGTGTCACCTCTGTCCCTCCTGTGCAGGTCTCCATCAGCCACACAGTGACTCACTCAGACCAGCAGTCCCTGGAGATCGACAACTACCTGGACTCCTCAATCCTTGACAGCTCCTTCCCCACCTTCCCCGGGCTCCAGGCAGAGGTCAGTGCTTCCCTCCCCGCAGCTCCTGGAGCTGTGGGCCCGGGGCCAAGAGCACCTCAGTGACCCCTGGTGTTGCCAGCCCTCTGCTCTGACCGGGCACAGACCTGTGCCATGCTCCTGACACTTTCCTGTTCCCCACAGGCCTTCTCTGAGCAAACCAAAACAGATCTGTTCCTGGAGGACTCCAAGAGGTGAGTGGGTTTCTGGAGATGGAGCAGGCAGCACTTCAGGCTGTGCTTTGCTGGGCTGGGCTTGGCTCCCAGAGCTGTTTCTGCAGTGCCAAAGGTTCCTTTTCTCTGCTGACCAGCCCCATTGCTGTTTTCCCACAGCCTGGTGCCCTGGCCCTCCAGCGAGGCCCTGCTCAGCTGGCCAGACCTGCTGAGTGACCCCTCCATCATGGGCAACACCATCCAGAAGCTGAAGAGGGGCCGGGCCAGCCGCCACCTGGGGCTGGAGGCCCCGCTGGCCCCCGAGGAGGACACCTTGTCCCTTGGCATCCACCAGGGACAGCCCCGCTACTTCTCAGCCTCGGGTGAGCCCCCTGGCTCGGGCAGAGCTGCTGCCATCACCCCTGGCTGCCCTCTGGAGGGCAGGAGGGCTGGGTCTGCTCACTGGGGATTTCAGTCTGGAAAAACAGAAATGCTGGTGGGCAGCAGACTGGGAGCCAGGAGAGGTGTGTTCCCGTGGGAATGCTGCAAGCAGCCAGCACTTCCTCACTGGGTTCAAAGCCACGGGGTGTTCCTGAGGCTCTGGAAGTGGCAGGAGAAGGAGAGCTTGGCTTTCTGAGCCAGCTCTGTCTGCTCAGCTCTGTGGCCAAGATGGGAGAGACAGGAGCTGGAGGACAGGGAGCAGGGGAGGGCTGTCCCAGGGACAAGGACATCACTGTGATCCTCCTCCCCAGTTGCCCAGGTGGCTGAGCCGTGCCCTGGCTGGTGCTGGGGGCTGAGCTCCTGCCAACACTGTCTGTGCTCTCTCTTTCCCAGACGAGGATCTGATCCGGCAGATCCTGGCAGACGGAGCCAGCGGCATCTCCCAGGACCTGGGGCCGTACATGAGGGCAGAAACAGATCTGATCTCAGGCCTGTGAGTGTCTGGGGAGCCCCACGGGCCCAGAGCCTCCCTCTGTCCCTGCTGGCCGTGACTCCTGCAGCCCCCACAGCTCCAGGAGGGCACTGCCACCCTGCCAGGACCCACCTGGAGTGTCCCCTAAACCACACCTGTGTCTCCAGCAGTTTTGGGCAAAGTGCTGGGATGAGGGCTCCCTTCATGGCACTGATGGGAGGGAGAGGGGGATTCTACCCAAATCTCTGTGGTGTTTCCAAGCCCAGGGCGCCCTGCTGGCACCCTGAGCAGCACCCCCAGGGCTGGCAGCCCACCAGCCACTGCAGGGGGGCAGCCAAGGGAGGGGAGGGACTGTCCATGGGACAGACAGCAGTGTCTGTGCCTTGGGGACGTGTGTGATGTCCCAGCACTGCTGCTGGCACTGCAATTCAGCCCCTTTGGTGCCAGCCTGCTCAGCACAGGGCCGGCAGTGGCACAGCTCTCAGCAGCTCCCCCTGTGCCTGGCAGGTCCAGCGTGTTCGGGGACAAGGTGGAGACTGTCATGATGCAGAGGCTGAACGACAAGGGGCAGAGCGTGGCACCTCCTCCCAAGGAAGTGAGCAGATCAGCCAAGTCCACCTGGACAGGTACCAGGGCTGTGCCAGGGGTGTGAGGGGACGGGGCCCATCCCACACTACAGCCCTGTGGGGTAAATGGTAAATAAAGCAGAAAAGGAGCCTTGGGAAGGGCTGCTCCCTGCTCCTGCCAGCTTCTCTTGGAGCCTGGATCTCTGTAAGGCCTGGGCCAGCACTTGTGCTGTGGCAGTCCCTGCGTGTCCCCTGGGGACCCTCCTCCCCCAGTTGCTCTGCTCCCTGCAGCCAGCAGTGCTCGAAATGTGTGGGATGGTCCCAGTCTCTCCCAGGGCTGCTGGTGGGCTCTGTGCTGGGTGAGTGCTGAGCCCAGCCCCTCCTGTGCCCACGGGGATGCTCACCCTGCTCTCCCTGGTCCTCCTGCTGCTCCCAGTTGCAGAGCAGGCATTCAGGAAGCGCCTGCTGCCGCCCTGGTGCTCCCTGCTGGCTCATGGCATCAGCCTCCTGCTCCTGGCCGCCGCCGCCGGCGTCTCCGTGTGGATCGGGGTGGGCTTCTCCTCCAGCGTGGCCCTCATGTGGCTCATCTCAGGGATATTCAGCTTTCTGGCATCGTTCCTGGTCTGGGAGCCCCTGAAGGTGAGCGTGGCACCAGTGCAGTAGCGCTGTGCTGTGTGTGGGGTTAACTTGTCCAGCTGCTGATCACTCATGGAATTGTTAAGGTTGGAAAAGCCCTTTAAAATTAACAAGTCCATCAAGCACCACCCCCGTGTTCTCCACTAAGCCATGTCCCCAATGCCACATCCATGTGGGTTTGGAACACCTCCAGCCATGGTGAATCCACCACTGCCCTGGGCAGCCCCTTCCAATGCTTGACAACGCCTCCCACAAAGAAATCGGGTCAGAGTGGGCACTGAATGGTCTCTCCCATCCCCAAATCCCTCAGGAAGGGTAGGATGTGGGCACCAGCAGCAGTAGGAGAGGCAGGGCTGGTGGCAGGGCTGGTGGCACTTGGTTTTGAAGGTCCAGGTAGGAGCTGTGCCATGCTGGCTGTGCCAAGGGGCCGGTGGGAGCTGCTGGCAGAATCTTGGCACAGCTCCCTGCAGGCTCAGCGCTCTCCCTGTGCCCCAGGTGCTGCTGGAAGCCCTCTACTTCTCCCTGGTTGCCAAGAGGCTGCACCCAGAGGAGGATGACACCTTGGTGGAGCAGCCCTGCGTGGAGCACGTGTCCGAGAGGATCAGCAAGGTCCGGCCCCCGCAGGGATTTGCCCTCTTCCAGGCCAAGGAGGAGGCCAGGAAGGTCAAACTGCTGCACAGGATGCTCAAGGTGGGACATCTCCTGCTGCCTGGTGCCCAGGGCTCAGACAATCTGTGTGTGGGTCCCCCCAGTCTGGCTGGGGTGCCTGAGTGCTTGGCTCCAGCTCTGCCTCAGTTTCTCAGCCTCTGGCGCTGATCCTGTTGCATGGCTGTGGACAGCACTGCTCTGCTGCAGGACTGGGATCCAGCCCTTCCATGCAATCCCATTTTTACTCTTTGCTTCCCAGAATTTCCTCATCTACATGATGTTCTTGCTGGTGGTCCTGCTCACTAACTACGGCGACGCCTCCCGCACCAGCCGGGCCTTCCTGCTGCAGAGCTCCATCAAGCAGCAGCTGGGCAGCAAGGACTTCCTGCTCATCAAGAGGTGCCTGCCAGCCCTGGGGGCGTCAGGGGGGTCAGCTCTTGGGCTTGTGCTCCACAGTGTGTCCAGTAAGAGGTTCCTTGGTGCCCATGTGGAGCTGGCCACTCCACAGGACAGAGCAGTCCTGTTTGTTTCTGTGGTTCTGCTGCTCCCCTGGAGAGCAGGGGGCCCTCTGGGGATTGAGAGGTTTAATTTCTCTGAGGTTTAGTGATTTTCCCAGTGGGAAAGGGCCGTGGGAGCTGATGTTGATCTTTCTGGAGCTGCTCTAAATCACAAGAGGTTCTCTGTCTCCAGAATTTACAGCCTCAAGTTGTAGCCATGAACAAGGTCACAACAGCCAGAAATGGCATCTTGGCCAGAGTCTGCCTTTCCTCACTCTGCACATGAGTTTAACTGGATTCAATTTCCCCAACTGATTTTCCACAGCCCTGGGAGCTCCCAGCAGCCCAGTTTGGCACTGGGATCACTGGGCTGAGGGTGTGTCCCTGCAGAGCCCTGGGCTCTCTGTACCCATCACTGTGGCTTTGTGCCTCAAAGTCCCCGGAACTTTGACTCAACAATCTCACACCTTCCCCCCGCAGGTCGGATCAGTTCTGGCTGTGGATGTCTCAGGTGTTCCTCCCTTACCTGCACAACAACGGCTCTGGCCAGGAGAGCCACAGCACCACGCTGGGGACAGCGCGGCTGCGCCAGCTCCGCCTGCAGGGAGGTACGAGGCTGAGGGAGCCCAGGGACGGTGGCTCTGCTGTCACAGCGCGAGGTGACAGCCCTGGAGGGCTGAAATGGGCAGCTCTGCGTGCAGCTGGGCTCAGGGGAGGCAGCACAGGCTGGGGAGGCAGGGGTTCTGCTCTGCAGAGATGAGCTGGGTCAGTGGATTGTGGAATCCTGGAGTGGTTTGGGCTGGGAGGGACTTTCTGGGGACACCTTCCATGTCCTGGCCTTGGACACTTCCAGGGATCCAGGGGCAGCCACAGCTTCTCTGGGCAGCCTCCCCACCCTCACAGGGAAGATTCCTTCCCAGTATCCCATCTAAGCCTGCCCCTGGCAGTTTGAAGCCAGTGATGTATGCAGGGAGCGGAGTGCAGGTCCCCAGTTACCCAAGGCAGTTGGGATGTCTCTGTTCTCCACTTGTACCCAGCTAATCCACTCTGACCTGGAGGCATGGCTATATCATGACTCCTAAATTGGACAGCTATTTTTGTTATTAATACCCATCCTTTCCTGAATCCCTGACTTGTGCATGCCCATTCCCTCACCCTGCTGCAGTGCTGGGGATGAGTGTGGAGGGCTTGGGAGGGAAGGTGAGCTCGGTGCTGGCTGTGCTGGGCTCACAGGGTGGTCTCATTGCAGCTGAGTGCCAGCAGAGTGCCCAGGACATCCTGCAGGGCATGGGCAGTGCCCAGAGGAGCTGCACTGACCAGCACAGCTTTGCCACTGCTGACTATGGAGTGGGCTGGGAGAGCACAGCCAGGAACGGGACGGCAGTGTGGGCACACTCAGCACCCGACCTGGCAGGGTAAGGGCTGCCCTGCCTGCTCCTCCCCTGCTCCCCCCCCTGCTCCTCCTCCTGGGACCCTTACAGACCTCTCCAGGGTCTTTTCAGGTGCCCTGGGTTGTTCCCAGCCCTCACCTCAGCCCCTGAACCTGTCAAAGGGAGGATGGACACGGAAATTCCGATGGCCTGAGCAGCAGCGTTGTGCTGAACTGGGGTTCAGCTCTGCTCCTTCCAGGGCACGCACAGGGCAGGGGAGCCCAGCACCCCAGATTTCTGCTCAAGGGGTGACAGCAGGTTGTCCTGCACCCTGGGCAGGACATAAATCACACTTGGTTTCTTCTCTGGTGTGTCCCCAGAGGCATCATCTCCATGCAAGTGTGGGCCACCACAGGGCTCGGGGCTGTTCTGAGGTTGGGAGCACTGAGGTGGATCAGTGCACCCCTGTAATCTGTCCTGTGAAACAAATCCTGAGGGGCAGGGTCTGCATCTGCACACTGACCCTGGCCTGCCACACAGGAGAGCAGCCAGTGTCCTTCAGCCTCACCCACGGCTCCTCTTCCCCTGCAGGATCTGGTACTGGGGCTACATCTCCTTCTACGACAGCAGTGGCTACGTGCAGGAGCTGGGCCCTTCCCTGGAGGAGAGCCGGGCTCAGCTGGACTTCCTGCAGCAGCACACCTGGATCGACAACATGTGAGTGAGGCAGGCCAGAGGGACTGTCCTGCTGTCACCTGGGCCCCTCAGCAGTGCTGGAGTGTCACCGTGGCACCGCATCCCTGTGCCACCCAGCAGTGCCCCCAGAGCTGGTGCTGTCCCAGCCCCTGAGGTGCTGCTGTCCCCCTGCAGGAGCCGGGCAGTGTTTGTGGAGCTGCTGCAGTACAACCCCAGCGTGGACCTGCACGTGGCCCTCACGCTGCGCCTGGAGTTCCCCGGGGCTGGCCAGGCCATGGCTGCTGTCACCATCAGCCCCTTCCCCCTGCTGCGGCTCAGCGGGGGCGTCACCCTGCAGCTCCTCATGATGGTCAGTGTGAACCTCCCCTGACCCCCTGCCCGCTGCTGGGGGGCTCTGGGGACCCTCACCCAGGCTCGAGCTGCTCTGCCTGAGGCCACTTGTCCCCACATCTGTCACCCTGCCTGGGTGTGGTGTCAGCAGAGCCCTCATCCCCTGGGCACTGCCCCCCTGCCACAGGGGCACTGGGTGTGGGCACGGGGCCTTCAGGAGGGTTTGGGGTGCTGCATGAGCGAGGGCAGGGCAGGATGCAGGGAGTGCTCCAGGGGTGCAGTGGTGGAGCTTGGCCTGGTTTGGGGGGGTTTTGCTCTCCTGGGGTGCTTCAGGGTTCCCCAGTACAGCACAGCAGTCAGGGTTTGTCCTCTCATCTCCTGGTAACTTCTCCATTCCTCCTCTCCTGGTAACGTCTCCATAACGTCTCCTGGTGTCCTCTCTGTTCCTCCCCCAGGTGTTCCTCATGCTGTTTGTGGTTTACTTCGTGGTGTCAGAGTCTCTGGCCATCAAGAAGGAAGGCAGAGCCTACTTCACCCTGTGGGGCAACTACAGCCAGTGGCTTTTCATCCTGCTCACCACGTGCACCGTGCTGGTGCACCTCAGCCAGGCCACCCTGGCTGACCAGCAGTGGCTCAGGTACCTCAGCAACCGCAGGGGCTTCACCAACTTCTACCAGGTGGCCTTCCTGAGCTCCGTGTTCAGCAGCCTGGCCGCGTCCCTCCTCTTCCTCCTGACCGTGCAGGTACGGGGGGCTGGGGGAGCAACAGTGGGTGCTGGGTGCTTTGGCCCTGCTGTGCTGGTCACCCCTGCACGGCCCTGCCAGGGGACGGGGTGGCAGGGAGGCCACCTGTGTCCCTGCTGGGTCTCTGAGGCCTCTGGGCCCTGATTCCCTTGGGGAATTCAGTTGGATGGTTCTGTCTGGAAGGAACCTGCAGGCCAGGGTGTTTGTGCTCTGCTGGGGTTTGGGTTTCTCACGTGTTTTGTCTCACCCTTCCTGGGCTGGGGGTGGGTGTGTAACTGCCTCCTCTCCCCTCCCAGGCTGCCCAGCAGCTGCGCTTCGTCCGGCAGTGGTCGGTGTTTGGAAAGACCTTCCAGAAGTCCCTGAAGGAGCTGATGGCTGCAGGGGTGGCCTTCGCCCTCCTCCTCCTGGCCTACGCCCAGCTCGGCTTCCTGGTAATCACACTGTCCCCGTCCCTCACAGAGGGGCTGCTGGTGGTCCTGCTGCCCCTTTTCCCTCACCCTGGCATGACATGAGCAAAGCTCCTGGGTCCCCTGGGTATGCTGTGCCCATCCTGCCACCAGCACCTTTGGCCAGAGGCTGTCCCCGTCCCAGCCCGTTTGTGGGGGACAGGCCACCCCTCAGGGCCCTTGTGGAGGGGATATTGAGGGTCAGGGGAGCACTGTGCTGCTGCTCCCTCCTCACACCCCTCTGTCCCTCCGCAGCTCTTCTCCTCCTCCTCCGAGTCCTTCCGCAGCGTGGGCAGCAGCGTGCTGCTGCTGCTGGCCCTGCTGCGGGGCAGCGCCAGCCTCCGGCCCTGCCTGCCCGAGGCCTCGGGGCTCTGCTGCCTCTTCTGCACCTCCTACGTGCTGCTGGGGGCGTGGATCGTGCTGCGGCTGCTGGCGGCGGTGCTGCTGCACAGCTACCGCGAGATGCGCTTCGAGCTCTACCGGCCCGCCTTCGAGCCCCAGGACTACGAGATGGTCGAGCTGTTCGTGCGCAGGCTCAAGATGTGGATGGGCTTCAGCAAAGCCAAGGAGGTGAGGCCGGCCTGAGAGAGGCCAGCCCGGGGGCTCTGTGGAGAATGGGCATGGTGGCACAGAGCAGCACCCACCATTGTTGCGGTGAACCATCCAGGTGTGAGGACACGAGGCTTGACTCCATTTTGCTCAGAAGGCTGATTTATTATGTTATATATTATATTAAAATACTACATTAAAACTATACTAAAAGAACAGAGAGAGAAGGATCAGAAGGCTACAAAGAACAATAATAGAATAGAATGCCTAACAGAATCTTGTGACTGCTCACAGCCTTGGCACAGGTAGCTGTGATTGGTCATCAATTAAAAACAATCCACATGGAGCAATGGAAGATGCACCTGTTGCATTCCACAGCAGCAGATAGTTATTGTTTACATTTATTTCCTGAGACACTCAGCTCTCAGGAGGGGAAAAATCCTAGCAGAGGATTTTTCATAAAATATCATAGCTACACACCATCCTTGGCCTTTCCCTGCCTCTGGCTGCTTCCTGCAGCTGGGTTCCTCTGGCAGGTGAGGGCTGGAGCAGTAACCACCCCTGGGGACCCAAGAGAGATGGGGAACTGTACAGGCATCAACTGCCCATTCTCAGCCCCACAGTCCCATGTGACTTTATCTGGGATCCAGCCCATGCCTGTCACACCAGGAATGGCTGTGAGCAGCCCTGGAGCTGTTTGGAGTGTTCCCCCTTCCCAGCTCCTGCCCTAACCCTGCCCTTTTCTCCTCTCCCCTCCCAGTTCCGGCACAAGGTGAGGTTCGAGGGGATGGAGCCGCTGCCCTCCCGAGACTCCAGCGACTCCAAGTCCTTCCGTGGCCCCACTCCCAGCGCTGCCTCGGACAGCTCCAGGACCTCCACGTCCTCCAGCCAGCTGGACGGGCTGAGCCTCGTGCTGAGCGCCCGCGACAGCCTGGAGGTGGACGCCGACATCCAGCGCCTGCTCTCGCTGTTCGAGATGCTGCTGGCGCAGTTCGACCGCGTCAACCAGGTGACGGAGGACGTGTCCCGCATCGAGCACCTGCTCGAGTTCTCCCGCAGCCGCCGCGCCCGCAGGAGGCACCGCGGGCCCCCGGCGGGCAGCTCGGAGCAGGGCCCGTCCCCGGAGGAGCCGGGCACGGAGCCGCTGTCCCCGCGCTGCGCCGGGGCCGTGCCCGTGCCCGGGCGGCTGCTGCGGGCCAGCCGCGGGGTCAGCGCGGGCACCGCGGGCAAGCCCTGCGCGGCCAGGAGGAAACGGCCCCTGCGGGCCAAGAACCGCGTGCACCCCACGGTGAAGTAACGGGGCTGCGGGAGCCATGCCCTGGCAGGGCTGTGTCGGGTGGGCTGTGCCCGCCCGGAGCTGCCGCGGCGGCTGGGCCGGCCGGGCACGGGGACGCTCCGGCCACGCCGCTGCCACGGCCACCGGCCCGCCAGAAGTGGCCCCATGGGAGCGTTCCAGGGGTAGAGGTGGAAGGGGAGAAGGCCGAGCCTTTCCCCAGGGTGTGAGCAGGTGCAGGAGATCCCTGCTGGCTCACAGGGAGCAGCTGGGGGTGTTCAAGGGCCCCGGCTGCAGCCGGCCACAGGTGGGACTGGGGTGGGTACAGGGGGACGGGACAAAGCTCCCTCCCTTCCCTGCTGGCTGTGCCGGGTGGGAAAGGGAGAGGAGAGCCCCAGGCCTTGAGGGTTTGAACCAAGTCTTGGATTTTTGTCGACCAGACGCACTGTGGAGGAAAGCGACAGCTTTCGAGAAGGTATTTAACCCACCTTGTTTTTTAAGCATAAATAGATATATAGAGAAATGCTATCTACACCCAGAGCAGTTAATTTCCAGTATTGGCTACTTTTATCCTCCAGAAATTGGTACTATTATTTGTATTTAAAGAGATCCAATATTTAAAACAAAGGACATTGCAGCAAGCTGGGGACGAGAGACCCCTGGGCTGCCTCAGCCACCTCCCAGCGTGGGGTTCCCAAACTCCCAGCGTGGGGTTCCCAAACTCCCAGTGTGGGGTTCCCAGCGTGCTGGTGTCACTGCGGTCCCCACCTGCCCTGTCCCCCCACTGTGGCCCCGGGGTGCAGGCGCCGCTGGCTGCTTGGCTTCTCTAACCCAAGGAATGTATTGCCCTAAGTATATGTATTTTTTTTTTTGGTTTACTTGTTCCTATGTACTGCCCAGCACTTTAAACAAGGCTTTCCTCGGCTACCAGTGACACGTGCGAGCTAAGAATGGGATAATATATCACAAAAGCAGTATTTTGTTTGTTTAAATCATAAACTGAAATGGGCAGGGAGGAGGGGAGCGCAGCCCCAGCTCAGGCAGCAGTGCCAGCACCTTCCCTGAGCACAAAGGAGGCAGGTGAAGCTTTGAGGGAGCTTTTTTTGGGGTCCCTCCAGCCCTGCCAGCTGGGATTCACCATGTGCAGGGCTGCAGCTGCTGGGCTACAGCTGGCCTGTGCCATGGGACCCCCCAGATCACAGCATGGGGGTGCCTGAAGCCCCCCCAGGGGCTGCCTTCCCCTCCTCAGCCCCATTTCACCTTATGGCTATTGTAAGTAATTTATACGGGGTTTGTTTGGTTTTTAAATGTATATATTTTTGTATGTTTGCTATATTTTCATAGCATCGGTACCGTGTTTGAAACATGTAGATAGGAGACAGAACACTATTGTCAGAGTTATTTAAAGGATGTATTAAGTGCTTCTTCCTGGGAATGTCCCGTGTATATAAGGATTGGGTGTCTGTGTGTGTGTGGTGCGTGTGCTCTCCTGGGCTGGCTCGGGGCAGTGGCCACAGGTGGATGGGGAAGAGCCCCCAGTGGGCTCCTCTGTGTGTTCCAGAGCCTGCTCCATGCTTTGGACAGGTGAGAGGGTGGAAGGGAAGGCTGAGGGGGCAGAGCTGCAGGGCAGGGAGACTTTTCCAGGTGGAGAGAGGAGGCTCCTAAAGCACTTCCATTGCTCCATCCCCTCCTGAGCCTGCCCTCCAGCCCCCGGATGTGTTGGACACTTGTGAAGATTTCATTCCAGCATCCGTGTGCTCCCTTGGCCACGTGAGTCAGGCTGCAGGGGGACACTGGCTGCTCTGGGGTGCCTTTGGGACAGGTCTGAGTTACCTTGGGAAAACTCAGGAGCTGTGCAGGACGGATGTTGTGGAAAGGTTGCAGAGGGATCAGGGCAGGAGAGGACAAGTGAGGTGGTGCTCGGTCAGCATGGAGGTGTTGGAAAAGCAGAGGGCACAGAGGAGGGGAGTGCACAGGGGAGAAAAGCAATCCTGGTGACCAGGACAGGGGGGGGAGAGGGCAGAGAGGGGCCCAGAGGGCAGGAGTGGGGCAGGGAGGTGCCTGCAGCAGGCAGAACCCACAGCTGGAGGCTGAGCCGGGCTGGGACCAGGTGCTGGTCAGCTCTGTGCTCAGGAAAAAACCCTGGTTTTCAAGCCAGAGATGTTTGCCTTGGAGTTTTCGTTTCTTTAACTTGCCAGGCAGCACAGCACCACGCTCAGCTCTGGCACGTTTCCGTGACTCCTTTTTGGTGACAGGGACAGTGCCACGTTCCCAAAGCCAGGCAGTAAGAGGAGCAGTGGTGAGGTGTCCCAGAGAGCTGGGATGTCCCCAGGGCTGGAGTCCCTCCAGCTCCAAACTCCTCTCCCCACACACCTGCCCTGGCACAACCTGTCTCACCTGTGTGGAGCACCAAGGGTGTCAATCCAGCCACTCCAAGGGCTCTCTGGGAACATTCAGTGATTGAAAGGTCCCAAATAAACCAAGCAGGTCTTGGAAGTCTCTTGAAGAGCCAAAAAGGTCAGTTCCTGATGGTCAGTTCTCAGCTCGAGTATCCTCATTAGAAGAGGTTGGGAGTAGGAGAAGGAGGGGCCAGAAGTGCCCCAGCTGTTTTTGAGCAGCCATTCCTAAGCTAAGGGGCAGCTGGAACAAAGATGCTCCCCAAATCCAGCTGGATTTTTGTTCCCAAGTGCCTGTTCCTTGCCCTGCGTGTGTGTGTGTGAGTGTGACTAGGTGTGTGTGACTTTTCCAAGTGCTCCTGCTGATGCCAGAGGAGCAGAAACGGGATCAGACAACTGCCCTACTTCCCTGAAGTACGGAGAGCAGCTCTGCCCCCCACAGTCCCTCGGAAAGCCCAGCCCTGCGTGGTGGGCAGCACCCACAGCTGCCAGCAGCTCCTGTGCCAGCTCCAGCAGTGTCCCAGGGTCCCCTCCCTGTCCCAGCCAGAGGGATTCAGTCATGGACTTGCACCCTCACAGCAATAAACTTGACTCAAAGCCCATAAATCCCCCTGAATGTATATTTTTGTGTCTGTAGTCACCGAGAGATGGTGTCTTATTTATTGCTTTGAATCTCACAGTGATGTATCAGGATCAAGCTGCTTAAATGAAAAATGAGACCCCCATGCATTCGTTCCAAGGGAGAGGGAGGGACTTCTGTAAGTGCCTTATTTTTTCTAATTTTTGTGTTTTTTAAAAAGAACAATGATTGTGACCAAAATGCCAACAGTTCCTGTCTGGTCAGCATTTCACTGCAAACAAAAATGGTGTATTTTGTAACTGTGGGGATGTTTCTTACAAAGTGACAAAGTCAAATAAACACTTGACTGCTAAAACCTGGCTCAGGTGGTTTTGTCCTGCTCCAGATGCTCCTCTCCACCCCACCCTCATTCTCTTTGCAGCCATAATTTTAATTAAGGTCTCCTGCACAGGAGAAGACACTTCCTAAAATCCTCCAGCTGGTGTTAATGAATGAGCTCACCTGTGGTCACTGGGGGTGGCACAAGGACAAAGCTGGCCAAGTCCCCTCCCCAGCACAGAGGGAATATCCCAGTCCAGGACTGGAACACAGCCAGGAATCTGTGTCCAGCACTGGGAGGGGTGGTGGTTCCATCAGCAACCCAGGCTGGGAAACTAAACCAGGACAGGAGGAAGGATTTATACTGAACTTTCCCAGGACAGCAAGACCACACTGATCAGACAAACATTTTATTTCCTTTACAACTCAAACACTCGAACACAACAGACACTTGGTGTTCCCACACACCTGCACAGGCGAGGGCTGTCCCTTTGTCCCCTCACCTGTCCCTTCACAGTCCCACCCTGTGCACATTGCACTTGTCTCCATCTCCCTGCTGGCAGCCACTCCCAAAGCCACGCTTCCCACTCGGGGGCCAAGCAGGAGATGAAGTTCTCACAGTATAGTCCAGCTTATGAGGTGCCTCCCAGTTGGGTGCTGTAGTGTCTGGTGCCCTCCTTGCCTCAGGACGGGCTGCAAGTCCCATTCCAGCTGTGCCCACCTGCCCTGGAAGCTCCAACTGAGCTGCTTCAGTCTCCCCTGAGAGCCTCCCTGTCAGGGACTAAACAAAACTCCTGGGGAGACGATGTCCCAAGACTTGTCAGCAGTCAAAAATGGATTTATCAGGTGCATGGGGAAGGGTGAGACACCCCAGCATTCCTGCAGCCAGGGAAGTTCTGCAGATGGCCAAAATGAAGACAAACCTTGGGAGCTTAAGCAGCATTTTGGGCAGGAGAAAACTCAAATTAACTCTTTCCAGAGCTGGCAGCAGAATGAGTCAGAGCATGAAGAGTCCAAGTGCTGACAGCCCTGAGGTTCAGGGGGGAGCTGGGATTCTGGGGTGCTCAGAAATAGCAACTGGATTTTCCATACTTCATATTTCATTCCCAGTAAAGTCCTCAAAAATCCCACAATTCCTGTACCTTCACATGAGGATGTGCAGAGTATCATCCTTTGTCTGCTTCCACCAGGAGCTGGTGTGGAAGGAGTCCAAAGAAAGGTTCTGCAGGGAATTTCCCAACAGAGAAGCTTTGAAACAGCTCAAATCAAACCAAACATGGTGGGTTGGTCCTCTGGGAGCTCCTGCTGGACATCCAGTGTCGTCCTCAGGGGCACCCAAAGCTCCTGGCAGGTTCAGTGCCAAGTCCACATGCAAGGAGCAGCCAGGCTGCGCCTCCCACTCCCTGTGTCCATGCAGGTGCAGGGATCAGCAGGCAGGGAACACGATTCCGTGGCCTCAGTGTCCCTGCAGGGACACCCCGAGCCCGGCCCTACACGAACTCGGTGAAGTCGTCCACGGAGGAGATCAGCCTCTTCCTCTGCCCCGTCTCGTAGGTGGGAGGGGGGTCCTGGGGCATCTGGGGAGGGGGTTTTGTGGGGGCAGAGGGGTGCAGCTGCAGGGGAAGGCCAGGGCTCTGGTACTGTGTCTCTTCACGGAGCTGAAAGGCAACGGAGAGCAGGTGAGCTCCATTCTCTCCAAAATTCTTCCCAATCTCCTGGGCAGGGCAGGTTACCAGGACACTGTGGCAGTGCCACTCTGTGTCCAGGTACTGGACATCAGGAGGAATTTCCCCATGGAAAGGGTGGTCAGGCACTGGAAGGGGCACAGGTTTGGAGTCCCCAAGGAATTCCTGGAGGTGGCAAGCTGCAGGCTGGGGACAAGGTGGGCAGTGGACACAGGTTGAACCTGATGGGTTTGGAGGGCTTTTCCAATATCAGTGATTCTGGGATTCCAGGATTAAGCTTCCCAAAGCCCTTACTGCCAGTGAAACTGTTTGACATTGCCACACTTGAACTGGATGATCCTTAAGGTCCCTTCCAACCCAAACTCTGTGATTCTGTGACCAGCTGGACTCTGAGCTCTGCACACACAGCCCTCCTCTCACTCAGCCAGTTCTGACAGCTGGCTTCACCTGCCTCAGCTGCAGGAAGGCTCAGGGGAGCCCAGTCCCAGCCCTGAGAGCAGCTGCACTCACCCGGTGCCGCAGCCTCTTGATGTGGCGCAGCCTGGCGATCCACTTGGAGGGGTAGGTGTCCGTGGGGTTGGATCTGCTGTGGTGGACCTGGGAGGCCATCTGGGTTGGGAAGGGTGGGGAGAAGAGGGAAAGACAGGAGCCACATTAACATAACCACAACAATAAAATTAATCAAAATTTTCAGAGCAGTTTGACGGCAACTGCAATCCAGCTCTGAGTTAGCACTGTTCAGGTGCCAACTCTGGCTTCAAGGTCAAGCAGAAAAGTTTTTCTTTGCTCCAGCAGGCCCTGCCTGTTTCCTTGGAAGCTGGTGATGGGCCAAGGCAGCAGCTGGGAGCTCAGGGAGCTGGGGGTACTCACGTTGGCATGCAGGGCCATCTGACGGGCCACGAAGGGCAGGTTCTTGTCAGAGATGATCTTGGCAACACTCGTGTCCACCAGACCCTCCATGTCTTTAATTTAAAGGAATAAGAAAAAATTCTCATAAGACAGTTAAGAAGAAGCCAAAGGTTCCCAGTAACTAAATATCTAAGTCAAATAAACCTGAGGAATTGTATCAACCAAGTCCCCACAAGCTCCATAGCTCCTGCTCTAACAGAACCCGCTCTGCAATTCTGGCTCCCAAATTCTGGCTGCTCCATAAAGGTTTGGGGAGAGCTTGCTGGGCTCTCACATGAACCAAGTGTGAGGCAGAAACCTGTGGTAAAACTGCTGAACCCTCCGTGTCCTCCAGCATTCCCAAGCAGCTGTTGGAGGGAGGGATCTGCTCTGCTCAAGTCCTGAGCTTGAACACAGCATGAGCAAGCCAGAGAAGGTACACAAGCAGAGCAAACCCACATCTAACTGGGCAAACTGGTTCCAGAAGGCTTTTCCTGGAAGTTTTAACTTTTGAAACATGAAGCACAGCACAGCACAGGCTGAGGAGTTCCCACCTTTCCGGCACTGCAGCGTCACCAGGTTACAGTCGTAGTCCAGGGGGGTGATGATCACATGCACAAAATTGAACTGCCCCTGAGGAGAAGCCAATGAACCAGTCACAAACATTTCCCTGGCAGCACTGTGGTTTGAGAATGCCATAAACACCCACCACAGCCAACAGTTCCCCCCACAATCCCCACACAGCTTTTAGGGGAACACCCACACACATGAAGGTTACAACCCCGTGCTCCTGCTGTAACACACCCACGAGGGAAATCCCCTACCTTTATTGTGCCCAGTTTAAAATCCTCTCCAGAATCATTGTAAACAATGGAAACAAAATCATTCCCCAGGTGCCTCTTCTTGTCACAGCGGTATTTATCCAAATCCTTCGTGGGCATCAGAGTAGCAATGTGGAAAATGGCTGGAGAGGGAACACAGAGATGCTCAGGCTGGGCTGGGAAAGCAGCAATGGTCATGTGCCAGTAATAAAAACACCAACTGTGCTCCCTCAATAGGTTTGTCCCCTTTGTGACAGCTGAACCCAGTCCCACTGGATGCTCCAGGGGTCCCTGGAGCACAGAGGGCAGCAGCCAGTGGGAAGGACCACAGCAGCACAGGGAGGAGGCCCTGGGTTAGGAAGGAAAGAGGCAAAAGAGCTCAAACCAAGACTCGCCCTAAGTGAGCTCTGCAGAGCCCCAGGAACCTGCAACCACCCCATGGAACTCATGTGATGAGCACAGAGCTGTGCAGAAAAATTTGGGAAGTTCCCCATATCCTGCTGGATGCTGGATGATTTCTGCACTGCTTGGTGCTGCAGGAGCTGGGTGACACTGCAGTGACACGAGCCATGGCCACAGCATGTGGCCCCCCTGCTCTGAACTGCTCTTCAGAGAAACACAGCAATACTGACACCACCCTCAATGAACAGGTTTTACAGCAGCTAAAGCTGCAAACCAAACCTGCCAGCCTTTAAAAAGCTGATAATTTCACAGATTTACAGGGCAGATCTTTTCACAGAGCAGACTGTTTTACACAGCAGACCATTATAAACTGGTGTGATGGTTTTTTTTGTTAAATGAGGCAGGTGTGTTTTGGCCTGAACTTTATCCCATGGCTTGCAGAGCTACCAGAGAGAACAGGAGGGGATCAGAGCCCAGCCCATCCTCACCACCGCCCTGGGAGGGAACACGGAAGGCAGGCCAGCTAAGGTGAGGAGACACCATCCACCCTTCCAGCTCACCCTGCATGATGTCATCGTGCCAGCAGTAGGTGAACTGCCCGTCCTCCCCACACACATCCAGGCCGCCCAGGTAGATCTTGTCAGGCTGGCAGTCCTTGAGCTCGATGAGCTTGCCCAGGCCCGTGAGGAACTCGGTGTAGCGGTAGGAGCCGTGCTCGTTGGACAGGATGGCGATCTCGTTGTTGCTCTGGGACACAGGGACACGTGTCACACTCAGTGCCATGCCAGCAGCACTGCACCAGCACCACAGACCCTTCCTGGGATCAGGTGATTGCCCTCACAGAAGGGTTTCATGCAGGAGCTGATTTTTAGCACAGGAAATGAAGGAAAATGAAGGCTGCCGCAGGAACAGGGCAAGCCCCACAGCTGGAGCAGGGAAAGCCCAGAGCTGGAGAGGTTCCCAACACCCCACAAGGATTCAGGCCCTGCACACGCTCACCTGGCCCTCCCCAACATAGAGCACTGCAATCTTGTGTGTGTCGTAGGATGGGATCTGATCCAGGAGCTGCACCGACCTCTCAAACGTCTGCAACCAAAACAGGGACACACCTGAGCAGCCTGGGAGGTGCCTCCCAACCCAAACCAGCCCAGCATTCTGCCAGCTTTAAATAATCCCCTCCACAGCCCCAACACAGAGACCTCCCACCTGTGGCACTGCTGGTAGGAAACACCTGTAAACTGCAGCACCTGAGCTGGATATTTGGAATTATCATCTGAATTCCAAGGAAGTCATGAGGTAAAAAAAATTAAGGATTTATACAACTCCTTGCCTACCTCATTTGGCAACAAGAGGGGCTTGTTGTTTTCATCACCAAAGAAGGGGGAGTGGTACAACTGTAAAAACACAAAGCTGAAGGAGAGAGGGAGGGAAAAGTCTGTTACCATAAGAATTAAGTCAGTTTTGATCTGTTGGAGGTAAGAACGTTATGTACAGCAGAAAAATGGCAGGAATTAAAATGCTAACAGGGTATTATTCATCTTTTAGAGACACTCTGAGTGCCTGGACCACCTGCAGTTTGCAACAGACCCCTGTCAGAAAAATGATGTGTCAAACAGCAGCAGCCACACAAATTCCCTGCTCAAAGGCAGGGAATGGAGGAGCAGGAATGCCCTCCACAGCCCTGGGGACATTTCTAGGCTCTCAGACACATCATTGTACAGACATCTGCATTTTACCTGCGCTCAATCAGATGAAAATTGTCTCATCATGCAATTTTGGACAGCTAACAATACCCCAGGTTCAAAAAGCAACTCTTAAAACCCTTCCTCTCCTTCTTAGGATTTTGCACATTGTATTTCTTGAAATGCAGAACTAGCAAACCCTGTTCACAGCAAAATTAGCTCTGGCTAACCTGCGGTCAAACCACAGCCCCTAAATTAAGTATGTGAAGCACAGAGGAAACTACCCATCTATTCCTTTCACCATCTGGGAGTTCTGTCTCCTAATCCCCAAGTTTATTGATCGGTAGAGTGGTCAGCAGGTCTGTATCAGCTCCTGAATAATGCAGGTAATTAATTTCAATCAGATGCTGTGCAGCCCCCGCGAAGGAGCCCTGCTGGAGCAGCTCAGGGCCCTGCACCCACCTGGGGTTTATCCCAGGGACTTTCTCCGCGTTGGACGCTGCTGCCCTGCCCTTGAAGGCGTCCCTGTCGATCCTCTTGCCCCTCCTGGACGGCGCCGAGTCGGAGATGGTGTAGCCGCGGGGCCGGTGGCCCGAGGGCGAGCGGGGCGAGGCGGCGGCGGCGCTGCCCCCGCCGGGCCCCGCGGCCCTGCCGTCCTCGGCCCGGCCCGGCCAGGCGCCCAGCCCTTCCCCTTGCAGGTTCCCCGACTGCGATTTGGATTTCACTTCCGTGCTCAGCCTGCGCGGCGCGTCCCGCCCGTTGGCGTCCTTGAGCACCTCCTGCAGCGTCTGCAGCTCCGGGGAGGAGCTGGACTTGCTGAGGGGCTGTGAGGGCTGGAAGGAGAGCTCCTCCAGCGCGCCGCCCTCCTCGCGCCCGATGGGGATCGCGCCCTCCGCCAGCTCCTCCGCCCGCAGCGACTTGTCCTCCTGGCTGGACGTGGAGGACGACTGGGGAGAAAACAACAACAAAAATAAACAAACAAACAAAAAACCCCAAAAAACAAACAAACAAAAAAACAAAACAAAGGAAAAAAACCAAACAAAAAACAAAAAACCCCAAAACCCCAAAAAACAAACAAAAAAGGAAAAAACCAAACAAAAAAATAAAACACACAAAAAAACCCCCAAAAAACACAACACAAAAAATACCCGCAAAAAAAACAAAAAACCAAAAAAAAACCCAAACCAAAACAAACAAACAAAAAAAAAACAAAAAAAACCAACCAAGCAAAAAAACTCCAAAAAACACAACACAAAAAACCACCAAAAAACCCCAAAAACCAAAACAAAAAAAACCCCAAACAAAACAAAAAAACCAAAAAACAAACAAAAAAAACCACCCCAAACAAACAAACAAACACAAAAACAAACAAACAAACAAACAAAAAAAAAAACCACAAAAAAAATTAGTAGTTTTAATGGAATCAGAGCATCCCGGCATGGTTTGGGTTGGGATAGACCTGCATGCTCATCCCATGGTGGCTCCCAGCCCCATCCAGCCTGGCCTTGGGCACTGCCAGGGATCCAGGGGCAGCCCCAGCTGCTCTGGGCACCTGTGCCAGCCCTGCCCACCCTGCCAGGGAATGATTCCTTCCTTTCCTGACAGCCAGAATAAAAGCTGCCAACAGCAAGGCCCAAGGCAGCCCAACCCTCCCAAGGAAAGGTGGGCAGGAAGGAGCACAAAGCAATGTGGATCGAGTCCCTGACAAACCAGGATTTTCGCCCCCAGTGCCACCAGCGAGCAGTTTTGAGGGCGCCATGAGGGAGCTCGTGGCCAATCCCCCCCGGCTGTCCCCCCCTGCTCGCCCTGGGCCTGTCCTTACCCTGCTGTACGAGTCCTGGGCTTTTCCAAACCTCTCCTCGCTCAGGACGTGCTCGGAGCACGAGGTCTCCACGTCCTCGCTCTCGGGGGACTCGGCGGGGGACTCGGCCTCCCTGAGCTCCATGTCGGCCGGGCTGCCCTCCTCCAGCACCACGGCGGATTCTACGGAGACACGGGCACGGCGGCTGAGGAGAGGGCACGGGGGCCAGGCCCCCCAGCTCTCCTCTCCTCGCAAGCACCAGCCTTTTCCCTACGGGATCTCAACGGAAGGCCATGCCGAGTGAGTGCCCTGGCATCTCTGGAAACGTCAGACTCGCTCCTGGCTGCCCTTTTTTCCAGGGAATAAATCACCTCGCCCTTTTTTCCAGGGAATAAATCACCTCGCCCTCACAGCCTGCCTCGGGCCAAGGAAGTGCAGATGTTTTTTCCAATTGTTGCTGGTGGACAACAGGGCACGGGATGAGGAAACGGGACCTTGGACGTGGGTTACCAGGACAGACAGGAACTACAGAGATATAGGAAAGTATGGGATAAAAGCTCACTGGAGACATCAGCTCTCAAAGGGAGCTTTTCTTGCACTGAAATGCAACGCTCCCGTGCCTTGAGGCCTACAAGGAGATAAGAAATTTTCCTAGGAGCCATTTCCTTGCAGTTTGGCAGCTTTCCTAGAACATCTCGGGAGAAGCAGAACAATTCAGCCCTGACCATGTGGAAGGACGAGAGCAGGGGTGACAGAGGCACTGGTGGCATCTGCTCAGACACACAGGGAGTGGAACCACACTGACAAAAAAGCTCCGTGGAAGCCCTGCCTACGTGGAGGATTTAACCTTGGATCTGCTCCAGGCACTGACCACAGGGATGAGTCTGACCAAAGGCTCCTCCTGGCCTTGCTTTTTGTCCTGAGGAAAAGGCTGGAGAACAGGAGGCTTCCCATTATGCACACAAGGGACTGGAAGACCAATCTGAAAGGCCAAGATTTGTTTTCCAAAATAATAACGATAAAAGTAATAAAACCAAAAATTAGCACACACAAAAAATATAAAGAAAATCAGCAAAATTAAAAAAAAATATATACAAAGAAAAAAAATCACTAAAGCAGCTTTTCCTTGATTGATTTCAGCTCGCAGGACCAAAGTTATTTCAAAGAAGCAATTAAGAGTTAGCATTGCACACACAAACCTTCTAAAAATACAAAACAAACCAAAAGGAACCAAAACAACGTGCTGATCTGGTTAGCTGTCCAAGCCAGAACACACCTGCAGATACCCAGTGCTGCCAAGCTCCCCTCCTACACCACTGCCACGACTGCTGGTGCTTTGAAACAACCCAAGCACTAATTATTCCTTAGGTGGGAAGAGAATAACAGGAGCAGAGGGAAGAACAGAAAAATATTGAACTGCAGCAGCTTTGTGTTGCTTTGAGAGGGCTCTGACAGCAACCAGCAGCAGCTCAGAACACCCCACTGCTCTGCTGGGAGTTTTCCAGTGAAGGAAAGAGGCAGAAAGACATTTGAACCCTCTAATTAAAATCACAAAGCATTGCAGGTTATCAAAGCAATGCAGGTGTTGTGCTCATAAGGTGTGTAATTTGATCTCCACTTCATTTAATTATGAAATAAATTTTACTGAAGTGGAGAAAGATTTTACGTTATTATAGAGCTTCTAAAAGGTAGAATTTAGCAGGTTTTCTGCTGCAATATATTTCTTTTTTTCATTGAAAAAGCTCTTAGCCAGGCTCCATGCTGGCTGAACATTATCCATACATGAAATATATACATATTATCAGCTGCTTTCATCTTTCTGTGCCCGATTCTGGCAGATGCCTGTGGGCTGAGCAGCTCCAAGGGGAGCCTGTCCTGCAGCACCCGCTGCTCCCCTCACAGCTGGGAGCTTTTCCACTGGGCAGAGCACAAAAGCCAATTGGAAAATGCAGCTGCAAATGAAGAATTAATTAATCCGGCCACGTTTTGACAGGTCATTTAACACTGGCCTCATGACTCACACGCCACCCCAGCTAAAAGCAAAGTTGCTCTGAGGAACTGTCTGCACTTGCAAATGTTGGATCTGGCTTGGACTTCTTCATGCTAGTCAAGATCCCATTTGTTGAGAGTGATGAGACTGGGGACAGACAGGAGACATGGAAGGGGAAAATGAGGGATGAGGGATAACATTTTCTATGAATCAGAGGTGTTCTTCTATGGCAATACTGTTTGGTTGGTTTTTTCCTTAAAGATATATAAATATACCTGCCCAGGATATGCTCCTGTGCAACTTCCCTTGACAACTGGACTGGTACATGGAAGAGAAAGAGGCCACTGCAAAGGGAAATCAAGTGAGCAGCTACATCAAAAGGAAGGAGAGACTATATGAAAAAAATATAAAAAAATTAAAAAGCACAGAGTTTAAAATGTAACCAAGAGCCTAGTTTAAAACAAACAAATAAATAAATGAAACAAAGGAAAGAACAAGCTGGGATAAGCTCACCAGATGCCAAAGGGATATTAAGGGCACAAGGTCTCAACATGAATAAGGAGGAATAAACACATCCAACAGTGCAGGCTCCAACTGCTCCCTTTGCAGAATGCATTTTGTGAGGCTTAGGAACAGAAAATCCCTTCCTGATATCCCAGCACACACAGGAATCCAGGCTGAGCCTTTCCTGACCTGCACAAAGTCACTTTCAAACCCACAGAAGAGTCTGAAAAATCTGGGTAAAAGACCCACAGAGGTTTAACCTCTAAAGGGGCAGAAAGGCACGTGACAGTGGGACAGCAAAACTCCTTCCAGTCACTGCCCAGCCAGCTCCAGCAAGTCTGGTTAACAAGGATGTGGCCAGAATGACTCCCAGACTGGCACAGGAGTGGCATTCAGGTGGCATGGGTTCAGCTCTCCACTCAATATACCACACATTTTTAGTCACAAAAGTGTTTATGGAGAATAATTGTTTTGTTTGTAAGAGATGATAATTTGATTTTGACTTCAATTTTGTGTTTACACGTTCTGAAATACTAAAATACACACCCTGCCTTGCTTAAAACAAAGCTGAAAACTGGCATTTTTACCAGATTCCCAGACAATTCATCCCATTTTCCCCAGCAAAGCCTGGCCTGCTGGTGCCACTGCTCAATTCTGATGGTGCCTGCAGTGCTCAGAGCCTGAGTGTTGGATATCACTGCTAAGAGCTCGAGCAGGGGCTGCAGAAAGCTTTAAAAACTGCAGCTGTTGGTCAACACCAACCTCCCAACATTAACAGCTTTTTAAGAGGAACTAGCAGCACATTAAATAGAGTGAAAATCCTTGGCCACTGTGTTAAAATCAAGCCAGCAAATGAAACTCTGAACAGTCCTCTTCAGAGGTGGGTAGATCCAAGAGGATTTGCATTCTGCTGTGAAAGGCAGAGGCAGCCAGCTCCTCCTGGCTGGCAAGGGCAGGAGCAGGCCATGCCCCAGGGAACCTGCAGCTCCGAGCGCCCGACACAGACTCCCAAACTGAAGACAAATGGAAATGGAAACACTGCATGGAAAGATCCATCCACAAGTGGGATGCCCAGATCAGCCCCAAACGTGTGGGAGAGGAAACAGATCCATGACTTTGTTCATTTTCATTTGGGGAACACTCCAACCACATGACTCCTCCAAAGCAGCTCCGCTACTCCCCCGTCCTCCTCTTCCCCCACGCGCCAGCAGAAGCGAGGAGGAAGGGAATCCTTCACCTCTAGGGACAAGAGCTGATTCCCTTTCTCACTGCTGGCCCCCCTGACACTCCCAGGTGCTCTGGCAGCCCTGCAGGGACCCAGCAGAGCCCGGAGCTGTCCCGCCCTGCCCGCAGCCCCACCTGTGTTGGAGCGCTGCAGCAGCGAGGGCTTGGCCGTGCCCGTGGCCAGGCTGGAGGAGGGCACGGACAGGGATTTGTACAGAGCTGTCTCCCGGTGCTCCTTGAAGCGTTCTGCAGCCATCAGGGCGTTGGAGAGCTCCTGCAGGGGCATGTTGTTGATGTCTGAGGAGAAGGGGCTCAGCGGGTTCTCCAGGCTCATCAGCCAGCTCGTGTTGCCTGCACCAGACCAGGGGGGAAGTGGTCAGTACTCCCAGCTCTCCCACAGGTTACAGCTCCTGAAATGCTCAAATTGGTTTGGAATTTGCAGGTAAAAAATCCAAACTGAGCAAGTTCTGGGCTTTTCTGCAGAATGACTTGATTGATTTGCTACTCCCAGTGCTCTGCACTTCTTCACCCCAAGCTCCTCAAAACCCACCCCTGGTAACTCACTGCTGCAGCAGATTCCCAAAGCCATCCAAAACACTCAGGTGTCCTAATTAACACCAGGCCAGTTATTTTCTCATGAAACAGCTTTCAGGTAAAGCAGATAATTCCTGTTAATCTCCTGGAACACATTGGTGTTCAAGCATTTTGACCTTGAACAGGTTGTTATTCCTTCCCTAAGAGCAACCACAACTGAGCTGCCCAGACTTGTGGCTGCCCCTGGATCCCTGGCAGTGCCCAGGCCAGGCTGGACAGGGCTGGGAGCAGCCTGGGACAGTGGGAGGTGTCCCTGCCATGGCAGGGGTGGCACTGGATGGGCTTTAAGATCCCTTTCAACCCAACCCTTCCCACAGTTCTACAGTTTCAAAAGGGTGGGAGGTGTCCCTGCCATGGCAGGGGTGGCACTGGGTGGGCTTTAAGGTCCCTTTCAACCCAACCCTTCCACAGTTCTACAGTTTCAAAAGACAGTAAGCTATAAACAGATTCATTTACAACTAAATATGGGTTTTTCTCCTTCCCCCAGGCTCTGGTCCCTCCCCAGGATGCACCCCACACTCAGGTACTCACCTGTGGGCCTGCGCACCAGGATCTCTGCCCAGCCCTGGGTCAGCAGTGGCACGTAGGCAGCCAAGTTGGCTTTTTCCTTCTGCAGAGCTGTCTGTGGAGCAGGACTGGCCTTCTCTGGGCGGGCTGCAGCAGCAGGAGGGCCCTGTGTCCCTTGGGAAGTTGAGCCACTGGGAAAATGGGAGGCTGAGCTGTCTAAGGCACCAACGCGTAAGGCATGACCACCTGGCAGGACAGACACAGTCCAAGGGAGAGACAAGCTTAGGTAGCCCAAAAATATCTCAGGAATGAGGCTTTTAACCTCTTCTACCAGCTGCATACACAATACAATGGTTTTATTCCCCTTGTCATTATTACAATTATTATTGTTACTATTATTTCATTTTAATCATTAAACTTGCTCTTCTCTCAAGCCACGAATTTTCTTACTTTTCCCCTTCCAACTCTCTCCTTCATCTCCACGTGGGGGACAAAGTCAGCACCTGGGTGGGGCTTAGCTGCCAGCTAGAAAATTTGAGGTTCCATGTGTTCCTTATAAACCAGTTTATGTGATCATCAAAACTCTCCTGCAAAGACAGAGAAGGAGGAGGAGCCCCACCACACCTAAAGCCAACAGCTCCTGCTACCTGCCCCTCACTAAACACCAGACAGCTCCAGATCTCCAGTTAGCTCAGACACAGGAGGCACCTGCACCTTCCAGCTGTGGCAGGGAGAGCCCAGGATGGGAACTCACCCGACATGGATCGCACTCTGTTGCGGGAGCTCCTGCAAACCTGCTGCCCAGCCTGGGATTCCAGCTTGGCTGGAGCCTCCTTGGTCTGTCTCACTTGCAAAACAGGGTCTGAGCTGTAGGAAAGGAGATATTGGTGATGTTGAGGGAGGAATCAGCTGTGCTGGACAAATGAAACACTCCTCTTATGCCAAGAGGAAGAACTACAAAGATGTAGCAGTGGTTTAGGTGACTCTGTCAGCTGGAGATTTCCAGAAATGGGAGCAACACCTACCTTGATTCTGGGGTGCTCTGGAATTCTCCAGAGTCCAGGCCAAGCAGGGACCTTGTCCCTGTTCCAACGCTTGTAGTGATGGTCACCAGCTTGTTACCAACCAGCCACGTCTTGGTCCTTCCTCCAGCCAGCAGAAACTCCCCCACAGGAGACCTGGGAACACATTTGGGATGAAGATTCCTCAGGAGGCAGAGAACAGAGCTGGTGCCATTCACCCTGCAGGAGGTGCTGCCTGCTCTCCTTCTTTACACAGCATTTGTGCCACCCCCCTTGGCTGCCCACGTCCCCACTATCCATCAGGATGAGGGATGAGCTGCTGCAGCACACTGGGATTATCCTGCAAGGACATGGAGCAAAGCCCTGCTCCCAGGCCTTCAGGGCATCTCCTCCAGACAGCTCCAGGCTGAGGCAAAGGCTGCTAGTCTCCAGTGGATTTGACAGAGCCACTGAATGGTCTGGGTTGGGAAGAACCTCAAAGCCCATCCAGTGCCATGCAGGGACACCTTCCACCATCCCAGGCTGCTCCAAGCCCCATTCAGCTGGCCTGGAACACTTCCAGGGATGGGGCATCCTCTGGGAAATCCATTCCAGGGTTTCACCACCCTCACAGGAAAAAAATCCTTCCCAGCATCCCACCCAGTCCTGCCCTCTGGCAGTGGGAAGCCATTCCCTGTGTCCTGTCCCTCCACCCTTTGTCCCATGTTCCTCTCCAGATCTCCTGGAGCCCCTTCAGGCACAGGAAGGGGCTCTGAGACCTCACCACAGCCTTCCCTCATCTCACCTCCTTTTTAGGCAGGATTTTATCAGTGAGGAAAGGCTTCAGAGCCTGAGCCTGCCAGCATCCCAACATTTTTCCACTAATGAAGTGAAACATGAACCTGAATCCCAGCCCTGTGTCCCTGCCCCTGACTGACCTCTTGGGCACAGCGGTGAAGTTGGAGAAGACATATCGAGCCATCATGTCCAGGCAGGTCTCTGTCAGCTCCAGGTGCAGGTTCTTCAAGTTGTCATCAGCCTGAGCCATGGAGTTTTCATCTGCAGAGCCCAGGCTGGAGCTGGTGATGGACGTTTGGATGCGGCTGGAAAAGAAAGAGCCCAGGTGAGGCCGCAGCACGTCCCCGTCCCACAGGCGGTGGGACACGGCCCCTGCTCTGCATGCACGTGCCAGCCAGCACACCCAGGCCTTGGGAAACAGATTTTGGGGTCAGCCTCGTGCTGTGCCTCCCAGGTTGTCGCTGCAGGAGGTGGTTTTCTCTGGAGAGGCTCCAGTGCCAGCTGGCCAGGCCAGCCCTCTCTGACCCATGGGCAAGTGCACCAAGCAAGGGGCGAGTGGCAGCTCTGAGCTCCTGATCTATGCTGAGGGCAAGCATCCCATGACCAGCACCAGCTTCCCAGGCAGCAGGTTGCCCATGAGCCAGAAACTGGGGCACTCCAGACTTCACTTTATAATCCTGTGGTTTGCTTTTTTCTCTGTTGCATCTCTTCCTTATATTGGTTTTTTTCCCCTCCAAATTCAATAGCTACATAAAACCTAATTTAACTTGAAATAGGAAAAAACATTGCACTCTGAACAGGAAACTGGCACAAGAATAGAGACAAGGTCTGCCTTCAAATCAGCCAAATCAGCAAAGCAGTTTAAAACCATTTCTGTTTTAGGCTGGACTGCAATATTTTATAAAGACAATTCCTTATGTCACTGTAATACAAACTAAGCTGAGGCACAGCCAAAATTGTTATCATGTGGCAACTTCTTTGGCTTCATTAAGGACAATTATCTGAACTTTTTGTGCTACCATTTACATGGAAAGGCAAGAGAAGAAAATCACCTCATGATTAATGGGGAAATCAGAGAATCCTGGAAGGGTTTGGGTTGAAAGGGACATTAAAGCCCATCCAGTGCCACCCCTGCCATGGCAGGGACACCTTCCACAGTCCCAGGCTGGCCTTGGGCACTGCCAGGGATCCAGGGGCAGCCACAGCTGCTCTGGGCACCTGTGCCAGGGCCTGCCCACCCTGCCAGGGAAGGATTTCTCCCATAACATGAAGTGTCAGAACTATAATTGCAATTCAGTCACTTCAGCCTCTCTCCCCCAAACACCACATAGAGCTAAAAACAAAACAAAAAAAACCCCAAATCAAGTTCCACTGACAGCAATCCCACAGGTTAAGGCACAAATCTTCAGGTTCAGCAATTTAACACTCAAGGGAAGTGATCCAGAAATATGTTTTAAAAACTGGCATCAATTATTTCACATCTTTCATTGGAGCAGATCAATGCTTGCCATCAAAACCTGTCAGTCAATCAAATCAATCTCTGAAATCAAATGTTGTTTTCCTTAGTTGTGAAAGCAACAATTCATATGGGCTGAGCACACCCCTCACTGCTCTCTGGAAAGACAAATCCAGGTTTTTCATGGCATCATTCTCGAGACCAGAACACTTCATCAGCTCCTTCAGAAGGCCACTATTCCTCCTAGACTGGAAGGAGGGCTCTCCATGACTTTGCAGAGCTCCAAAGCCTCTCCTGAATCAAACCCCTGCTTGAGAGGCTCAAGTTTGAGTGAGCTGTACCCAGGCTTCTCACTTGTGCAGAATGCAACCTTTTTCCTTTTTTTGCGTGCCAGTTTTTTTGTTTGTTTGGGTTTTCTTTTCCCCTTCACCACCTTTACTTTGAGAACAGAATCTTTCATTGCTAAAGCACCAGAGAACGTGGCAAGGTGACCACAGACAGCCAGGGTGTGACGTGGCCTTGGGAAGCCTCGGGATGCTTTCCCAAAACCCCCGCCTGGGGCTGAGGCCGGTTTTTTCATGGGATAACCAAGTCATGCAAGCATCCCACATGCAAATCCACCCTGCTGCCACCCACCCTCGCAGCAAAACCTCCAAGAGCCCAGCTGCCCTTGGATTGTCCCCATCCAAAGTGCCTCTACCTGCGGACCACATGTTCAGACACACTGATGCTGCGGGATCGGAAGGCATCAACTGCAGAGGGTTCTTTCAGCTCTTTCACTGGAGGAGAGTTATTCAAGCCTTGCTTTGCATTTTTGGCTAGTCTTAAACTACTATGTGGAGAAGCACCAAGCCCCAAAAGAGGTCACAGAAGGGAGGAAACCATTGTAGGGATGTAGGTTGAAAGGTCACAGTCACAGGGTCAATATTGGGGGATCCCGGAGGGTGATGGAAAATAAAACAAATGCCGAAAAAAAAAAAGGGAAACAAAAATTAAAACATACAAACAAGCAGAGCTGAAAGCATTAAAAAGACAAACCACATTTTGAAAACAAGATTTTAAATGTGCTACAAAACAAATGAAATTAGTACAAGTTAAAAGAAAAAAACTGGTTGAAATGAAAGTTGGAATACTGGGCTGTTCAGCAAAGGCAAGGGCACCTGAGGGCTCCCTGGGCACAAAGTCCTCAAGGCTGAGGAGTTTTGTGCCCTTCAACCCCCTCTTGTGTTGCCCCAACTCACCATGACTCAACACCTGAGGGCTTCCACAGATCCTAAAAAGCTTTACCTGGACTAGGCTGCAGCAGTTTTTAATAGAGACAGGGACCACAACACCCATCTCTGTCCCCACTAAGCCTGGCCCAAAGCTGAGCTTTCCCCCAAGTCACAACACACCCAGGGCCTCCCAGAGGTGCCCCTCAGCCCAGCTGGAGGCCCTGGGGACCCTGAGCCCCTGTTCCAGACCCTGCCACCCTGCAGAGCCCCCCAAACACCCTGGGGATGCTCCTGTGCCACCCCAGCTGCCTCAGCCCGGGCTCCAGGGAACCCCCTGGGCTCTGGGCTGGCACAGAAAGGAAATTACTGTGCACACTGGCAAGTGCCAGGAACACGTGGGAGATGACAGCAATTAAGATCCAAGAGGCACTTTAATTAGTCACTGAGATGCAAGCCAGGCTCGGGGCTAATTTGGGCAGAACAGTTGGTCCAGCAGCTCCCATCCCCAGGGATGAAATGCAGGCACTAATTTAACCCTTCTGGCTCTTCCTAAACACAAGTTGTTTGCCATCCTCATCTCAGTGAGCTCTTACATCTCAGATTGCCACCTGGTAGGACCAGAATTTCTTTGTCCTTCTCCCAGCAACCTCTCCCAGATCACTTTTGGCCACAACTGCTGCAGAGAGCACAGGCTCATGCTCAGGGACCATCACCTGCACCACCATCAGGACACCCAGCAGCCCTGGGAACTGCTGGGATTGTTATCCCTTGGAGCACCCAGCACCTCAGCTATGGCAGGGAAACATTCTTTGGGCTTCAGGACTGAAAACCAAGCCCAGAAGCTTCTCAGGCAAGGAAAGTGGAATCTGCTCCAGGCCCTTCCTCTGTGCCCTGGCCAGAATCCATGCTCAGCCAGACCCAGAGGCAGGGGCATCCTGCTATTCCAGTGCCTGAGTACAGCCACACTCCTCAGCAGAGATTCCTGTGGAAACTGATCCAGCAAAAGCCTTTAGAGACAGTAGTATTCCAACCTGGTAGAATTTAACAAGTTTCTTAGGGGGAAAAAAGAAAATTAAAAAAAAAGATTAGTTGGATTTCTAATTGGAGAGATGAGTGTCAAAAGGCTTCTCTTCCAAGTTTCTGGATGAAAGAGGAGGAGATGGGAGAGATGCAACACAACACAAGGTTTACAGCTGCAGCAGCAGGGCAGGGATGGTGTTTCTGCATTGCAAGACTCTGCTGCAGCCTTGCAGGTGAAGTAGAGGCACTTTCCCCAGGGCTCAGATGCCACCATGTGCTCACTGCTCACAACACTGAAGCAAGTTAAGTGAACCAATTTAGGTAATCCCTGCAGGTAAAAGGACGTTGGAGAAACCCTGAATGCCTTCCAAGGAATATCTTCCTCCCCTGGCAAACGTGACTTTGAATGACTGCTCTTAAGAAACACTCTAACTTCTGAAGGCTTTGCTTAAAACTGTCATGATGGCTTCAAAAATTCAAAGAAAAAAAGGGATTGGGACATCCAGACAGACAGAAAGCAGCTGTGTGCCAGCAGTGCACTGACCTGCCTGGGAACACCATGGAAAAACACAGTACTGGCTCTCTAATCTATCCAGGTCGTTGATCACAACCATTTCTCTGGCAATCATCTGACAATGACTCGTTACAGATCACTCATCAAAAGGAGTTCACACTGAACAATCCACATGAACATGGATTCTGTTATCTCTGGTGTTACCCTCTTCTCTCATCTCTGGTACCACTGCACTGACACACCCCAACCTGACACAAGTGCTGGTTTTCAGAAGTGAACACCAAAAAGGCTGCAGGACAGGCAGTGCTGCCTCAGCTGCCCCACCAGGCTGTCAGCCTGGCTGGATCCCAGCTTCTCACCAGCCTCATTTGTCTTTGACCTAAAGAGGTTTACTTCGCTTGCTTACTGCCCTGCCAGATGGGGATCACCACACCCAGCCTCCCCCAGGACACGCAGGGGAGCAGGGAACACCAAACCCTGCTGGGGTCCAGGAGAATTTACCTCTTTGGCCTCTCATTGAGGCTGGTGCTGCGAGCCCTGAAGCTGTCCTTCTCTGGGGTGTCATCAAAGGACAGGAGCACGTTGGAGCGCAGGCCCTGTGGGGACAAGAGGTGACAACGTGAGCCTCAAAACCTGCAACTCAAAGCACGAGCGCTCACAGAGATGCTGCCAAGAAAACCAGAATTCTGCTGGCTGCAAACAGAACCTTTAAAGATCTCAGGTTAGTTCTGATCAGTCGGGTCTCCTGAGTGCTGCTGGACTGAGCAGTGCCATTACCTTGGTGATGTAGGGGACGAAGTCCTTGCGGAAGGGCAGGCGGCAGCGGATGAACCACATGGCAATCACGTGGTGGGCCAGGCACACGATGTACTGGTTAAACCTGCAGCAGCAGAGACACCCACAGCTCAGTGTGCACTGCTCAGCCTGGCACACAGAACTGCTCCTTCACCTACTCAAAGTGTAAAGGAAAAAAAACCTCAAAAATTCTGTTCAAGAAAAACAGGTTTTTGTCCAAGGTGATGATGTCCTAGAATTGTATCACTGAATTACAGAATGGTTTGGGTGGGAAGGGATCTTAGAGATCATCCAGTTATAGCTTCCACTATCCCTGGTTGCTCCAAGCCCCATCCAACCCAGCCTTGGACATTTCCAGGGATCCAGGGGCAGCCACAGCTTCTGTGCCAGGGCCTCCCCACCCTCACAGGGCAAAAATATTCCTTCTTCAGGAAAAGCCCGGTGACACCAGAATGAGCAACATCCTGTGGATAACCTTGAGCCAAAAACAAAGTGAAGGCTTTCCAAGCTCCCAGTGTCACAGATGACAGCAGCACATTGCTGTGGCCTTACTTGGAGGGGTTTGTGTAGGGCAGGGAGATGGCGAAGACGCTGGCGTACTGCTCTGCCGCGAAGTTCCGGTACAGGTGGGGCAGCCTGGCCAGAGCTGCAACAGTCCAACAGCAAAACAGCACAGGTGAGCCCTCAACACAGCCCTTCAACACAACCCTTCCACATCCCAACTCCCTTTAACTTCTAAATTTTTGGTTTCTTCTGAATGATCAGTGACTTGGAAGTTAAAATCACGTCACGCAAGGAGAAGAAAGCAGCTCGTATTTCCATATGGCTGCACTACACAGAGTGTGTTTCTCTCTTCAGAGCAAGAGCTTCATACAGAAAACTTGTAACAAATGAGGTGATCCAACATTTATAAGCAAAGGCATCACAGTGCATTCCATATGACCAACACCACCAAACCCCCCCCATTCCACACAAAACCCACAACTACAGAAACCGAAAAGAAGAACATCACGACTTACTTGAGAGAAATTCCAGCAGGGGGATTGCCATGTTGGCTGTGGCAGAAATGTGGGTGAGTTTGACGATGAGGACGGGCAGTGCCTTGATGATGATGTCGGGCATCTCCACGCTGCAGACCGACAGTGCCACCACGCACTGGTTGGCGCAGCGGTAGATGAGCCCGTGCTCCAGGCAGTACACGATCTCACGCTGCCAGAGCAGGGAAACACTCAGCACACCAAGAACACCCTGACAGCACCTCCTGACTCCTGGCAGCACCCCAGAACAGCCTGCTAGGCACCCCTGCTGCTGTGTGTGGCACAGCTCAGTGCTAACACTGAGCTTTAATAGCGCTGCAGATACCCCAGGCCAAACTCTTATCAGGGAACTCAAATGAAATAGGTAGTTGAGACTTTAAGCTCCTGATTTAACAGAAATTTTGCGTTTATAAGGGTCTTATTGCAGAGGGTAAAGTCACTCAGTGACCTGTGAGGCGTGAACCCACAGTTAATCATACATGGAGTCACCAAAGGGTTTTTTCACCCCAAATTCAGCAGAAGCAGCACTTCCCAAGAGCAAAGGGCAGTGCTGCCTTGCACTCCTGTCTCCTAACCAGCTCCCAGGCTAAACCATGCTCTACTCTGCCCTCCTACAGCCTCCCCTCTCCCCCACACCTGCTTGGCCTTGTCCAGGTAGTTGTGGTAAGAGATCAGAGCTGTCAGCACGGGGACCACAGCCAGGTGCAAATCCGTGCGGGAAAAGCCTTCGGGGGTCCCGTGGAGCCTGTCCGTGGTCTTCTTGTCTGTGAGCTGACACACCACACAGCCAGTCAGGGCAGCTCTCACCAAAACCCCCTTGAAAGGCAGCTGAAGGCACTGCCCACAGCTCCCCAACACCTGTGTGTATATATATATTCATATACATGCATTAAAACACACAGTTATTACCTGTTCTGTACCTAGAACAGCACTCACAAAATGAGAGGGTGAGTGAGGATTAACAACCAGCCTGCTAATCTTTAAAATATTAATCTGAAGACAAAAAAAGCATGCAAAAATTCCCCCCAAGCAAGCCAAGGAGCTGGGGACTGTGCCTCAGTGGCATTACCATGTAGCTCAGTGCAGAGGCCAGCTGGTCTATGTTGCAAGGAGAAGTTAAAAATAGCACTTTATAGCGGAGGGACTCGGGTAATTTGTTGAGAACCAACTTCAGCACCTTCCAGTCTGTCTCCTGCAAAGACAGAAAATGTTAAGGTTGAAAATTTTTTTGCATGATTTCACTTGAGTTTGGAAGATCAATCAAATTGCAGACAATGTGTCATTTCCTAGGCAGATGTAGGTCTTGTCGTGGTTGATACAGAAAAAGAAGTGGCATTTAGCTGTCACAAGTTTCTCCCAGTCTGTCACCCAGCTCTAGGTGCAATATTGGCACCACAAACTGCAAGAGAAATTATATTGAGATCTGACAGCCAGAATCCAATCCTCCTAAGCACCAGCACCAATTAACTCTCAGAGCAAGTGGAGCCCTCAGCACAGAACTGTGTCCAATGCCACCCTCAGGAACAATTCCTATTTAGTTTATTGGTGATGAAACACTCACAAAGTCTCAAAACACCTCACAAACTCGCAGTGGGAGAGGTTTTAATTCCAAATGTCCTTTCAGAAGCAGGATGGCTTCCTGGATCTTGTTTACCAAGCACAGCTTTGGCCCTTGCCTGCTCTGAAGCAGTGAAAGCCGTGCTCATTTCCTGAAGAGCAGGACTGCTGCTCCCACTGGTGGCTGTGAAGCTGCACAGTCACAGCCAGATTTTGAGCAGGAGGAGCAGAAACTGCTTTTCAGGATTTATTTAAGAACTGTGGCTAGAATTTGACAGGCAGCTGGTGCCAGGAGGGGACAGAAAGGCGCCAGGAGGGGACACAAGGATGCCAGGAGGGGACACAAGGATGCCAGGAGGGGACACAAGGATACCAGGAGGAGACAGAAAGATGCCAGGAGGAGACAGAAAGATGCCAGGAGGGGACATACCTGCTTCAAACACTGCAGGAGGACCCCAAAGACCATGGAGTAGGGCAGGTGTCCCACCCGGACGGTGGCACCCTGGGAAGGCACACTGGGGCTGCCTGAAGGTGGGGACAGGGTGCCAGGGGTTTTTTTCTCAGAAGCCCTCTTCTCTGCCTCTCTGCAACCCAGAAAGGGAGAAAAATACATGTAATTTTCACAGCTTGTTCATGTGACCTACAGCACCACCCTGTTTGGGAGCCAGGTTAAAGACTGACCAATATAATCTGCATTTTCAATTTTAAAAAGCACAGGATTGCCCAGCAGACACACTGCCTTCAGCCAATTTGATCAATGAAGGGTTTTTCTATTTAATTTAGGCAGATACCTTTTGAGGTGTGTTACACAACTTTAGACAAGCTATAAAATTAAAACTAGCCACATTTGTACAAATCATTGAATCAAATTCAGTGCAGAACTGGCTTGAGACAAAAAAAATGTACATTTTTTGGGGAAGCTTTGTGAGCAGGAACTTAAATTTCATGTCTGAGATTGAGAGCTCTGCAGGTAAGTGATTTGTAAGAACAGTTCACCAATGACTTAGTGGTTCAGACAGTCCTAGGCTGTAACTACTGACTGGTCCAGGATTTGGAGGATTTAGAAAAACTGCAGATTGCTACTGATGAAATATTAAGCTTAGCACACAATTCAGTTTGGAAAACAGCTTTTTAAAAATAAAAGATAAATTAAGAAGTGTCCAAGGCCAGGTTGGGTGGGGCTTGGAGCACCCTGGGACAGTGGAAGGTGTCCCTGCCATGGCAGGGGAGGCACTGGATGAGCTTTAGGGTTCCTTCCAACTCAAACCACTCTGATTTTCTTTTGCCTGACACAAGAAGAAACCTACACAAAATCACAGAGGCAGTAGGGGCTGAACCTCACTGCTCCATCCTTGTTGGACAGGCCCAGGCGGTGCAGGGAGTCAGCTCGGAGCATCAGCAGGAAATCAAACACCTGCAACAGGGGAGACACTGGAGTCACTCAAACCCCGAGCCACTGCCATCCTCTCCCACCCCCACACCTGGGTGGCATTTTTCCAGGTGCAAAAGGATTTTTAAGAGATGCCACAGCTAGTTCTGCAGGAGGCATCACACTGCATTTACCGTGTGAGCCAAGGAACATTTAATTCTAATTCTTGCAAGTTCCTGAGCACCCAGTCCCCAGGTGGCAGCAGGAATCCCAGAGGGTTTGCAGCTCTGGGAGCTCAGGGGCTGCTCCTACCTGCAGCCTGATGCTGCTGGCCACGGGCAGGCTGTAGGAGTAGATGTAGTGGCGCTGCACGTGCTGGATCAGCAGCTCGTAGACGCGCGTGGCGTGGCTGGAGGGCAAACTGTACAGCTTGGTCTGCAGGCACAGAAACACAGCCCAGCCCCAGGGCTCCGTCACAGACCTGGGGCTGCACTGCCAGCTCCAGCAGAAACACAGCAAGAACTTCATCCTCAGTGTGACATCAACAGGGGGCTCTGGAATTGACCTCTGCAAAGATCCAGCTGCTCTTCACCACAGCCCAGGACATGCTGCCCAAGCACAGCAGATCTGTTAAATCTATTCAAGGTTATCACCTCCTCCTTTCTGCTCATTTATGGCCACATCCTCCCTCCACACAGGAAAATGTGCTCAGCTGGGCTGTACAGTGGGAGTTAAGAACATACAACACTCAGCAAACAGTCCCACAGTGCTCAAAATCAAAGGACTGACCAAAACAATATAAAGTTAAAAGTCAGAGTATTTAGTAGTGGGAGAAGCATTATCTAAAAAACAAGTCCAGCAGAAGGGCATCATGAACAATCTGTGTTTAATGCTCTGCAGCATTTACCTGAAGAATTATCAGGAGCCCAAGAACTGCTGTCTTGACATCCTCCAGAGAAGCTGAATATGACAGCAAGTCCCTCTCTTCCAGCTCAGAAGGGGATGACAGAGAATGTGCAGCCACCTTTGAAAGAGAAAAGCAGCACGTGGTTTACACCTGCAGCACATCCTTTCTGTATTTCCATGCTGGAAGGGAGGGCAGCCTCAGGGTCAGCTCTGCTGGGAAAGCTGCAGCCCTGGAGGTTTCACTCACCTTCTCGATGATATCCAGCAGGCTGTTGAAGTGGTGAGTGTTGCAGCCTTCAGCCAGGTCCACCAGCAGCTGGGTGGCCAATTTTCGGACCTGATGGTCTTTATCCTCTGGGATGTGAGCCAGCTGGGAGATCACCACCAGGTTTATCAGCTCTTCCTGCAAGAGGACAGACCCTCCTAAGCTGTCAGGTGTTCAGCACGTTAGAGAAAGAATTGCAAACAAAAGAATTCAGCTGTTCTGGTACCAGGCTTGCTCCTCCACTGCTTCATCCCTTCACCTCCTCTTCCATCCAACAGGTATTTCTGTCTGCCAATCCTCCAGACATTTGTGACTTTTATTGAACTTTTCAGTGCTTTAGGTTTTGTCTGTCCTAGAGATTTGACAGCCCAGGCTCAAACAGACAAGGGATCTCTAGGCCTTGATTTTTTTTTGAGAGAGAGGAAACACTAACAGCTTCATGTTTTCACAAATCTTGAATGAACCCAAGGAGCATCTCTGCCCCTTCCTGTTCTCTGACACTGAGGAGATCAAAATATCCCTGGATATCCCTCACTCCTCTCAGAGTTTCCATCTTGGACAGAAATTAAATTGCAAGCACCAAGACCAGTCACTGCTCAATATGTCCAGTCCCCATCCTTTTACAAAGCTTTTAAATCAGCTTTGCACCTCTCATATTGACTGTCAATTCTTCCAAAACAACACAGACATGGATTTAAGAGCCTTATAACAGGGAAGCCAAGAAAGAACCAGGTCTGCCCTCAAAACCCAGTAGCTCCCACTGCAAATTGCCCATTCCTGTATCCAGCTAAGGACAAACAGGGGCAAATCCTCCCACAAGCATCCCAAAGAAAGAGCTCTGTGTGGGTGAGATTTAGAGCCCAGGGCTGTGCCTTCCCCACGGGCAGAGGAGACCTGAAACCCCCAGGAAAATGTGCCCAGCAAAGGCTTTCCCCCCACCTGAGACCTCACCTGAGACCCCAGCAAACACCCACCTCATAGAACTGTCTGTTGATGCTCAGCACAAAGGACAGCACATCCAGAACCTTGATCCTAACAGCACTGCGGCTCTCGTTCCTGAAACAGGAAAAGCAAATCTAAAATGAGCAAAATAAGAGTTGTTGGTATTTAGGGAACGGGGAAAGAAAAGTAAAACTAAAGGAAAATAAGAAACTTTGTCAGAGTTGGAACAGTGAGTGTGAGAGATCAGCTGAGCCCTGAGCTAATGTCTCTACACCTCTAAAATCAGATTCAAAACAATTGGAAATTCAAATCCCAGTTCAGCTTTTACTCCTTCTGCAGACCTGTAATTGCAGCTTTCCCATTTCCAATCCAAACTAGGAAGCACAAGTCAGAAGAACAAGTGCTCTGGTGAGCAAATTTAAAACCAAACACATGGCACTGAGGAAGAGCTGCTCTTTGGCAGCGTTTCACAGGGGAGACAGAAGTTTGTTGTTGCTCTGTGTTGATGTTTCAGAGCACAGGATCCCTTAGGGAGCACCAATTCCAAACCAGATAACTGGAATACTGGATAACCATATGCAATCCTAATGCTTAACAGGAAAATCTTGTTTGGTGTCAGAACTACAAAGTGCTGTGGAGTGGAGCACAACTGCCTAAGCTAATTGGAATAGTATTGAATGGAATGAAAGAGAAGAAAAAAGCATAAAGAACTCAGTGGAAAGCTTTTCTTCTGTTCAATAAGTCCTTTCATGTGCTCTGCTCTGGGACTACCACACTTCTCAGCAGCCACTTACTAACTCAGAACTTCAGAACGTTAGAACTTCAGAAAACAAAATTATCTAACATGACAAGTGGCAAGAAACGCTTGAAAATGCTTCTTAAAAGTAAGAAGTCCCCAAAGTTATGATTTCCTACCTGAAGAATCTCTCCATTAAGAGCTGCAGGTTGTGGATCCAGCCATCTTTGGCAGGGTGGATGGACTGAGCTCTGTATGTTATCAGGTTTAGCACAGAAGATTCCTTCATGGAAAGACCAAGAAACGTTTTTAGTGCATAAGCAAACATAACAAATCCATTCCCCCAGCCTCCTCCATGGGAATGAGGCTCATGGAAGTCCTTGCTGGGATTTTCTGATCATTTCCTATTTTAGGACTCTCAAATTCCAGCTGTATCAGAACAGACCCAAAAGGAGAACAATACTAAAGCCTTACTGGTCTCTGATCAGCACATCTTTCCACCAGCTCAAAAAATCTCTCTTCAGAGCCATGAAAATCATTCTGGTCACAGAGCTCTTCTACTGTGGTCAAAAGATCATGTACAATGGACTTCAATTCTTGGCTCTCCAGAACCTGAGAAGAGACAAACCCATCCCTGAAAGAGTTCCACCTTGCCAAAAAGTGCTAATCTTAAACACAAACAGAAAACTCAGAGAAGCACAGCAGCGAGAACTGGGCTCAGCCTTTCCCAGGTTCCATTTCCCCACGGTGCACAGAGAGATCCCTCTGCAGAAGGATTTATGGCAAAGCCTTGGGACTGAAAGCACAGCCAGGCAGGCCCAGCACCCACCTGCAGCTGCTGCAGCAGCCTCTCCATGATGTCCAGCAGGATGTCCCAGGTGACAGCCTGCAGCCCCTTGCCATATTTCTTGATGAGGCGTGTGATGGACAGAACGATCTCGTAGGACACGACGGCGTTGGGACACGTCATGGCCTGGGAGCCAAAGCACTTCAGTCACTGAGCAGGGGGGAGCAGAGCCCACAAACCCTCTGCACCCAAATGCAACACGCCTCATGAATTAGGAAATCAGCCTGGAGGCCTGAGATAAATCCATCTGAGTCTCTGCACACAAAGCACACAGCACAGAGCCACTTTCTCAAAGCAGTTCTGCTCTCCTGCAAGCAGCTGTGGCTCAGATGGCAGACACAGCCCCATCCTACAAGGGGATTAAAGCCAGTAATTCCTGCTGGAGGCACTCAGATGAGGAAATTTTGAGAGCTCTGAGGCTTCCCCTGGAGACACCGTCCCTCACTTTTTGTACCACCCACTGAGAAGAGTGAAAGTTGTTGCTTTGTATTTTATTTTTTAAGGTCAAGTACCCACAATGTAGGTATTTGCTAGAAAGGATTCAGACTTTGCTTTTCTGGCCAAAGACATGTGAGGAGGAGGCCTCAGCTAGAGATATAAATCTTCCTGTTTTACTGTTTCTCCTTGCTTCACCCCACACCCAATTTCTCCCTCTTGTCCTCCAGGCCTACAAAGATCTCTTTGGTGTAGGGGGCCACATTTTTGGTTTAAATTTGTCCAAGTAATTAAGAAGTTCCCCCAGCATCCCAGCCTACCTTGAGGAATGAAGGCAGCACTGAAGTGGGGGAGTTCCTGAGGGAATTGAGGCGATGAGCCCCCCACAGAGCCATCCCAACAAAGAACACAGCTCCCCTCAGCAGGGCTGCATCTGCCATGTAGGATCTAAGGACAGGCGGAGGGAAGATTCAGACCATGCCACAATTATTTCAGCATACAAAGTCAACAGGAATATGCACTGTCCCAACAGGAATTCCCAGCTGTTACACATCAGGGCCTTGCACAGCAATGGCCAAACATGAAAAGCAGAAAATCATTCACCACAACTTTAAACAGAGGGAAATTAAATTCAGAAATGCCCTAAATGAGCACTTCAGCAGCATAACTAGAAAGGGAAATTATTTCTAAGCACCAGAACCTTCAGCTTGTCCTACTGAGGCTGGTGACGCCCCACGTGTCTCACCAGGCCCCTGCTGAGCTCCTTGGATTTGTGGATCCTCCTCCCTTACCTGTCTTCCATGATCCTGCACATGTTGTAGATGGCACTGTGTCCCAGGTGAGTCCCCAACAGGTTGCGCATGAGCTGCAAATCCAGAGAGAACACCTCAAACCCCAGAGTTAAAACACTCACAGTTAAAATTCAGTAACCTAAACACGAGTTTAACTGGCCATGCTTCTGGAGTAAGTGTGTCCTGCCCTTCCCAAGCAGGACAGGAGCTGTCACAGCAGCTGAAATCCCACGGACATGACTCGACTTGCACTAACGAGGCGCCGATCCCTCAGCACTTCAGCAAGTTTTAATCTGAATTCCTCTTAAAACCAAGCTGAAACTGGTGGCAGATGTGCCCAGGTGAGTGTGGCACTTCCTCCAGGAGTGCACTCGTGAAAGCAGGCAGGGTTTCTGACCTTCCAGCAGGGCTCACAGAGCTCCTTCACGTTGATGGTGCGGCACAGGGTGATGATGAACACGGGCAGGTTCTCCGAGGGCAGGCAGTTGTAACAAACAACTGCATCCAGGACTTGCAAGGAGATCTTTGGAAAAGGGAAAAACAAACTGATTGTACACTTCCCTGTGAATCAACCAGGACAAATCCTCGCCTGGCACACCCAGGAAATCTTCTGGAAGTCAAAGGGATGAAGACCTGTGAATCAACCAGGACAAATCCTCGCCTGGCACACCCAGGAAATCTCCTGGAAGTCAAAAGGGATGAAGATATTTTTGGGGTTTTTTTGTTGTTGTTTTTAAAAAGTACTGTCGATTCATTTATCAAATTGATTAATGCTCTGTTTGCTTTGGAATAAATTATTGGTGTATGAGATTTACTGGCTTACAACTAACACAATATTGCATCAGCTCTCTTGAAAGATGAGAATAAACCCAGGGTCTGATGATCTGATTTTGTTTGTAAAAGTTACAAAGAACTTCAAAGAGTCCTGCAGTACTAAAAGAAACTCAGATGACTGACCTCTATGTCCATAGATGATGAAGTCTGAATGCACAAGAGGCAGATCTTGCTGTTAAGAGAGAACATTTAATTAGAATTGTTTGCTCCACATGATTTTAGGCAAATTACAAAGAGCCAGAACAGTCAGGTTAATTGCCATGCTATTTAACTCCTCACTGCCCTTCCTGGGGCAATCTTGGTGACAGCCCAAGGGACAATGAGCTCTGCAATCTCTTTCATAAAGTCAAAGGGAGACTTAAATGCAGCTCAGGTAATGCAACAGCACAGACCCTTGTGAGACCAAGCAATGCAAACAGGCCCACCCCATGGAATGGGAAAAGCACATTTAGTTGAACTAAAACAGATCTGAACACCACAAGAAATGAAAATCAAATATTTGTCAGAAATCACCTAGGACGAAACAGATCCAGATGGGGACAAAAAATATCCCAGTTGTCTGTATATTGATCTGCAACTTTCTCTGTAATTTACCAGGAATAAGCAGGTAGGAGTTAAAAAAAAACAACTTACTGGACCATGTCAGCTACGTAGTCTTCCAGATAGCAGCTGTTGAATTTCACCAGGTTCACCAGAACCAGGAGGAACTCAGACGTCAGCCCAACATCCATCCACTGGAGCACAAAATCAGCTAAAAAAGGAAAAAAACCTGTTAGCCTTCTACCCAGGAATGACACCACTACCTTTTCCTGTTGTCAGTGGGTGTCTCTGCCTGGATTTCTGCCCCCCAGACTGAGGAGGGGCTGGGACAATGCTCACCCAGCTCCTCCTCCAAGTAGGTGATGTAGCGTCCGTTCTCCGTCAGAGCCTTGAACACCTCCAGCCTCTCGTGCAAGTCTTCATTGGAGGGATAATCCTTAATCACCTTGAAAAAATGGGCTCTGAGGATGCCCAGCCTCTCACCCTGAAATGGAAAAAGGGAAAGGGTTAAGGCCTGGCCATTATCAAGGCATAGCTCAGTAATCTTCATGCTTTAAATTAGCTTTTTGTTGAATCAATGCCTTCTCTCTTCATAAGCACCCACCCCTGCTTTCTCATAACACTGAGAATGACAACTTTGGGCTGATTCAGCCCCATATTTGTGCAACACGTTGGGAAATCTGAAGAATTCTTTGTGTGCTGAACTTGGCCAGGCTAGAAGTGTCTCACACAGAAGCCCTTGCATACCTGAAACATCAAAACCAGCTGTAAATGGAGACTAGAAGGTCTGGGCAAAGACCACTTAAAATCTGCTGAATTATGCTGAACTTAACCCAAAGTATTTCCTCTTTCTCAAGAACGTTACCCCACACCAGAACAGCTTTCTATGAGATGTATGAAAAGTTTTGCTACGAGGTCAAACCAAGACTTAAAACCGAAACGCTTCCTCTTCTCATTTACGAGACACAGGCAAAATTACAAATATGAACCTTTGCAGGGAAGAGCTCCCTGGTGCTTTTCCCATTCCCCCTGCACAAAGCCACTTTAGGTCAGTGTCCCCTGCCCCGTGGGGCTGTTGTCACCTGTCCCTGGACGATGGACTTGAGCAGGTGGAGCACGGCGTGCCTGGCCTCGGCGGGACGCTCCGGCTGCAGCATGTCAGCCACCACCTTCCACACGGCCTCCACGGCGTGCTGCGAGCAGAACAAACCCCAAAACCACAGCAAAAGCATGAGGCAGCAAAGCCCAGCTCCTCCAGGGTCTGCAGCCAGCAGGGTCACACAGAATTATGGCAATTGATGGCTAAGATGCAGGGGCTCCATGTGCGGAGTTCTCTGCTCTGAGGGATGCTCACCCAGCTGGGCACACACCCAGCCCAACCCCAGGAGACACCAAATCCAGCCCCACGCCCCAGGAACTGCAATTCCTCACTCCACACTCACTGCAAGTGGGAATGTTTGTGCAGAAGCCTTCATCCAGCTACAAGATGAGTTCAAAACCAATTGGGGGATGGTTATTAACAAGCCAGGATAAGGAAACCTCTCTAAACATCATCTCCCATGAGCTGTCCTGAACATCCTCAGCACTCTCCTTCCAGGATGGTCCAGGAATCCCAACGGGGATCCATCCCCTCTGCTGCAGAGCTGGAAGGCTGGGCAGACTAATTCCCTTTTACAGCACAAAGCAGCCTCTGGGATCACCCATTTTAAAACGCCTCCTAAACAACAGGAGTCCCTTACAACAGTTTGAGAGCTGCTGCTTAAATTTCCATCCTTCCAATACTCACTGAACACTTTAGAACTCACCTCTTCAATTTTTTTGGTTTTTGCCACTTCACAGATTTGACTGATTGCTCGTATCCTGTTACTCAATCCACACTCTATGCTCAGTTCCTGGAAAGAAATGGAGAAATAAGCTAACAGTTTATCTTACCAGAAACACTTATCCATTTCTCCAAGGGGAGAAGGAATTCTGGTCTCCTTCTCCCTTTTTTTTGTATTTTCCTCCTCGTGTGCCAACTATTCTGCTTACAGACTTGTGGTACCAATTACTGGAATCAATTATTTTATTTTTCATTTCCACAGAACCGTAAGGTTTTCATAAAACAGAAACTATTCCCAGCTTGTGGAAACTGCCACCACAGAAACTTCATCAAGCTCAGACTATAAAAAAATCAAGGGGACAGGGAAATAGCCTGTAACCCAATATAACAAGTATCTCCAAAGTATTCAAAGAGTGAATAACTCAAATGCTGGAGTGCAAAGTAGGTGAGCTGTACATCCAGTTCACTAGAGAATGCAGGAGAGGGAATGATGGAGAGGAACTGACAGCCAAAAAAACCAGGAAAGGAGCAAGGATCCCCTCAGCTGAGGTACCCCAGGCACTACTCCACCTTCACTCCACTCAGTTCTCACACCTTGAGTATTTCTGCAGTGATGATAAACTCTGTCTGCTTGCCCTCCGACGACTTGGAACTTCCCCGGGATGTTCCCAGCCCCAGGAGGTTCCTGAACTTCTCCTTCAGCCCGGAATCCTTGCTCTGAGGCTTTGCCATTGCTGCCCAGCGCCGAGGCCCTGCAAACACAGAACAGGGATCTGGTAAGGGAGGCCCCAGAGGAATATTTCAGCAGGAAAACCCCAATAACAGCACCACATCAGGGCTCTTCCAAAGAGCCTTGAGCCTTTTCCAACACGGGAGAAGCCCAGCACTGAGGAAACACAAGAAGCTTGTGCTGCTCCTGCCTTCAGCACCTGCATCCCCCATGGAACACGGGCCTTTGGGATACCCTTTCCTGGGAGCCCTGAACGCCCAGCCCACCACACAGGCTGATTTTTGCAGGATGCCCACGTGCACACACTTTTGGAGGGTGTGAGCTGGATGCTTGTTCCCAAGCAAAGGCCAAGCACACCGTGCTGTGCTGTCGATGTGGAAGTGAGGAAGAGCTCACAAATCTGAGTGCTGGAACAGCCAAGTGCTGCCATGGCAGGGAAAGATGGGGCAAGAACAGGGATGGCCATCACAGAGCTCACAAATCTGAGTGCTGGAACAGCCAAGTGCTGCCATGGCAAGGAAAGATGGGGCAAGAACAGGGATGGTGATTACAACAACAACTCCAGACACTGCCTCCCCCTGCCCCACCCACTGTCCCTTGGGGACACGACCCTGCACAACCCCACAGCCCCAGGGACATCCCACGGCCTTCCCACAGCCTGGCACAGCAATCCCTGCATCCCAGGGATGCACCACACAGCCCTTGGGGACACGACCCTGCACAACCCCACAGCCCCAGGGACATCCCACGGCCTTCCCACAGCCTGGCACAGCAATCCCTGCATCCCAGGGATGCACCACACAGCCTGTCCCTGCATGCCAGGGGACACGCCACGGGCTCTGCCCAGTGCCACCAGGGACAGGCCACGGGCCCTGCCCAGTGCCACCATGGACCCCAGCCCAGTGTCACCAGGGACACGCCATGGACCCAAATCCAGTGTGACCAGGGGACACGCCATGGGCTCTGCCCAGTGCCACCATAGACCCCAGCCCAGTGTCACCAGGGACAGGCCATGGGCTCTGCCCAGTGCCACCATGGACCCCAGCCCCGTGTCACCAGGGACACGCCATGGACCCCAACCCACCATCCCCGGGGACATGCTATGGACCCCAGCCCTGTGTCTCCAGGGACACTCCCACCCTGGGGACCCCCGCAGCCCTGACCCACCCCGGGCGCTGGCACATTGTCCCCTCGCGACCCCTGGACAAGCCCGGACACGCCACATCCCACCCCAGGCAGGGATATGGCACAAGCTCTTAGGGACACAAGGGGGGGTCACAGCCCGGACCCCGACAAACACCATGGGGGTCACACTACAGACCCCAACAAACACAGCGGGGGTCACACTGCAGACCTCGGACACAACGGGGGTCACAGCCCAGACCCCGGCAAACACCATGGGGGTCACAGTCCAAACCCCAACACAGCACAGCACAGCCCAGACCCCCAAACACAACAGGGGTCGCAGCCCAAATCCCAACACAGCGGGGGTCACACTGCAGACCCCAACAAACACAACGGGGGTCACATTCCAGACCCCCAAATACAACGGGGGTGACATTGCAGACCCCAACAAACACAACGGGGGTCACAGCCCAGACCCCCAAACACAACAGGGGTCGCAGCCCAAATCCCAACACAGCGGGGGTCACACTGCAGACCCCAACAAACATAATGGGGGTCACATTCCAAACCCCAACAAACACCATGGGGGTCACATTCCAGACCCCCAAATACAACGGGGGTGACATTGCAGACCCCAACAAACACAAATGGGGTCACAGCCCAAATCCCAACACAACGGGGGTCACACCGCAGACCCCAACACAGCGGGGGTCACAGCCCAGACCCCCAAACACAATGGGGGTCACACTGCAGACCCCAACACAGCGGGGGTCACACTGCAGACCCCAACAAACATAACGGGGGTCACACTGCAGACCCCAACAAACACAGCGGGGGTGACATTACAGACCCCAACAAACACAACAGGGGTGACATTACAGACCCCAACAAACACCATGGGGGTCACATTCCAGACCCCCAAATACAACGGGGGTGACATTGCAGACCCCAACAAACACAAATGGGGTCACAGCCCAAATCCCAACACAACGGGGGTCACACCGCAGACCCCAACACAGCGGGGGTCACAGCCCAGACCCCCAAACACAATGGGGGTCACACCGCAGACCCCGGACACAGCGGGGGTGACATTACAGACCCCAACAAACACCACGGGGGTCACAGCCCAGACCCCCAAACACAATGGGGGTCACACTGCAGACCCCAACACAGCGGGGGTCACAGCCCAGACCCCCAAACACAATGGGGGTCACACCGCAGACCCCGGACACAGCGGGGGTGACATTACAGACCCCAACAAACACCACGGGGGTCACAGCCCAGCCCCCCGGACACACAGCGGGGTCACAGCGCGGCCCCGGAGCGCGGCCCCTCCCCGGTGCCGGGTGCCCCGCACTCACCCCGAGCCCGGCCCGGCCCGGTCCCGCCGCCCTGGGGTACGGATAGGGGATGGGGTACAGGCAGAGGATGGGGTACGGGATAGGGAATGGGGTACAGGCAGAGGATGGGGTACGGGCAGGGGAATTGGGGTACGGGATAGGGAATGGGGATGGAGATGGGGATGGAGTACAGGACAGGGGATGGGGTACAGGCAGGGAATGGGGTACGGGCAGCGGGGGTACGGGATAGGGGATGGGGTACGGATAGGGAATGGGGATGGGAATGGGGATGAGGTACAGGCAGGGGATGGGGTACGGATAGGGGATGGGGGTACAGATAGGGGATGGGGTATGGGATAGGGGATGCGGTACAGGACTGGGGATGAGGATGGGGATGGGGTACGGGACAGGGCATGGTGTATGGACAGGGGATGGGTTACAGGATAGAGGATGGGGTACGGATAGGGGATGGGGTACAGGACAGGGAATGGGGTACAGGTGAGAGGATGACGATACAGAACAGGGGATGGAGAGTATGAAAGAGGGATCATGGCTTCCTGGGGTACGGGAAGAGGAGATCGAGGACACGGGGTGTGCAGGAGAGCGGGAATCACTGGCACGGGAAGGGGGGATCAGGGCTATGCTGGGCACAGGGAGCTGCTGGGCTGCACCAGGCCCTGGCATGGCTGGGGACAGGGGCTGAGTGTCATTGTCACATCCCCCTCGGAGCGAGGCTGTCCTGGGCTGGGGATGCACCTCCAGCAGCCTCACCTGTGTTTGGGACACCTGTCCCCATCGTGTGACATGTGACCCCACTGTTGTCACCTGCTGCCACTTGTCTCGCAGGTCCTTCCATCCCTGCTGGCTCTGCTTGGGGCAGGGGATGTGCCGTGTTTGGGTTGGGATGAGGGCAGGGAACTCGCCCTGCTCGGGCTCCGCTGGGTGGCTGGTGGCACATGGGGCTGACTTTCCTGAAGGCAGCTTTCCTGACGCCCGGAATCTCCGTGCCACGCCGTGCAGGGAGCCAGACGCCGGGCACGGGCGGCGTGCCGAGGCAGAGCAGGAGGAGGAAGAGCGTGGCCATCGCCTACGAAGCGGGGCAGGGCGGCGGGGCCGAGCCCCGGGCGCGCTGGGAGCCGCCGCTCTGGCGGGAGCAGCTGCAGCGCATCCGCCGCATGAGGAGCAGCAGGGATGCTCCCGTGGATGAGATGGGAGTGCACCGGTGCTACGACAGCACTGCACCTCCTGAGGTAACGGCGTTCCCCAGGGAGCAGCATTCCCAGGGGGAACAGCATTGCATTCCCACAGGGAGCAGCATTGCATTCCCACAGGGACCAGCACCTATGTCCCACAGGGAGCAGCATCTATGGGGAGCAGCACCTATGGGGAACAGCATTCCCACAAGGAGCAGCATCTATGGGGAGCAGCATTCCCACAGGGAACAGCATCTATGGGTACCAATATTCCCACAGGGAGCAGCATTTCCACAGGGAGCAGCATCTATGGGTAACAGCATTCCCACAGGGAGCAGCATCTATGGGGAGCAGCATTCCCATAGGGAACAGCATCTATGGGTACCATTATTCCCACAGGGAGCTGCATTCCCACAGGGAGCAGCATCTATAGATACCATTATTCCCACAGGGAGCAGCATCTATGGGGAACAGCATTCCCATAGGGAACAGCACCTATGGGTAACAGCATTCCCACAGGAAGCAGCATCCATGGGTTACAGCATCCTGCTGCCAGCTCTGGCAGGCACAGGAAAACACAGCCTCCCTCACCCTGCTGCTGCCCCTGGATCTGTCCCACTTGGGATGTTTCCAGGACAGAAACTGGATCAGGACTCCGGGCTGGGATTGGTCCCAGAGGATGTGATGAATGTGAAGGGCAGTGCTGCTTTATGGAGCAGGCTGGCAGGGCGTGAAGCCATGTTCCTTTTTTCCTTAAAATCTCTGTAGGAGTCCAGGGAAAGTATCCAGCAAGGTGGCTGGGGAATGCTGAGGAATGTGGGGAGCACCCAGGGCAGGCTTGGAGGAGCAGAGGGAGCCACTGGAGTGGGAATGTGGGGATCACAGAATCCCAGAATTGATAGGGTTGGAAGTGACTTTGGAGACAGCTAATTCAACCCCATCGACCTGGAGCAGCAGGAGCCTCTGGAGTGGGAATGTGGGGAGCATCCAGAGGAGCAGTGGGACCTGCTGGGCTCTGAGGGAGGGCTCTGGAGGACACAGCTGCACAGCCTTGGCACAGGGAATGCTGTCCCTGCTGCTGGACACTGCCCTGGGCAGGAGGATGAGCTGTGACCCCGAGCCAGGGAGCATCACACGCTCTCAGCCACGTGGGTTGGCAGCTGTGGGGCCAGGACACCACATGGAAATAGCTTCTCTTCCCTGGGGAAGCTGCCTTGTTGCTTCCCAGAAGAAGTGGATGTTGTAATAACCTCAGATCCTCACACCATTTCTTTGTACCCTGAGATTGTCCTGCTTCCACGCACGCAGGGATTTTTCCTGGTCCACCTGTGGTTTTGTAAACTTTGCAGGAGAGCTGGAGGGAGGATTGTATCCCGTGTTATCCCGGGTCATCTTGGGTTAGTTGCATCATCCTTCTCACTCTGGTGGGATGGAATCACATTTGGGAAGAAAGAATTGGGAAATAGGAGGTGATGGCCTGGATAAACCCTGCATGGCAGCAGCAGAGGAATTCCTGGGATTTGTCCTTCTCCCAGTCTCTGTCATCTCAGTGGTTCAGATTTGGTTCCCTGAAGAGCTCACTGGGGCCAGACACCCAGTTCCTACTGAAGCCTGGTGGGAAAGGGTTGGGATTTTCAAAAGCTGCTTAGAGCAGACATTGCATGAAAAATCACTGGGTGTTTGTGCATCCTATGGCTCTCCTGGGAATGCCACCCTCGGGAGGAGCTTTGTCCAGCCCTTTGTGGCTCTGCACTGGTGTGAGATCCCAGCAGCAGAGCTGCTCCCTGCCCTCTCTCAGGTACTGACAGCTGAGCTTGAAGGTGTTTCTTCCTTTGTTGTGTGGTGGAATGAAAAGGTTGTGGATTATTCCTGTTGCAGCCTGCCATTCTCTTGGAGGTGGATTGGGCAGGAGTGTGGGAGCACACCCTGCACCGAAGGAGGTGCCAGAGCTGCTGGGTCCCCCCATGACGTCTCAGTGTCCCCTGTGTCCCCAGGTGATGCGCTACCAGGTGCTGCTGGCCCTGATGCTGTCCAGCCAGACCAAGGACCAGGTGACGAGCGCTGCCATGCTGCGCCTGCGCCGGCGCGGCCTCACCGTGGACAGCGTGCTGCAGATGGATGAGGAGAGCCTGGGCCACATCATCTACCCCGTGGGCTTCTGGAGGGTGAGTGCAGGACACACAGGAACCCCCTGTGCCTTCCTCTCTCCCCTGGAGCCAGGCTAGAAGCTGGATTTTACGCCAATGTTGGTGTTTTGTATTGCCAGCAGGATGGGGTTGTCGGCTGCAGGGCCTGCAGTGTGCAGGGAGCTTGGAGCTGCAGGGCCTGCAGTGTGCAGGGAGCTTGGAGCTGCAGGGCCTGCAGTGTGCAGGGAGCTTGGAGCTCCCAGCTCTGAGCATTTTGATTTCATGTAGAAGTCAAGGCTCTGTCTCCTCCACAGCTCCCATGTGTGGCCTCACCTGTAACACACAGGAATGGTTGTTTTTCTGGGCTGTGTGCCTGTTTTCCCTGTGCTGGGGGCAGCTTGGACTGTGTGCCTTTGCCCTTGGTTTTCCAGAACAAGGTGAAGTACATCAAGCAGACCACGGCCATCCTGAAGCAGAAGTACGGGGGGGACATCCCGAGCACTGTGGAGGAGCTGGTGCAGCTGCCAGGAGTTGGGCCCAAAATGGCCCATCTGGCCATGCACATCGCCTGGGACAGCGTGGCTGGGATAGGTAACCTGGCCCCTGCTTTTCCCACCCCTCTCCTAAATCCCACTCCATTCCCCAGGCAGAGGGGAAGCACTGCAGCCCCAGCAGCCTGGTAACATCCCTCTGGTTCAGTAGCTGCAGAGGATCTGGGTGGGGGAGCAATGTGACCCTCAGGGAGCTGTAGGATTTCAGCAGCTGCTGTTTCACCCCAGATCTGACAGCAGAAATTCCCAAGGGAAGTCACAGCTCTGGGGAGCTGGGGACAGATGGGGCTGGACCATCACCTGCAGGTCCTGGCCTGGGGCCCCTGGGGACAGATGAGTGTTCCAAAAGGATGTGCTGCTTGATGGGAGAGCCCTGGGAAAGCCAGGAGGAGCGAGTGGGTGGGAGCTGGATCCTGCAGCCCCTCTGGTGACCACCAGCTGGACAGGCCGTGGCCCCTGCCCTGCATCCAGCAGCCCTTGGGCTCTGTTGTTCTCCTGCTGTGGGGGAGGGAAGTCCAGAGGCAGCCAAAGCAGCCAAGTGCTTTCCAAATAATTGTGTGCTCGGTTTTGATTTGGGAGGCAAGGCTTAGTCTTCCTGTTTACAGCAATTTCCTGGGTTTTGCCCAATTAGCCCCAGAGACAGGTTTATCACTGCTGATCTAACAATAATACACTTTGCATTCAGAGCTTTTGAGCTCAAAGCACATTATAAACACTGCTTTAAGCCTCCCAAGCCCTCTCTGCTGGTGGGTATTATGAAATGTGTTTTCCATGCGGGCAGAGGAAGGGGCAGAGATCACAATTTGCGTAACTCCAGCTGAAACTGCAGGAGGATGAGGAGAGGGAGCAGGGGCCAGGCCCTGTGCCTGCTCCACGGGGCTGGGGAGCCTTGCAGAGAGGCTGGGGAGACACAGACAGACACCCCAAATGCTTTTTGGCTGCAGGCCTGGGAAGAAATGGTTTGTTCTTGGAGTGAGCCTGCCCTTGCTGTGCTCCTGTCCCAGCTGGCTGCTCCTGCTGCCCTGGGGACAGCCTGGCCCTGGGCTGTCACAGGCAGCTGTGGCTCTGCTCTCCCACCTAAACTCTGGGCTCTCCCTCCCCAGCTGTGGACACCCACGTGCACAGGATCTCCAACAGGCTCCAGTGGGTGCAGAAGGAGACCAAGAAGCCCGAGGAGACTCGGGTGGCACTGGAGGAGTGGCTGCCCAGGTGAGCCCTGAGCCCCTGCTGGCTGCAGGAGCCATGTGTGCACAAAGCCCTGCCTGGGGCACTTTCAGGGACTGCATTTGGGCTCCTTCCTCCTTCCAGGGTCACAGGTGTTTCCCCTCTGCCAGGGCCACAGCAGCAGCATCTTACCTGTGTGGTGGTTCTGCTGCTGTCAGATGGATCAGTCACCACCAGTGGAGCTCCTGATCCCTGATTTTTGCCTTGCCAAGTTTACCATGACCCAAGCCAGGTGCTTTTCCACAGAGGGCCTTGCTGAGCCCAGTGGCCACAGCAGCATCAGCCCAGGGCTGGATTCTGGCCTTCACTGGTGGTTAATGTTCAGTGTCAAACACAGCTGGCACTTACAGAGGGGCATCTCCACACCTGGCACGTGCTGAGCACAGGCATTGCTCCCAGGACCAGGAAAGGTTGGGAGGGCTGGGACTGACCTCCAGGAGGAAAGGGCTCCCATTAACACCACAGGCTGTTCCTCACCCCTTCCAAGCAGCTGAATGGCATCAGTGCTGTTTGTCCCCCCACTGCAGGGACCTCTGGAAGGAGATAAACTGGCTCCTGGTGGGCTTTGGGCAGCAGACCTGCCTGCCTGTGAACCCTCGCTGCAGCCAGTGCCTCAACCAAGACATCTGCCCGGCTGCCAAGAGACTCTGAGGGATCCTGCAGCCTTGGGAGAGCCACAGAGCTGCTTGGGCTGAGCCCTGCTGCAGCTGGGCCTGGCACAGGGCTGGCAGGTGACTGCAGGGCACAGGAGCCTGCTGCAGCAGCTCAGGGAGCAGCCCCTGGCACTGGCTCAGCTCTGCAGAGGAAAAAGGGGCTTTGAGAGGCAGCAATCCTGCTGGGGCAGAGCTGAAGGCTCCAGCCTGGGTGAATGGCTGGGCACGGCCCAGCTGTGCCACGCTGAGTCACTGCAGAGAAAAGCTTTGTCCTCAGGGAGCTGCTGCTGCTTGTAAATACTTGTTTAATAAAGGTGGTGAGGGCTTTTTGCACCCACGAGCTTTGCTGGCATTTGTGTGGCACTGGCTGAGGGGAGGAGGACGTGGGTGACCTCAGCAAGGCTGAGCCATGGCAACCTGCCCAGCCCTGCCCTGCCACACAACAGGACAAGAGCTGGCCCAGGGGACAGCCAGGGTGGACACAGGAGGAGTTCCTTCATGGAAAAGGTTGTGGAACACTGGCAGGGGCTGTCCAGGAGGTGCTGGAGCTCCCATCCCTCAGGGAAGGCCTGGACGTGGCACTCAGTGCTCTGGGGATGGGGCACAGGTTGGACTTGATGATCCTGAAGATCTCTTCCAGCCTTGGTGATCCTGGGACTCTGAGGTGCAGCTGAAGCCTTCCCAAGGCAGGAGCAGAGGAATCACTGCCTGCACCATGACCTGTGGGTCCTGGAGCAGGACAGGGGTGGGTGATGCACAGCAGGGCCAGGAGCTGAGCCACTGCCACTCTGTGTGTGCACAAGGGTTACAGCAGCCTCGGGTGCCAGGCTGTGTCCCCAGGAGCTGACAGAGGCACAGCACCACCCCTGTGTTTTGTTCTTCAAAGAAAGGGCAGTGCTGACTTCATTGTGGAGCTTCAAAGGCGTAATTGCAGCTCCCCTTTCCAGAGGAAGCAGAGTTTACAATGTGCTGGAGGGCTGCAGTTCCGCTCCGGGCTCCCCGAGCAGCTGAGGAAGGAGCAGATAAGTGCTGGGTACATGGCAAACCAAGTTTATTACTGACATTACAGTGTACATGGTGGGTTTGCAGTGCTGCTGCCAGCCTTTGACTTTATTGATTTTTCTTTTCCAAGTTAAATGTACAGGAACTGAATAATTACTACTGAGCTACAACAAGATGTCAGGAATGCAGTAATGCTTCAACCAGGAGCAGTTTCCTTGGACTAACAGATTAAGATTTGCAATCTTACCAACACGGATTTGCACACCTGATTTCTTTTGATCTACATTCAACACTACACAAGGTTGTTTTTTCTTCCTTTCCCCGCCTCAATTCCAGCAGTCTGGGATGAGAAATGGGGTGTTGACACCAGGTCTGTGCTCTCTGAAGAGCACCAGGGACTGCTCTGCCCCACAGCCTGGGCACTGCCAGGGTTTGGCCACGCGGGCACGGGAAGCAACGTGCACAGCATGGAAAAGAAGGGCTCCTTCCAAACACGACCCAGAGAGAGAAAACAGTATTTTTGGGGTCCAAAAGAGAGCAGGTAGCTTGAAGTGGGATGGGGAAGAGGTGTCTTGTTAATGGCAGAGCCCCGAGGGGAGGCAGCCTCTCCACATCCCCCCTCACCCCAATGTCCTGTCTCACCACCCACAGCCAAACACCTGCACCAGTTCCTCTCCAAAGTCATTATTTTCGACCTGTTCAGCCCATCAACAATCCTAAAAGATAACTTGCATAAAGAGAACTCATCTCCTTCACCCCTGAGGCTCTCCACACTCTCCTGCCAGCAGCATAAGGCCACGGGCACCAGCTGGAGCCAAACACCCTGTGCTGAGCCCCAGCCCGCTGCTGAGGAGAGCAGAGGGTGGCATAAGGCACCTTTTAGCTCCACAATCTGGAAATACCTTAGGAAATCCGTGCAGAGCCATTCCCACACGCACAGCACACTGCCCAGCCAAGGGTTCCATCCCAGAAGGGCTGGGTGGGGCAGGGCACAGTCACAGCTCTGTGCTCACCCCTCATCCACGGCCAGCTGATGGCTGAAGAGGGACTTTGTGTTCCCAGTCCCTCCCCAGAGGAGGGCTGGGGTTGGGAGGGAGTGGGGCAGCCCCAGCCCCTGCCCTGGTAGCTCAGCTCTGCTCCCTGGGGGTGCTGCAGCTCGGCTGATCCACCTGCACCCACAGCCAAACAGAGCTTCCAGGGACTTCACCTGTAGTGCTTGAAAGAGACACTCTGATGGCCAGAGTGGGGCTGTGGAGGAGGCCTGAGGTGCTGCCCGCTCCCTCACACCCCTGCCTGCTCCACCTGCAGCCCCAAGGTCACCCCATGGCTCTGGGGGATGTCCTTGGTGACACTCCCTGGGGACACCAAACCCAGCCCAGGTGGCACCTGGAGCAGCCCCACTCCCAGTGCTGAGCCTCAGTTAGAGCTGCATCCCTCCTGGAAGCAGATGTTGGCTCATCCCCACTGCCAGCTGTGTCCAAAGGGGTTTTGTAGCATCTCATGGGTCTCATCTTCGTGCTCCTCCTTCCTCTGCCACATCCACGGCTGCAGCTGGGGAGAGCTGTGGCCTTGGGGTCTGGGGTTTGCTTTTAAACCCCATCCTCTCCCTTCTGCAGAGCAGCTTGGGGTGAAAAATGGGCTTTTACTGCCTGGGCAGGAGCTGCTGGTGAGGGGGAGGTTCCTAACTAACTCAAAACACATGGGACTTCATTAAAAAAACCAAAAAAAAAAAAAAAACCAACAAAACAAATGTTTTTGCTTCAATAGCAAAGCCAACGAACAATTTCCAGGCACAGTCCATTTTCCCATGCTGGGAGCAGCTCATGCTGGGCACGGGGAGCTGGGGAGGGGTCCCTGGCACCCCCACCACGAGCTGTGAGATGTTTCCACAGGGGCACAGAGCATCCCACGGCGCTCAGTCTGGGACACCCACAAAGCCAAAACACCCCACATAAAAAGTCAAAAAGAAGTAACAGAAGCCTAAATGCTGCAGGTAAGAAACAAGAGTTAAAATCCTTCCAGTCCTTTCTCATGGGAACAGGGACAGCAGCCCGAGCCAGAGCAAGCAAGAAAAGGAGCTTTGGTCACATTTTTCTTATGAGAATCGCTGGTGAGTAACAATAATAATAATAATAACAACAACAATAATAATAATAAAAAATAAAAATAAAAAGGACTTTAAAATACGCCTTGTAAAAGCAACCAGTGAAGAGCAGAGCACAAAGCATCTCACGTGGACACCGAGGGACAGGGTGTAGGCACCTCAGAAACGTCCGGGCTGGGCGGGAGGGGGGCGGCCAGCGGGGCTCAGAAATTGCTGAAAATCTCCCGTTTCTTGTTCCAGTCCATCTGGGGCGCTCTCTTCTTCACACGCTTGGCCCTCACCTTCTCCTTGGCCTCGGCGGCCGTGGGGCTCAGGCTCAGCCCGCTCTCCTCAAAAGGGTCCTTCTTGTCTGTGTCACCGTCCTGGGGGAAGGGACAAAGCTGCCAGCACTGTCACAGCACTGCCACAGCCCTGCAGTGCCCTCAGGGCACCCCTGGATCACCAGCTGTGCCCCATGCCCACCTCGTCACCAGCCCAGAGCCACAGCCAGGTGTTCCTCTGGGGACCCCAGCACCTCCCTGGGCACCCCCAGTGCCTACAAGCCCTGCCAGGAAGGATTTCCTCCAGCCTGCACAACAAACACATGCTCTGGGATGGTTTTTTAGCTCAAAGCCCCTTCCCCGTGCCGTGCCCGTGGTTTCACTGGCAGCAGCACCCGTGTGGCCACGGAGTTGATTGCAACACTGCATTTTGTGGGGTGCTGCTCCTGCCTGAAGCTGGAAGGGGAAAAGCAGGACCACAGAGGTGCTGCCCAGTCAGGGGTGGGTGAACACACACCTCTGGCTTTAGGGGAACACTGCAGAGCTGTCCTGCTGCCCCAGCAGCATGCCCAGCTCTGGAGCAGAGGGTAGACCCTGCTGGTTACCTGGGCAGGGCTCTCCACCAGCACTGAGACAACAGTGCCAGCCTTGCTGGGCTGAGCCAAACCAAACTGAGCCACACTGAGCCCAGGAAACCCCCACCACCCCACAGGGGCTTTGCCTTCTTGCCAGGACAGCCCTGAACAGCCCCAGGGTGTCTCCATGGCAGGAGGGCTCCAGCACAGCCCCTTTTCCAACCTCTGCACCCCAGGGACTGACTGGTGCTGCAGTGACCCTGCAGCAGCCCAAGGGTGGCTCAGGGGGACAGCACAGGCAGGGCAGGACACAGCCTGGCTCTCCCAGGGCAGAGCAGGACATGCATTATTCAGGGCTCACAGGGAAGTGGCAGATTGCAGGCGCTTGGCACAGCTGGTGCCCGAGGGGCTCTGGGTGCCCAGAGAGGCCACCTGAGCACTTGGTGCTGGCACATTCCTGCTCCCAAATGTCCTGGGGCAGGGGACAGCACGGCAGAAACCCCCAGGGCACCTGCATGGAGACTGCTCTATTTATGGCAGAACCTTGGGCTAAAGATAAATTTTTGAGCACTTTGCAAATCCCCACTTCTTATTGTAACAGGAAAAAACCTGCTAAATCATTAACGCCTGGGAATGCCAGTCTGTGCCTTGTGTTGACTTTTGGTTGCCACTTCACCTTGCCCAACAAGTTTTGCCCCTTTCCAGTGCTGAGCCACACCACTTCAGCCCAGCCTGCCACCAAAAACAACTCCTCCCCTCCCTTAAACGCTGTGATAAATTCACTGTGTTCCAAACTAAAAGAAAAATAATTGGCTTTTTTTTTTAATTTTAGCCTGTCCTGCTAGCAGCTCTTGAGCCTCACAGCTGTGTTCCTCACAGATCCCCAGCCTTGCTGTGGCTAATTACACCTCAGATCCCAAATCCTGCAGACATCCCTTCACCTCCCAAAGCATCCCAGCAGGAATCACTGCCCAAGGAGCTGAACCCCCACAGTGCAAGGCACGAGAGGAAACCTGGGTTTTGTTTTGTTTGAGTACAAGTGAGCCCAAGTCTGGGAGATGAACTGAAACCTCATCACTACACAGCACTGAGGGGCAGGACTGCCCCCACACCAGGGTGCAGAGGGACAGGAGGTGTTTGTTTGGGGCTTTTACCTCAGATTCCTTCCCAGGACTCTGCAGGTCGCTGTGAGATGAAGATGTGGATCCGCCGTTCAGCTGGAGGAAAGGAAAACATCATTGTGCTCTGTGCCAGGCAGAATTAGACACAACAAACCCCAGGGCAGGGCTGCTGCAGGGATGGAAAGGAGCCTGGAGGGAGGGGATGCTCCTGCTGAGGGGACCCTGCCCACAGGGAGCCCCTGGGATTCCAGCAAACCCCACAGCCCCAAGCAGAGCATGGTCCCATCCTGCCTCAGCTGGGACACTCCTCCTCTCCCCCCGGCATTAAATGGGGCTGAAACTGCCCTTGTTCAAGCCCTAAATTAAAGCTGCAGTGGGCACTAATTAAAACCTGGCAGCAGCAAAGCTGAGCTGAATGAGCCCTGGGGCCCTGAGCATGCAGGCTCAGCTGGCCCAGGGGGGAGCCAGGGCCAGAGCCTGGCCCCTCCTGGGCACTGCACCCTGAGGCTGCTGCCTCTCTGGGGCAGGTGAGGACTCACCTGAGTCTGTGCAGATCCGTTTGTCATGGGCTGGGGCAGCACACCTGCACACAGCAAACACACAGTGAGCACTCAGCTGGGACCCCAGCCCTTCCTCCTCCTGCCCAGCCCACCAGCTCCTCCTGTCCCTTCACTCTGTGCTGCTTCCCAGCCCACACAAAAACCTTTTCCCTCTCCCTGTGCCCTTCTAGAACCACAACCCTGCCAGACCCCCTGAATTCACTCCACTTCACCCTTTTGATCAGAGGAAAACACCTGCCAGGAAGAGGACCAAGTAACCTCCTTCTAGAGCCACTATCCTGCCCCCCTCTTTTTTTTTTTGACCATTAGTTTTTTTCATAAGTCCTTTAATAAAAAATCTTAAAAGTCAGCTCAAAAATCTTCACCAAAAGCCCCATCATGGTGTTGTCACAGCAGTGTCTGCCACACACCCTGCTCTCCAGGCACTCTGGAATTTTTGTTTTGCTCACTTCCAGTGATTTACTCTAACAATAGCCCACACAATGGCAAATTTTATGCCTTTAAGCTGCCAGTCACCACGATCAAGTCATCACCCCAGGCATTACTGTGTCTCACTGTCCCAGACTAACAGATGTGTTAATTGGGACAGGATTAATAATTGAATCATGTCAAGCATGGATGCTTTCCCTAGGGACTGACTGGGGGCTGCATCACTGCAGACTGCAGGGATTTCTGGGGCAAAGCAGAAAAATAAACCTAAATCGTGATTTTCAGAGTGTGCTGGTACAAAAACCTCTGTGTGGCTTTGGGATGCTTAAATATTTGATTGCAGTGAATGCTGTACTCGTGTTTAGAGTAGGATAAGCTCTGAGCAATGGGCATAAGAAGAGTCAGCTCGCACACATGGTTATGTCTCTGCTATCATAAGCAGCTAAATTTTAAATTATTTAAATTAAAAGCTTCAGATGACAAGGAACAGAAAAGTGGGACTGGACTTCAAAAACAGATTAATCATATCTAGGAATGCTTAATCTAAAAGCCACTCATTTGGTTAAAGGTTGAGGTGCTCAGGGTGAGCTGCAAGGCTTGGGAAGTGTCAGTGTGAGGTCAAAGCAGGTCAGCTCAAGAGGACAGCTATGATTTCCTCTCATCCAGCAAACAGCAGAATTCACCAGAGCCCTTTGGCACCTGGCAGGTGCCTGGCAGACCCGAGTCCTGGTGAGCACGGGGCCCGGAGCCCCAGCCTCCCTGCCCAGGGCTCTGTCCCCTCCTGGAACAAGGGCTCCTTTGTGGCAGCGCCAGCAGCCAGCCCCGGCTCCTCCTGGGAGCATCTGACACCCTGTGGCTCCCCAGCAGGGCCTGACCCACTTCTGGGGACAAATCTGCCCATTGACACCCCGGGGATCAGATAAGGAGCAGCTGTGCTGGCAGACAGAGCTGCCCATTGAGCAGGGGACAGGCCAGCCTGGGAGCTGTGTCCCCTCCTGAGCAGGGGGCAGCGGGTGAGCAGCTTTCCCTGCCACCTCGTGATTTTGAGAGTGTGCTGGTACAAAAACCTCTGTGTGGCTTTGGGATGCTTAAATATTCACCTGCCTCAGGTGAACATTTCCTGCCCCAGCCACGCCGTGATCCGCCAGCGTGGAGCCCTTCCCTCTGCACAGGGACGCTGCAGGTGCCCACAGGCTCCTTCCCTGGAGCAAAGAGCCACCAGGGCATCACAGGATTGTGGTGGAAGGGACCTTAAAGCTCACCCAGCCCCACCACGGGCAGGGACACCTCCCACAGGAGCAGCCCAGCTCCCCCAAACCCCACCACACCTCAGGCCCACAGGGTTCCACAGTTCATTATTCCATTATTCACCGTGGAGTTCCACAGCTCATTATTCACCGTGTAAAAGCAACAAAGTGTTTTTTGGCTGGGTGGGTGTTCTCAGTGTTTATAAATAGCTGGGTGGTGCTCAGGAAACTCCTGAGGGATGAGGCGGGAGGGAAGCGCGCCTCTCCCCTGTGAGCCACAGGCCCGGCCTGGGAAAGCACGGCCTCACCTCTGCTGTGCTCCTCCGTGGGGGTCACCCCCAGCTTCTTGAAGTACTCGTCTGTCTCGGGGTCCACCACCAGCAGCCTGGCCTCGCTGTCCCTGGCCTTGATGTGGGACACCACCTCGGAGTGGCGCAGCCCCTCCACGTTCACCCCGTTCACCTGTGGGGACACGGCGTCACAGCCCAAAGGCAGCCCCGGGGGCTGCTCCCGGCCCCAGACCCCCTCCTTCCCCAGGGGGTGCCATTTGCCTTTCTTCATTCCTGTTGGGATGGCATTTGCCTTTCTGTATTCCTGTTGAGCTCCCGGCCCCAGACCCCCTCCTTCCCCAGGGGGTGCCATTTGCCTTTCTTCGTTCCTGTTGGGATGGCATTTGCCATCCTGTTGGGATGACAGGATGTATTCCTGTTGGGGTGACAGGAAGGCTGCAGGCTCTTTTGTTCCCCCTCTCCAGCCAAGCATGGCCTCCTAACCCCCCCAGAGCATCCTCTCTGGCATTCTCTCTCTGGGATTCTCCCTCTGGGATTCTCTCTCTGGGATTCTCTCTCTCATCCGTGTTCCCTCAGGCCTCTGGCTGCATCCCAAACACATGCACGGGCAACCACACACCCCAGGCTCCCACCAAAACCCTCTGCCTGCCCTCTCCAGTGCTGTGAAGCCCAGCCTTCCCCTGGGATGTGCCCAGGAATCTCGGGCTCCCCGTGGGCACAGTGGGCTGGGTGCACCCCCGTGCCATCCTCCATCCCTCTGCCAGGGAAAACCGGGGGTTTCTGTGCCCCTGAGGGCGAGCCCCTGTGCCTGGGGCAGGGATTCATCCCTCCCTGCCCTGTGTGAGAGCCAGGACCTCCCGGGAACGTGATCCTGATTGTTCCCAGCCAGGGGACAATGGTGACTCAGGACATTGTTCGGTGGCAGTGAATCACCCTTTGTCCCACCGGGAAGGGGACAGCCTCAGCATGACCCAGCTCTCCTCACCCAAAGGGATGAGCAGAGCCTGGCTCCACACCCTGGGATCCCCTCTGCAGGGAAGCAGGCTCCCCTGCTCCTCAGGGCACAGCTGCAAGGGCTGGGATGAGAAGAAACCCCTTCCAGGCTGTGCCAGCCTCAGCTGCCAGCTCACAGCCCTGCTCCATCCCTGTCCTGCCACTCCAGCTCACCCCAATCCATGCCCAGGGCTGCTCTCCCCCCACCCTGGCACAGGCCTGGGGGGGCATCAAATATTTATGCCAGCCCCAAAGAGCAGGCAGGGAGGGGATCAGGTTTCTGAGCTCAGCAGCTCACCCCGAGCTGCTTTGTGTGTGCCAGGCCCTGGGCCAAGCCCATAAATAAATAACACGACCCCTGGATGTGACACCAGCCAGCCAGTGCCACCCGTGCCCCGGCCCCACGCTGCTCCCAGCATTAAACTTTCAGCTGCTGGCAAGAGGCAGCAGCTCCCACTGCCTGGGGAATAATTCTTCATGGGCCTGGAAAGCAGCAGAGTGCTCTGCTCTCGGGATCTTCCCAGCTCACACTCCTCCAGGGGTGCAAACCCCATTCCTGCTCTGAGCTGGCAGCAAGGGCCACAGCTCGGTCCCTGTGGGGTGGTTTTGGGGGTTAAGCTCCCGGGGAACAGCCCAAGCAGGGGATATCCATGTGCTCCCACAGGGAAAGGGGGGCTGTGTCTGCCCCTCTGCCCAGACAGGCAGCTCTGGATGTGGGAATCTCCCTCTCCAGGAACAACACAACACACAAGCAAAGAGAGGGCAATTCCCAGCTCCATCTTGGGCAAAAAGTGCTGTCCAGCACATGGCAACCAGCAAGATGCTTCCAAGAACACTTTTCCCCCATCTTTCATAATTTTGTGTGTTAAAATCTCTGCAAAGCTTCTTCTCCTGTTTTTCCAAGCAGTTCCTGGCAGGGCATCAGCTCAGCTGGGTAGCACCAACCTGGCCTTATGCCCACAGTCACCTGCCCCACCCTCCCTGGTGCCAGCCAGAGCCAGCACAGCACCTTGGGGACACGGGTGGCCTTGGCAGTGCTGGGGAAAGGCAGGACTCAGTAGTCTTGGAGGGCAATTTCAGCCTAAAAACAATTGTAATTCCACCCGGAGCTCCCAAACGCCCCCTTGGCAGGAGAGCAGCGAGCAGAGCCAGCCTTGGGACTCCGAGATAGAGGAACACAGGGGGATCAGGGGGGGAAGGTCACGGGCTGGGGGTGTCCCAGCTTGCCCAGGGTCCCAGCCGTGCTGCTGGCCCCCCGTTACCTCCACCAGGCGGTCCTGGGGCCGCAGGCCTGCCCGGGCTGCCGGCGAGTCGGGATCCACGGAGCGGATGAACTGCCCCGGCCGCGACTTCTCGCTGTGCAGGTTGAAGCCGTAGCCATTGGGGCCTTTCTTCAGGTGGCACAGGCGTGGGCACAGCTCCTTCTGGCCGTTCAGGTCCTGGTTCATGGAGGAGAGAGTGGGGGAGACGAGGCACGGGGATTGGGGCCTTTCTTCAGGTGGCACAGGCGTGGGCACAGCTCCTTCTGGCCGTTCAGGTCCTGGTTCATGGAGGAGACGAGGCACGGGCGTTAATTGATGGCTTTGGGGTGGCTCCAGGGCAGATGTGACCGTAAGCCCCGAGGAAGCGCCGTATCTGCCGCCCGTCCTCAGCCCGGGGACAGGTTAACAAATGCATTTCCTCTCATTGAGTCTATTTTCGCAACTCAATTGTCCAAAACCACTCCAGAAAAATGAAAACAAAACAAAAAATGCATTTCCTTCAGCAGGAGTGGCTCAGATTAATCCACCCATACACTGGGACCCCCCCAGGCAGCCAGCCCAGCCCCAGCCCCGGGCAGGGAGGAACCAAGGCCCAGTTGTGCTTTGGCCAGGCCCACCCAGACCTGGGATTAACCTCAGGCAGGTATTTAAGGCAGGGCCACTCCCTTGGTCTCAGTGACACCGGCATCACCCGCTAGTGCCATCCCCTCCCAGCGAGGAGGGACTGGGGTGATGAACCTGAACAACCAAGAGCTCCTGGAATGATGGACCCAGGCATCCAAGAGCTCCTGGGATGATGAACCTGAACAACCAAGAGCTCCTGGATTGATGAACCCAGACATCCAAGAGCTCCTGGGATGATGGACCTGAACATCCAAGAGCTCCTGGAATGATGGACCTAGACATCCAAGAGCTCCGGGTTGATGGACCTGAACATCCAAGAGCTCCTGGGATGATGGACCTGAACATCCAAGAGCTCCTGGGATGATGGACCTGAACATCCAAGAGCTCCCTGCAGCTGGGGAAACCTGAGCTGGGCAGGATGAGAAGCACAGGGGCACGGGAGGAGTTCAGTGCCTCCCCTCATGCCATGGAAAATGCTTTATGGCTCCTCGGGGCAGCCAGGGAGCAACAAATCCTGGTTTTCTCCAGGTCTTCAGGACCCACTACATTCCCTGGGATTCTGCTCCCACCACGCAGCTCCAGCTCGTGGCACAGCACCACATCCCTGCCAAAGGCACCTTGGAGCTTCAGGGTGTTCATTTTCACCCAGGCTTTAAGGAAAACATCCCCCCTGGATGAGTTTTAACCTTTCCTGAGCAGGAGCACCACTGCTCCCTGCCTGCCCACGGAGAGGATTTGTCTGGGATCACATTCACAGGGAAATCTCTTACAGCCTTTCCCTCCAAATTAAAAATCCAGGCAGCAATTTCCTCCCCCTTCCTCTCTTGGCTGAAAGGCACCATGAAACACCAAACCTCCCCACCCCCTCAAGGAGGGATTTTACAGAGCAGACAAAGTGGGGACACAGAGTGATCTACCAGGGATCCCTGTGCTGGGGGAGGGAATTTGCACAGAATTCCAGATGGGGTGGAAGGGACCTTAAAGATCACCTTGTCCCAGTCCCCTGCCATGGCAGGGACACCTCCCGCTGTCCCAGGCTGCTCCCAGCCCTGTCCAGCCTGGCCTGGGCACTGCCAGGGATGCAGGGGCAGCCCCAGCTGCTCTGGGCAATTCTGGCTGTGGCTGCAATGCCCAGGGGGACAGACGTGGACCAGGGCTCAGCACCAGCCTGAGCAGCTCAACCCCAGCACCCAGGAAGAAACGGGGATGCAAAATGAGCAGCCTGCACACATGGAATGGCTCAGGTGGGAAGGAACCACTGAGGGTCAGCCAAGTCCAAGCTCTCTGTTCAGGCAGCATTCCCCAGAGCCCAGCAGTCAGGATTGTGCCTTTCCTCTGGCACCTTAACCACCAAATTCCCCAAAAACTGCTCTCACACAAGGGTCACCACCAGCAGTGCCCATCACAGGCACTGGGGCACACTCCAAACTCCTCCTGAATTTTACAGAGATTCCTGTACAAATGAGTTTTTTATTAAAAACCAGCTCGTGGTGTTGGCATCTCATTCTTAAAGGGGAAAAACTTTCTATCAGTGAACAGCCCAAGGCAGGACAGAGCTCCAGGGCCCTCCTGTCCCTGCTCACACACCGGGGCAGCCCTGCAGCCCCATCCCCTCCCTGTGCACGTTTAACCCTGCTGCACTTTTCCCATGGCCCCAGAGCAGCCGGTTCACCCTATCTGCAAACATTTCCAGCCTGCCTGGAGCTCTTCAAGCACTGAGGAAAACAGGAAATGATTCAACTGGCCCAAGAGGGTCGGACTGAGTGACCTTAAAGGACACACGGTGCTCTGTGTGCAGGACAAGGGGAGCGCCTCTGGGGTCACCACAGTGCAGCTGGGATCACCCAAATCCACCTGGGATCACCTCTTTGGGTTTAAAAAGGACCTTTTAAAGCCATTTTCCCCCTGCCCCATCTGTACAGAGTCAGAGCTCCTGCAGCAGTGTGAAAACACAGAGAAATCACTGAGAATCACCCAAAAATCTGTGCTGGAGGTGCTGCCCCAGCCTGGGGATCCCTTGGGGACACCCTGGCAGGGTCAGTCCCTCCTCCTGCTGGTCCCCTGGGATCAGCAGTGAAATCAAATGACTCACTAAACAAACCCCAGAGTTTGGGAGAAGCTTCCCTGGCTGGGAGCTGCTGGCTTGTGCCACGTCCTGCGTGGGCTTGTGCTGCTTCCCCTGCACCATCCTGAATTTAAGGCCCTTAACTGGAATGAAGCCAAGACATTTATTTTTAAATACATACATATAAAAAAATAATCCCAATTCAGCATCTGTTCTGGGCAGAAACCCTTGGGGAAAACTGCTTATCCTCCTGCAGAGATGATCCAGGGCTTTTGCTGGGCTCTTAAACCTCCCAGCTAACGCAATCCTTGGCTGCTGGAAAAAACAGCTTTGGAGCTGAGCTCTGCAAAGCCCCTCTGTGGGATTAAGCAGAGCTGACACTCCCCTCAGCCCTGCTCACACCCCCAGGACACGGAGCTGCTGCCTCTCCTGCCAGCCCCACTCTTTATTTTCCCTTTTACCCGTGCCAGCGTTTCCCTGCTCGTGTTCTGGGAAGAGATTTCCCCAGCTCCCGGGGGGATCTGGCCTTTGTGAAACCCAAGTTCCCCTGGAAGAGCAGAGTTATGGGGGCTTCCCAGGCTCCTGCCTGCAGCAGGGCTCCGGAGGAGGCTGAGCCCCAAAGCCAGCTTGGATTGAGTTACATCCACATGCATGCTGGAAAGCAGCAAAATTCAGCTCCATTTTTTTGTCTCAACAAGCCAAAAATTGCCCACACACACCAAAAAAAAATCTGCAAAATGGATTTTTTTTTTTTCCCCTCCAGGAATCCAGGCACTTCCAGTGGCCACTGGTTTTATGAGCTGGATTAAGCAGGGCACCCTCCATCCCTGGCTGTGCCATGGCCAGGAATGTCTGTGCAGGTAAATGCTGCCTGCATGATGAGCTGCACTCACACCCAGCCCTGGAGCTGCAGCTTGGGCCAAAGCAGCTGCATTTTCCAAGGAAAAGGTTTCGGAAGCCCAGCTCAAGCTGGTCCATTTAAAAATGCACAAACAAGACATTAAATAACAATGAAACGCTTTCAGTAAAATTTAAAAAAACTGATTGGGTGTTGCCAGCTCTCACAATCTCATGGCAACTCTTTGCAGCATCTGATTTTTTATTTCCCTTAAGAGTTTCCAGCGCTGCTGATGGGAACTGGGGTCCCTCAGGGACACCCCCTGGCTCGGGGGTCACCTGGGGGCACCCTGGCTCTTCCAGAGGTGCCCCTTGGCCCATGGGTGCTCTGTGCCACCTGTGCAGGTCCCTGCAGTGACCAGGGCTGCTCCCATCTCGGGGCTGGTGTCACAAATGTCACCAGCTCTGATTAACCGGGGCTTTCCACACCATTAATTAGCACGTGGCAGCCTCCATGCAAGCAGAACCCACTCCCAGAGGCACCAAAGGAGCCAAACTCCCCTCCTGGGTTTTGAGGGGCAGCAGAGCAGCCCCCAAGCTCTGGTATCCAACCAAACCCAAAGCCCCTCCCCAGCTCAACGCCACCAGTGCCACCAGTGCCACCAGCTCCTGCTGCCAGTGCTGACCCAGCCCAGGACAGGGGTGTCCCTGCTCCCCACAGCCCGCTGTCACCACTGTCCCCAGGCACTCACAAACCAAGCTGCACCTTCACAGCTTCCCCACCTGACCCTGAGCAGGGACAGGGACAAAAAGGGCACTTCAGACCCAGCCCAGAAAGCTGCAGGAGCACCCAAGGCCTCTCCACACCCAGGGTGGCCAGCTGCCAGGACTGTCCCCAGCCCCTCTGCCCCACAATGGGCTAAAATGCCTTGAAAGCCACTCAGGGCTTTGTTCAGGAATAAAATAAATATTCCACACCAGTGCCAGCGAGGACATCAGCTCCCCTGGGTCCTCCAGGGGAGCAGGAGCAGGGAGAGGAGGAAGAGGAGGACACAGACACACACAGAGCTACTCTAGAGGCCAAGGTACCATGCCCTGGGTCCTGGTGGCTCCTGCAGTGCCTCGGCCACGATGTCACCCCAAACCTCCTCCCAGCCAGGCTGGGAGGGCAGGGTGGCCCTGGGGGTGTCCCACGGTGGTGGCAGCAGCAGCTCCAGCCCTGCTCGTGCTCCAGGGGGATTTGCTGGAACATCTCCTGGGTGTGCCCCCCTTCATCAGGGGATCAGGGCTCTAATCGGCTCAGCCCTGCCTGGGACCACCTCTCTCTCCCTGCTCCCAGCACCAGCCTGGCCCCCGTGCCCATGCCAGGGCTCTGCCAACAGGCTGCAGGTGCCCTGCTGGGAATGGCAGCACCTGGATGCACTCCAGGAGCACCCAGGACAGGTCAGACCTTTCCATCCCCGCTTGGCAGGGCTGCAGAAAACCCAGGCAGGAGCATTCCTGCCTCATTTACATTGCTGACATACTTTCAGGCAGCAGCCACGGTGTTTCCTCTCCTTTTCCTGTGGTTTTGGTCAGAAAATGGCTCCTTTGCTCCCTCCAAAGCAAACCTCAGCTGCAGAGCCCACCAGGGCTGGGGGACACCGGGCTCTGCCCTGCCCTGGGGACACCTGGGGACAGGGAGGTGTCCTGGGGGGACAGAGAACACTGCTCAGAGCCCTGGTGTCCATTCCCACCGGCTCAGCTCCAGCTGGGACCCCTCACCCCCTGCACTTTGGGCTCTGCAGCACTGAGGGATGCAGGGCAGGGCTTGCACAGCCACCTCCGGGGCTGTGGGGCAGAAATTCAGGATCCTGACCCCAACCCAACCCCCAGCAGGCACAGCAGTGAGTGAGGGGCACCACTGGGAGCCTGGAAAGAGCCAAGGAAGGGGAGAACCCAAGGCAGGAAAAGGGCCCAGGGCACCACCAGAACAAGGGACCCATTTAGAGCCCCTGCCAGGGCAGCCTCCCTTGGCAGGACTGGTTAGACTGGGAGCTGAGCCCAGCCTCGGGCCAGCTTTAATTGCCACTATTATCACCACAGCCCTGCTGCAAGCTCAAAGGCTGCTGCCTGTGCTCGGATTTAGGGACGTGCTTCACTTTAAGCAGATTTTTGTCACTGCTCTGCAAGGGGAGGGGTGAAACCCCACGGTGCTCCTCACTGCAAAGATGAGGAAGCTGGAGAAGCAGGAGCCCCAGTGCTGCCAGCAGTGCCCACAGCCCTTGCCATGGAAGCAGGAGGTTTGGGATGGTGCCACGGCTGGAGCAGGATTGCTGCCTCCTTTCTCCTCCCCCTTCCCCCAGGAATGACTCAAATTCTCCCCTTAAAGCAGCACCACAAAGGGGCTCTTGCAGCCCCGCATCCCCCAGGGCCAGGGCACCTCGGGGACACTTGGAGAGGGGACAGCAAACCCCAAAGGAGCCTCAAACCCACCCAGAGAGCAGGACTGAGGCTGGGGGAGGCAGAGCAGCCCGGCCCTGCACCGTGGGGAGGGGACACAGCAGCTCTGCCCCATGCCCAGGGCTGCCAGAGCACAGCCAGGATGCTCCGGGGGCTTCCCAAAGCCTGGATGGGCCTCGGGTCCAGGCTGGGATGCTGCAGCCCCCCACACACTGCTGGGGGGGCTGGGGGCTCATCATTCCCTGCTGGGAGAGTTCAAGGTTCATTCCATCTCTCCTGGGAGCTCCTTGCATCCCTCCATCCCTGCTGGGAGGGCTGGGGGCTCATTCCATCCCTGCTGGGAAGGGTCAAGGCTCATTCCATCCCTCCATCCCTGCCTCCTGTCCTGCTGGGAGGGCTCAAGGTTCATCCCATCCCTGCTGGGAGGGCTCAGGGCCCATTCCATCCCTCCATCCCTGCCTCCATCCCTGCTGGGAGGGCTGGGGGCTCATCATTCCCTGCTGGGAGGGCTGGGGGCTCCCTCCATCCCTCCCTCCCTCCCTGCTGGCCGCACACACACGTCTCCCCCAGCCCCATCCCCCGGCTGGAGTCAGTCAGAGCCCAGCTCCAACTCCAGATGTTGGTGAAATGCTATAAATAACAGAGGGGGAGGGGAGATGGGGCTGGTGGGACGCCAGGCCCACCGAACACAAGCAGATGTTCCTCCCCTTCCTGCAGGGCCAGAGCTGGGACTGGGCAGGAGGGTGGAGGCTCCAGCACCCAGAGACACCCCCAGGTTTTGCACCAGCCAGGAATGAATCCTTGGGCAGGAGCAGAATATGGGAATAAATCCTTGGGCAGGAGCAGAAAACGGGAATAAATCCTTGGGCAAAACTAAAAAATGGGAATAAATCCTTTAGCAGGAGCAGCAAACAGGAATAAACCCCTGGGCAGGACTAGAAAATGGGAATAAACCCTTGGGCAGGAGCAGAAAATGGAAACAATTCCTTGGGCAGGAGCAGAAAATGGGAATAAATCCTTGGGCAGAAGCAGGAAATGAGAATGAATCCTTGGGCAGGAGCAGCAAACAGGAATAAACCCCTGGGCAGGGGCAGCAAACAACTGCTCCATTTTCAGGCAGCCACAGCTGTAATTACCACCCACCCTGTTCCCAGGAGGTGTTTCAGCCCTGGCACCAATGGTCAGAAGAGGAAATCCTCCCAGCACTGCCCCAGCACAGACCTGGCACCCAGGGCCACTCAGGGAATGCTCCCTGTTCCCAACACCTCCCACACTCAGCAGGACAAAGTTCCAGGGCTCCCAGGGCCTGCCCGTGGCCATCTGTACCCCGCAGAAAAGGAGGAGCTCAAACGTGGCTGAGCTGCCACCAAAAAGCTTCTGGCAGAGCCTGTGATCACCCTAAAATCAGCAGGGCTCCCTCCAGTGTCCCCAGGAGGAGAGCTGATGGTGACAGCACAAACTGTGCCACCACTGTGTCACAGCCCTGTGTCACAGCCCTGTGTCCCCCCCTGTGTCACAGCCCTGTGTCACAGCCCTGTGTCCTCACCCTGTGTCACAGCCCTGTGTCCCCCCTGTGTCACAGCCCTGTGTCCCCCCTGTGTCACAGCCCTGTGTCCTCACCCTGTGTCACAGCCCTGTGTCACAGCCCTGTGTCACAGCCCTGTGTCACAGCCCTGTGTCCCCCCTGTGTCACAGCCCTGTGTCCTCACCCTGTGTCACAGCCCTGTGTCACAGCCCTCTGTCACAGCCCTGTGTCCCCCCCTGTGTCACAGCCCTGTGTCCCCACCCTGTGTCCCCCCCGGGCCCTCACCTGCTGCCCCAGCACGGGGCTGCTGCAGCTCACTGAAATCTGCATTATTCAAATTACTGCCATTATTTCAATTGTTCCAGCTGAGTTTGAGTGACAGAAACATTAAAAAAAACCACACAGGTATTTATTTCCAGGGCAGCAGACTCGAGGTTTGTGCTGCTCCCACAGCCAACCTGGGGGCTGCACCAGCACACACCCAGTGCCCCTTGGATGCATCCCTGCCTCCCTCTGGAGCCCTCCCAGGCTTTCTGTGCCAGCAGGCAGCAGCAAGGCAGCGGGTGAGGATGGCACAGAGTGACTCCAATTAGCAATGGAACACGTCCAGCAGGACCCACGGCCAAGCTGCAGCTGATAGGGTAATTGGGGTATTCCTGGGATTCTTCTGGTGGCAATCCCTGGGAGGAGGAGGAGGAGGATGAGCCATGCCACAGAAAGCCCAGACTCACAGCATGGCTCCCTGCATGGAGGGGAAGGACGATGCCCACAGTGGGCACCAAACCTCAGCAGGGTCCTGCTGGCCCCAGGGACACTTCCCCTGAGCCCTGCAGCCCTCCTGGGCACAGTGGGGGTCAAAAAGTCACCACAAAAGGTTAATGAGGCCCTTCACCAGCAGAGCAGCAGCAAGAAGAGGTTGGCACTTCCCTGTGCCCTCCACCCCAGTGGGCAGCTCACCCCAAGGCTGCTCCTTGCCAGGAGCTGTGGGATGCAGAGCTGTGCCAGCACCCTGCCAGAGCCGTGCCCCAGGGGGCTGGGAGCCCTTCTGATGCCAAGAAAGTGCCAGGCAGCAGAAACCAGGATGTGGAGGGTGGGGAGGTGCCCGAGGGGCAGCCCACGGTGGCAGCAGTGCCAGGCTGTGGGATGGCACCACTCCCAGCCCAGCACTGGCAAAAGCACTTCCCTCAGCAGGGAAAACCTGCTGCCAGAGAAATCCCAGCTCAGCCTCCCCGGGGGTAAGCCTGGATTTGCCCCTCTCTGCCATCCCCGCAGCTTTAGGGAAATCCCTGAGCACAAAGGGGCCTCTCTTTGGGGTTGCAGGGCCACGTCCTGCCTGGCACCCCGTGTCCCCAGCGGGGACAGGCCCCGCGGGGGTCCCTGACGTGGGGACCCAGCCCCACAGGGTGCAGCAGGGATGGAGCTGTCCCACGTCCCCCGGCAGCCCCACAGCCAGGGGGATTCTCAGCCACAAGCTGAGGGAAGCAGCGATTCTCCCCCTCTGGAGCAGACTCAGCAGCAAAGCAGCCACGCTGTGCCTGGGCAGGGCTGCAGCCAGCAGCAGCAGCAGCAGCAAGGCTCTGCTGGAGCAGGGAGCAGCTGGCCCAGGCAGAGGGAGGGAGGGAGGGAGGGAGGATGGAGCAGACAGAAAGCGCCACGTGCACGTGTTTTCATGGAGAGAGACAACTTTTCCAGCAGGCTCTGCCAAGGGAACACGCAGCCAGGGCACCAGAGAGCTGCTCTGCTCCACAGGGATCAGCTCCAGGGTGATGGGGGGCAGAAATGTGGGCTGGGGTTTGTCCAAGAGGAGAAAGATGGAATCTCCATTCTGGATTGAAAGGGATCTCAGCAGATCCACAGGGATCTGTTCACAGGGTCAGTGAGCAGGGCTCGAGCTGCTGGAGCAGGGGAAAAACTCCTTCCCACGCTCACCATGAGCCCCCAGGCCAGAGCAGGGATTGCTCTGGACCATGGGAAGGCAGAGGGAGATGCTGGGAATAAATTCCCCCATCCCACAGTGCTCCCTCCCTCCACAGATCCACAGGGGCTGTGCTGCAGCACAGAGCTCCTGTCCCAGTCTGTGACACCCCAAACCAGAGCACTGCCACCCCAATGGCACATCCCAAATGGAACCCCCTGCCCAGCACGGCTCCCAGCCCAGCCCAGCCCAGCCCTGCTCTCACCAGGGCTGTGCTGGAGCCAGGCACCTCCAGGCTCTGCCCAGCCCCCTCTGGCCTCCCCAGCTGCTTCTGGAGGCCTTGAGCAATCACCAAACATTTTGGCTGAAGCTGGCCCCATTCCTGGCCCTCAGTGACCCCGGGCCACGGCAGGAATCCAGTCCTGCAGCTTTGTGCTCCCACGGCCCTGGCCTGGCACTGCAGCTCCCAGGAAAACCCCAGGAGGAGGAGGGGGCTCTGAGATGCACCAGGCAGCACCTCCACCCCCAGAACACCCCGGGACAGGGAGGGTTCTTGGCAAAGGAAAGGTATTTTCCCAAGGACTGCTCAGGCTCTGTCCTGCTTTCCCCCGTGCCAGGCTGTGGGACTGGGTCACCATGGCAGGGACACACAGCAAACCCCAGCAAGGCCAGCACCTACTGCTCAAACCACCAAGACCTGATTTTTAGGGATAGGGTGCAAGCCCAGCACCCTGCAGAAAGCCAGCATCTTGCAGAAAGTCAAGGCATCTCGTACAGAATGGGGAAAACTGTTCTGCACCAGCAAGGACCCAAATCCTGGTCCCCTCCAGGAGCCCCCAAAGCCCAGAGGAAGAGGGCAGGGGGGCTACACTCAGCCTTGCAGAGCCCAGGAAAGCACAGGCAGGGTGGGAAGGAAGGCACAAGGCATGCTGCTGTCCCTTTGGGGCTGGTTTTCTCCTGCTCTGCCCACCTGGCAGCGAGGGGGGCACTGGGCACAGGGACAATCTGCGCCCCCAGGCCGGCCCCTGCCCAGGGAGGGGAGAACAGGCGCTGCTCTGTGAGTGCTGGCCCAGGGAAGTTCAATAGTTTACTCCCAATATTTGTCTTGGCCGGGCAGCCCAGCTCGCTGGAGGAAATGGGGCAGGGGGAGGGCTCCAAACATCCTCTGCATTCCTTGTGTGAGAGCAAAAGCAGCGCGGGCACGGCGCTCGGGGTCACCCAGTGCGAGCCAGGCCTTTTGTGTTTGGAAACCCTGCAATAAAACATCCAGGGGTGCCATTTTCCAGAAAGCACCAGGGGGGTGAGGGGCCTCGATCCCACTCTCAGCTCCACACGTGAGCTGCTCCCTTCTCCCAAAAAGTCACAGCTCCTGCACAAAACCTGAGCCGGGCACGGCACCCAGCTCTGCTGCCCTTGACCTCCCCAGCCACGACTCAACCCTGCTGCCACTGCCCCCGTTGCACAATGCTGGGACACTCTGGATCAGCCTGGGACCTGACGGGACCAGGAACCACCAGGGCTGCTTTGCCGAGCTCCAAAAATGATATTTTTTAACCCGAGCTCCTTAAAATGAGGGATGCCCCTTGCCAGGGAGCTGAGCTTATCTGCAGCTGAACAGGGCAGGGCAGATAAGGGCTGGGGTGGCCCCTGGAGGCCTGGGCAGCCACACGGAGCTTCCTGGGGCAGGGAGGATCTCCTGAGATAACCCCAGAGCCAGGCCCAGCTGCTCCTGCTGATAAAGCTGGGCTGAGGGGGTGCCAGTGCCAGGGCATGCTGCCATCCCTGCCTGTGGCAAGGGGAACACAGAGCCCCCAGAAAGGGGGAGCAGCCCCAGAATGGTGCTCACAAAACCCAAAGAGGGGTTTGGGGGCCCAGCACAACCCGTGAGGCACTCCCAGGGGGATCCATGCCCACATTCCAGCTCTCCCACCACCCCTGGCTCAGCCCCCCAGTGCCAGCACAGCCCAGCAGGGGCAGGCAACTCTTCCAGGCAAAGCTCACCCGCTTACAACTAATTAGGGCTTGTCTTAATTAAATCCTGCTAACCACGAGCAACGCCAAGCCAGAATGAAGTGATTTACCTGGGATGGCCTCTGGCTGCTCCGGGAGGAAGGAGCCAGCCCCGTGCTGGACACAGGGGCTGGGAGGAGCCCCTGGAGACCTGGCCCAGGGCACAGCATCAGTGCCCAGGGAGTGCCAGCTCAGCCAGGTGCCAGGGCCACACTCCCAAGGGTGGGAGCTCGAGGCTGGAGCAGGGGGATCAGCCCTCCCACCACCTTTTGTGCTGCTCGTGTCTTTAAGGGGATTATCCCTGTAATTCCAGGAGGTTTAATCACAGACCAGCCCGGGAGCAGCGACCCCACTCCCAGCAGATGGGGATGGAGAGCCCAGGAGCACATTTGGACAGCCAGGCCCTGCTGCTCCTCCCCAGCTCCTCCCTCAAGCATCCCTGGGACAGCTCAGTGCCAGGCTGGGGACCCTCCCAGGGGGAAAACCCACAGCCAGGCAGTGCAAATTGTGCAGCCTGGAGAGGAGAAGGCTCAGAGCCCCTTCCAGAGCCTAAAGGGGCTCCAGGAGAGCTGGAGAGGGGCTGGGGACAAGGCATGGAGGGACAGGAGCCAGGGAATGGCTCCCAGTGCCAGAGGGCAGGGATGGGTGGGAGACTGGGAATTGGGAATTGCTCCCTGGCAGGGTGGGCACAGCACCCAGGGTGCCCAGAGCAGCTGTGGCAGTGTCCCAGCCCAGGCTGGACAGGGCTTGGAGCAGCCTGGGGTGGTGGAAGTTGTCCCTGCCATGATTAACTGACCTGCCCCTTCCAGCCCAAACCATTCCAGAATTCTCTGCCCACTGAGCAGCCTCTCACACTTTCACAGCACTGGCACCTGCAGGGAATTGTCTTTCTCCCCTTCCCAGAGCTCATAAAATACTAAAATTTGGCTCTCACAGGCTCACCACTAACAAACATCCCACACCAGTTTATTGTACCTGGAAACTCCTGCAAAGCTTTAGTGGGAAAAGAGAGACACTGAGCCAACAAAATCCAGCTCCACGCCTGGATCTGGCCAGAACGTGCACAGCAATGGAACCAAAACATTCAGGAGTCCAGGCAAAATGTAATGAAATTAAATTACACTATGGGTCTTGCCAGAACGAATTATGTCAACAGCTTGAGGTTCAATTCCTTATTTACAGAGACCTGTGGATCTGGAGAAAGCCTCTACTGATTACAAGTTTAATTTTTGCTCTCTCATATCCAGCCTGGAGTCTCCCACCACCAGTGCCTGTAAAATCTCCAGATCCAGAGGCAGAGCAAAGGACTGGGAGACAAAACCAGCTCAGAACAGACCTTCACTTCCACCCTGAGCTGTTTTACAGTGCTGGGTACATCATTGCCTCCACTCCCCAGGCTGGAGGGCAGGAATGAACAACACAGAAGCGATGCCACATCTCAAGGGCTGTGAGCGCTCAAGGAACGGCACTTTAGGGGTTAAAAGGAGCTCTTTGGAACCTCTTTTGCAAGTCAGGTGTGCCTGGAAGCCTTGGCCCCTCCAGCCTGGGAGCTCACAGTGGAAGGCAGCAGCCCTGGCACCTTTGCCCCCCTGTTCCCATTCCCCAGCAGCAATCCCACAGCTCCAGCAGCTCCCACCCAGGCTGGGCAGGGGGAGCTGGGATTCCCCCACAGCCACAGGTCCAGATCCACCCCCTGGCACGATTTATCCCTGCACACAGCCCCGGGACAGCCCTGGATGAACAGCTGGGGATGCGCAGCACATCCCCTTCTCCACAACTCACTCGGCTCTCGGGGATAAACAGAGCATCCCAAAAAAACCCCAAAAACCCAGCCCAAACCCAATATTGTTTTAAGGTTTCCTCTGCCATGACAAGCCCACGAGGCCAGCAGGCTGGAGCAGCTCCAGGGGACGGAGCAGAGGCACAGCAGAGGCTCTGTGCAGCTGCCAGGGCACACGCTGAAGGCCCCGCCGCTGCCAGAAGATTTTTAATTTATTCTAAAGCATTTAATAGCCCTGCCATTGAACAGAACCATCCACAGCTGGCCGGGAGCCCGCTGTGAGCGGGGCTGGGTTTGAAGGAAAGCTGCCGGAGCCCGGGGGGCTGGGGAGGGCTGCACTTCCAGCAGCTCCCAGTTAATATCAGCTTCCCAATCGTTCCGAGGGAAAGCTTTTCATTACTCGAGGATGCAGAAGGGATCAGCACCGGCTGGACCACCCGCAGCATCCCCAGCGCCCTGCAGCCGGCTCCGGGGAGCTGGGGGGTCCCGGGGTGACCCCTGCGGCCCCCGGGCAGCGTGTGGCTCCGGGAACAAAGGCTCTTGGCAGGGCACGGCTCCTCCCGATGCTAATCTGCCTCTCGCCTCCCCCCCCGGCTTTGTGTTTCACTAAAAATACCGCGGGGAGGAAGTTCGTGCCGCGGGGTGGATGCTCTCCTCCCCGGGAGGGGCTTCCTGCGCTGCCCGGCACCAAAATAGCCCCCAGCCCGCTGTGCGGGGCCAGCCTGGAGCGGGGTGCCAGCCCGGCCCTGCCCTGGCCATGCCCAGGGAGCTCCGGGCACCCAAAGCCCGCAGCGCCGGGAGGATGCGGGATCCCCGCCCCGCCCGGCTCCTCCAGCTCGCAGCCCCCGGGAAATGGCCCAGGCAGGACGGGGAGCAGCAGGGCTGGGCTGGGGTCCCTGCCAGCCCCTCCTCCGGGTGCTGAGGTGGTGCCCAGCACGCTGCTCATCCCAGGCAGAACAAGAATCCCGCGGGCAGCCCCGAACTCGCAGCAGAGGGCACAGGGACACGGGCTGGGGCTGTCCCACCCCGCAGGGCTGGGGGATTGGAGCCCCCCAGCCCCTGCAGCAGCACCCCAAAATCACCAGGGAACCCTGGGATGGGACGGGAGCTCCGGGTGCCTCTCACTCCCTCCACCCCCTACCCCAGGCTGCCCCTGTGCCCGGCCCTGGGCACTGCCAGGGATGAGGATTCGCATCCCCTCGCGTCCCAGCCCCCACTGCCGGGGAGCTGGAGCCGCTCCGGGGCCACCCCAGCCCGGTGACACGCGATGCCACAGCCCGGCGACATCAATAATGCAGCGGGGTCAGCAGCGCGGCCCCGCAGCTCCGCCGGCTGCTGCGGGATGGGAACCCCAAAACCAGGGACCCCTGGCCGCGCCTGGCCGAGCCCCCAGCCCAGGCACGGCCTCAGGGCAACGCGATGCCACAGCCCGGCGACATCAATAATGCAGCGGGGTCAGCAGCGCGGCCCCGCAGCTCCGCCGGCTGCTGCGGGATGGGAACCCCAAAACCGGGGACCCCTGGCCGAGCCCCCAGCCCAGGCACGGCCTCAGGGCACAGGGGTGCCCATGGCAAGGACTCGGGGGTGGCAGAGGCTCTGCAGGCACCGTCCCTGCCTCAGCCATCCCCTGTCCTCAGCCAGGAGCAGCTCACGCTGCAGCGGCACGGCTGGCTTTGAAAAATGGTTTTATTAAAGCAGAAATGGGCAGAGCCCCCGGGGTGGCACAGCCCCTGCCGCCCCCAGGGTGGCACAGCCCTGCTGCCCCCAGGGTGGCACAGCCCTGCTGCCCCCAGGGTGACATGTCCCTGCTGCTCCCCAGGGTGGCACAGCCCCTGCTGCCCCCCAGGGTGGCACAGCCCCTGCTGCCCTCCAGGAGGGTGGCACAGTCCTGCTGTCCCCAGGGGGTGGCACAGTACGGCCTCAGGGCACAGGGGTGCCCATGGCAAGGACTCGGGGGGTGGCAGAGGCTCTGCAGGCACCGTCCCTGCCTCAGCCATCCCCTGTCCTCAGCCAGGAGCAGCTCACGCTGCAGCGGCACGGCTGGCTTTGAAAAATGGTTTTATTAAAGCAGAAATGGGCAGAGCCCCCGGGGTGGCACAGCCCCTGCTGTCCCCTGAGGGTGGCACAGCCCTGCTGCCCCCTGGGTGACATGTCCCTGCTGCTCCCCGGGGTGGCACAGCACCTGCTGTCCCCCGAGGGTGACAGCCCCTGCTGCCTCCCGGGGGTGGCACAGCCCCTGCTGCCCCCAGGGTGACACAGCCCCTGCTGCCCCGAGGGTGGCACAGTCCCTGCTGCCCTCCAGGAGGGTGGCACAGTCCTGCTGTCCCCAGGGGGTGGCATGTCCCTGCTGCCCCCCAGGGTGGCACAGCCCTGCTGCCCCCCGGCTCTGCCCTCTCACGGCATCCCCAAACCCAGCTGCTGTGGGAAGGGCAGGGAATACACAGGGACACAGCCACAGCTCTGTGTCCCAGGGCTCCCCACACCTCTCCCTGCACAGCAGGGGCATCACCAGGCCGTGCCAGGGCTCAGCTTTGCCATCCTTGCCAATGCCACCCTCCCACAGCCCCCGCGGGTGGTGGAGGATGCTGCAGGGAAGTGCTTTAATTCAAACCAGCCACTTATTTATTTATTTTTCCAATTGCATAATTGCTGCAGACATTTCTGCTCATGTTAGGTTTTATTACATCTCTGTGGTTATTCTACAAGCCCTAAATTTCGGGCCTGGGCTGAGTTGGCCAAGTGCTCCAAAGCCATCTGTCCTGAGTTCCTCCCTCACAGCGGAGACACCACAGCACCAGGGGTTTTTGGAACAGGCAAAAGTTCTGCCTCCTGGCCCAAAGAGAAGGTAAATATTGACAGCCTCGAGGTCAGCACTGACCCCACACCTGGTCCTGCAGAGCAGCACAGCTGTCCCCACACACACAGGGGCTCAGGAGCTGCCACCACCCCCGTGTCACCCCAGGACACCAGCCTGCTGCCTCCAGCTCCTGCCAGCAGTGACCCTGAGGTGACACATCCCTCCCCAGCACAGCACAACCAACAACCAGCCACTGATCCCCCCCATGAAGACTCCCAGACTCCACAGGCTGGAATCCAGCAGCTCCAAGGTGTGGGTTTGTGCTCCAGAGGACAAACCCTGGAGAAGTTCATCCTTCACAAAACTTGGAAAGGTCCCTTTGCACACCCACCCCCTGCAGACCAGAGCACGAAGGAAGGGAATTGCATCACCCCCAATGCCTCTCTGGCTTTGCTGTTCTTGTTTCTCCTACAAACACACCTGGAGAAGGCAGCAAGTCCCAAGGACATCCCTAATGGCCATAACGGGGTCCCAGTGCCCAGCAGGAACGGGACAGCAGAGCCACAGCCCCTGCAAAGGTGCTGCCCCCTGCCAGGGGACAGAGTGGGACAAACCCCCCAGCCCAGCAGACACAGGAATGGGCACAACTCTGTGGGACAGGGCAGCCCTGGCTCCCTGTGCCACCACGGCCACGCAGGGCACTGTGCCCACAGCAGGGCTGTGACAGCCACAGCTGCTGGCTGCCAGCCCTGCTGACCTGCTCCCCGGGCAGGATTTTAAATACATGCTGAATTATTCATGGCATCACCGAGGTTCCTGGAGTCCTGGAGCACGAGGTTGCTGGTGCAGGGTGACCTCCCCACCCACGGCAGCTCTGGGGGGTGGCAGGGCCGTGCCCACCCTCCCTGCTCCATCACAGCCACCAGATTTCCCTCCTCTGCTCGTCTTTTCAGGCTGTCCTGAACAACCCCGGCCTCCAATGCAGGAAAACTCCAGCCTTTCTATAAACAAACACTGCTGACAAAAATGCAGCTCCCTGGAGCAGCGGCCCCATTCCCACAGGGACACCCTGGGGCTGCAGGGGGAAGGAGCTGCCTCCTCTCCTTCACTGCACGCCTCCAGGAAAGCTCAGAAAAGCCCTAAATCTGGCTGGGGCCAAATCTCTGAGTGTATCCCAGCTGTCACAGCCTCGCTGCAGCAGCAATCTCCCAAAAAACCCCCACCACACTTGGGAGCTGCACATTCCAGTGCCTGTGATCTCTGGATTAGGGTCAGGCTCGAGCTGCCCCGTGGGGGGACACAGTGCAGGGCAGAAATCGGGGTCCACCACCCCTTCCCCACCACGCCCTGGCCTCCTGCTGCATTGGCAGCCAGCAGGAAGGACACACGGACCAGACCAGGAGCCTGCAGCAGCTTTCACCACCTTGAGCCAGGCAGGACGGCAAGGCACAGGACAGGATGCAGGTCCTGCTGCTCCAGCCACCCCGACCTCACCCCAGAGCCACACAGGGCCCTGGCAGGGAGGAGTGAGCTTGGCAGGACAGCTGGCAGTGCCCAGCTCTCCCCAGAGCTGCCGAGGCAGGAGCAAACACCCCAAGGTGCTCAGCAGCCAGACCCCATCCCCACCAGGGGGGATCCACCCCTGGAGCCTGCTCCCCTGGTCCAGCACAGTGTGGAATTGTGCCTTCAGGAAAAGCCCCTCTGGGGGGAACACGGGCTCTCCTCCCCCCTCCCAGCCCTGCTCTCCCTGTCCCACCCTCTCCTCGGAGGAGCCAAAGCCCAAAGGCCGGAAAGAACCGTCCTGTTCCCCCGGCCTGACTTCCCGTCAGCTCCCGCTGCTGGAGCCCGACCAGCACGGGGAACAGAGCAGGAGAGGAAATGCCCCGTGTGAGAGACACCCTCTCCCTGGGAAGGGGTGGGAAAGACACCCTCTCCTTGGGAACGGGAATGGAGAGACATCCTCTCCTCGGGAATGGGGATGGAGAGCCACCCTCTCCTTGGGAATGGGTGGGAGAGACACCCTCTCCCTGGGAATGGGGATGGAGAGCCACCCTCTCCCTGGGAAGGGGGATGGAGAGCCACCCTCTCCCTGGGAATGGCTCCTCTCCCAGTCCCATCCCATGGGGGCTCCAGGGGAAACACAGCTTCAAATCAGGTAATAAATAAAGAAAAATAAAACACTGTCTCCACCAGCCTCGTCCCAGGGGGGCTCCAGGGGAAACACAGCTTCAAATCAGGCAATAAAGAAGAATAAAGCACTGCCTCCGAGCCTGGCCCAGGGAAGGGGGAGCCTTCTCTGCAAGACTGCCAACAGCTCCAGAGGGAAGCAGCAGAGGTGAGAGCCGCTCTCCTGCCGGGCTGCTCCTGCCTCACACCAGCATCACCCCTCATCTGCACGGGGGGCTCCTGAGCACACAACGCTTTCCCGACTTCCATGGATCTCCTCCTGGCAGCCCAGTGGCCACCTCTGGGCCAGGCAGCACAGGGGACCACCTCTGGGCCAGCCCAGTGGCCACCTCTGGGCCAGCACTCGGCCACCAGCCCCGGTGCCAGGGGACAGAGACCGAGCTGGCAGGCAGCCCCTGCAGGGCCCCAGCGAGGAGGAGGAGGAAGAGGAGGAGGAGGAGCAGGGGATGCCCTGCAGCTCCGTGCCGAAGAGGCTGCACAGGACAGGGGGACACGAATGGGAGGGGACAGAGGGCCGAGGGGCAGGGTGACACGCACGCAGCCAGCTCCTGCCGCTCGCAGCCCGAGGCAGCCCCGCTGTCAGCCCCGCAGGAGCCTGCGCCGGCTCCAGCCCCGCAGCCATGGAAACTGGACGTGTTCCACCCCGAATTCCTTCCCTTCTGGAAAGGAGTTTACCAATAACAGGCACTTAGCGCTGAATCCCAGTCCAGACCCAGGCTGCTCAAAAAGAGCCAATTAACTTCCTATTTCAGCAAAAAGCTGCGAACATGTTCAACCCAGATGTTCCCTCCCTCCTGCTAATAATGGAGGGAGAGAAGCTCATTCATGAGCTCCAGCTTGGCCCCAGCCCTGCTCTGGGCAGCCTGAGACCCAGACTGGCACACCAGCCTTGGCTCAGGCACTGTGGGGTCACTGTCCCCAGCACTGGCAGCCCCCCAGAGCCCCCCAGCAGCTCAGGAGACCCTCGGGAGCACTGGAGGGGAGGGAAAGCACAGCCCCCAAAAAGGCAGTGCTGCCTGGAGTGAGAGATTCCACAGGGCAGCCTGGGACACCGGGGGTCCCCAAGGTGACAGTCACACACAGAAGGGTTTTCTCTGACGGGACAAGCCATGCTCAAGGAGGAAGAAGACCCCAGGGGTCCCCAGAGCCCCGCCATGCCCTCACCTTCCTGCTGCCGTGCGAGGAGAAGCTGTGGGAATGCCTCTGGAGGCTGCCCCCGCTCAGATCCAGCTGTGGCTTCCAGAGCTCGCCGTTGTCGCTGGCCTTGGCAGGGGGCAGGCCCGAGCCCAGCAGGATGCCGTTGTGCACCATGTCCTCGGTGCAGGTGAGCCGCAGGCTGCACAGGTACTCGTCGGTCTCCTTGTCCACCACCAGCAGGCGCGTCTCCGTCTCCACGGCCTTGATGCGCTGCACGACCTGGGGACGGCAGGGACGGCTCAGCTGCAGCCATGGGGACACTGGGGGTGGCACCCAGGGGCCACCAGCTCCCCACAGTGCTGCAGCTCCAGTCTGGGTAAAGGGTTATGGAAAGGAGCTTACAGACAGCACCGGTGATGGGGCAGAAAGGGCAAGGACGCAGCTCTGGGAGATCCCTCCAGCCCAGGTCCTGCAGCCACACATCAGCTCTGCCCTAGACCACCCTGCCCAGCTACCTGGGATGGCCTCCTCCTCAGCCAGGAGCTTGCAGAGGCTGTCACTGCCCCTCGAGCACCAGCAGCCCTCTGTGCCACCAAGCAAACACCCTCGTCTCCCCAGTCCAGGGTGTCCTACTCCCATACCCAAGCAGGGCACGAGCCAGGGGGCACAGGAAGGCTCCAAGCACCAATGTGGGTGCTGGACTGTCCCCCAACACACCATTGTGCTGGTTAGGGGTAGATTTAGGAAGGAAACAGCCCAGTCCATGCATGCATCCCCAGAACCAGCAGAGAGGAGGGGAGCCAGCGCTGGGAGCGGGAGATGAGCCCGTCCCTGGCAGGATCCAGCTCAGGCAGGGCTGAATGGGGACATTGTCCTGCCGTGCCCGGCTCCTTTGCAGGGATCAGGGACTGGCAGAGGCTCTGACACCGTAGAGAGCCAGGAGGAACTGATCCCACAGCCAGGCAGGGGGTAAATCCCACCGGAGCAGGCTGGGATGGAAACAGGGAAAACCCCAAACGTCCACAGGGAAACCACCTCCAGGCTCACTGCTGGCAGCTGCCAAGGGCACCTCCCTGCACAGCCTTCATCCCGAGGAGGAGGAGGAGGGGTGGCATTGCTCAGCCACCATCCCCAGCCATGGGGTGGCCCTGAACACCCCAGACATGCTGGGAACCCCCCAAAAGCAGCCCGGGGCTCCCTGCAGGGCTCCTGCTCTGATCTAGGTCACAGTGGCCAGACACGCCAAGGTTAGAGCGACAAACGAGCCTAATACGCAATTAACCAGCGTTTATTTACTCCCTGTGAGCTCCACTCAAGGTCAACAGAGCCGGTATCTGCAAACAAGGAAAAAAACCAGCCTGTAAGAAATGCCCAGGCTGCAGACAGGGCTGAACCAACCCATCCACTGCAGCCTCTGCCTGCACGGCAGTGAGCCCGGGCTCCCAGCCTGGAGGGTGCTGATCCATCAGGCCCAGAAAATCCAACTGCTCCCGTTCACATCCGTTTACACCTGACATCAGACGGTGCTGCTGACACCAGCAGGGACACTTCTCCCAGAGGGGACCCGGCAGCAGCAGCCAATGCACAGCAAAGACGCGGACGGGGAAGGTGCTGGCCCTGCAGTGACACCCCCAGAGCCTGCAGTTCGGGTGCTCCAGGCAGCACAGGGGACCACAGGGATCCCACAGACTGCAGAGAAGCCCGGAGGGTCCACAGAAGTGTCCAAAGCTGGTGAAGAGCAGTGCTGGGCTCACCCCATGGCCGAGCCCCACGACAGCCACAGCGAGAGCAGCGATGCAGCAAAGGTCCCACGAGTGCCAGGGCTGAGCCAGGCAGGGATGGAGAGTGGCAGAGCAGCCCCCGGCCCCCTCCCCACGAGCAGGATGAGCAGAAGGGGCTGTGAGGAGCCCCCCAAGGCCGCAGGTCTCCCTGAGCCAGGAGGCAAAGCAGCAGCTCCCGGCGGGCTCCTGCCCAGCGCCGTACCCGCTTCCGAGCCATGCTCCCAGCCCGGAGTCCCGCAGGCTTCTGGAGACAATGCAGCCCGCCCTGCTCATCTGGGACCTCCTGAGCACCCCACCCAGCCCCACGATTTCCGCAGCTCCACCCAAGCAGACTTTACCCCTGGTGACAGCAGCGCCAGCCCGGCAGCGCCGGCCCTGCCACCCTTGCCAAACAGCAGCGCCCAAGGACTCACGGTGCCACCAGCAGCAGCTCCCACAGAGGTGCCCGTGCCCAGCTCCATGCTGCCAGGCTACCTGGGCACCAGGAGCCTTTCTGTGCTCAGGAGCTGCGGCTCTGCCGGGTTCTGAGGAACCCAGGATGCAATTCTGACACAGAACACGCTCTGCCTTCACTCCTTGGGCAAGGCCGAGGGAAAAAAAAGAGAACAAAGACAAAAATGCTGCCAGCTTCAGCTGGAAACACAGTTACACCCAAGCAGCAAGGCCTGGTGTGCTGCGGGCTCCCCTGTGCACATGGAGAAGTGTTACTTGTTCAAGGCTGGGCAAGGAGCAGTATGAGGAGTGCCACGGTGAGGTGGCTGTGTGACCCGCCAGGGCATCGCCCTCACCACGCTGGTGCTGGGTAGTTTTTGGGGGAAGGAAGAGGTTCTTGTGGTACTGAGGCAGGGAAAAGGGTGATCCCGGAGCAGGCAGGGCTCCAGCAGTGGCACTCTCACAGATCCCAGTGCCACGGCAGGCGGAGCGGGCACCGAGCTCCTGGACACCCCGTTCCAATCACTGCTCTGCAGCAGGCAGCCAGTGCCAGCGCTCCATCCCGCCGCCAGCAGCAAAAACAAACAACAAAAAAAAGGAAGAAGGAGAACTTTCCCCCTCCCATTTGGCTGGACCCACTGGGAAGCCCCAGCACGTTTCAAAGGCACAGCTGGCTGCGCTATCGCCCGGCCCCAGCGGCAGCGGGGAGCTCGGGTGGCTTCCAAGGCACCGCAGGAACACAGCCCTCCTTCCTGCCCGCCACATCAAAGATGGGGATCCTCCTTCAAGGGGTTTGAAATCGCACTCAGGACAAACATCAACTTTCACACGGCTGGCTCAGAGCATCAAAACAAGCTCAGCTGGCCACCAACCCCACCAGGATCGGGAGGGGAGTCCATGGGGCTTTACTGGAGCCACCTGGAAGGATCAGCTTCACCTTCAGCACGGCAACATCCACACCTGGGCCGAGGTCTGGGAACACAGAGCCCCCCAAAACTCTGCGGGGTCCAGGCACATCCCAGCTCTGTCCCCTGCAGCGCTGGCAGCCGGGCTGAGCAGATGTTTTAAGTTACTAAAACACCAAATCCTGCACAGCCCCACAAACCACGAGGCAAACTGTGCCCCTGCCAGGCTCCGAGTGTCCAGCAGGACTGGAGTAGCTTGAACCTCACTGCTTGTTTGTTTTCTTTCTCATTGCTTGTTCTTTTCCGCATTTTTTGGGTTTTTTTAGACTAAATTGTTTGACAAATGCAAGTTTCAGTTTTACAGGGAGAAAATACCACAGCCTGAAACAGCTTCTGTGGGAGAGCAGAGAAAGAGCACCCTCGGACCTGCCCAGTCCCAGCGTGGCCAGGAAGAGCCACGGCTCCCCTCGGAGCCCTATCTCTCTCTGGCCAGCCCAACCGCTGAACATCTGCACAGCTTTATCTGGAGATTTTCAGGCATCTTCCCACACTCCGGGCTCCACAGGCAGGCGCAGCTCGCCCAAAGCAGCCAAGAAAACCCACAGCAGAGCCGGAAATAAAGCCCTGGGTCTCCCCATTCCTTTCCACCACAGATTGCATAACGCGGCAGAGCCCTGCCCAGCCCCACACACCTTTCTTCGCCTTTCCCACCTTCACACGGCTGCAGCGCCCTGCGCCCAGCGGCGCGACCCCGCACGGGGCTGCGGGTCCCGGGCCACGCAGAGCCGGGCCCCGGCAGCTTGGGGGGCACCCAGCCCACCTCTGCACCCACCTCTGCATCCACCTCTGCACCCATCCCACCTCTGCAGCCACCTCTGCACCCATCCCACCGCTGCATCCACCGCTGCATCCACCCCGGCGCTGCAGCCGCCCCGGGCCGGGGATGCTCCCGCGGGGATATTTCGGGTGAAACCCCGCTCCGGCCCGCCGCAGGGCGGCTGGAGCGGGCACAGCCCCGCTCGGCCCGCGGGGCCCCGGCCGGGCCCTACCTGGTGATGCGTCTCCTGCTCCACGTTGAGCCCGTTCACCTCCACGACGCGGTCCCCGGCGCGCAGCCCCGCCGCCTCGGCGGGCGAGCCGGGCTCCACTTTGCGGATGAACTGGCCGCTCTTGCCCTTCTCGCCGTGCAGGTGGAAGCCGTAGCCGCTCTCCCCCTTGAGCATTCGGCACAGCCGCGGCTTCAGCTGGTCCTTGGCCATGGCCGGCGGCGGAGCGGCGGCGGCGGCGGAGCGGGGCGGGCGCGGGGCCGCTTTTATGGGCGGCCCGGGGCGGGCGCC